>NW_028246079.1:0-600000 GCF_964263255.1 Lissotriton vulgaris | reverse complement strand
CCACCATATAGAACCCTTTTCCGCCCGGTCGACATGTCGACCGGGCGGAAAAGCGCGCCCTGGACCCCCCAGCCATTATAATATGATGGGGGTCATTTCTGCATGGATGACGGGCGGACCGCCCCCGCCGGCCCGGCGGTGGCTACCGCCGGCCCGGCGGGGGCGATCCGCCCGCCATCCTAATGGGGCCCTGAGTCTGAAGGTAAAATTTTGACCAAGCCGAACCTGATTTCTGTATCTGAACTGCGCTCCCGCGTGGTCAGCCTTATCTTGTGTATCAGAACATGCTCCATCGTAGTCAACCTCATCTTGCACCTAGGTATCAGTTAAGTGCAGCCAGATGACTGTGGTTTGCAATTAACATTTTGTGGACCTTTTTAAAAAAATCAAAACTTTGGTTTCCCTTATTGTATTTGTGTCATTGTGGTGTCATTTAATCTATTACCATTTACTCTGTTTTTCTAAATTGTTTTTTCTTTTGTTTTGTTTTGTCAGTATTACTGTCAAAACATAAGTATTTTACATGTTCCCTCTAAGTTAAGCCTGTTTGCTCTGTGCTGTAGCTACCAGGGGATTGAGTTCAATTTAATTAGTGACTGTAATAGTTTACCCTGGCAAGGGTTGTGGTTATTATTTGAGGAGGGTACTCACTCCATCAACTAATACCCCATTTTCTTACACATGGTATGTGAGTATCCAAAAAAATACTAGACAATCTATTGTGAAGTAGTGTGGCTCACTGGTTAGAGGTGGCAGACCCGAGAGCAGAGGACGGCCCGGGACCAGGGTTCGATTCCCGGCGCGGCAGGTTTCTGGACCAGGGTCAGCGGACTCAATAATTCTCTCGCCTCGGTGCCCACTCTGATCAGCGATCACACTCGGCAACTCTGGGCATTAGCTTGCCTCATCTTCACTAACGGCCCCACCAGACCGCCGGGGATGCCTGGTCTCACCCTGGAGATACCCATTAAGGGACCATCTCTCAGGGAAGCCAGGAAGGGTTTCGCAGCGGTCGAAGCGCCTTGGGACCCTACGGGTAAGTAGTGCGCTATATAAATGCCTATACATTTACATTTACATTTACATTATCCTTATCTACAGAATAAGCTAATTCCTCGGATTATGTTGGATGGAGCGTCGACGCGTGTAGATGGTTCTATTGATATCCCATCTTTTTCAAGACAAACATAAATCTCTCTTATTGGCACTGTTTGGTTGCCTTTGGTCTAAATCCTGTATGAGACAAATACAATGTATTCATTTAATATGTTTTAAAACTACCCGTCATAGGTCACTCTATACCGACTACACTTGCAATTGGACCAGGGTTCAATTCCCCGCCTCGGCGGGTCTTGGGCTCAAAAATTCCACGGACCTGATCATTCTCGCCTCGGTGCCTATTCCAATCATTGAGTCCCACTCTGCAACTCTGGGCAATAGCTTGCTTAATCTCCACAACGGCCCCCACAACGCTAAGGATGCCTAGCCTCCACCTTGGGGTTGCCCAGGAGTGGACGCCTCACAGGGAAAGCCAGGATGGGTTCCACAGCGGTATTCGTACAAGCGCCTTGAGACCCTTGCGCGTGAGTAGTGCGCTATACAAGTATCAATTTACATTTACAACTTAAAAACTAGTTTTTATTAATCATTTTTTTACCATATTGAAATCCAAACGTTTGTATACAATTTTCATAGTCGATTGTTATGCCCATTTCAAGCATTGATAGCTAGTTAGGGATGACATACATCTCCTCCCAAGCATTCCAATGAACATTACACCTATACCTCTATAAAATGGGCTCATTATGGTGTATACCATCAGTCCCCTATTAAAACAACCACCCAGAAATTAAGTGTCTCAGGTTAATGATCTTTGCATACGTAAACCATGGAGATTTACCCTATTTAATTGTATTTGTACATCTATTCACTTGGTCTGCAGGGTATGCTATTGACCCATGGTCCAGCAGGTCTATTTTTGAAAGAAATTCCAGCGATAAGTATAACCCATATTGTTACTGTTTAAGCAGTCTGATATTTATGTGAGTATTTTGTAACTGTGGCCCTATTCTCACCTGATAAGATCCACAATATGTCGCCTATGTGCTGTTCCCTCTTTAATGGGGTTCCTTATTACAATCGTCGTAAAATTTCCTTAAAACAAAATCTAAAAATAAAAGTCTAATATAAATCATTTGTTGTTTATCAAAATATACTATATTGCTACTTTATAAATCAAGCAGCCAATCATACCTGTTTTGTGCTGCTTACTTTGTTGACCTGGATTTAAATGTGATACGGCGGGATTTTTGATCTCTTATCTGATTGCTATAGATCTAGATCCCCACTCAGGTCGACTGAACCTTTGTTACCTGTCATAGAGTAAAAAGCAATCCACTACCAGGTTAATCAGCTCAAGACTTTACGCAACTCTGAAGAACCACTTACCACGGATATGTTTTAAAGTTTTATTATAAAGCCAAAGATAACTGGAGATACAAACATCTCAATATAAGGTTCAAAAGATATACTGGCATCAATACAAACATGAATTCTCTAAATGCTCTTAGGCGACAAAAGAATATCACCAAGACTAGTTCAAAGATCAGCAAGTTTGCAAGAATGGACACAAGTTGTAACTTGAACGTCATTTACAAAAAGGAAGGAAAATCCAGATTAGACTGTCCCTACACTAGACTAAGTGACATCCCTACTTAGCAGGATCTTAACCTAAAAAGGTGTCAGCCGTGGTGACTTCCAAAGAAGTTCACTCACTTTCCCTTAGTCTCTGTTGTAAATCTGTGCATCGCAGTTGTGCCCTCTCTGCCTACCCATCCGCTCTCTAAGGTTCCTCAGGCCATCTGCTCTAACTCCACCCAAGGGTGCTATCCCTTATACAAAATCACAATTACAGTTGAAACGCCCCTCAGAGACGCCCCTCACGTACACCTCTCACGTGGTGTCGGTTCTGGCTTTTTCCATGCTGATACTCCTCTGGGCTTCTTGTTAGCGTTGACCTTGCTTCTCAGGCTCTTCTCGGCAAGACGGTACCCCCCAGGAAATTCCTGAAGCCTCCTCCAGGCCTGTGCCTGTCTCCCAGAACAGAGCTCTATTCATCACTCTCTTGATTGGAACCCCCTCGCACCTGCAAACAGACACCCATGAAGTGGGCCCCAAATTCCGGCCTCCAGCTTATCTCACAAGTCGTAAAACTTCGAGCATGGTCCACAATTTATGGTTAACACGACCTGATTTTAACTAGCACATGCAGATCAAAAGAAACGACTTTATCTCTCCAGGCCTACTAGAATTACATGAAACAGGCCTGTGCACTCTATGAACCTTTATTTCTCAGCCTAAAACAGTATTCTAACTTATTACACACTCTGGTTATAGGAAACACTTCTAAAACATTTTTTCAGTCTATGATCAATAATACTTGAATTATAACAACAGTAATTCATCTTATGTGTAAATTGTAAAAGCACGTTTTCTTTCTTAATGCACTGCCATGAGGCCTACACATTTTTACGTTTGGCAGCATTACATTCTCTTCTGCAACAGTCACATAACATGAAATTAATTAAGCATGGGCGAATTTTGCGAATCTCGCGTTCGCGAATTTTGCGGATTTGCGAACTCGCAATCCGCAAAATCCACGAATTTGCAGATTTTTTTTTTTTGTGTTTGCCACTCTCTGTCACCACTGCCACTCTCTGACTACTCATGCCACCCTCTGGCCCACCCATGCCACCCTCTGTTTCATCACAGCACCCTCTGGTTGTCCAGTTTTACATTATTGTGGCAAAGCAAAGCACACCTTCCCTGCCTCAAGTGACCTGAATTAACTTGGGGCTGATTAATGTGTCACAGAATATTTTTTTAGCTGGCACCTGCTTCCTTAGTGCTTCCTGATTAGTGATCTTTTGCACTTGCTAAGTGCTTTCATTGTTGCAAAATTAGTTACAACACCTGCCCTGCCCCAACTGACAATAATGAATTAGGGGCTGATTAATGGATTTGAACTTCCAGCCTGGCTCCTGCTTGTCTCCCTTAGCTGTAATTCAGGACCTTTGTGGCATATGTGTAACTATTCTGAGGTTCAGAGCAGGGTCACATAATAGTTGCAACTGGCAAATGAACTCTGGAGGGGCCCCTCAGGAAGCACTACAGGAAATGGCTACTAATGATGAGCCTGAACTTTTGAACCTGGTAAGTAGTTTCAGTTTTGCTAAGATCGTATTTCTGCAATTTAGCGCTTATTCGCGGGGCGCGAAGTTGTACTGGAAAGCCGCGAACTCACGCGAACAGTGCGAGCAAGCCATAAAATCCGCTGCTCGCGGATTTGCAGATTTTGCGGGAGATTCGCGAATCTCGCGGATTGCGAATTTACCGAAAATCCGCAAAATCCGCGAGCGAAACGGATTTTCCGCCCATGCTTAAAATTAATAACATTCTAACATCTTCTAAACATTACTACATTAGCTTCTCACACTGATATATGCATTCTATATTAATTAAACACTCGTATGTGTATGCACTCTATAAATTCGACACTCTTATATGTTCCTTTAACTAAACTCGTGCAACGTGCTTGTAAATATGGTGCACTTCTACATTTTACTCAAATTGCGCTCTCTCAGTTCCCCCCTTTGATGACCTTTAGAGGTCATCACCATCACAACACCATCCCTGAGGGAATGAATTGAATCAAACAGAACTCGTTGCAGCACTCCCTCGCTTTATCATTTCTAGAGCCCTTAGACTCCTGTACTGGTTATCCTGCGTCGCAGCTAACCTCTGCTCCTGCTCTCTCATGGATCTTTGCAACCTATTTGACCTATACCATTGATACAGCCTCACTAATCCCCACAGTGTGATTACGCAAATCACTATTATGATGATAGGTTTCAGTATGTACCAAATGAAGCTCTTCCCTAGATTGGCAAACCAACCTCCAACTTTACCCATTCCATGACCCACTTTTTCCCACACATTCACCTTTGTCAGATCCTCAATTTCTTGATGAATTTCAGTGATATTCTGTATATACTTCTCAAGAGGTTTTGAATTGTCTGGAATGTAAGTGCAACATTCCTGGACCTTCAAAGCCTTACAGACTCCGCCCTCTTTGGCTAACAGAACGTCTAAAGCAAGTCGGTTCTGGAGAACCATTGCCCTTATCGATTGCATCTCTCCCTCTACCGGCATTAATGATCTAGCAGTACTGGCAGATAATCTATCTACAACTGTTGCCAATCTCCTGATCTTGACATCATTCAGTATTAACCCTAGAAGAGGGAACACAGCACCAAATACCTCATCATTGCTTACATCCCTTCTCCCTCTGGCTTGAGTTCTTCCCTCTATGATTTCTAGATCCTTTTTTTAAATATCTTTATTAGGTTTTTTCCCAAATTTACAAACCCCTCTCTTCCCCCCCCCCCCCCAGTCAGACAAGTTCAACAATAATATTTCAAATATAAATACAGAGAAATTATGAATTTTAGGTAAGTTCATAAATCATACATTAATAGCTAAATAGGTAAATAGGTTAATCAACCAGCCAAAACATTTCCAGTCTGTTTGGGTAGATACAAACAGCATCTAAATAATTATTATTTACAAAAAGAAAAAAATTACAGCCATAACAAATTCAATTTTGGCAGTTCTTAGATCACGCTGGTTATGGCCTTATGTTACAGAGAATTGCCTTGGGATTGAGACCACTCAATTAAGGGATTCCAGATTTTTAATCCCCGGACCCTCCGTCTTCTGCCTTTTCTTTTATATATAGCCATTTCTAAGTTAAATATAGCTAACAATCTAGAAAACCACTGTTGAAAAGATGGTGGGTTAGGGTCTAGCCAGGCGGTGGCGATACAGATTCTTAAGACCGCCATTGCGATAAATATTAATTCGTGTCCAGGAGATAGTTCTGCAAGACTAGTCGCCCCAAGCAAAATCATTTCATTAGAAAGGGTTATTTCTGTTTTTAGAACATCAGTTAGAAACCGTTCAATGTTCAATTTTAAAGAGGATAAGTTTGCACAGGAGGAAAATATATGTATGCTGTCTGCATTAGATAAAGTACATCTAAAACAACATGTACCCCTCCCACTTCCCCATTTGGCGATTCTATCAGGGGTATAATACATAAAAAAGCAGGTTTTATAAAACTGAGTTTGCAGTTTAGTTGACATGAGGATAGTTTGAGATAAATCATATGCATAATTAAATTCTTCTATGCTGATTGCTAATTTCCCCTGCCACTTCTGTGCTGTTTTCTCAAGATTGTTTGGAAGGAGGAATAGCAGGTGAGAATATATCTCACCAATTGTGAATTTTTTGGTTATTTTTAAGGTTTCTGCTGTCGGTATTTTATCAAATGGGGTATTTTCCCTAATCCTTCGTGTTAAAAAATCTCTGATTTGCAGATATTTAAAAAAATCCCTCCATTCCAAGTGATATATTTCCCTCAAGGTTTCAAAAGAGTATAACCCTTCATTTGAAATAAGACATCCAAAATGTGTAATTCCTGCCATATTCCATCTATCAATACAGGCATCTCTGAATATTTCGGGGAGGGCCGGATTGTTGCTTAGAGGAGAGTAAAGCGAGAGTCGTCCTATACCCAGTAATTTCCTCACAGCTTTCCATGCTTTAAATCCTCCCAATAAGGTTTTCAGGCGGACCTTTTTGTGGTAGCTATCGTAGAGAAATCGCCACATATAGCCTTTGCTCTTATTACCTAATACCAGCTGGTGAATCGATGGTTGGTCTTCCCCTGAGGCTATCTCATTATCATCTAATAGAAAGAAGAGTTCATGATTATATGAAAGCATACAAGCCCAATAATATAGCTTAAGGTTAGGAAGGGCTAAGCCTCCTTTTTCTTTAGGGAGAGTCAAGAGCTTGTAGGCTCTTCGAGGTTGTGAATAAGACCAAATAAAACTGGAGAAAGTACGCTCCATCAGTTTAAACCAATATTCAGAAATTTCCAGATTAATTGCTCTGAACATATAGAGCAATTTAGGGAAGTAAACCATTTTTAGTGCATTTACACGGCCAATCAGAGATAGATGCAGGTTATTCAAACAGTGAAGATCTTTCTGCATTTTATCTAGCAGGGGGCTGAAGTTTAATTTGACCACTGTATCGAGTTTAGAGGAGATACATACCCCTAAGTAGGTCGCTTTTGTTGTCACACGAGGATCCACCATAGTGCATTTGTCATTTAGGATTACTTGGGTTTTGTTCTGGTTGAGGGCATAGCCGGCCATTTTGCCAAAGTTTTTTGCCTCAGTTTCAATTATAGGTAAGGCTAATGCCGGATCTGATGTCACTATGGCGATGTCATCGGCATAGGCAAGAGTTTTAGTCATATATCCTTGGGTCAGAATAGGGATAATCCCAACATTAGATTCTAGACTGCGAATAAAGGGATCAATGTAGATAGCAAATAGCAATGGGGAGCATGGGCAACCCTGGCGAGTTCCCCTTGATATTTTAAATTCTTTAGAGAGATTGCCATTTACCATCACTACAGCTTTAGGGTCAGTATATAGTTTTTGTACAGCCTGAATGAATCGGTGTTTAAAGCCCAGATGACCCATTGCCAGCCACAGAAATGACCAGGAGACCCGATCAAATGCTTTTTCAGCGTCTAAAAGGATAAGCGCCATTGGGTCTCCCGTCACTTCTGTACTGTCAAACAGGGTAATCACTCTATGAATGTGGTCTGTAGTTCCTCTTCCTGGTACAAACCCGTGCTGGGAATTTGAGATAAGTTTATGTATTAATGGTGCTATTCGATTCGCTATTAATTTGGAATATATTTTTGAGTCCACGTTCATTAAAGTGATAGGGCGGTAGGAGCCCATCTGATCTGGTGGTTTATCTTTCTTCAAGAATATGACTATTTTGGCTTTTGACCAGGACTTTGGTGGTTGTCCCTTGTTAAATATATGAACACATAGATTTAAAAAAATCTCTTTGATTTGATCTAGGAAAGTAATATAAAACTCTAGAGGGATAGAGTCCAGGCCAGTTGCCTTTCCTCTAGGCAAAGCCTTCACTGCCTCTAAAATTTCTTCCATATCTGGTATCTCTTCTAGATCATCCTGATCTTCTTCGGTAAGTCTACTAGATGGTCCCTGATTTAGGTATTCTCTCATACTGTCTGTATCGGCCCCTGCTTCCTCTGAGTATAAATTACTATAAAAGTGCCAGAAAGCCTCTCTAATTTTATCACTTTCTGTGATTAAGCCTTCCACTGGGTCTGATATTTCCCGTATGAGATTCTGAGAGGTTTGTTGCCTCATACGTACGGCTAATTGATGGCCAACTGATTCACTTACTTCATAAGTTTTTTCACTATGAGCTGTGGCTTTTTTCACCGCTTTGGTGATAAATGTGTTCATGATAGCAGCCTTATCTATTGTCACTTGATATTGAATTTTGGTGAGTTCTTCTACCGTTAAAGAATCGCATGTTGCCCTAATGAGTTCTTCTTCTGAGTCCTGTAATTTCCCTAATAGTGCTTTATATTGGTCCCTTGCAAATTTATTGACCCTTATTGAGTATTGTGTAGTTTCTCCTCGGATTCCGGCTTTTAGTGCGTCCCATACTATCTCTATAGAGGTACTCCCTACATTATTTTCCAGAAAATTGGGAATCCATGCTCGCATGTGATTGCAATAGTCTTCTTCAAGGAGCAGGGATTTCTCGAAGGTCCAATTTCTTGGCTTCTGGCCCCATTGTCTCTGCTCTAGGGTGCATATTAGAGGATTGTGGTCAGAGAGTACTCGGGGCAGCTTTTCTATTTGTATAATATGGCTTAATGTTTGTGATAAAAGAAAATAGTCAAGCCTTGCATGAACCCGGTGTGGATTTGAAAAAAAGGTGTAGCCAGGATCCTCAGAGTTAGAGATCTGCCACCCATCCAGAAGTCCATGCATATGACATAAATGTTTTAGGGCCTTAAACACTTTAGGTTTCCTCCCATGATATACCCAATTATCATTCATTGACCAGTCGGAGGGTAAATTAATATTGAGATCCCCACAGATGAGTACTGGTAGTGGCCAATGTGCAAGTTCAGTAGAAATCTCATTTATCAGGGTGGGATCATCACAATTGCTCCCATAGATTGAACATATAGTAATTAATTGTGATTGTTCAAGTTGACATTCCGTGATTGCCCACCTGCCGAATTTATCTGTTTTGCATCGGTTGAAACTTAGGCCCCCGCCTCTAGCTAAGATTGCCACCCCCCTAACACGAGCTCCCTGAGTAGTAGCGCAGATTAATTTGTATCCCAATGTTTTTAAAAGATGTAGCTGTGAACCTTCGATATGCGTCTCCTGAATACATACTATATTGGGACCCGAGGTTTGTAGGCCTACCGCTACAGCCTGTCTCTTCTTAATATCATTTAGGCCGCAGATATTAAGTGACATAATCTTTACTGCCCCCATTTATTTGTACTAAGTATTTTATAAAGATGTTTACCCATAAGTAATGTATTAACTATAATTATATACTTATCTTTTTCTCTGTGGTTTGTACAATTTCTGTCTGACCTTCCCCCTAGACCCCCCACCCTCATTCCCTCCCCCCACCCTCCACCACCTTTGAAGGTTACCTGACCCTTGCTGGACCAGGGGTGTGACATCCGTGAAAGCGGGCCCCGCGGGCTGGGCTAGTTTAATAATATGTATTATATACTCATCTAATCCCCACTTAACAGAAACCTAAATAATATGATAACATTTCACACTTAACTTTCTAAACTAAATATATTTTCCAGCCTGCTTATTCATTCTATTTAATTCTTAACGCTTCAGTAGGGGATGGTTCCTAATTAATACATTTTGGAATAGTTAATTCAGCTTATCTATTCCTTGTATAAGTCCCTTTATGTGGTTTTGCGTTATTTCCCTGAGTTTAGTGATCCAGTCCCTGAGATTTCTCGTAAATAGTCTTCTGCCTGTACTTCGCTATTAAAGTATCTTGTTGTGCCTTTGAATATGATTTTCAGGCATGCCGGGTTTTGCAAAAATACTTTTGCTCCAATTTTTTCAAAAGGTCCAAATAGCTGGCGCATTTTCCATCTTCGCTCGACAGTAGAGTGGGCGAAGTCCGGTCTAACAAAAAATTTGAATCCCCTATGTTCTCTTTGAGTGGTAGGTCTGGCTAGGTCATAGATTGCTTCTCGGAGAAGAAAGTTGCCAAAGTAGACCAGCATTGCCCTGGGATATTGATGATGTTTATTAGAATGTTTTGATGGCCTTAGAGGAAACCGATGAGCCCGCTGTATCTCCCTTTCCATATCCCAGGCTTCCAGCTCCGGAAATGAAGTTTTAAGAATGTTAATCATTGCTCCTCTGGCGTCGTCCCCTTCAAAGTTTTCTGGAATTCCAAGGAACCTTAAATTGTTCCTTCTAGATCTATTTTCATGATTTTCCACTTTCGCCATGAGATCCTTTATTATTCCATCTTGTTCTTTTTCGTTTTTTTGGAGCTTCACAATATCTGTCTCGAGATTCTCGGTGCGAGTTTCCACCATGACCATTCGCTCAGACATCTCAGAGCAAATGTTACCCACTTTTTTTACTGCGCCTTGTAATTTTTCAATAGCCATGCGATTCCTTTGGCTATCTTTCTTCACATCCTCATGAAATTTTTTTATTGAGCTTAGTACCTCGCTCAATGAAGGCTCAGTTGTTTTTTGAGGTGATATTTCTCCTGGTGTTTTTCGGGTAGAGTTAGGTCTGCTTATGGCATAGTCTGTGTTGTTACCGGGGTCTGTGGTCTCTTCGTTCATCATAGTTTTTCCTCTTTTATGTTTTATCCTTTTTTTACCCCCACTCTTTTTCTTTCTAGTGTTAGTTTCGCTGAGTAATCTTGAATCGTTGGAGCCAGAGATCTCCAAAGTTACAGAGTCAATTTTCGCACTGGGACCTGACTCACTTGTGTCACTTAGTTCACCTAATTCACTTGAGTCACTTGAAATAGACATCCCTGTTTCATATAATTCTGATTCGGAGTCTTCGTCTGAAGGTGAGTGATTAACTGAATGCATTTCATTCCCAGCTAGATGCATTTGCATTTGCATGTTGAGAGAGTGATGTAGATACTCAGTTTCCTGATTCGTCTTTTTTTGATCAGATTGCTCTCTCTGATTAATTATCATTTCAGCAGCCTCTGTATCAGCTTCTACGGATGCTCTTATCTCATTGTCCCTCATATTGGGGTCAGCTTCCTTCTAGATCCTTAGCATGATATATTTTGGGGAAGACAATTGCTAAATAACATGATCAGTACCAATTATCCGGTAGTTTCAGGTATGCATTTCTTCCACAGACAAAATATACATTCGGGATCACCTGCATTCCCTTCAAGAAATCCTTTGTATAGTATTCTATTTGGAAAGCATGTTCACAACTTACTTCTCCCACAAACACATTCTCATAGTAGGTTTTACCCCTGTATATACATAGTTTCCCTCTTTGCTCTCAGTCTAAAGCTATTGGACCGTTACTACCCTTCCTCTTGTGTGACTTTTCCTCCTCGGTCCAATCTGTTTTCCACTGGCCTGAAGCCTTTAGAATCTTCTGCCTCCTGTATCGATCATCCACCTGCCCTATAAACTTTTTCTCAATTTCTGACACTTTACAGGT
This sequence comes from Lissotriton vulgaris, assembly GCF_964263255.1. Classification (NCBI taxonomy): domain Eukaryota; kingdom Metazoa; phylum Chordata; class Amphibia; order Caudata; family Salamandridae; genus Lissotriton; species Lissotriton vulgaris. Next base: position 588,316 of record NW_028246079.1, on the reverse strand, counting down.
CAAATTATTTCTTCAGGCATATGAAGTATCTGACGTTCTCCAAGGAATGAAAAATGTCCTTAATCGATCCTCACTCTTGTAATAGTCCCATTTATTTATATGCTTGTAGGCCGGGACCTCTGGTAAAACAGCGTCAAAGCTTGAAAAATAATACTCAAAGCTATCGCGTTCATAAAATATACTAAGCAACAAACTACATGTAATTCCATAAGTCAATGGAAGATGATGATACCTAATACCTTCGTCTACAGAGGCTGGCAATTGCATGCAGACGTAACAGTCTTTTGCATCCATGGCATCAATGTATTCATACAGTAATTTAGCATATGCATTTGATTTGAAATTTCCCTGCGATTCATCTACGTGCAACCTACGAGCTTCTGCTGCTAGTAAAGCTTTATCTTTCTCTGTGTTGTCCCCCTTTTTACCAGCAGTAGTAGGTTTCAGGGTTACTACAACCTTTGCTTCATTTATTGCCTTCTCTTCATTTTCATGTCCCACTATATATGATACGGTAACTACTAGAACTATAAGAAAAATTACTCCCACTAAAAGTGTCACTACTATGCATTTTGCTTTGCGGTTCGGGTTGCCGGCCTCCATGATCTCAAGACAGTGTAGTTCTAATTTTCTGCCACGACACAAAGTCTCTTTTCTTTGCTCCTTCGACAATATTTGCTTTGATTATTCGGTCTTTTCGAACCACACCTGGAAGCTGACAATCCTTCTTGCAAAATCAGTCCTTTGAATTATAGCAACAGACAACCCTAACCCTTCTCCATCCACTAAATGGAAGAGTCCCTAAATTTCTTCTTCTTCCACTTGGCGCTAGGTTATCTTCTCAATCTTGTTTATTTACAAAGTCTTTAGGTGTCTACAATCACCTAAAGACTGTAGCAGTTCTAATCACGTATTCTAACAGTTCTAAGCAAAGGATGATCTCCTAGAGTGCTGGTACCGTTGGACCAAAAGTTGGAAATTCTACTCTGTTTACAACCAGTTCTCTTATTCTGCTCAGATAAGGAGGATTGGGGACAGTGAGTGTCAGCAACCCTTCAGCCTCAACTCCAGGTACCAACAACGCCACTTCCAACGTTATGATTGGGTCAGTACTGGTCACTGTCACTTCCCTCACCCTCCCGGATCTCCGTGCACAAGACATCTGCTGCCAGGTAGGTCCACTAAGGAGTGGAGTATCTTCTGCAGGGCACGCGCACCCTCCTTGATCTTCTTGGACCCTCCTGTTCTTGATTCTGTGCACCTTCGTCCAGATCTGAGTCTTCGGATATAGGAGCAAGGGTTCTTCCTGGAGTTGGCTTCAAGCTCGGCCTCTTCTTCCTTTCAGGCCAACTTTTCTCCACGCCTTGTTCTCCTATTTCTTGTCCTCACACTCGATTCTTGATCACTTGCGGCTTGATCAGTGTCTGAGCCGTATTCACAGCAACTTTCGCCTTCTGTGGCAACGTCAGTTTCACTGTCGTCCTGTCCTTCTTCCGCTTGATCTGACACGCTCCCAGCTTCCTCCGAACCCCCACAGCTTGGCTGATCCCCTCTACTGATTCATCGTCCACAGCTGGATTTTCATCTGTGAGAGGAGCTGTTTCTTCCAGGGGTGCTGGAACTCTTCGAGTGTGGGAGGCGTGTATCCAATTTGGCAGCCCTCCGCACTTGACAGCAGTATTCGTTGTCAGGATTATTTGGTAGGGTCCTCTCCAGCGCACATCTAGGCAGTTCTTCCGGATGTGCTTCTTCACCACCACCCAGTCACCAGGGCACAGGTCATGACATAGGTCTCTGGAAGATGGAATTTCAGCAGCCCGCACCTGAAGAGACACAGAATGAATGACATCAGAAAGTCCCTTGCAATAATCCAGGATCAGATCATCTGTGATATTCAACAAAGCTGCAGTTGGGACAGATGGAAGTCTCATTGCCCTCCCCATTAGAACCTCGTGTGGGGAGAGACCTGTTCTCCTGTCTGGTGTGCTACGTATATTCATGAGTACCAATGGCAGGGCATAAGGCCAGCTTAAGGATGTCGATGAACACACTTTGGCAATTCGGGACTTTATCGTCCTATTAATCTGCTCCACAATTCCCAAAGCCTCTGGTCGATAGCTACAGGGCAACTTCTGATCAATATTTAATGCAGAGCAAAGCATCTTCACAACTTCACTGTTGAAATGTGTTCCTCTATCTGATTCCAAAGAGGCCGGCACCCCGAAGCGTGGTATTAACTCTCTAAGCAACAACTTTGCTACTGTGAGTGTGTCACACCTGCGTGTAGGGTATGCCTCGACCCATCTGGAAAATATACATACAACCACCAGAACATACCTGAGACGGTTGCATTTTGGCATCTCAATAAAGTCTAATTGCATCCGGTTGAAAGGCCCACCAGACCTCCTAATGTGACTCAATGTAACTGGTGTCCTTTTCCCTACGTTCAATTGCTGACATGTTACACACCTCTGACACACTGCTTCTGCGGCTACTCTAAACTTGGGGTTATACCAAGTCTGCCTAAATACCCGCAACATGGCATCTCTTCCTAAATGTACTGGACCGTGTATCTGACGTGCCATTGGACTCACTAATTAATTTGGTAATACTGCCCTTCCATCTGCTGAAATCCACAAATCCATTTCACTTTTTACACAACCTGCAGTTTCCCATGTCTTTTTCTCAAAATCTGATGCGTTCTCTTGCATACCTTTTAGATCATCCCAAGTATCAACTGTTTCTAGCATCATGTTTAACTCTGTCTTTTCCTGTGTCCCACCCACTTCCACTTCCGTGAAAGAGTATCCTTGCTCTGCGCAGTAGCGAGCAACCTCATCTGCGTACCTGTTTCCTTGGGACACAAAATCTGTATTTTTTGTATGGGCTACGCATTTGACAACAGCAATTGCTTCCGGACCTTGTAACGCTTCTAACAATAGTCGCACAAACTCCCCATTTCGAATAGGCGAACCTGAGGAGGTCATGTAACCTCTCTGAGACCACAATTGCCCATAGTCATGAACTACCCCGAAACCATATTGGCTATCGGTGTAAATAGTGACTCGAATTTTGCTACCCGCTAAACAGGCACGTGTCAATGCAATGATTTCAGCTACCTGAGCGGAGTGTACTCCTTCCAGGCAAGCGGCTTCCACAACTCCAGTAATGGTGCAAACAGCATAAGCTGCTCTCAACTGACCAGTATTGTCTCTTATACATGAGCCATCAACAAAGAAAATTTTGTCAGGGTCGGTCAATGGCTCATCCACAATATCTGGTCTAGGCTTGGTACATAGTTCAGTCACATCAAGGCAATCGTGATCTTCACATTCCTCGTCTTCTATATCATTAGGGAGTGGCATCAAAGTGGCAGGATTCAAAACAGAGCACCTCTTAAGGGTCACGTTCTGCGCAGCAAGAATAACTTGCTCGTAGCGCGTGAGCCTATTATTGGTCAAGTGCTGTGTCTTGGTCCTGGTCATCAACAGTTCTACAGAATGAGGTAAATACACCACTAATTGGTGTCCCATCACTATACTCTCACACCTCTCAATGCTGACACCCGTTGCAGCAACGGATTTGAGACATCCGGGCAACGCTGCAGCTACTGGGTCTAAAGTAGCCGAGAAATATGCAACTGGTCTACGGGCATTTCCATGAATTTGTGCTAGGACTGACAAAGCACAACCTTCTCTTTCGCAACAGTAAAGTAAAAATGGTTTTTCGTAATCTGGCATTCCCAAAGCAGGAGCACGACACAAGTCCTCTCTCAGCTGTAGGAACGCCATAAAACAAATCTTGTCCCATGGTACTGGATCACTCACCTTCTTGTGCGTCAGTTTTTGTAAGGGTTTTGCTTTCAGGGAAAAGTTAGCTATTCACTGTCGGCAATAACCAACCATTCCTAGGAACATCCTGACCTCTCTTTGTGTCGTGGGCGAATTCATTTTCATGATCGCCTCTATCCTGTCTGGTGACACCTTCCGTTTCCCTTTTTCAATTCGGTGACCCAAGTACTGTACTTCTGTCAGACAGTACTGTAATTTGCTCGGAGACACCTTGTGTCCATTTTCAGCTAAATGGTTCAGCAAGGTGATGGTGTCTATCTTACAAGCTTCCTCTGTTTCTGACGCAACAAGTAGGTCGTCTATGTACTGAACTAGAACCGAGATCTGTGGCAATACTAGACTTTCAAGATTTTTCTTCAGCAGCTGGTTAAAAATCGATGGGCTTTCCGTATACCCCTGTGGGATACGACACCATGTCAAGACGCGATTTTCCAGCTTAAATGCGAAAAGAAACTGGCTCTCCTCATCTAATGGAATTGAGAAGAAGGCCTGGCAAAGGTCTATCACTGTGAACCACTCAGCTTGGAATGGTATCTGAAACAATATCACTGATGGATTCGGTACCACTGGACAACATGAAACAACTATGTTATTAATCTTTCGGAGATCCTGAACTATTCTGAATTTCCCACTAGGTTTCTGCAAACCCATAATCGGGGAGTTACATGGACTACCCACGATTTCCTTCAGTATTCCCTGCTTAATCATGGAGTCGATCACAGGCTTTATTCCTGCAATCGTCTCCGGGGTCAATTTATATTGAGGCGTTCTTGGATATTCAACATTTGGTTTTATCATGATTTTCACTGGTTCTACTCCTTTAATCAATCCTATCTCTTCTCCAGTGAAATCCCATATTTCAGAGGACACAGTATCCCTTAAGTCCCAAGGGAGCTCTTCCACCGTCAGGGTAGGATACAGCTCTACGCATACCTTTGCATTTGCAACCTTAAAGGTGGCATCATCGTCGTTAGTCTGTACCTCTACTCCCTGAGGCGTGCAATATATTGTGCAATTTAATTTGCACAATAAGTCTCTCCCTAACAGACACACAGGGCTAGAATCACATACTACAGACTGATGTTCATTGCTGTATTTCCCTATTCTCACTAGCACTGGTTCCGTCAAAGGGTTAGTCATTCTCCTATTTGTGACTCCTACCACTTGAATGGTTTCCCCTGACATTGGCAGGTCTGGAACCACTGCTGATCTCAAAGTTGATCGAGTAGCCCCAGTATCTACCAAGAATGTCGTAGGACACCCTGCCACCTCAGCCTCAACAAACGGTCCCCTTTGGTCCACCTCTAGAACTGCCCCGAGGGTACAGTCCTTCTCTCTACTCACTCGCCGTCCAGTTAGTGGATCAACGTAGTAACACTCTTCTCCTCCTACTAAAAGAGGCATTTGTCTATAGATCTTTCCTCCTGTCGCAATGTTTGGTGGTTGAGGAAACTGGGCTCGAGGAGCCAATGTCCCCCCTTTGACCACCTTACCCTTAGGTATTGTCACCCCTTTTACTGGAATGGTCTGAACTTCTTAGTCCTCTACTTCCAGTTCTCCGTTTTCAGGATTATAGGGACACTCGCGTTTCCAATGTCCCACCTGGTGACACTGGTGGCACTTTGTCGTCCTTTTCAAGGTAGCAAGGTCTACTCTAGGCCTCGGATTTTCCTCGTTGTCCCTACTCTGATTATTTGATCTCCTTCCCATCGTCCCTGTTCCCTGTTGCTGCTGTCCACCCTTTCCAGCCGACTGCATCTGAACCATCATCAACTTCTCCTTAAGTTTCTTTGATTTGGAATCTATTTCGTCACTGCAATACCTTGCGTATCTCAAAATTTCATCTAATGGTTTGTTTTGCCAGCAAATGAAATGTTTCTGAATCATCAAACAAATATCAGGTCTCAATCCCAAAACGAATTTCGATACAAACTGTCCTATGTCTTTGGGATCCATTACATCTAGTCCACTGTATTGTTTGAACGTTTTCAGCAATCGCTCATAAAATTCATGGACTGTCTCCTTGGGTTCCTGTCTAGTTCGGTCTATTTTCACCCAATCTATATCCTGCGGTGGCACCTTCTCTTTCAGCCATGTCATCACCCTTTCATATTTTTCCATTACTCTTTCTGATGGTCCATTAGTATGAGCATTTCTTTCTGGTTCTGCTGTGGGCCATTCAACACTAACTTTGCATGCTGTCCACAAGTCTCCTGGGACCACAATATCAAATAAGGTGTTCAAATCAATCCACAGTACCTTAGAGATCTTCACAAACCTCTCTACCTGCTTGTACCACTCTACAGGATTATCTCTTAACTTTGGAAATGAATTGGTAAACGCAGCTAAATCTCCCCTACTCCAGGGCACATGTACATAACTCCCATTCGCTATTTCTCGCAAAGGGTATGCCTCCATCCGCAGTGGCCCTCCCTCCGGGGACATCACAATCGTGCTCCGCCTGACAGTCCCTTTCTTGGACCACCTTTCTTCCCATTTATCCAGATCTCTCCATGCCCTTATTCCTGTGATCTGTTCCCTAATGTGTGTTTTTAATCCAATTGTCCTCCTCTCATCAAGGTCCTGATCTGAATAATGCAGCCTATGGTTACCCTGTAATGCCTTTGTTCTCGACAAGTCTACCATATACTTGTCTGCCAGTTCAGATAATTTCTCGTGAATCGCTCTCTCCTTCCGAGTAATATCCTTTGCTATAAACAGCACATCATCTTGCTCGTACATGTCAATCCCCTCTAATGGCAACGTACCATCTATTATCTCGTCCAGGTCAGATTTTAAGCTGGTCACATCGAGCCTTTTTGCCTTTATCACAGCTTTCAGTGTGTCGTCTCTAGAGAGCCCCTCTACGTCTCTCCCATCACAGCCCTGAGTCGTTGTAAAAACTTTATTGTTTAGTTAATTAAAACCATAACAAAAATGAACATGGAAGACATTTTAACATTACAGTGAAATCAATTAAATTTCTGCATCGTACAGTTTTAAATTGCAAAAGTTAAAATGATGCTGGTAGGAGCTGTGTCCAATTGTTTGTCTTTAAAATAGATAATAAAACTGAGCATCTTATTTTAAAATATCAAGAGCTTTCAGCCGCTTTTCAAAGGCTATCAAGAATTTTTATAAATTTGCAATTAATTATTGGGTCGGTTGAGTCTAAGGCACCAATAATTGCAGATCTACAGGTGCGTAGACCTTTGGCCTTAAAAATGTTCTTTAGAAAAAGTGTTCGCTCCTGGGTCAGTGATTTGCAGTGGCATATAATGTGGATTATATCTTCTTTTATAGTGCCACATAGTCGGCAGGTATTTGCTTCTGAGCGTTTCCAGACAGGTCCATCAGCCACAGTTGGTGGATTACCGAATCTCACTGCCATCAGCCTTTTTTTTATAAACACAGAGTATGTTGATGCAAGGTAGGTAGCCGGGATGAGATTGTTATAGCTGTTAATCACGGTCCAAGCGTGAGATCGGGCTGCAAAGATGGCTTTATCCGTGATTAATGAATGGAATTTGGCCGCTTTTTTTAGGACCTGTTTAAAGGACGTGAATGGTAGATTTTTTTCCCACAAGGTTACCATGCGTGTTTGCTCCAAAGCGCCTGTCAGATATTTGTTTGCGGCAGAATTTTGTCGATTTTGTAATTCCTGCCATAACAAGCTGTCCAAGGTGTTATTTGTAGAGTTCAATTTAATTCTATACCATACTCTAATACTTGTGTAGAGTCTTCCGAGTGTCTCGTTCATCAGGCCAAATTCTAAACGCGTCTGGGCAGGAGAAGATGAACGTGGAAGTTGCAAGACCTTCTTGTAGATTTTTGCAGTAAGGCTGTTTAAAGTAATATCATCCTTGCCCTGCATAGCTATGCTTACGTAGGATAGTGTTGGAAGTACTTTGGTTGCCATTACTGTTAGTAGAGGTTTCAGTGAGGGGCCTTGCAGCTTTTTTGCCAATGAGCTAAGTGCAAAAATTAGTGCTCCGGCTCTCTGCTTCATATAGTTTTTTTGGGCGTTCAGGGTGAGCTTGTCATCGAGATAGTATCCTAAGTATTTATAGTCTCTGACTCTTTCAAGTGATTTTCCCTCAAATGATATGTTAAGTTTCACAGTACGATGATTGGTTATTGACATAGTTTTTGTCTTAGATAAATTCAGAGTAAGGTTATTTGCCTTCAGAAATTGTGATGTTACTGACAGTAACCTGGACAGGCCCACTTTTGTTTGGCTCAAAAGAACGATGTCATCAGCATAAGCCAGATGGGTAAGATGACGGTTGCCAAGTTTTGGTGCATGCGCATTACAAATGTTTAAAGTTCCTGACAGGTCTGATATGAATAGATTAAAAAGCTGTGGTGCTAAGACGCAGCCCTGTTTTAAGCCAATCGATGTGTATACTTTTCTTGATAGATGTGATCCATCCACTAACTTGATTTGTGTCCAAGTATCTGTGTAGAATAGGAGTAGCCCCCTCAGTACTTTCTCGGGAATGGCCCAGGCTTTCAGCTTCGCCCATAATAGCTTGCGGTCAACGCTATTGAAGGCCGCCTTCAGGTCGATAAAACAGAGATTCAGGTCCTGCTTCGAGCGCTGGCATTTTTCCGCTATCATTGTTATTGTTAGTATATTAGACGTAGTTCCGATACCCGCTCTAAAGCCAGTTTGATTTATTGGAATTATTGCTTTATCGTCTGCCCAATTTACCAGGTCTTTTAAAAGGAGAGAGGCAAAGTATTTGGCTTCGATGTCCTGGAGTGTTATTAGGCGGTAATTTAAAGGGTTTGCCCTGTCTCCACCTTTGTGTATTGGGGTGATGATAGAGCCTTTCCAGCTTTCTGGGATGCGATTATACCTTTGAACGTCTGTAAAGAGCTCTTCGAGATGTTGTGCCCAAAGGTCTGGTGAATCCTTAAAGGCAATTTGTGGGATGCCATTCGGGCCCGGCGCTCCATCTCTTTTTCCCTTTCCGATGATGGCTATGATCTCGTCAGCAGTGTACCAGCCTTCTGTGGCTTCAGTGCACGTATGTATCCTTTGTGCTATTGTCGTGCGGTTAATGTGATGATGTTCATCGCAACTGTTTAAATATGGCTCCGCAGTTCCCAATGTCTGTTCTGGAGCTTTCCGTCGGTTTTCTTCAAATTTTGTCGACAGGAAAGTTGACCATACCGTTTCTTAAATATTCGAGGACAGAACATTTCGTGGCCTTGTTAGCTGGTTTATTATGGTCCAGAATTTGTTCGAGTCCTGTAACTTAGAGCTAGCCAGTAAGTTAATCCAAAAGTCATCGTTCGCCTTCTTTTGCAGCTCCCAGATTCCTTTTTTATATAATTTTCTGTGGACACGAAACGTATTCAAGCAGCTCGGGTCATTCACTTTTAATTGCAGATTTTTTTGGCTTCTACGCAAGGCCCTTCTTTGTTCATTTAGTGCCCAGGGCAGTTTCTTGGTCGCATGCTTAGTTTTTACCGATGTTTTTGTTGGTTTCATTCTTAACTTTGAGCTCTGAGTCCTACGTCTGGTCTCAGGCGTGTTATGGGGAAACCTCCCATGCTCCCATCTCCCCAGGTCTCATGCAGTTCCATCCCCTCTTGGTGTATGGTGAAACACTGCTCTATTCCCCATAGTCCCACATTGCCCATTCTGCTTGGTTTCTCTAGGTGCATGATAAGACACTCCATTATTCCCCATGCTTTCACAATTCCCCTGCTGTTTATTATCGCTCAGCACATGGTAAGACCCTTCGCAGCTCCCCATGTTCCCCCGATCCCGCTCCTGCCCATGATCGCTTGACGCATGGCGAGGCACCTCGTGGCTCCCCACGTTCCCGCGATTCCAATGCTGTACGTTATCAACAGGTGTATGGTGAGTGCACTTAAAGCTATCCCTGTACTCTTGCGTCCTTCAGTCTCCCTCACTGTGTATGAAACGAGTCGCCCTTCCACTCTCTGTACTTCTACCTTCTTTCTCCTGCCTACTTACACTGTGGATTTGACGTGTAGCTCCTCTACTCTCCTGACTTTTACCATCACACTCCTGACCGCTTTCGCTAGCCCCACAGTGAGACAATGTCCCATCGCCTCGACTTCCCCATTCAGCTTCCGCTCCTGATCTGTTACTCTGTGTTCCTGTGGCAGCATCCCACTCCCTCAAGTCAGCCCTCAACTCCTTAAAGGATTTCGGCCGTGGTCCTCTCAGATCCATCGGTCCTCTCTGACCCCCCTGATCTGTTATGGGATCCACTGCTGAATTTAATGGGGTGCTCCATTCTCTCGGTCCTGGCAATTGCCTCTGGGCATTTGTCATGTTGTTCCTTCTTTCCATTTCTGCTCTTTCTCTGTCTAGCCGTACCTGTTCCTCCTCTCGTACTTTCTCTGGGTTATAAATCATTACTATAGGACCTATGGTAACGGGTACTTGAAGAGCATCTGGCAATTGGTAAGACTCAGCACGCTCCGTTTCTGGCACCTTCTGTACCACGAACCTTCCGACTACTCTCTGTACTGGACTAGGTTGAGGTGTTTCCTCACCTTTGGTGGGTTCCCAATCCATTATAGGGAGTGGTCTATATTCCCCTATGCCAACCCTATCTTCCCTTGGGAGCTCGGTTCCTTCCATCTCTCTATTGTACGGAGGCGGTCTATCTATCAACAACCTATTTATTAGGCTATCCTCTGTCTCGCTCTCATCATCCTCCTCTGGTGTTCTCTTGTCTCCTGTAACCTATATCACTGGGTACAACTTATCTACTTCAATAGTCTGCACTCTCCATTTCTTGGCTTCCTCATCCCATTTGGCGTCTTGCACTGCTCTTACCGATCGTCTCACCCTTTCTTGACGCCTGTTCTGATTTCTGTTGTGCGCCGCCCTAATCCACGCATTGAATGAATGAATGAATGAAATGGCATTTATAATGCGCAGCTATGCCCAATGGGCGTCAAGGCGCCTAAATAAAATAACTAGCTGTCAAAAGTCAGAAATATAGCTTACTGGTATGCCTTAATAAAGAGCCAAGTTTTCAGTGACTTCCTGAAAAGGTCAAGAGATGGAAGTGACTTAATCTCAAGGGGGAGTGAATTCCACATCTGGGGTGCCAGAATGGAAAAAGCTTTGCTCCCCCATCTAGCCTTCTTGGCTCGAGGAATTACCAATTGATTGAGCTCACTGGAGCGAAGGCATCTATTCGGGACATATCTGGTGAGTAGTGATCCGAGGGCATCCGCCGAGCCTGCACTTAAAGCCTTATATGTTAGACAAAGAAGCTTGAACGTGATCCTTGCGGGAATGGGGAGCCAATGGAGATTCTTCCTCGCAGAGGTCATAGATGACAGCCAAGGCAGGGCAAGGGCAAAACGTGCTGCTGCATTTTGTATGACCTGCAAGCGCTGCAGAAGGCCCTTGTTGGCCCCGGCGTAGAGTGAATTACAATAATCGAGCCTTGAGCCAACAAGGGCGATCACCACCTGTTTCCGTGCCTGTGGGGAGAGATAATGGACAATCCTTTTCAGGGTCCTGATGACGCCCCAACAGGTAGCAACCGTTCGGTTGACCTGAAGCTCCATAGAGAGCTGAGTGTCAAAGATGACACCAAGGTTCCTGGCAGATTGAGTAGGTGTGGGGCAGATGCCAAGGGAAGGAGGCCACCATTCACCTGACCACAAGCCCTGGTCTTTGCCAAAGACCAGGACCTCTGTCTTTTCCCCGTTCAGCTTTAGGGAGTTGGAAATCATCCACTCTGCAACTAGTTGCATGCAGGCCCTAAAGTTTGACGCGGCTTCATTCACAGCATTAAGGGCTTCAAACTGTGTTGGTCTAGGCAAAGGTCTCAATGAAGACATAACTAAGCATGGGCGAATTTTGCGAATTCGCGATCCGCAAAATTCGCGAAATTGTGCGAATTTGCGGATTTTTGTTTTTTTGCGTGTTCGCTGGGTTTTTTGCGTGTTCGCGGGGATTTTTGCGTCTTCGCGAGCCGCTTGCATAGCGAAGTTACCCATGCAGTCGTTTATGGGAGAGGGAGAGAGAGATAGATAGAAAGATGGATAGATAGATAGATAGATAGGGAAAGAGAGAGGGAGAGAGAGAACGAGAGAAAGAAAGAGAGGCCGGATCTCTGAAGGGCCAGATTCCTGAGTTGCCCCTACAGAACATACAGCCTTTTTTTTTTAGCAAAATGCATATGAAAATTGTGCTGTAAAGGTCTCTTTTAGTTTAACCCCTCCTGACAACTCAAAATGGGTGTATTTGCCATCCTCTCCCTTCTTCCTGTTTTTATATCTGTAAGTGCTTCCTGATGAGGTTTAATTCCTTGGACAGGTGCCTCTTTGCCTACTTGTAACTATTCTCGGACCCTGCTTCAAGGGTCAGAGCAGGGTCAGAGAATAGTTGCAAGTAGGCAACGAGGCGCCAGGAAGCAATTAGCAGCAGGTGTCCAAGTTGAAGTTAATTTGTTTGTAACCCTTTTGTAAAAGGTTACAAAGAAATTAGGTTCAACTTTTGCACCTGCTGCTGTAACACTTGCTTGGCTGAAAATTCGTCCCCGCTGATTCACGGATTTTACCGCGATTTAGCGAGATTCGCGGATCGCGAAATCGTGGAAAATCCGTAAATTCGCCCTCGAAACGGATTTTACGCCCACCCTTAGACATAACTGCTTTTAGCTGGTGCAACACTTCTAATCTAAATGTTCCGTATTTCGGAAACGTCAGTTCCTCGTTCCCTTCTGTAATCTTACTCCAAGTTCTAAGCCACAGTATAGTATGCAACCCAACATTCGTAGCCATATAATGGGCTGGTGTACCCTCTGGCGGGGCGTCTTCCCCGTAATACGATTCTCTCCTTTTTCTCTTAAAGATCGCTCTAAAACATTTAAAACACTTCATGTTCGAAATCTACAAGATTTTCCTATTTCCTTGCGTTCGTTTACTTCCTGATGACAATCCACTAATCCCAGCGCGGTTCTTGCTAACCGGCCTATCCCAGCGCGGTTTCACACCAACCGGCCTATCACAGCGCGGTTCACGTCAACCGGCCTATCACAGCGCGGCTTCACACCAACCGGCCTATCACAGCGCGGCTCTTCTCTGACGTCACTCGTCTCCCTTCGCAGCAGTTCCCCTCCTATCTCAGCTCGTCTCCCGGTCATGCATGCGTCCCATTCATACCCTGAAAAATGATTACTTCCGACCAAGCAATCACTTTCCTTGACTGTACGCCCACAGTCTAACTGTAATTGTCACCTTAACTGACGAAATGTCTTTCCGTGAACGTCCAGGCAATCGCCTTGACTGATAGGTTACTTACACACAGTAACTTCCGACCAGCGTCCGTTACCCATACACTCACTCTTTCGTTCCCCCTATCTCGGTCCTGCGGGCGATCAATGGTACCTCATGACCCCCTTTACAATGGTCGACAATTACTCTGGATGTCCGATACACCCGAACCACTTAAGCTCTTCCCTGAACTTAAGATTTTTACCAGGTTGCGCGTGCTCACAACCCTGCCTCAATCACACTACAGGCATTCAACTCTGCATGACATTACAACACAAATACAACACAAAACACCACATTCTGACAACGCATGACCCTTATTATACTCACTCTCGACCGACTCTGCTGCTTTTCTCTCGGACCGTCAGCACCTTCTTCGGTAGGCGATTCTTCTGTTGCTCATCTCTCCATCTCTAGGGGCCTCGGGGTAATCTTAACCTAGTCTAGATCACCTTCCTCTAGAAGGTAACCATCCTACTCTGCTACCAACTGATACGGCGGGATTTTTGATCTCTTATCTGATTGCTATAGATCTAGATCCCCACTCAGGTCGACTGAACCTTTGTTACCTGTCATAGAGTAAAAAGCAATCCACTACCAGGTTAATCAGCTCAAGACTTTACGCAACTCTGAAGAACCACTTACCACGGATATGTTTTAAAGTTTTATTATAAAGCCAAAGATAACTGGAGATACAAACATCTCAATATAAGGTTCAAAAGATATACTGGCATCAATACAAACATGAATTCTCTAAATGCTCTTAGGCGACAAAAGAATATCACCAAGACTAGTTCAAAGATCAGCAAGTTTGCAAGAATGGACACAAGTTGTAACTTGAACGTCATTTACAAAAAAGAAGGAAAATCCAGATTAGACTGTCCCTACACTAGACTAAGTGACATCCCTACTTAGCAGGATCTTAACCTAAAAAGGTGTCAGCCGTGGTGACTTCCAAAGAAGTTCACTCACTTTTCCCTAGTCTCTGTTGTAAATCTGTGCATCGCAGTTGTGCCCTCTCTGCCTACCCATCCGCTCTCTAAGGTTCCTCAGGCCATCTGCTCTAACTCCACCCAAGGGTGCTTTCCCTAATACAAAATCACAATTACAGTTAAAACGTCCCTCAGAGACGCCCCTCACGTACACCTCTCACGTGGTGTCGGTTCTGGCTTTTTCCATGCTGATACTCCTCTGGGCTTCTTGTTAGCGTTGACCTAGCTTCTCAGTCTCTTCTAGGCAAGACAGTACCCCCCAGGAAATTCCTGAAGCCTCCTCCAGGCCTGTGCCTGTCTCCCAGAACAGAGCTCTATTCATCACTCTCTTGATTGGAACCCCCTCGCACCTGCAAACAGACACCCATGAAGTGGGCCCCAAATTCCGGCCTCCAGCTTATCTCACAAGTCGTAAAACTTCGAGCATGGTCCACAATTTATGCTTAACACGACCTGATTTTAACTAGAACATGCAGATCAAAAGAAACGACTTTATCTCTCCAGGCCTACTAGAATGACATGAAACAGGCCTGTGCACTCTATGAACCTTTATTTCTCAGCCCAAAACAGTATTCTAACTTATTACACACTCTGGTTATAGGAAACACTTCTAAAACATTTTTTCAGTCTATGATCAATAATACTTGAATTATAACAACAGTAATTCATCTTATGTGTAAATTGTAAAAGCACGTTGTCTTTCTTAATGCACTGCCATGAGGTCTACACATTTCTACGTTTGGCAGCATTACATTCTCTTCTGCAACAGTCACATAACATGAAATTAATAACATTCTAACATCTTCTAAACATTACTACATTAGCTTCTCACACTGATATATGCATTCTATATTAATTAAACACTCGTATGTGTTTGCACTCTATAAATTCGACACTCTTATATGTTCCTTTAACTAAACTCGTGCAACGTGCTTGTAAATATGGTGCACTTCTACATTTTACTCAAATTG
Source organism: Lissotriton vulgaris (assembly GCF_964263255.1). NCBI lineage: Eukaryota > Metazoa > Chordata > Amphibia > Caudata > Salamandridae > Lissotriton > Lissotriton vulgaris. Next base: position 573,217 of record NW_028246079.1, on the reverse strand, counting down.
CGCTCTCTCACATGTTATGTATAAAGTCTTCAAAGGATGATGGTCTCTAACAGTGCCGTTCAGTCATATGCACTGAAAGACAAAGAAACCCTAACCCATTAGAGTTATAGGAAATTATTATAAAAAACGGGCATTTACTAAGACTACGGTCTGCATGTATCAGGCCCCCTCCTTACCTTGAATTCACCGCTAGCGACGCTCCAAACAGTCCTTTCGCCATAGGCAAGCCGACAAGATTGGCGTGCGTGGCCCCTGTTTAAATGTCCTGGTCTTTACGACACAATTGGCTGGAAAGTCTGCCTCTTAATTTTTTAGCAGTCCATTTCGGACATGCTGACTCTGTCGCTCATAACCCGGAAGTGCTATACTTGGGTTGTAGCGCCAAACCGGCCCATTATCTGCTTCTCATGACCCGGAAAAAAACACACCAACTCAGGATAGCGGCTGCCTCTTTTATTTTTGTTTCATAAAGGCGTGCTGCTTGCTTTTTGACAATTGCACAAATGCAGAAATGCAGAGTTTTTTTTTTTACAATAATCAATTTAACTGTATAGCATTTATTTATTCTACTATTAACCCATTCCACGCGTAATCCAATGAAACCTATCGTTTTATTGAAATACCTATATTCCTATTCTGTTCTTTCTATTTTCATAGTTGATCAACCATTTCATCACATTTTTATTATTAAGAATACTCCATATGGGGTGCAATATTACAGAATCATTCTATTGCACACCATCTATACTTACCATATGGATGCCCATATTGGCTGAGGTTAGAATTAAAGATTATACATTTAAAGTCACACAGATTCCAGAGTAGAAGAGGTTACTGATTTGCAGTCAGTTTTGTTCAGTCTTCTCGAGAATTTAATCCTTTCTCAATGGTATCTAGGTAGCAAATGAACCATTGTTCACAAAATTTTCTAATAGCATCCAGGTTCCCTCCTCTCCTACTAATGCTCACTTTCTCAAGTATGAACCAACTCAACTGATTACAGTAGTGCTTTTCTTTCAGGTAATGATCAGGCAAGGGTGCATTTTCTTTTTTTTTTTAACTATAGGTTTACAAATGGGGTAATAATTTCATACTGGCAGAATTCCTTCTTCCTTAACTTTCCATACCTCACATCTGAAAATGTTGCTAATCCTAAATCAAGGAATCAGGATTGGGAATTGACGTTCACAGTGTTAAATTTAGGTGTGAAAATTGAGGCATAGTTCAAGCACCAGGGTCTCTTTTACAGACGGGGCTCATGTTCTCTGTTTGCGCTATGGTGCACCTTAAAACAGGTGCAAACAGAGAAATTGCACCCTATTACATTGAATACTCTACTCCAGGGCAGACGTGAACTCACACTGCCCCCAGGGTGGCGCATTCAAGAGAAAAACATAGCAGCTTTGAAGCAGCCGCTCCGTGTTTCACTGTGAAAGCGTTAACCTGCTTGCAAATTTAAGGGGGTTTAGCGATCCCTTTGCAGGCAGATGCAGTGAGTGCCTGCACCTGCCTGCGAGGAAATGTCTGGGGGCCATAGGACCCCTTTCCCCCCCTCCAAAGTGTTGCCATCAAGGCGTGCACCTTTTAGGTGGTGCATTGTCAGTGTGCCTCCTGACAGCTTCTTTGCCTCTTCGCCCGCGTCTATCATACGATACAGATTCCCTCATCTGCATGGGGTCACGCCCACATGCAAATGAGGGAACACCCTCTGGTGATAAATGCTGGTGCTAAATGTGCGCCATCGATATCTGTATTACAGAAAGGGCCTCACAAGCCACTGAGACCCCTTCCGTAATACCGAAGAGCCCCGGGAGAGCACATAGCATATGCAAATACCGGTATGCAACGCTTACAACGCGCGCGCTACCATGACCTACCATCACAACGCGGTCGTAACAACGAAAGTTGTTACCACGCAATGCGCTGGGGGGCGCTCAAGGATAGGAAATGATTTAATTTACTATCCCAACACCTTCCCTACTATCCACGGGGACTGGTGTTGGAATAGTAAATTAAATTATTTAATTTTGCGCCCCCCCAGCGCAATGCGTGGTAACAACTTTCGTTGTTACGACCGCGTTGTAATAGTAGGTCGTGGTAACGCGCGCGTTCTATTGACATACATCCGCAAATACCCGTTGCTGCCCCGGGCACTGTGTAAATTACGGCCTCTGGTGTTGATTCTAGGAAAGCTCTTTACAGTGATTCTAGGAAAGCTCTTTACAGTGAGAGACAACAATAGTACAATAGAGGGTTTTGTTATTTATTTTGGTATAAAACATGTTTTTCCACTCACTTTGTTCAAGTTTACGACAATGCCAAACTGGGGAAATTTAATTCAACGTTATGTGATTGATATCTCACTGGTTGCAAAGCTCAGTTTTAGTTTTGGTTTTCTTCTAAGTTTATTGGGGGTTTGTTTGTGAATTCCCAGGGATGGCTGCTCATTTAGAGTGTGGATGGCAGAATTGAAAATCTGCATTTGAACACTTTTGTTACTGTCCATGTGACTGTCATGAGCCGCAACTGAATTTGCCCTCTATTTCTTGTCACAAGGTCAAGGCCAGATAAAGAGGACCAGCACATTTTAATCTCAAGGTCATTGCACAATATTTCTTATGATCTAGTTGCATTCCTATATGCCAAATTGAATCAATTGCACATGTATAAAGTTGTACTAAGCTTGACTGTAAATCAATAATTAGTGCAACGTAGTTTGTCATGTACTGTTCATCTTTCAAAATGTTATGTGAACTTTGAACATTTTAAGAGAATGTATGGTTTACAGCTACCAATAAAAACAGTGCATCTATGTGACCAGTATAGAATTCTCGATTTAAAACCACACATCAGGTTTATGATAACAGGTGATTTGTGGCTGCTGCTTCAGCCTGTGGGTAGCTGCTCCAGTTGAATGAGTGCAGGACATCTGGCACGGGCTAAAAATACATTGAGAACTGTGATTACATTGCATTTGACATAATTCTGTGCTAAACACAGTACAATACATTGTGAAAGCATAATTTGGAATTTGAAGCATTTTTTCCATAGGGAAGCTTTTGCTTTGTCCTGAAATTACCTTTCTATTGCTTTAGGTGCACCAACGCAGACATCACTGTGCCATCTAGAGCCAAGATACATGATGTAAGATTGTATGCAAGTGGAGTAAAAAGGTACAGTGAGGGGAGAAAATGGAGCCAAGGAAAAACCAAAAAGGTCATTAGTGATCCTGTATAGAGTACAAATAAATAACCATAAATACCTGGTGTATATAATATGGAAATTTCACGTTACCTGGGAGCTCAATAGCCCCCCCCAACATTCAGTCTGTGGCTATCTTCTTCTATATGATCATGGAACTCCTCAGTACATTAAGTATGAAATGAAATGAAATGAAAAAGACTCATCTATAGCGCATGGCTACTCGGGAGCATCCCAGCGCTTGGGAAAGGCCCAAAGGGGAATTGAAGTGCAGAAGGCCAGGGCCAGAGGCTCTAAGTCCTAGGAAAGAGCCAGGTTTTTAACTTTTTCCGAAATGCAAGCAAATAGTACTAAGTCCTTTATGTGATACTTTATTTAGAGTAATTGGAAGAGCTTTACAAGCCGCTAGTTGATACCAGTTCACCTAACACTTCAGTGTTAGAGGAAAATATAAGAACATGTGATAACTACCACAAAATTAGCTTAACGCAACTCTCCTTATCGCAGTCTATCGTGGAAAGATAACGTTGTGTTAACGTAGCATTCATAACACGGCGGTACCATGCAATAGACTCACAATAAAGCGTCAAATGTCTGCGATAAAGTCAATGCGATGCCGAAAAAATGCAAAACACAAAGGCAAAAAAAGTTGCAATGACGCCAATTGCGATACAAAAATCTGTGAAAACCAGCGACAGGCCTGCAATTCACACACGTCAGGCGGGAAAAATCACCATAAAAGAAGGAAAAAAATAGGCAATCAAATGCCAAACAACAGCGAAGCACCATGGATGTTGCCGGAGCAAGTAAGGAGGACAACCAGAACCCCACAAGTCCCCCGGAGGACCAGCCAGGGACCTCTGGGTCAAGGAAGGGCAAGGAGAAGAAGAGTAGGAAGAAGCGGTTCTGTCCGCAGGAAAACAGAATCCTGATAACAGAGGTGGTAGAACACCATCAACAACTGTTCGTCACCTCCGCTGTGTCACTGGCAAATAAAAATGGACTATAGCAGTCCATCGTGGACAAGGTGAATGCAGTCGGAGTGCTGAAGAGGACAATGGAAGAGGTCAAGAGGTGCTGGAATGATGTCAAGCGCAAAACCAAGCAGAAACTCGCCAACAACCGGAAGGCAGCAATGCAGACTGGAGGTGGGAGTCCTGCGCCACAGGAGGAGCTGGACGAGATGGAAGAAAATGGTGTCCACAGTCATCAGTGGGGAGACGGTGGCAGGAGTTGGGGGACCGGACACTGCTCAACATCACCGGACACAACAGCACCAGAGTGAGTAACGACCAGGGACTGGGGGGATGGGGAGAGATGGGCTCAATGGCACACATGCACAATTAAGTAAACCATATCTGTGGACAAACCATGCCCCAGCCCCCAACTCCCACCAAGCACAGAAGTCAAAGGCACACCGCATGAAAGGAAGAAGGGGCAGCAAAATCAGAGCTGCAGGGGTGACTCCCCCGAAATGCAGCACACACACACAGAACATGCAGAGCACATCAACATTGACAACAATATGGTACAAACCGCAACACATCCACAACAGAACACAGGACACAACTGGTGCCACTTGTGTGTAGAAACTGCCCAATCACATTTCGCATTTCAGGGAAATGTGAGTTGGCAATGTACAAGTACAAACACACATCCGTGATGTTGTCGGATTGTCCACTGTCCCGCATCAAATAGGCAGCTCCCCTCAAACAGTCAGAATGTACACTGTCATGCAGTCTGAATGTAAACATGCACAAAGTGTCAACATACATGCGAACACATTGTTAAACTGCATCTCCCCTTCACATTGCAGGGGGAGAATCAATACCTCCTGCAGAGCAGCCCGTACCTCTCTTCTCTGATGATGAAGAGTACCACCACAGCTTTGACTCCGACACCCTCCAACAGCTTGTGGAGAGCCTCCACACCCCACCTCCAGTAGCAGGGCAGCCCAGCTGCTACGAGGAGACCCCACCCCCTGCACAGACCACACAGCAGGCAGCACCCAGCACCACGGCTTCCTCTCAGGACCCCCACAAAGAACGCATGGCCTTCCAACGCCGTGCGGGTGGGCTTCGACCGCATGGCAGCCAAACTAGATGCCATACGTGGGTGTCTAGGTCCCATCAGGGATGACTCACTGTCCCTAACGGACACCCACAGTCCGCTCCATGCTCTCCAAAGGACCATGGCTGACATCACTGGAGCCCTGACTCAGAGACTAGAACAACTGTCCAGTCAGAGTGGCTCTAGCGATGTCACCCAGGAGTTGGGACCCATGCCGAAGTTAATGGAGCCCATGGAGCGGACGCAGGTGAAAGAGCGGTTCCTATGGCTACACACCAGCGAGAGGTAGCTGGGTTCCTCAATGACCTCAGGACCATCCTCATGGCATTGCTGCCACAAAGCCTGGCGCTGATGCATGCTGCTGCTACCAATACATCCACATCTCCGCCCCCTGAAGTGTCAGTGCCACACAGTGTGGCAGACATTACACCTCCGGCCCCTGAGGTATCACTGCCACACAGTGCTGGAGACATGACACCACCACCCACATGTGAGGCACATAAAACAGCAGAGGACGAAGATGTGGATGATTCTACCTTAATGGTAAGAAGGACGCAGTACCATTCATCTCCGCCATATGGCCTGTTTCTGCTTGGTTCTGCCCTCTGCATCATCACCTTCCACAGACCCCCAATACACTCTGAGACACTCACCTTTGACCTTGACATGGACTGCCATATTCTGTTTGATTGCCAATGACACAGCAATCAGACTGCGGACTTCACTCTTCCTCTTTCTTTGGACTTGTTGTTCCCTGAAGGACTCTGGCTGGCCCTCCACGGGCCAACATTGTAAAGTGGGGTTTGCATGGCCCTGTACTGCTCCAGCTGCAACACTCCACTGACGCACTGCACATTGAACATTCATAATCACACAGATGTGTCATGTCTTTGATCTTTCAAGTGTGAAAGTTTGGATGAATGTAGGCTCAGTGATTCCCCCTTACGTCCATGTTGCTCATGTCATTGCACTTGGGTCACAGGGTGACACATTGCAGAATGCGGCCCGGATGGCGCCGACACAACAACTGGGACACAGGCATTAGCTACTTCCTTGTCCAGCCCGGTACGGAACCAAGCACAGAGCCCCGGAGTCATTGTTCAAACCCTAACGCTGGACTGGCATACTCCCGGCCAGCCCACTCAGCTCATGCTCACAGGGGGGGGGCGACAACGCTACATTTGCCAGGTCTTTCCCTGTAGTGATCTGCAGATCAAATGTCTAGTTTACAGCATGCCACAGCCACTCTCTCACAACTGGTTTACACCCACACCACACCCATCCAGCACAGGTGTCACAGGACATGTGACCCTGCCAATGAAAAGGGCCAGGCACATGTGCTCAAAGCCATTTCCACTCTTTATCTGGGTGTTTCAGTGTAGTCTTCAAGTAGGCATGAGGGCCTAGGGCCCTGCAACATCATATTCCCCAGGGCTGGAGGTGACATGCTGTTGTCCGCACCACAATCCTAAATCATAGAGGGTCCATGACTTGCGGGGTAGAGACTTGGTGGCATGGGATACACTGCAGCATGAACAGGCACACCGCCCCGGGATGGTGACTTTTTGTGCACTGAGGTAGGGGCACCTTAAGTGCTGAACGGGTGTGCAGCCTGCAATGATGCCCCATCCTGGCGGTCCGGACTGGTGATGATCGTTGTGAGACCTGCTAGACCGCAGTGTAGGCCTAAGCCAGTGGGCAGTGCGTGCCCACCGCCACGTGGCTTTGCCACGCGGGTCACAGAGTTAGTGGCCCCTCAAGGGCTGAGCAGGTGTGCAGCCTGCAATGATGCTGTGTGCACTGGTATGTCCACTGCCATAGCGAAATCAAGACCCAGAATTAAATGTGAGACTTGGTGGTCTGCAGAGCGGGGCTGCATAATGTGGAGGGTGACAGGTACGCGGGCCCTGGGCTTGGGGATTGCACTGGCATATGGTGGTCCCTCTTTGCAGCACGCCGGTGGCGGAAGGTGAGCAGTGAGGCCTGGGTGCGCTGGAGCGGGCATGCACCGCTGGGCTGCGGGTAGGGCTGGGTGCAGCCGCCCGGGTGCGCAGTGGCAGGCATGCACCACTGGGTGGCAGGAGGGGCTGGGGTGTACCTCTCTTCTTTTCTCTGTGTCTCTCCCTCCCTCTCATTCCATGTTTCTCTCTCCCTCCCTCACTTTCGGTCTTTCTCCCTCCCTTCCACTCTTTCCGTCTTTATCTCTCTCTCCCTCCCTCTCTTTCTGTCTTTCTCTCTCCCTCCCTCTCTTTCTCTCTATCTGTTTCTCTCTCTCTCCTTCACTCTCTCTCTGTCCTTTGATGAGCACATGACACACCTTCTTACCTGGATATTTGTCTTGCAGGCTGTGACCTACAGATTGTCCCGAGGAGAGCCGCCATGTGTCCTCATTAATGTTCTTCTGAGGTTTTTTCAATACATTATCGTTTGGTAATTCGAAGGTGAATGTGTGATGCTAATTTTTGTGACGGCACATGCATGTTACCTGTTGTGATTTTGTGACATCAGGCGGATTATTTGGTACATGATTTCGTGAAGTTGATGTGACATGTCTTTGCCGGGGGTGCCAGTGGGGTGCCTGGGGGGTCCTGGCGATGGTGCAGTGGGTGTTGTGGCCCTGTTGGGGTTCCGAACTGCATGATCCGTGGCTCCATGGCATCTGTTGTTCTTCAGGTGTAGCTCTGGAATGGCACAGACTTTTCGTTTTCTGGCGCAGGCTATTGTCTGACTTTACACCAGGTCAGAGGAGGTGTTAATTTCCTGCTGATAACATGCCTTATCGCATGTTTTCTGTTCTTCTTGCCGATCTGGCTGGTCGTTGAGAATGTTGCGAAGTGGTGTGTTTGCTGTTTTTTGCACAGGAACGCCTACTCTTCATCTCATTAGCGATAGTTGCGGGGATCATCTGTGGCGATGTTTTTGTGCGGCTGCTATCACAGGTAAACAGGTGATATGGGCTGTTAGCACCAGCTTGTGAATGGGGTGATACATTTATTGCCACTTTGTCTGCGATAAAGTGCTGTTAACTTGGCAGTAAAACCTTGAGAATATGCCCCTATGTGCATCTTTTTATTCGTCATATGATTTTTTTTTTTAAATCTACTTTATTTAACTCTTTGCCCATCCGCAAAAGTATGAATCAGGCCCTTGGAGCCTGATATAGACTTTGGCAGATGAGGTTGCTCCATCGCAAACATGACAGCTATCCCATCCACCATATTACAATTCCACAATATTCTATGAAACTTGTAATGCAGCGGACGGTGTATTCATCACATTTGTAACGGAGTAACCCATCCACCAAACTCGAAATCAGGCCCAAAGGTTCTCGACGTAACCATGAACCACAACCTTGCTATAATCCTGAGTGCAAACAGCAAAGGAATTGGGATCATGGTTCTAATCATGGCCTGTAAGGAAAATATCTGCTTGGTAGAAAGTGGCCTAAAGTCCGGTTCTCTCTTGAGATAATGCGCCTTCCTTAGTTTGTGGAGCGGTCCTTGGGAGTTCTGGGGTGGCGGGGAGGGGGTGTATTTAGACTCTGCAGGGCAAGACTGAAAATCTAACTCCACACATTTTTTACCGTGCAAAGTTGACTTTTGTGGGGCACAAATAGATTCACCCTTTATTTCTTATCAGTCCATCCATAGAGGATTGGCTTATTGCCATGATGTGGTTTCACCTGTGGATAATTTTGTAATTAGATGCCATGTGGGGAAGGCGTTCTGTTATAAAATTGGAGTAGACATGACTGTAAATTATTATTATTGCACATTATTTTATATCTGTGCTATAATTTTGCTAAATGCTTTTACCGTCGAGCAGGGCATTTGTACCTCAGACGCCCACTATGTTCCTAGATTTAATCCCACCCTCTCTTATGTTGGGCAGGTGATTTGTGACAGCTCTTGCAGCCTGTGTACAGCTTCATTTGGTCAGGGATGTGCAGGACAGCTGGCCCAAGCTAAAAATAAATTGAAAATGAAACATTGCCCTTCGAGTGGGCGATTCTGCATTTCATTACTGCCAAAAGTGCCCTTTCTCTGCATATGAGTTAATTCTCAAAACAGAACATATAATTTGGCACGTAAAGGCTTTATTTCCCTGCAAATGCTGACGTTTTGGCCTGAAATAACATTCTCTTCACTTACAGCTCATCTGATGAACGTGCCCGTGAGAGATTGAAAGACATTTGTGATCCCATCTCACTGAGTCAAATGCATGTAGCTTTTTTCAAACCGAAATTCTAATTAGGTGTGCCAAGTTTGTCTCAAGATTTCTAGGCTGCAGAATCCACCTGGACATGACTACCAGTGGCTGCGGAATATTCATAGTTTTTCGGTGTATCTCTGTGAGGTATCATCGGGTCCACAAACACCCAGCGGCGGCTGGCATGTAAGAAAGGTGGTAAGGTGGGGGGAATAAAAGTAAAAAAAGAAGTAAACAAAAAATAATACCACTTACCTTCCTGGCGCGACGTCCTCCTCCTTGATAGGGTCTTCTCCAGGAAGGCTCAAAGAAACTGCAGTAACCAATCCTGGTGCTGCTCTCATGCTGCATGAGAGCAGCGCAAGGATTGGAGGGAGCGGGCGCTCCTGCTGCTCCAGAGGGCACTGGAGCCCTATGCTGTCTCTAACCCACCTGTGGAAGACAGTTGAGTTAAGAGGTTTAAAATGTGCATGTCTGGCTGGCTGTCGCAAGACAGCCGGCCAAAAATCCTTGCGCACTTTAAAGTGCCTGACTGGCAGTAGCAGAAATCAGAAAGCCCTGACCCCATCCAGATGCTAGACTCGGGATAGGGTTTTGAAAAATAAAATGGTAATAAATTACCTTTGTTACCATTTTATTTTTCTATCTCTGTGGACAATTTTTAGTGGGGCGACACTCCACCGCCTTAACGGAGGAACCGCCACTGCAAACACTAGACTTGCAGCCTTATTCATCAATCTCCTGTTTTGCGAGGCCCTAATAGCGAATCATAGCGAATCGCTATTAAGGACTCGCAAAACGGGATTCATGTAGGATTAGCAAAAATGTTTGCGAATCCTAATGATTCCTTATTTGCGATTAGCAAATTGCTAATCGCAAATAAGGAAAAACTCCCCATTTATTCCTAAGGGCAAAAAGGCCCATAGGAATGAATGGGGAGTATTGCTTATTTGCGATTAGCAATTGGCTAATCGCAAATAAGATTGCGATTTAAAGGGTGCCAGGGGTGTCCAAAGGACACCCTGTAGCACCCCTCAAATGGAAATTTTCACAGGTGTTGCACACACACATGTCCAAAGGACATGTGTGTGTGTAACATGCAACTCAGAAAAATGCATTTAAATGCATTTTTCTGAGTTTTCGTAATTTACCGCGAGGTTTGACCTCGCGGTAAATTGCGGCCAGGAATTGCGAATTCGCAATTTGAAAATGTATGATGAATTGCATTTAAGGAATCTCAAATAGAGATTCCTTAAATGTAATTCCTCGCACATTTGCGAAATCGCAATTAGCGATTTTTGCATTTGGGATGATGAATCCCAAATGCAAAAATCGCACTCGCAAAGGGCCGGATTCTCAGAATCCGGCCCTTTGCAAGCCGATTTAGCCTTCATGAATAAGGCTGTTGATAATCCCACAACTGGAGATATTGGGCCCAGGTTTGACAGTGGTTGTGTAAGGTATAATGAGGATAGCTCCTTAGCTAATGCGTGAAAGGTAAAAAGATGAGTAAGGCAGGGGTGCATTCTTGCCCCGGTTTTATTTACACTGAATATCAAACTCTTGTCTAGACATCCCTAGAGTAGGTTCTAAATCGAACCCAGCACTTTTATATGCGGATGACACAGTTTTAATTGCCAGGACCCCAATTGCGTTGAAATCTTTAGTTAACACTTTTATTTATTTTATGGTAGCTCTAGATCTTGCGGTCAATTTGACCAAATCTCACATAATGTCAATAGGTTATCCAAAAAGGGGGAACAAATTCCTTCCTTGTAAACGAGGAGTGCTAACCAATGTGCCCACATATCCATATTTGGGTGTAATTTTTTATAAAATGGGCACTTGGGTAGCACAGCGTTCTCTAAAGAAAAACACCCTGGCAGGAGACGCTGGAGCCTCACTGGATTTTGCCAGAAGATTAGGGAGCAAACCCATAAAAGCACTGCTGAAAATATACAATGAGAAATGCGTCGCTATGACAGTGTATGGTAGTGTGGTTTGGGTTACAAGGATTGTAATGAACTTCAAGGAGTAGAAAATAAACATTTACGTAAACTCCTAGCTGCTCCCTCCAATATTCCAGCTTTTACTATACATGAGGAACTAAGGCAGGGCTACTTAACTGATAACATTGCTGTAGCACCCCTGATATGGTGGCTAAACAGTTGGTCTAGAGAAAAGTCAAATCTAAACCAGACTATTTTAGAGGACTGTGTGAGATTGGATAGAGCTGCAGAAATTACTTGGTTACATTACTTCTCACTGCAGCTTTCAGCTTTTGGACAACCAGAGCTATTTAATCAACCCAGAAAGCTGCACCCTGAAACTGTGAAAATTTTAAAAAACACAGGGGCATATTATCAAGGGCCTTATTGCCGCTTTAGCTGGACTTTTTCCCGCTAAAGCGGCGATAATTTTATTGCCCTTTTAGCAAGCTGTCGCAGCAATATTTATCGCTAATGACATGCAAAGTGGGCATACCCTTCAGTCGCTAACATCGCTATCACCTATTATCAACGCAGGCGTAGCGATAAAGAAAATTGTGCTAAGCACGAATATCACTGAAAACTAACGCCTGCTCAGACCACTTCTTAACCTGTATATCCAGTGGGCTGGATATTCAGGTTAAGACCCTATTGGGGTTAATGCCTGAATATCGCTGGATTTCCAGTGATATTCACGCATTAAGCCGCTATCGCCGGATATTTTATCGCATTTGAGATAAACGTTGCTAATAGCACGTTATCTCTGCGATAAAATCCGGCGATGCATGGCAATAGAAAAAATGTCGCTAAGCTTATTTAGCAATAAATATCACTAGTTTTTGATAATATGCCCCACAATTCTTAATGAGGAGACAGTTGGATAGAGAAGCAAATGAGTTTATGAAATCTACATGTAGAGACTTTATGATTATAAGTCCTGGTATTTTAACTCATCCACTTTTGCTCTTTTGTTAACAATCTGCATCATCACTTTCTTTTATCTAGATTTAGATTTAATTGTATCTTCTGGCTCCTAACTGTACCCAAAGGTTTCTCAAAGGCAGGCTCCTTGCAACCATGTGCATGTGATAACTTTTCTGACCAAGACGTATTGCACTTTATGTTCTTTTGTGGTTTTTATACTGAGCTGCGAGCTAAATACATCTTACCACGTTTAAGAGATTGTCATTTTGCACAAGTAAGGCCAGCATTGATCTACCAACAAATGCTTTCTTCCCCACGTTTCTTATCAGGGGCAATTCGTAAGAGAAATAATCTAGGGTTTTAACAATTATGACCAAGGTGGTCAGAATATGTCCTTCATTTTTTTAATATATTTTAACCCAGTGTAGTTTAAATTTATAACATATGTGTTTTTATGTAAAATGTACTTTTATGGCCAGAACGTGGCTGAATAAAGTTTTAATTGACAATTTGACAGTGGAGATGAGGGGGTACAAGAAACAGCTTTAGAGCCTGGTCCTTGCCCATCACCTACTGCACCATGGGGGAGCAAAAAAAGCTCCCTAGTTGAAACTAAATCTGAACTAACCTCCCAATCCCTATCGTACACCACAGCCAAAAGAAAAGGTCAACACATATTTACCACCTGCTCCAAACAGTAAAAGCAAAAATAAAATGGTTGGTCCGTTGGGAGTCCTACCGGTCCATAAATAAAAAATATAAAGCCAGCAGGTTCACTGTGAGCTTCTTCTCCTACCAGCTTTATTTGGGAGCACTGGATCAGTACTAGTCCTGCATCACTGAGCAACCTTATTAGCTGTCCCTAACTTGAAGAAAAATTATGTGTCCACCATTGCTGGACACAAGAACTCAGTTCTCATGTCCTGAATTTGTTTCAAAAAATACATAAGTATAAGGGGTAAAGGTGTGACCCGTCGTGAGCACCTGGACTGTATAGCGCGGCTGGCTGTGGTGCCAGAAAGAAGCCGCGGGCCCCTGATACCCCCCTGAGGCAGCAAAGTTAATGGCCCTGAGGAGGAAGTAGTGACACTGGCTGAGGGTTGCCGCTGGGTCGACGTGAAGGAGGTTCGCCACACGGCCTTATCAGGCAGAGGCTGGGGCCTGCTGGTGTCACAGGAAGAAATGCCTTGGCCTTTTGGCAATGCCACGGCCCGAGATGCGCCTGGCTCCAGTGGGAGATTGAGCTAAGTGGATGAAGGCCGGAGGTGGTTATGAGAGCCAGGCCACACTGCGGACGAAGGCAGCATTCTAGATAGGGACCGAGGACTGCCTGAGAGCCGAGGCCCTTACAAACCACGAGATCTGGTGAGTCGGTGGGGGACACAGGGCATTATCAGTGCCACTGGTGGAGGACTGCTCTTTCAGTTGCAAATAGCTTAAACCTGTAGCCCTTAGATTTGACGTGACATCCTGCAGGCTATCACAACCAGTAGAGAAGCCTTAGAAACTAAAATAGATACTCTGAGCACGGATCTCATACTGCTCCGAGATGATCATAGGAGACTAGTGGAACAAGTCACCACCACTGAGCGTGGCCTTGCAGAGATATCCCCCTCACTCGTGCTGGTTAATGAGAAGATGGCTTTATAGAGTCCAAGATTCGAACACTTGAATTGAGAGGAGAGGATTCTGAAAATTGGTCCCGGCATAATACTGTCAGGGTGGTAGGCCTCTCTGAGAAGACTGACCTACTTGGAGGCTTGGCTTAGAGCCGAGGTTGCACTGGAGGCCTGTCCCAATTTTATGCCCTTGAAAGTGCTCACAGAGTTACAACGTGTCCGCCTCACCTGGTGCTCCACTACAAAGATCCAGACCACATCCTCTTACAAGCCAGGCTCAAAGGGTGCATTGCAGTTGGCAATACTAAAGTCAGAATATTACCAGACTTCTCCATAGAAGTACAGAGACATAGATCCACATTTCTGAATGCTACAAAACATCTCACACAACTGGGGATGCAGTATGGAATTTTGTGCCTGGCCAGGCTCAGAGTGGTGACCCGGATGGAGTACAGTTTTTTCAGAGTCCCAGGAAATATGGGATTGGCTGGAATAGCATGGACCTTTGCAGTATGACCGAGAAATTGAGGGCATGCGACAGAGTAGGGCCAGATCAAGCAGCAGAGAAACCGAGGAAAAACTCCTGCTGCCTCCCAAACAGAGGTAATTCAGCAACGGCATAAAGTTGTGGAAGCGGTGGTGTCCATGAGCAGTACCGAACAAGTCCATTGTCGCCGATGGATGAACACACTGTGAGGGATTTGGATTCTGACTACACATCCAGTGTTTCTGGTTTGTCCAATACGGAACTGCCAATGGTGACTCCTGGAACTTCGAACAAAATCATTTAACTTTAAACTGCTGGTGGTAAAGTAGCTCAGAACACTTGTCCAGTACTTCCCTGACGTTTTCTCTGATATATCCCAAGCAAGGGTGGGGAAGGGAGACACACTCATTGCCCTGGGAGGTGACTACTTCTAAATGCTGTTGCTGCCGGGTATATGACTTTGTATGGAATGATCATCTACCAAACCTCATACCCCACCTTACACTTACTTATGAGTACTCTCAAAAACAAGTTTTTACATACTTGTTTGGATGGGGTGTTACAACCTGCTTGACCTGGGGTTGGGATAGTAGTATAATGCTGTTTTATTGGGGATCCAAGAGTTATATGGCCTTCCAAGGTACATCCGCTAGTTCTTCGATCTTACCATTAATATGGAGATGGGAAGTGGAGGATCATTGAGTGTGAAGGTTGTTGTTATTGTCTGATGACGAATTGCATGAAGTATAAATGTATTTCTGGGAATATCAGAGGGCTGCAAACCATGTATAAACTTTACAAAGTGTTCTCCTATTTAAAGAAGTGTGGTAATCAGAATGCATAACCTCAAGAGACATATTTGACATCTAAAGAAGGAAAGGCCCTGAAAAGGCACTGGTGTGGCCACTTAAGCTACACATATTACTTTGCTTATGCTAGAGGAGCACTGGTGTGGATTTGGGGGTCGTGCCTTTCCAATACACACCTAGTGTAGTGGATCCAAAGGGCCGTTATGTGATGGTGAGGGGTAAAAAGGAGGGAGGTGACATCACTATTATTAGTATATATGCACCTAATGTGAATCAGCCTTCTTCTTTGGGACCCTCTCAAACTCACTGCCCCCGCATCTTATTGGCTCAGTCCTCTTGGGAGGAGACTTTAACTGTGTGGCAGACCCTTTGCTGAATTGGTCCAATCCCCCTCTGCTGTAGTTCCATACATATAGAGTGGCCCAATCATTTAGGGATTGGCAGTCATGATGGGAGGTGCTTGATCCATGGAGAGTGGCGCATCCATATACCTGTGATTACTTATTTTTCTCTGGATTACATGAACTCCATGCACAGTTGAATGTATTCCTGTGCACCCCTGGCGTTCACTGCTTTTTACTGGATACTGAGTATTTGTCCCACATGATCTTGGATCAGAGCACCCTCCTGCTCAGTCTGGGATGGGCACGTCCTGTTCCGCGAGTACTTTTGTGGCAGTTGAAACCTGAGGCCCTGGAAGATCAAGTAAATTATTTTGCTCAAAATAGCGACTCGACCTCTAGCCCTCAAGTGGAGTGGAACGCCCTAAAGGCGACAGTTAAGGGACAATTCATGTCGATAACCATTGGTATACGGAGCTCCCTCCTTCAAGATGTCTCTGAAGCAAAGGGGATACTCTGAGATTTGAAGACCTGCAGGCCCAATCGGGAGGTTCTGCAAGGGTACCTACTGGATGCCAAGGAGGCGGTAGCCATGTGGTGGACCATCGCCGAATGTTTGCCCATAAAAAATATATGGATGGTACGCACGCAGAGCGTGATCATTCCGGTGTGTTGCTGGCTTGGTTGGCCAACCCTGCAACAAAGGGGGAAAATTTCCAGATTAATACATTGAGGAAGCTGAAACCCTTCAATGATTTCAAGACGGCTGTTCAAGCTCTAGTTATCCCTAGGGTGGACTATGGAAGTGTCTCTCTTTGTGGCCTCCCCAAAGCGACAACAGCACCACTAAGAGCCTCCATCAATGCTGCAGCCAGACTCATCACAGGCTCGAAAAGAAGGTCCCACATCTCCCCTGACTTAAAAGCCTTGAATTGGCTACCATTGGAAGCAAGAATTCACCTGAAAACTGCCTGCATGACTCACAAAGCCATACACCATAGGGCACTCAGCTATCTCACTGAGCGAGGCAAGATGGCTGCCGTGGGGAAGGCTGTGTAGGCAGCTAGCTCCCTCGCTCCTGGCGTTTATCGTGAAGAGAAGGAGAAGGAGAAACTTAGCTATTCTCCGTGTTTAATTTGCTCAAGAGCCGACTATGGGATCCTTTGCCAATTCTCCGGATTATTTCAACTAGCGGGTTCATCTTACCTGACGGTGGAACACGTTGGTCGGTTCTGGCCGGCTGCTGCCACTGCCGCTGCCTGTGGAGGCTGTCCTGGGCCGGGCTGCTCAGAGACGGAGATAGATCTGCGCGGAGCCTGTGAGGCGTTTACTATTTCCGGATTTGAGAATCGGACACGGAGCTCCGCAGCAGCAGAGAGGCGTCGACCGTTTCCTGGGAGGACTCTGGCATCGGTGAGAGCGTTTGGTGATTGACGCTGACTTTACCGGTGTTTGACTCGTGCAGGACAGACAGAGCCACGGAGGTAGAGCGTGTTAACCCGGAGGAGAGATAATCGCACCGCGCTATACTAGCATATAGCAACAACAAACTGCTACAAACTATCCCTGCGACAGGCGGAGTTCACGAATGTTACTAAATTTCTTCGAGTTCCATCGGCGGTCCCCGCTGTGGCGTGCTACACTTTGTCTGTGTTGGGCACAGAGTAGCGTGTTTCCTGGCAGAGGTGGTTCACGGAAGAAAAAGAGGACGCCACTTCCACTCTCTATTGCCACACGCAGCAACAAGAAAAACGGCCCTGGGTCCAATTTGAAAGACGTGGAGCAAGAGAACGAGGAGATCGAGATGGCAGAGGCAACACCACTGATTCCTGGCAAAACCATTACAAAACAGGGTAAGAACCCTAACAAGGGGGCCGCTATTAAATCCAATGAGATACCTGGCATGAAAAGTTCTGCGCTACAAACATTACCAGATTTGTTTGAGAAGCATGCTGCAAAAAAGAAAATAACTGATAATGATAATGATAATCAAAGCACTGATATGACTGTAACACAATCCTCTAATCAACCATCTACAAGTGGTGATAATCAGAATAATCAGAACAATTCTAATTCTAATAATTCCTCAACTCTGATACCAACTTTGATACCGACTGATTCTCTGAGGAAGGGTAGTATGGGAATTGCAGTTCCAGTTCCAGGTGGAGCTATCACCAACCGAGCATGCTCTCTCCCATCGTTATCATTATTATCAAATGATTCACTAAGTGATTCACGAAATGTAAAAGAAACTACTGTGCAGCAACATAATCAGGAGCTCCCTGAAAATTTTTACTCCTTGTCAGAACTCTCATCCGATGAAGCGACAGGTTTAAATAAAGATTGGGCAGACTTTAGCTGTGAGAGTCTATCTTCTGAGGGTGAGATCAGTATGAGCCCTGATAATGCCAATGCGGCTACTATTATTAAAAAGAAGTTGAGGAAGAAGAGATCTCTTCGTGCAGCGAGTAAAGAGACCGTTCCCAATTCACCAAACGACGCGAACTTCCTATCTCCTAACTTAATATCTACCGCTTCTGCTGCTAATGATACTTCGGGGCCTAGCCATAACGCTATACCTGATCCAACTCTGCCACAAGATAACAATGAAGAGATCACACTGAAAACAATATTTGACACTATGATGAATCATAGGGCAGAAAGTAAGGCCGAGAATCAACGCACGCAAATGACATGTGCCAAAGTTAAAAACGCAGTACGACGTGCAATTAAACTGTGTTCAGAGACCGCTGACAGGGTCACTGAAGCAGAGGCCAGGATATCTGTGTTAGAAGAAGAATGCATGGCCCAAAGACAAGAAGTGGGAGATTTCAAAGCACAAAAGGAGGATTTATCTGACAAGCTAGCCAGTTTGGAAAATCAGGCCCGTAGAAGCAACCTGCGCTTTTTGGGGATCCCTGAAAATAAAGAAGAAGGAGACCCGAGGAGGTTCATCATCAATTTATTAAACAATGCTTTTCCAGAAATTACTGATTGGGACTGGGCTCGGGAAATACAACGAGCACATAGATTCCCTTTCACAGCAAGGAAACCACGACAAGGTCAAGAAAATTATCCCAGGGCCATTTTGGTGTCATTTAATAACTTCCTTGCCCGTGAATCTATTTATGTAAACGCAAGACCTGATAAGAAAGCGGATGGTCTAGGCTGTCAGTTCTTTGTGCGACCAGACTATTGCCAGGCTACTGTGGCTCAACGATGGCAACTGAAGCAATTAATTCCTGATTTTCAGAAGAAAGAAGTAGCAGTATTTCTTCAAGGTCCTGCAAAACTAAAAACTATATTTAAAGGCCAAACAAAATACTTCATTTCTACAATTAAAGCCAAGGAGTACTTGGATTCTCTCTGAGTGATTATGAAGAACTCTGATGTACAGTATGATAAATTCAGAATTTGCGTTTAGTAATTATATTGTTTAATAATTATTTAAATGCAGGACCATTATGCTTCTCTACTCTATACTTTTCTTATTTCTCTTCTGAATTTTCTCCTTCTCTCCCTTTTTGTCTTTCTTTTTTTTTCTTTTTTCTTAGTAAGGACGCTAGGGGTTAGGGACACGGCATCCATACGTTTCAGGAACTGAAAGTTCCTGTGCCTCCTATAGTGGGGAGGGTGGGGGGAGGGGTTCTGGGAATAAGGGTGGGGGTGGGCAAGGGTAGGGGTTGGTGGTGGGGGTGTAAGGCAGAGGTGTTCAATACAGGGATGAATATCAGGCATTCAAATGATAATACCGAAGAGCAAATGTTAGTGATGATGGTGAATAATTTTTTTCTTCCATTTTTTTTGACATGTATAAAAAGGTGAAGATATGTACTATTAATATTAATGGTCTTAATGACTTAAAGAAGATTGCTATGTTTCGTACAATGCTCCAAACTCTGAATATTGATCTGTTATGTATCCAGGAAACTCATATTTCATGGGATAAACGCTTTCTTTTGAATAATCTGGGATTAGAGGTTTTGATTACATCTAAACAAATGGGTATTAAGAGAGGCGTTGCAATCTGTATGCGAAAGGGAGTAGGGAAGTGTTTAAAAACACTATCTGATAAATGGGGCAGATGGGGGCTTGTTGAATTAAAAATTGGAAGCTGCAAATTTACCTTATGTTGTATTTATGGCCCCAATCTGGATGATGCCGAATTATTTAATACTATGAACACAGAGTTATCCATTTGGACACAACCGATAATAGTCTGTGGTGACCTAAATATTCATATGTCAGCCGATTGGAATATCAAATCAGAGAAGAGATATATGGGCCGTAAGATCAAAACTTATAAAGCACTTAGAGACCTGGTACTAAGTAACGGGCTAACTGATGTCTGGAATAAATTCTATTATAATGACCCTGGATATACTTTTTTCTCTATTCCTCATCGAAAATTTGTCCGTTTAGATTACTTTTTTGTATCCTCAGTTTTTTGGGAGAAAATCCGTATTGAAATATTACCACAAGTCATCTCAGTTCATAACCCCATAATTGCTGAGATTCAATTTCCTACTGATTGTCAAAACCCAACTAGATCCTGGTCATTCCAGAGAAACTTATTATTAGATGAAGAGTACCTTCAGTTTATGGTTACAATCATTAAAGATTATTTTCTAATAAACAATGATACTGCCTCCCCACAAGTAGTTTGGGATTCTTTTAAATCCGTTGTACGGGGCGAGACAATCAGCTTCGCAAATTATAAGAGGAAAAAAAATCAAACAGATTTTAAGGATAGGCTAAATAAGATCAGGTTGGCCGAGTTGGAATTAGCTACTGCTTGCAAAAACAATGTTAGTATAGAGGATGCACAAACACGATTAACCATTGAACGTTCAGGTCTTCGTATACATATTGCCGATGAAGTAGCTGCAAAATTTAAACAATATAAAACTGAACGTTACGAATTTAGTGAACGCACTGGGAAAATTTTAGCACAGCGTCTACGTCAAAAATCTTCTTTTAATGAAATACAGTGTGTTAAAGATATAAATGGGGTCTCTCACGAAAGTGAGGAAGGAATATTAGAGGCATTTCATGGCTTTTACAAGATGCTGTATAACGATCATAATAATGAAGTTGATAAGACTCTTAATCCCATAAATTATCTACAAAATAATAATCAACTTTCTCTGTGCACAGATGATACCGATTTATTTGCTAGGCCAATAAGCTGGGAAGAGATCGAAAAGGCTATTATGAGTCTTGCAGCTGGCAAAGCCATGGGGCCCGACCAGATCCCCCTTGAATTTTATCGGACATTTAGACATTTGTTGAAGACAGAATTGCTAAAAATCTTTAATGTAGCATTTCAAGACAAATCCCCTGATTCTTGGTCCACTGCCACCATAGTTGTTTTTGTAAAAAAGAACAAGGATCCAAAGGAACTAGGCTCGTATCGTCCCATTTCCCTTATTACGGCAGACAGTAAGATTTATTCTAAAATCCTCGCAAATAGACTAAATGATGTTATGGCAGGCTTGGTTCTCACACTCAACACGGGTTTATTAAACATAGGGACACTACAGATCACGTTAAACGTGTTATTGCACTGTTGGATTGGGCTCAAGCAAAGGAATCCCCAGTCGGAGTGATCTTACTCGATGCTGAAAAAGCGTTCGATAGAGTAGACTGGGGGTTCCTTTGGTCTGTATTAGAATGGAAGGGTTTTCCATCACAATTTATTAAAGCTGTACAGTCACTTTATTTTAACGCAAAGGGTGTAATAAGACTAGGCATGGATATCTCCAGACCATTCTCAATCACTAGGGGGACCAGACAAGGTTGCCCCTGTTCTCCACTTTTATTTGCACTTTATCTAGAACCTTATTTGAACAGACTAATCACAGAACCTGGCATCCCACCAGTCCGACTTCATGAGATAGATCACAAAGTCTTAGCATACGCAGACGATGTGGCCATTGTAACCCCTGATTCTTCTACCGCTTTACCTAAAATAATTGAAGTTGCCAGTGAATTTGGTAAATTCTCTGGATACAAATTAAATATCTCAAAAACCCAAATTGTACATTCTAAAACTGGTACACCCACTGATATTCCACTAAACTCTACTGCTACATACCTCGGTGTAACTATATCATCTAAAATAGATGACATTGTTGGACTAAACCTGGATCCTTTACTTTTATCCACTAATAGAACTCTAGAAAGGGTAAATAATTTACATTTATCTTTATTCGGACGGACTAATGTCATTAAGATGTTAATCTTTCCAAAATTTCTTTATTTTTTTCGTACTATTCCCCTATTTTTTTCTATGTCTCTTTTTAATAAAATAGATAGGATGTTGTCCAGATTTCTATGGGGGTATCGCCGTTCAAGAAGATCTTTAAAGTGGTGTACCCTCCCGCAAGGGCGTGCTGGGTTGGGATTTCCGAACTTTAGAATATATTATTGGGCTATCACTCTTAAAACAATTAAGGTCTTACTATTTCATGACCATGTTAACGAAACCTTTATGGCACCATCTATTTTCGAAATGCTTATGGGTGCTCATGTGCGCCAATGCTTATTGATATTTACGGAGCCGAGCTATTACAAAAAAACAAAATTTAAGGTTTTTCTTTCTGCTTTCTTGGTTTGGAGACAAATTAATAAAGCTTTACGGATAACCTCAAAATATAATTTTTACACACCTATCTGTTGCAATATCTCATTATCAGGGATTCCTCAAGATATCCCCACCCAGCGACTTCGGCTGGGACAGATTCATTCAATTGGGCAACTGTATCAAAACGGGGTTTTAATGTCCTTCTCTGAACTCCAAGATACATTTGGCCTTTCCAGAATCGAATTTTTCAAATACTTACAAATTCGTAGCTTTTTGGAAAAAAAAAACCTCTTATACAGTGACGCAATGGAGACTAATGATATCTTGGAGAGTGGTAGGAGGGATAGCCGTATTGGCACAATTTATCAGTTAATGATTAACAGACTGCATGATGATCTTGATCAACAAGCCCAGAAATGGGAAAGGAAACTGTGTATAGAAGGGATAGATTTGGCAAGGGCGTTCGAGATTAGCAACAAAACACTAATCAACAGCTCTCTTAAAAGCCAACATTATATGGCTTCTTTAGATCTTTACTATACACCTGCTAAGCTGGTCAAATGGAAAGCTACGAATGGCATCAATTGTAGCCGTTGTGGAATTTTCGCAGCAGATTCATGTCACATGTTCTTTAGCTGTCCTAAACTAACTGTATATATAAATAAGATAGAAAAGTTTTTGACCAATTTGCTTAATGTAAAGATCAAGTTATGTCCTTCTGTGATTATCTTTGGCGTATATTTTCCATCCGAGAGTTTATCTGTTGATCAAGAACATTTTCTTTTTATTGGAATGTCCATTTACCGTTTCTGTATCACCTCAAGATGGCTAGATGTCGATCCACCATCATTTGAGCAATGGTTGGGAAAGCTGTTAAATGTTTATAGAATGGACAAAGCAGTTTATAAACTGAAAGGACAGAGAAAGAAGATATTTGCTAGGAAGCTATGGTCTCCTATTGACAATTGGATCTAACTTAATAATGACTACATCTGTAAAGAGATATTTTATTTGCTACATGTTTTAATTCTTTTTTTTCTTTATCCGCAACTTTGTGAACGATTGTCATTGCCTAAATGTTGTTTTCATCCTTGTATTTGTTATGCCTCTGCCATTGAAAATAAAAAAATATATTAAAAAAAAGAGAAACTGACTCTCTCTGGTGGTAATAGATCCACAAGAAGTGCGGAAAACCTACTATTGAAGCCACACAGATTCAACAACACGAAAACTTATAAACGTTCTTTCTCAGGGATGGCTCCTAGGATTTGGAACAAACTACCCCCAGAAACCAGACTTATCACGTCTACGGCATTTTTCAAAAAGGAAGTAAAAGCAATTCTCATAGAAAAACTCACATGATAATTATCTAAGGAAACTATGAGATCACTAGTACTTCTACCAGTATTTCTTTTATCTCACGGGTACAAACAGACAATCTAGGCCCCACAGTTGCTTTCTTGTTTTGCACCTTTTTGTTTTGATTTGCTCTGCACAATATGTTACTTATACTTGATCTAACTGTTTTTAGGTTTGATTTACTTTCCACATTATGTGATGTATACTTGATCTACCTGTTTCTATTTTGTTGTATAATTTTTCTTCACTGATTGTAAAGCGCTCTGATATCCGCAAGGGTCTAGTTCACGCTCTATAAAACTTAAAAAAAAAAAAAACATTGATTATAGGATCATAAGTAGAATTCTGGGAAGTAGCATCTCCCATATATGGTCAAGCTGATTTACCCACACCAAGCTGAGTTTATTCCCAGTCGCAAAAACAGTGTATAATATTAAGCGCTATCTGTCATTGCTTGAGAGTGTTTTCTGTAGACACTGAAAAGGCTTTTGATAGCCTGGAATGGGGATACCTATATGAGGTTATGACTCGTATGGGCTATTGAGGGCGATTTGTTGACTGTACACAGCTGCTCTATACAACTGACCCAACAGCAGGAGTTAGGATGGATAGGATCATCTTGAAGAGCTATGCAGCGAGCAGGAGGACAAGGCAGGGATGCCCCCTTTTTCCCCTGCTTTTTGCTGTGACCACAGAGCCTTCAGCTAGCTAAGCGAGGCTTGGTGTATCTTATCAGGAATTACAGGTGGGAACCACTTGGCACCACATTGCCTTATATGCAAATGACCATTTGCTTTTTCTATGCAATGTGAGGGAGGATTTGCCTGGGGAACGTGCCATGCTCATCAACTTCGGATCTTCATCCGACTTGGGGTGAACTGGCAGAATTAAAAATTATTCCGAACTACCTCTAATCATGAGGCCCCTGTTGGACTTGACGTCCTGATGTGGGAACCCTGGTTTCTTCCCGTGTCTGGGCGTTAAAATATATCATAATTGTACAGACGTACTGGTAGGGAATGTGGGATCAGCTTGCAGATCACTCAGATCTCATATGTCCTTTTGGAAGACCCTTCCGCTGTTTGTGATGGAGAGGATAGCTTTGATGTAAATGGTTGCATTGCCACGTCGCTTATATTTCTTTGTTACTCACCCGCTCTGGATTCTCCGAGCCATGTTCCATGAATTGGACTCTGTCCTTATAGAGTTCACATGGGCCAGGGCTGCAGGAGAGTGGCGCTTACAACACTGAAATGCCCAACAGAGATGGGAGGGCTGACAGTCCCGGATTTGTAATCCTATTTCCTGGCAGCTTGCACACTATCGGCCGGGGGGGGGGGGTCCCGAGACTGTTTGTCCCATAGCTCAGGCCTTCACTAAAATGCTACTTAGAGTACGACAACCATGTGCAAGGAACTCTCAGGAGTCATTATAAAATCTTGACATCAATGCCTTAAAAAAAGTGTGAAAATTCCCTTCTGCCCTGATTTGCCCATTGCAATGCCACACAAATTACTACATGGCTGTACCTGGTGGCTGATATAAGAGTGAGTGGGGACGGGAGATTATCAGGTGGGAGGCTTGTTTAGAGAGGTGACGTTGATGCCCTTTGTGTTGTGTCCTTGCAGAAGGCCAGCCTTATGGCCCTAGGCATGTATTGTGTAGGCCTGGCCGTAGTTCGCAGAGTTTTGCTATGCGGAACTCTGAGAAATTACAAAAAAACTCAACGAAGTTCGATGAGTGGCGTACTGTACTGCGAACTGCAGTTTGTGCTGGTATTCCAGTGGCTCTGGTAGAAATTCTACCCGTGTTCGCGAGCGAGGAAAAAACTCTGCTGCACCTCGTGAAGTGGAGTTTTCGACACTCCCCGAGCTCCGCGGAGTGCAGAAAACTCCGTAAACTCTGCAAACGGAGTGAAGTTCACCGCCTTAGCCTATTATTTTGTCCTGTGTACAAAGGGGAGAGCAGGTCCAGTCCTTTAGGTTCCCCTCATGTCATAGACAGCATGCCTAGTCCTCTTCTGTTCTTCCACAAGGTGGGAACAACCTTCTCTCCTTGTGTATGCCTGCGTGCCCACCCCAGAGGTGTGGAAAGGGAAATTAGCAACCCCTCACTGGTGGTGGCTCTAAACCAGTTCTGGGGGCAGCAGCCTTTCTTCTGGGACTGATGCCTAACTGTCAGGTGGCCCAAAAGAGGTCCCTGCCCATTTCGTAGCTAAAATAAGCCTGTGACAAGGTAGGCCTCTTTGAAGTTAATTAAGTTCTTAGCCAAAGCCCAGATGGTCATCCTGCCACTGCATATCCCAACATCCAAAGCCTTTATCTCAGTCCTGGGAGCAAGATCTCACCTCATCAAGGGAGCTAATTAGCTGCTGGGTGACAGTTGGGCTCATGCAAATATGCATCTTCAGACTTTAGGCAGGGAAAAGGTAACTTTCTAAAAGTACCCTTTCAAAAATATTTATTACAAATCAGACTTCACCAGTGGATTGGGTTTAGAATTAACCTTCCGAAAAGTCCATCAATGAAATTTGTAGCTGCTTCCTAGCCGGAGATAACTTTAGTAAGTTTGATCATTCTTCCCGATGCTTTCCTATGGAATAACTAACAATGCTGCAGTGAAAATAGCTTTTAGGGCCTTTTCACTGTAAGGACATGTTTAACATTACACTGTTACTTGTCCTACTTTTAAATACCATGTACCCAGCCTTATTGGTAGTAAGGCCTACTTAGGGGTGATGTACCTATATTTCAAAAACAGGTTTGGACCTATCAAATCGACTTGTGTTGGCAGGTCGATTTTGCAGTTTAAACCTGAAGTTATATTTGCACTATCACTGCACAGGGTGCCATAACAGGTGCTGCAACTCACAAGTGGGATATAATAACCATAGGTACTCTTTTTACCATTTACTAAGGAATTAGAGGTAAGTTAAATAGGGCAATTAGATGTATGCTGATTGCACTGTGTTAAAAAGGAAAGCACAGGTACTTTAACTCCGGTTAGCAGAGTTAAAGTGCACAGTGAGGCCAGCAAAAACATTTAAGATAAAAACCGGGGGTGGGGGGGAGGAGTATATCCCCCAAAGGTTGGTCATTTCCAACACATAACAAACACATTTACTTATATATATTACTTAAATTATTTTTACTAATTGTTAGATATTGCAGTATTAGTTATGGGGAGAGGGGGTGAGACTCTCCTCAAATAATAACCAAAATTCTTGTCAGGATAATTCACTATAATCTCTAAATGAACCTGTGATAAGCCCTCGGGTAGCTTGCCCAAAGCAGTGGGGCATAACTTAGAGGCAATATGTAGCGTGTTTATGCAGAGGTCAAACAGTAATTAAGTGAAAACACAAAACCAGAACATTTCCAAACCATTAAAAAAAATAGATTATATTCTACTAAATATAATGACACCAACACAACAAAAATCAAATTAGTAGAACGGAAGATATGAATTTTTATATTTTGTATTAATAATAGCTCCAAGAAACACAAAGGTAACTGCAAGCCAGATCAGAAGTGGGGCACGAAGATGGTGGGTTGCTGAAGAGTGGGGTCCCGGTGTCAAAATTACGTACCCAAGAACACCTTGATTGAATGTTGTTCACTGTTCACTGTCAGTCCCGATGAAGCCCTCTTCGTTTAAACTTAGACATTTTTCTGGAAGTCAGATCTCCTTCAGCTGGGCAAAGCAGCAAGTTGATGCAGAATGGCGATTCAATGTCGACAGATGCAGCTTTGAATTCAATGGCGAGCCAGGTCTCTCTTGGTTCTCCAGGCTAGAAATTGGCAAAAAGTTTCTACGTTTCACTACTTGCAGTTTGGGGACAGGAGGAGTATACTCGTATACCACCCAAACACCACCAAAGGGTCCAGGACCTGGGGAGGCAACACTTGGGAGTTAGGACTCCCGCCAGCAGAGTCCAGCAGCAATGTCCAGAACAGGTTCAGTTGGAACTAGTCAGCTGGCTAGTTACAATAAGAGAGGTGTCTAATAGCTTGTTGTGTCCCTATAGATATACAGGAGGTTCACCAACTGACCCCTGTAGTCACTTCAAGCCATTCAAGCAGATCCAGTCTTCCATCAGGTTCTTCAAATAGAAGGGCAGTCTCCATGTGATTCTTCACAGGTCCAGGAGTGGTCTGAGGAGAGGTCTGTGGGGTCCACATTTTTCTCCAGTGCCAGTCTGTGGGTGGAGGGCAAGTCTTTATCTACCCCCTAAACCAGTTCTTTTTAGTTCCTCCTCCCCCAATGGGTTTGGAGCCAGTGTAACTAGAGAGACAAAAGGGAGATAGGCAGAGGTGTGACCTTCATCTGCCAGTGAAAAGGTAAGCATCCTTTGAAGCTCAGGAATAGACTGGTCACAGCCCTCAGCACATCCTGTCAAGGGAG
Organism: Lissotriton vulgaris; assembly: GCF_964263255.1. NCBI lineage: Eukaryota > Metazoa > Chordata > Amphibia > Caudata > Salamandridae > Lissotriton > Lissotriton vulgaris. The sequence goes on along the minus strand of NW_028246079.1, from coordinate 545,220 downwards.
GAGTCCCCCACCCCACACCCTGATCCCTATGTCCTCTCTCTGGCAGCAATACACATTTCACCACATGGAATACATCAGTGGTCAGGTGACAGCTGGACACTGTCAGGTATTAGGGTTTTTTGGTTTTAAGCAAGAAACTGATAACTTTCGAAAAAAAATATTTCCAAAATAGCAATGTAAAATCTTATTTAACCATTCCTAACTACTGGATTTAGCAGTTATTAAACAAAATAATGTAAACCAGTGTCATCATAAGGGAGAACCAGCTTTGTTACAATGAGAAATGTCTTTGCAGGGTTTTACTGCCAGGACATGTAAAACATACAATATACATGTCCTACTTTTTAAATACCATGCAGCCTTCCCTATGAGCTTTTAAGACTTACCTTGCCACAGTCAGAAATTACTTTGGAGGTTTTTCACTGCCAGGAAATGTAAAACATTTAGGCTCTAATTACGAGTCTGCCGGTCCGAGGACTGCCAGACTCGTGATGGCGCTCCAGCCACCGCCACTACCCCATTACAAATTGGGCGGTCCGACCGCCCTGGCACCACCAACGCTGTCAGGGAACTGCCATTTCCTGGAGGTTGTGTGGCGATCAGCAGGCCGCAATATGCTTGGTGGGAAGCTGCGGTCCCGCCAAGTATATTACAGGTTTCCTCTCGACCAGGATTACATGGAGGTTTTTGCTCCATCTAAACCCTGGAGGAGAGGAAACAAAGGGGGCCCTACGGGACCGCCTGTGCTTCCTAAGCGTGTGGATGCACCCAGGGGGTCCTAACATGTGCCCCCCTGTGTGCATGCACAACAGTTTCTGGAAGGAATAGTCCATGTTGTGTGTTACCACTAGAGGTCCTGTCACCCTCCTTACTTGTATGAATGGAGATTCCTTCTTTGGTTCTGTCCCTTAAAATGATGTTCATCTTCCTCATTGGGTTCAAAGCTACCATGTGATGAGGGGTGTGCCTATATCTAACACACCTGAAGCAACATCAAGTTACTTAGCTTTATGGTGTTCGTTCCAGGATACTTTGGTGGGTTAAATTTGTTTCCCTCTTGCCCTGGATTTGTATTTGACCTCCTCGGTGCATGGCCGCTGCCGTTTGCACTGCCACGCCCGAAACTGCAGGAGTAGTTTCCTGAATTCCCTTCTTTACATCTAGTAAACGGAAGCTACTGTAGCACAGCTACGCCCTGAACTGTAGGAGCAGTTCTCTTGGTTTTGTTTCTTTGTTTGTGGTGCACGGAGGCTGCCGGGGACACAGAAACGAGCATTTCCAAACCACGGGAGCGGTTTCTTGGGTTCATATTTCTTCCCGGTATGCGGCCACAACACTGCCAATGCGCATTTCCAAACCGCTGGAGCGGTTTCTTGCATTCCTATTTCTTCCTGGTGTGCGGCCTGTGCTGTGACACTAAAACGCTCATTTGCAAACCGTGGGATTGGTTTCTTGCATTCCTATTTCATCCTGGTGTCTGGCCCAAGCCGCAAACACGCACTATCACAACTGCAGGAGCAGTTTCTGGTGTTCTCTCTTCGTCCCGGTGTACAGCTCTTGCTGCAAACACTGCAACGCGCATTTCCCAACCACAGAAGTAGTTTCTTGTACACTCTTTCCTCCCCAGTGTTTGGCCCAAGCCGCAAACACTGCCACGCTAGCCTACGTACCGCTTGAGTGAATTTGGTTTACTTATGAGGGCTTTATTGTTGTCACACAGTAATTTCAGCTTTGGTTTACCGCTTTCAAGCAGTAGAAACCCAGGAGTGGTTTTAGCAACATTTTCAAGGCTTCTGGCAGTCTGGGTAAACAGTCTAAATACCGGCTTTTTATTTTCGACCTACAAGAATATCGAGTTCAAAATATCGGAGGGAAAGAATATCGAAATCAAGTATATCGACAACCAGAATATCAACCTTAAGGTAAGAAATATTGTTTATGTTGATAACAAAGTTAGTAATATCAATAGTAAAAATATGGATGTTACTAATATCGATGATAATATGTGTTATGTATTTTATTATGTATTTTATATGTAGGTTTTTATAATTTTTGTTAATTATTGTACTAGTTTTAAAATATATGTATTACATTTTTAGAAGTTAGTAATACTTTTTTTGAGTAAATTATACTTTCTAGTACCGTAGCAGGTTGTGGGTTTAATAGGGTGGGAAGTAATTTAATTATAGTAAATTAATTAAATATTTTTTAGGAATGATTAATTATTTATAAATACATTTTGCGTTTCAGTTCTGTAGCGGGATGTGGGTTTATAGTGGAATAGGGTGGGAAGTAATTTAATTGTAATTAGGTAATTATGTAATTTTTATTTTTTGGTATTGATAATTATTTTTATGTTAAATAATTATTTATTGATAATTATTTTGTATTACTTGGTAATGAATTTTTTATTAATTGATTAATTGGTAATTATATTAAGTGTATTGATTTATTATTGAAGTATGTTGTGAAGTTATAGGGTAATAGGGTGGGAAGTAATTTAATTGTAATTAAGTCATTATTTATTTTAGTGTTGAGTATTGATAATTAAATATTGTTAGTTAAATATTAATTGGTAATACGTTTTATTAGTTAATATATTTTTTAATTATTTATTGTTCATTAATTATTAATTGGTAATTACATTTGATTATCTATAATTTATTGGTATTTTTGCTAAATGTTTTTTAATAATTATTGTTTTTGGTATTGAAAGTTAATTTGTTTTTATTTTATTATTATTTGGTAATACATTTTAATAATTATTATTTAATTGTATATCATTTAATTGTTAATTAATTATTAATTGGTAATTATTTTTAAATAATATTTATTGGTATTGTTAATTAATTTTGTGTAATTTAATGATTAAAATTTTATGTTGTAAAAAAATATTTTTTGATTACTAGTAAGTTATTCTGATCCCTACGCCACTCAACACTTTCCCTACTGTTGCACCCTCTGGAGTTGGAATAGCAATTTTAACCTCTACCCTATCCAACACTTTCCCTACTGTTGCACCCTCTGGAATTGGAATAGTAATTTCAACCCCTATGCTATCCAACACTTTTCCTACTGTTGCACCCTCTAGAGTTGGAATAGTAATTTTAACCCCTACACTATCCAACACTTTCCCTACTGTTGCACTCTCTGGAGTGGAGATAGTCGTTTTTACCTTTATGCTATCCAATACTTTCCCTACTGTTGCACTCACTGGAGTGGGAATAGTAATTTTAACCCCCACGCTAGCCAACACTTTCCCTACTGTTGCACCCTCTGGAGTTGGAGTAGTAATTTTAATCCCTACGCTATCCAACACTTTCCCTACTGTTGCACTCTCTGGAGTTGGAATAGTGATTTTTACTCCTATGCTATCCAATATTTACTGTTTTAGGTACTGTTGTGTATAATTTATTTGAAATTATTTTTTATAATGTGTTATATATAGTTTTGATATTTTTATTCATATTAATGTTGTATATTTACATATGTATTTATAATTTAGAAAATGTTTTTTTAATAATGTATTAGTCATTAGAGTAATTCATTGTAAATATTATTAAGTAAGTATGTATATTATATTTTATATGTATATGTTTATTTTTTTTTACCTTATGGGGTCGATTGCAATTCAGGAAACGTAGCTGTTTCCCTACGAATCGTACGAATCCGTCCGAATCTCGTAGTACGAAATACGTCCGAATTATTGCGAACCGTACGAAAATGAAGGGTAAATCCGCACGACATCGACCCGCACAGTGAATCGTACTATTTGTAAAAATGCCGTACGACCCGCCAAGTACGATCCGGACCGGGGAATGAGTACGCGATTCGTACGGTAAACGTCGCGTATGAGCAATTGAGGGCAACACTATCACATACGCACCGAACCCCTAAAATCAAGGGGTGTACGCAAGGGGTGTACGCACCATACACCTACGACCTTGGGGTGTACGAACCGTACCCCTACGGTCTGTACACCTACGATCATGGGGTGTACGAACCGTACCCCTACGGTCCGTGCACCTACGCTCATGGGGTGTACGCCCGGGGACATATGCACCATACCCCTGAAATCCAGGGGTGTATGCATCGTACCCCGATGCACCGTACCCCTGCAATCATGGGGTGTACGCACCGTACCCGGGGGGGGGGCGTTTCATACGCATTTCAAGGCAAAATCTGCTTTTACGGACGTTTTAAGCTCCCGTACAAAAAGAGTTGTAATCAATCAATCAATCAGGAGTTTGTTAAAGCGCGACTACTCACCCGTAAGGGTCTCAAGGCGCTAGGGGTGGGGGGGTGCAGGTTCCATTCCATCAAGGAGGGGGTCTGTCGAAGAGCCAGGTTTTGAGGTTTCTTGCGAAGATGGGGAGCGATGTTGTCTGTCTGAGGTGGAGCGGAAGGGCGTTCCATGCTTTGGCCGCGAGGAAGGAGAAGGAGCGGCCTCCCGATCTGGTCTTTCTGGTGCGGGGGACCACGGCGTAGGAAAGCTGGGCTGATCGTAGGGTCCTTTGGGGTGCGTGGAATTTGAGTCGGCTGTTCAGGTATACTGGTCCGGTGCCGTGGAGGGCCTTGTGTGCGTGGGTGAGCATCTTAAAGGTGATTCTCGCCTCAACGGGGAGCCAGTGGAGTGTGCGCAGGTGCTGGGAGATGTGGCAGTGTTTTGGCAGGTTGAGGACCAGTCTTGCGGCGGCGTTCTGGATGTTCTGTAGCTTGCGGATGTGGTTTTTGTTTATTCCGGCGTAGAGTGCATTGTCGTAGTCGAGTCTGCTGGTGACCAATGCGTGAGTGACTGTCTTTCGGTGTTCGAGGGGGATCCATTTGAAGGTCTTACGAAGGAGGCAGAGGGTGTGGAAGCAGGAAAGATGAGACAGAGTTGATCTGGCGGTCCATTTTGAGCTCGGAGTCCAGGATGATTCCCAGGTTGCGTGCGTGGTCTGTGGGGGTTGGTGGGTTTCCGAGGGCGGTGGGCCACCAGGTGTCGCTCCAGGCGTCGGGGTTTGGGCCCATGATGAGTACTTCTGTTTTGTTGGTGTTTAGTTGAAGGCAGCTGTTTTTCATCCATTTGGCGACGGCTTCCATGCCTTCTCGAAAGTTGCGTCTGGCGGTGTTGGGCTCGTTGGATAGGGAGAGGATGAGCTGGGTGTCGTCTGCATATGACACGATGTTGAGTCCGTAGGTTCTGACGATGGGGGCAAGTGGAGGCACGTAGACGTTGAAGAGCGTCGGGCTGAGGGAGGAGCCCTGGGGAACTCCGCAGGTGATCGGTGTGGGGTCCGAGAGGAAAGGGAGGAGTCTGACCGCTGCGTCCTGCCGGAGAGGAAACAGCAGATCCAGTCGAGGGCCTTGTCCTGGATTCCTGCATCGTAGAGTCTGCGTATTAGGGTGCGGTGGGAGACTGTGTCGAACGCCGCTCATAGGTCGAGGAGGATGAGGGCTACTGTTTCTCCTTTGTCCAGTAAGGTGCGGATGTCGTCTGTTGCGGCGAGGAGGGCGGTTTCTGTACTGTGGTTTTTTCTGAAGCCGGATTGGGAGGAGTCGAGGATGTCGTGTTCTTCAATGAATGTGGAGAGTTGGCTGTTGATGGCTTTCTCGATGACTTTCGCTGGGAACGGGAGCAGGGAGATGGGTCTGTGGTTTTTGAGGTCGGTGGGGTCCGCTGAGGGTTTCTTCAGGAGGGGGTTGACCTCGGCGTGTTTCCAGTCGTCGGGGAACGAGGCGGTCGCCAGGGAGCGGTTGATGGCTTGGCGGAGCATGGGTGCGATGGTTGAAGATGTGGTGGGGGCAGGGGTCATGGGGGCCCCTGAGTGGATTGACTTCATTGTCTTCAGTGTGTCTTCGGTGGTGAGGGCTGTCCAGTCATCAATCGCTGGTTTCCGGGTGTCGGGGGTGGTTGGTGAGGGTTCAGTGTGTTGGTTGTCTTCGTCGAAGTTGTCGTAGATGCTCTTGATTTTGTGGTGGAAAAAGATGCTGAGTTTGTCGCAGAGGTCTTGTGAGGGAGGGATGTCGGTAGACTCGCTGGTGGGTTGGGTGAACTCCTTGATGATGCTGAAGAGTTCCTTGCTGTTGTGTGCGTGGGTGGAGATTCTGTCTTCAATCGCTTTTTTCCTCGTTTCTCTGATGAGTTGATGGTGGGTGTTGGTGGCGGCTCTGAAGTTGTTGTGGGCTTCTGTGGATTTGGTGTTTCTCCAGGCCTTTTCAAGGCGGCGGCATGTGCGCCTGGACTCTCGAAGTTCGGTGGTAAACCATCTGGCTTTCTTGGCACGTGTATTGTTTTTCATGAGGGGGGCTATGTTGTTGGTGCTGTCCGAGATCCATCTATGCAGGGTTCGGGCTGCGGTGTTGGGGTCGTCGTTTTCCGCGATGGTTGGGGTGGAGTTGTTGAGTGAGGAGGTGAGCTGGTCATCGGTGATTTTGGTCCAGTTTCTTTGTGGAAGCAGGAGCTGGTGTCTGTGGATGGTGGGTGTTCTGAAGGTGAAGTGGACGCAACGATGGTCGGTCCATGGGAGTTTGGTGGTGTGGCTGAAGGTGATGGAGTTTCCTGTAGTGAAGAGGGGGTCGAGGGTGTGTCCTGCTGAGTGCGTGGGCTCGGTCACGATCTGGCGGAGTCCAATGTTGTGGAGGTTGTCCAGGAGGGATGTGGTGTTGGGGTCCAGTTGATTGTCGAGGTGGAAGTTGAGGTCTCCCAGCAGGGTGTAGTTGGTGGATGCGATGGCCTGCGGGGAGATAATGTCCATAATGGAGTTGGCGAAGGGTCCGCGGGGTCCAGGGGGTCGGTAGATGAGGGTTCCTCGGAGGGCGGCGGTGGGGCTGGCCAGTATCTTGAAGTGAAGGTGTTCCATCAGTTCTGTGGACTCGTCAGGGAGTGTGCTCAGGCGTACGGAGTGTTGTCGATACGATTCGTACTTGCTGGGTCGGAATATGCAGCTTTGATCCGTTCGGACATCGCGTACTGCGCGTTCCGAATGCGATTCGTACGGATTAGTGAGTTGTACGGTCTTCGGTACGATTCATACAGAGAACTGCTTTGGGTACACATTGTACTACATCGTACGTACGGGTACGGTTCTGCATACGATTTGTACGGGAATTATGTATTACTTATTTTCAACATATTTTTAACTTTGTTTATTTTAATTATATGTATTATTTATTTAACTGTATATTATTTTTAAACATTCAAAAAAACAATTTTTTTTAAAACAATATTTTTTACAACATTTTATTTCTCAATATTTTTGTTCTTTCCTAAATGTAGATAGGACTTCGATATTATTGATGTCAATATTCGGTCCCAGATATTTTTGACGTCGATATTTTCGATGTCGATATTATGTCAGACATTCGGCAGTCTGTGGATACTCTTCTCCTGACAGAAAGAGCTCTCTTACATACCCAAGGTGTCTTTTTCCTGTTCATTATAAATTAGGCTCAGTGCACTGTCCTAATGGTCTTTTAGAACTATATTCTTTTCCATGGTATAGCCCTTCCTTCCAAACCTATCCTCAGTGCAATCCTTATAAAAAACGTCCATAGGGAAAAAGTGGTAGTTATGACTCCTGAAAACGTGGTATAGGTTCTCTCCCTACCTATTGTATTCTATCCCTTTTCTTATTGCCTTCATCATGGTTTCTAATTCTCATTTGTTTTTTGTATTTTTCTGACAGTGGTCATCCGTTTTCCCATCCTCCTCCATCTTCAATAGGCAGACTCTGTTACCCTCAGGCGTTATCCTCTTCTTCCCAGGCTTTTTGGGTTTATACACTTCCCTTTCCCCTTGGGCTCAATCGCCCATTCTGCTATTGACGGTGTGGAGGGTTGATCTGGAGGAGAGAGGGGAACTTTCTCTGTTTCAGTGGTTCCTAGTTTTTAGGTGAGTGAGATTGTGACAACGGTCAGAAACCTTGTGAGGCGTCCCGACTGTGGACCCTTCTTCCATCACTTTTGAATGAGGCATCGCTATGGACCGCCACGCTGCGTGCCCACCACACCACTTTAAAGTCATAATCTGGCAGGCAGCAGTGAGTCTCGGTGCTGCAGGGGCATGGCGGTGGCATACAACCTGCCGAAACTTGCAATCAGGGTCTAAATATAAATTTCCTACTTTTTAAATACCATGCACCTTGCCCTATCTACTATTAAGCGGTACAAAAGGGGGTGGTGATGGACGGAGCATCTGAATCAATCAAACACTCACACCCAGTCAAAAGATCTGGGTTTAATCCATCACCGTTCTTTAGCCCAGTCTGCCACCCCAGTTCAGACATGGTCATATGCAAATCAGTCTGACCATGTGCCTCATGGGAACAGTACAGCCCGAACTGCCAAGCCATGCCTTCCCTGGACCGGAATCAAGCTTCCGAGGACCGGTTTCTGGCATTCCAGCCGTCTTCAGCCCGGCTCGCTTGAATCCAGTGGCAAAGTGAGCAAGGGACTCACGTCTGAGCATACCCTGCCACACTTATGGCGGCCAAAAGCGGTACAAAAGGGGGTGGTGATGGACAGAGCATCTGAATCAATCAAACACTCACACCCAGTCAAAAGATCTGGGTTTAATCCATCACCGTTCTTTAGCCCACTCTGCCACCCCAGTTCAGACATGGCTATATGCAAATCAGTCTGACCCTGTGCCTCATGGGAACAGTCCAGCCCGAACTGCCAAGCCATGTCTTCCCTGGACCGGAAACAAGCTTCCAAGGACTGGTTTCTGGCATTTCAGTCGTCTTCAGCCCGGCTTGCTTGAATCCAGTGGCAAAGTGAGCAAGGGACTCACGTCTGAGCATACCCTGCCACATTTATGGCGGCCAAAGGCGGTACAAAAGGGGGTGGTGATGGACGAAGCATCTGAATCAATCAAACACTCACACCCAGTCAAAAGATCTGGGTTTAATCCATCACCTTTCTTTAGCCCACTCTGCCACTCCAGTTCAGACATGGCTATATGCAAATCAGTCTGACCCTGTGCCTCATGGGAACAGTCCACCCCCAACTTCCAAGCCATGTCTTCCCTGGACCGGAAACAAGCTTCCGAGGACCGGTTTCTGGCATTCCAGCCGTCTTCAGCCCGGCTTGCTTGAATCCAGTGGCAAAGTGAGCAATGGACTCACGTCTGAGCATACCCTGCCACACTTATGGTGGTCAAAAGTGGTACAAAAGGGGGTGGTGATGGACGGAGCATCTGAATCAATCAAACACTCACACCCAGTCAAAAGATCTGGGTTTAATCCAATACCGTTCTTGACATGGCTTGGCAGTTCGGGCTGGACTGTTCCCATGTGGCACAGGGTCAGACTGATTTGCATATAGCCATGTCTGAACTGGGGTGGCAGAGTGGGCTAAAGAAAGGTGATGGATTAAACCCAGATCTTTTGACTGGGTGTGAGTGTTTCATTGATTCAGATGCTCCGTCCATCACCACCCCCTTTTGTACCGATTTTGGCCGCCATAAGTGTCGCAGGGTATGCTCAGACGCGAGTCCCTTGCTCACTTTGCCACTGGATTCAAGCAAGCCGGGCTGAAGACGGCTGGAATGCCAGAAACTGGTCCTCGCAAGCTTGTTTCCGGTCCAGGGAAGGCATGGCTTGGCAGTTCGGGCTGGAGTGTTCCCATGAGGCACAGGGTGAGACTGATTTGCATATAGCCATGTCTGAACCGGGGTGGCAGAGTGGGCTAAAGAACGGTGATGGATCAAACCCAGATCTTTTGACTGGGTGTGAGTGTTTTATTGGTTCATATGCTCCGTCCCTCACCAACCCCTTTTGTACCGCTATCTACTATAAAAGCATATCTAGGAGTGACGTATAAGTATCAAAAAGCAAGGTTTAGGCCTGTCAAACATTTTATCTGAGCAACATAAAAAGATGATAGATGGAATGCTGAACAGTGTCAAATATTCACCCCCAGTCACAGCTCAGGTTTAAATCCATTGTTCTTTTGCTCACCTTGCCACCTCAGTTTTGACCCAGCCATATGCAAATCAGTCTTGGCCCTGCTCCCCATGGGAACAGTCCAGCCCGAACTGCCAGGTCAGATCCTCCCTGGTCGGGAAAACAAGCATCCTGGGACCCGTTTATGGAAAACACCCCTCATCAGCCAGGCCAGCTTGAATTCAGTGGCATAGTGAGCACGGGTCCCACATCTGGGCATAGCCTTTCCACTTAGTGGCTGATTCCGATGTCCAACGGAAGGGAGAAGTGTGGCTCAGGGGTTAGAGGCGGCAGACCCGGAAGCTGAGATCGGCCCTGGACCAGGGTTCAATTCCCCGCCTCGGCGGGTCTTGGGCTAAAAATTCCACGGACTCGATAATTCTCGCTCTGGTGCCTTCTCGACTCACGGGTTCACACTCTGCGACTCTGGGCAATAGCTTGCTTAATCTCCACAACGGCCCCTCGCGGCGGGATGCCTGGCTTTCACCTTGTGGATACCCTGCTGGGATATCTCACAGGGGAATACCAGGACGGATTCCCTAAGCAAGCGCTGGGAAACCCACTGCGGGTAGCTGTGCGCTATATAAGCTCAAATACATTTACATTTACATTTACAAGGGCTCTGGATCTGATTGCCAAATTCGATTCGGAAGCTTTGTTTCTGACCAAATTGTACCCAGTTCTGAATGACAGATTACGATGCCCGGGAACCATAAGGGCTGCAAAAACAGTTCCTAAAGGCATTTGGACAGGTCGAGCTTTTTGGAGCCGACTCGGTTTCCAAGCAAGCGATTAAAAAGACCATTTCGGACAGCCATTCGGAATCAGTTTGCCCAGAACAAAACAACTGTCGGAATCAGTCTTTTGGGGTCCGTAGCAAATCAGGACCTTGGGGGTACCTATGGGTTTCCTCTCCCCCACCATGCACAGTGTGGCAGGCACAATGGGGTGCCCGCCACATGGTGCACGTTTTTCCCCAGCCATCCCTTTCTTCTATGGGAGCCTGTGTTTGCGTTCGAAACATAGGCTTCCCACAGAGGTCAATGGGAGTCGGACCAACTCATATCCAGAAGCATCCTTATGCATCCAAATTGCTTGGTTGGACTGCCCCAATGCGAGTCGTTCGGTAAGCATTCCAGAACTGATTCCGACGGAATGCTTTCAGAACAACAACGGAATCACCCCTTAAAGTGACTATAGCAACACAAAAAGATGATGCATGGAATGCTGAACATTGTCAAACATTCACCGCCAGTCATAGATCTGGGTTAAATCCATAATTTTTTCGCTCACCATGCCACCCCAATTTGGACCCAGCCATATGCAAATCAGTCTTTACCCTGCTCCCCATTGGGACAGTCCTACCCGAACGGCCAGGCCAGGCCCTTCGGGGACAATAGAGCTATTGAATATTGTTTACCCCTTCAAATATAAACTACATATATTAATACGTATGTACCATATGAACTAAGATTAATTACAATAAATCAACTTTATAACAATCAAATGTATGCATGATAAAAGCATTATGTTCATTAATGTATTGAATAAAAAGTATATTAATCAATTTGTAACATTGTAGAAAGTATCCCTTTCCTATTTCTAACTTTTTATAATCAAATAAAAATAATAGTTTAAAAAATAGAAAATTCAATATGTTAAATTATTTAAAAAATACTACTAACAACTACAATTCCTACAGTACAAAACTAAATAAAAGAATTACGTCTATCACTATCAATTTCATTGTTACTAATTAATAAAGTACACATAAATTTATTTTCTTAAATTGTCAAAATGTGTAGTAAAATATTTCAATATGATATTTTAAAAAGCATACTAAATATGTACATCTATAATAAATTATAAAAATGCATTCATATATTAGTATATACATTTTTTCATCAAATATTAAAAAACAATATATCACAATATACAACTTAAAATTATGAATAAAAACATAAATACATATTATAATATTTAAATTGTACAGGCAGTTTTAATTAATCCCCCCACCTTTTTTCCTTATAATTCCTACATTCAACTACTAAAACCATTAACTCAATGAAAAATATTTTAATTCAACCACCAACATATTTCTAAAAATGTAACTTAACATTTTCTAAAATATTTATGTATTTAAAAGATGTAAACAGAATTTTAAAATCATTCACAAGCTATGTTTTAAATGAAGTGCTTAGTAAATCAAACTTTGAACCATTTTAATACAAAATATTAAAAAAGTAAATGATACTTGTAATACTACAAAATATTGTATATAACAACAATATTTTAACAACGTTTCATTTAACAGTGATATTAAAAAACAATATTTCTGCATGTGATATTCTTAGCAGCTATTTTATTGATGTTATAATATTCTTGCAATGATGTTATGGTAAGTCAATTTTTGCAACTTGATATTTTTCTCAAACACTGCTTTTTCAGTGAATTTAGATTTTTTTGTTTTTATGGAAGTTAAGATCTTTTACCATACCTAACTATAAAGTCTCTGTAAACTATGCAGACACATAATAGCAGGGCCGGACTGGCTAACGGGCAGTTTGGATTGCTGCTGAGCTGGGGGCTGATTTTGTTGATGGGGACCTGCTTGTACTAAACTAAATTCATTTTGCTTTAATTATTTCAAAGCACACAGGTCTCCATGAATGAAATCAGCCCCCACTGCAGTGAAATCAGCCCGCAAATATAAACTACATATATTAATACATATGTACCATATGAACTAAGATTAATTATAATAAATCAACTTTATAACAATCAAATGTATGCATGATAAAAGCATTATGTTCATTAATGTATTAAATAAAAAGTATATTAATCAATTTTTAACATTGTAGAAAGTATCTCTTTACTATTTCTAACTGTTTGTAGTCAATTAAAAATAATAGTTTAAAAAATAGAAAATTCAATATGTTAAAATATTTAAAACATACTACTAACAACTACAATTCCTACAGTACAAAACTAAATAAAAGAATTACATCTATCACTATCAATTTCATTGTTATAAATTAATAAAGTACACATACATTTATTTTCTTAAATGGTCAAAATGTGTAGTAAAATATTTCAATATGATATTTTAAAAAGCATACTAAATATGTACATATATAATAAATTATAAAAATGCATTCATATATTAGTATATACATTTTTTCATCAAATATTAAAAAACAATATATCACAATATACAACTTAAAATTATGAATAAAAACATAAATACATATTATAATATTTAAATTGTACAGGCAGTTTTAATTAATCCCCCCACCTTTTTTCCTTATAATTCCTACATTCAACTACTAAAAACCATTAACTCAATGAAAAATATTTTAATTCAACCACCAACATATTTCTAAAAATGTAACTTAACATTTTCTAAAATATTTATGTATTTAAAAGATGTAAACAGAATTTTAAAATCATTCACAAGCTATGTTTTAAATGAAGTGCTTAGTAAATCAAACTTTGAACCATTTTAATACAAAATATTAAAAAATAAATGATACTTGTAATACTACAAAATATTGTATATAACAACAATATTTTAACAACGTTTCATTTAACAGTGATATTAAAAAACAATACTTCTGCATGTGATATTCTTAGCAGCTATTTTATTGATGTTATAATATTCTTGCAATGATGTTATGGTAAGTCAATTTTTGCAACTTGATATTTTTCTCAAACACTGCTTTTTCAGTGAATTTAGATTTTTTTGTTTTTATGGAAGTTAAGATCTTTTACCATACCTAACTATAAAGTCTCTGTAAACTATGCAGACACATAATAGCAGGGCCGGACTGGCTAACGGGCAGTTTGGATTGCTGCTGAGCTGGGGGCTGATTTTGTTGATGGGGACCTGCTTGTACTAAACTAAATTCATTTTGCTTTAATTATTTCAAAGCACACAGGTCTCCATGAATGAAATCAGCCCCCACTGCAGTGAAATCAGCCCGCAAATATGAACTACATATATTAATACATATGTACCATATGAACTAAGATTAATTATAATAAATCAACTTTATAACAATCAAATGTATGCATGATAAAAGCATTATGTTCATTAATGTATTAAATAAAAAGTATATTAATCAATTTTTAACATTGTAGAAAGTATCTCTTTACTATTTCTAACTGTTTTTAGTCAATTAATAATAATAGTTTAAAAAATAGAAAATTCAATATGTTAAATTATTTAAAACATACTACTAACAACTACAATTCCTACAGTACAAAACTAAATAAAAGAATTACATCTATCACTATCAATTTCATTGTTATAAATTAATAAAGTACACATACATTTATTTTCTTAAATGGTCAAAATGTGTAGTAAAATATTTCAATATGATATTTTAAAAAGCATACTAAATATGTACATCTATAATAAATTATAAAAATGCATTCATATATTTGTATATTCATTTTTTCATCTAATATTAAAAAACAATATATCACAATATACAACTTAAAATTATGAATAAAACTATAAATACATATTATAATATTTCAATTGTACAGGCAGTTTTAATTAATCCCCCACCTTTTTTCCTTATAATTCCTACATTCAACTACTAAAAACCATTAACTCAATGAAAAATAATTTAATTCAATCACCAACATATTTCTACAAATGTAACGTAACATTTTCTAAAATATTTATGTATTTAAAAAATTTAAACTTAATTTTAAAATCATTCACAAGCTATGTTTTACTAACCACTACATTTAAATCAAACTTTGAACCATTTTAATACAAAAAAATAAAAAATAAATAATACTTGTAATACTACAAAATATTGGGCCTCATTTATGAAAAGGGACGCATCGCTGCGTGAAAACAGCGATGCGTCACTTTTCACTGCTCACTCCTTGCCACACCAATGATGAGTCATATTTAATGTATGACGCATCATGTCGCAAGGACTTACAGATATGTCAGTATTTCTGACGTATCTGTAAGCGCAAAAGTGACGCATTGCTGGAGTGTGTCACAAAAGTGACGCAGCTCCAGCAATGCGTCCTTTCACATGGGGAAAGCCCCATGTGAAAGGGCTTGCATCAGTTTTACGCCAGCTGTGAGGCAGGCGCAAGATTTTGACGCAACAGCATCCTAAAAGTGACGCAGTGAAATCTCATAGATTTCACTGCGTCACTATTACGAGGCTTTTTGCGGGGGAACGCCCCCTCTGCATACATTATACCTGACACAGGTATAATGTGGCGCAGGGGTTTAAAAAGTGACGCATCTACCTAGATGCGTCACTTTTTAAATATGGCACAACAAGGCGCATTGTTTACGCCGCTGGTGCGTCACAAAAAGTAACGCACCGGCGGCGCAAAACTGACGCAAGGCCTCATAAATAAGGGCCATTGTATATAACAACAATATTTTAACTGAGTTATCATTTAACAGTGATGTTAAAAAACAATACTTCTGCATGTGATATTCTTAGCAGCTATTTTATTGATGTTATAATATTCTTGCAATGATATTATGGTAAGTCAATTTTTCCAACTTGATATTTTTGTCAAACACTGCTTTTTCAGTGAATTTAGTTTTTTTTGTTTTTATGTAAGTTAAGATCTTTTACCATACCTAACTATAAAGTCTCTGTAAACTATGCAGACACATAAAAGCAGTGTCGGACCGGCTACCGGGCAGTTTGGAATGCTGCTGAGCTGGGGGCTGATTTCGTTGATGGGGACCTGCTTGTACTAAACTAAATTCATTTTGCTTCAATTATTTCGAAGCACACACAGGTCTCCATGAATGAAATCAGCCCCCACTGCAGTGAAATCAGCCCGCAAATATAAACTACATATATTAATACATATGTACCATATGGACTAAGATTAATTATAATAAATCAACTTTATAACAATCAAATGTATGCATGATAAAAGCATTATGTTCATTAATGTATTAAATAAAAAGTATATTAATCAATTTTTAACATTGTAGAAAGTATCTCTTTACTATTTCTAACTGTTTGTAGTCAATTAAAAATAATAGTTTAAAAAATAGAAAATTCAATATGTTAAATTATTTAAAACATACTACCAACAACTACAATTCCTACAGTACAAAACTAAATAAAAGAATTACATCTATCACTATCAATTTCATTGTTATCAATTAATAAAGTACACATACATTTATTTTCTTAAATGGTCAAAATGTGTAGTAAAATATTTCAATATGATATTTTAAAAAGCATACTAAATATGTACATCTATAATAAATTATAAAAATGCATTCATATATTTGTATATACATTTTTTCATCTAATATTAAAAAACAATATATCACAATATACAACTTAAAATTATGAATAAAACCATAAATACATATTATAATATTTCAATTGTACAGGCAGTTTTAATTAATCCCCCACCTTTTTTCCTTATAATTCCTACATTCAACTACTAAAAACCATTAACTCAATGAAAAATAATTTAATTCAATCACCAACATATTTCTACAAATGTAACTTAACATTTTCTAAAATATTTATGTATTTAAAAAATGTAAACTTAATTTTAAAATCATTCACAAGCTATGTTTTACTAACCACTACATTTAAATCAAACTTTGAACCATTTTAATACAAAATAATAAAAAATAAATAATACTTGTAATACTACAAAATATGGGGCCTCATTTATGAAAAGGGACGCATCGCTGCGTGAAAACAGCGATGCGTCACTTTTCACTGCTCACTCCTTGCGACACCAATGATGAGTCATATTTAATGTATGACGCATCATGTCGCAAGGACTTACAGATACGTCAGTATTTCTGACGTATCTGTAAGCGCAAAAGTGACGCATTGCTGGAGTGTGTCACAAAAGTGACGCAACTCCAGCAATGCGTCCTTTCACATGGGGAAAGCCCCATGTGAAAGGGCTTGCATCAGTTTTACGCCTGCTGTGAGGCAGGCGCAAGATTTTGGCGCAGCAGCATCCTAAAAGTGACGCAGTGAAATCTCATAGATTTCACTGCGTCACTATTACGAGGCTTTTTGCGGGGGAACGCCCCCTCTGCATACATTATACCTGACGCAGGTATAATGTGGCGCAGGGGTTTAAAAAGTGACGCATCTACCTAGATGCGTCACTTTTTAAATATGGAGCAACAAGGCGCATTGTTTACGCCGCTGGTGCGTCACAAAAAGTGACGCACCGGCGGCGCAAAACTGACGCAAGGCCTCATAAATAAGGGCCATTGTATATAACAACAATATTTTAATAGAGTTATCATTTAACAGTGATATTAAAAAACAATACTTCTGCATGTGATATTCTTAGCAGCTATTTTATTGATGTTATAATATTCTTGCAATGATATTATGGTAAGTCAATTTTTCCAACTTGATATTTTTGTCAAACACTGCTTTTTCAGTGAATTTAGTTTTTTTTGTTTTTATGTAAGTTAAGATCTTTTACCATACCTAACTATAAAGTCTCTGTAAACTATGCAGACACATAAAAGCAGTGTCGGACCGGCTACCGGGCAGTTTGGAATGCTGCTGAGCTGGGGGCTGATTTCGTTGATGGGGACCTGCTTGTACTAAACTAAATTCATTTTGCTTCAATTATTTCGAAGCACACACAGGTCTCCATGAATGAAATCAGCCCCCACTGCAGTGAAATCAGCCCGCAAATATAAACTACATATATTAATACATATGTACCATATGGACTAAGATTAATTATAATAAATCAACTTTATAACAATCAAATGTATGCATGATAAAAGCATTATGTTCATTAATGTATTAAATAAAAAGTATATTAATCAATTTTTAACATTGTAGAAAGTATCTCTTTACTATTTCTAACTGTTTGTAGTCAATTAAAAATAATAGTTTAAAAAATAGAAAATTCAATATGTTAAATTATTTAAAACATACTACCAACAACTACAATTCCTACAGTACAAAACTAAATAAAAGAATTACATCTATCACTATCAATTTCATTGTTATCAATTAATAAAGTACACATACATTTATTTTCTTAAATGGTCAAAATGTGTAGTAAAATATTTCAATATGATATTTTAAAAAGCATACTAAATATGTACATCTATAATAAATTATAAAAATGCATTCATATATTTGTATATACATTTTTTCATCTAATATTAAAAAACAATATATCACAATATACAACTTAAAATTATGAATAAAACCATAAATACATATTATAATATTTCAATTGTACAGGCAGTTTTAATTAATCCCCCACCTTTTTTCCTTATAATTCCTACATTCAACTACTAAAAACCATTAACTCAATGAAAAATAATTTAATTCAATCACCAACATATTTCTACAAATGTAACTTAACATTTTCTAAAATATTTATGTATTTAAAAAATGTAAACTTAATTTTAAAATCATTCACAAGCTATGTTTTACTAACCACTACATTTAAATCAAACTTTGAACCATTTTAATACAAAATAATAAAAAATAAATAATACTTGTAATACTACAAAATATGGGGCCTCATTTATGAAAAGGGACGCATCGCTGCGTGAAAACAGCGATGCGTCACTTTTCACTGCTCACTCCTTGCGACACCAATGATGAGTCATATTTAATGTATGACGCATCATGTCGCAAGGACTTACAGATACGTCAGTATTTCTGACGTATCTGTAAGCGCAAAAGTGACGCATTGCTGGAGTGTGTCACAAAAGTGACGCAACTCCAGCAATGCGTCCTTTCACATGGGGAAAGCCCCATGTGAAAGGGCTTGCATCAGTTTTACGCCTGCTGTGAGGCAGGCGCAAGATTTTGGTGCAGCAGCATCCTAAAAGTGACGCAGTGAAATCTCATAGATTTCACTGCGTCACTATTACGAGGCTTTTTGCGGGGGAACGCCCCCTCTGCATACATTATACCTGACGCAGGTATAATGTGGCGCAGGGGTTTAAAAAGTGACGCATCTACCTAGATGCGTCACTTTTTAAATATGGAGCAACAAGGCGCATTGTTTACGCCGCTGGTGCGTCACAAAAAGTGACGCACCGGCGGCGCAAAACTGATGCAAGGCCTCATAAATAAGGGCCATTGTATATAACAACAATATTTTAATAGAGTTATCATTTAACAGTGATATTAAAAAACAATACTTCTGCATGTGATATTCTTAGCAGCTATTTTATTGATGTTATAATATTCTTGCAATGATATTATGGTAAGTCAATTTTTCCAACTTGATATTTTTGTCAAACACTGCTTTTTCAGTGAATTTAGTTTTTTTTGTTTTTATGTAAGTTAAGATCTTTTACCATACCTAACTATAAAGTCTCTGTAAACTATGCAGACACATAAAAGCAGTGTCGGACTGGCTACCGGGCAGTTTGGAATGCTGCTGAGCTGGGGGCTGATTTCGTTGATGGGGACCTGTATGTACTAAACGAAATTCATTTTGCTTTAAATATTTCGAAGCACACAGGTCTCCATGAATGAAATCAGCCCCCACTGCAGTGAAATCAGCCCGCAGCTCGGCAGCATTCCAAACTGCCCGGTAGTCAGTGGAGTGCCATTGTGCATTCTTCATGGGCAGAGTAAAAATACATCCCCCAATCTGTGCCCTCCTTCCAGTCAAGGAAAGAAAATGAGTAGAGAATTTAAAATGTTAAAAAACATAATAAATATGTAAATCTAAAATAAATTATAAAAATGTACTTAAATATTTGTATATTCATTATTAAAAAACAATGTTACAACATAAAACTTAAAATTTAGACTAAAATCTAATAAATATATGGTTAAAATAAAAGCAACACATTAATTAAGTCCTTAATTATAAAACGTCTTACAAACTTGTTAATAAAGCTCTAACACTGCTCACTGTGAAAATATTAAGCTCTTGAAGTCCACAGTGAGGGGGCACGTTCTGCCGAGATCTTTGCAGGGCATAGAGAATTACCTTTCTATCCTCACTAGCAAAAGAGATAGGTTTCAGGTGGCCCGTTTTAGGTTCAACCAGCTTTACCATCTCTTGGCTATTCCCTCCGGTTACATTCATTCAAATCTGAGAAGGCCCAGTGGCTGCGACTGTAGGTCTCCACAGGATACCCTACATTTTGTATTTTTATGTAAATATTTTAGCCACCCTAGAAGGCAGTTTCTTCAGCCTCATCTGAAAGATGTGAATTTTATACAAGTCCGTGTGGTGCTCAAGTACTTGCAGCTCTTGCCCTACGAGTATATCCTTTTGTAGTAACTAAGGGGCATATTACCAACAACTAGGGATAATTATCGCTCTGTTGGCTTAGCGGCAATATTTTTATCGCCGAGCTGCGGCAATTTTTATCGCTTAGGAACCTTGCTATTATCAAGGTTTATCTCCTAAGTGATAAAAATCGTCCGAAATGCATGAATATTGCTGAAAAGTCAGCGATATTCATGCATTACCGAGCTAATGCTCTTAGCCATGTTATCCACCTACCATTGGATAACATGGCTAAGAACTGCTCAGGGGCAGGTGTTAGCTTTTGGAGATAATCGCGCTTAGCGTGAATATCTCCAAAAGTTGGTAATAGGAGATAGCTAAAATCTTGGCACGCCCACTTTGCATGTCATTAGTGATAAATATCACTGGCATGCAAAGCGGGGCCCAAGATGATCGCTATCTCCTACTAGCTGTCGCTAACTGGTGTTAGCGACAGCTAGGTAATAGGGAGATAATTTTATCTCCACTTTCTTGGCTTTTAAAGCCAAAAAAGCGGAGATAAACCCCCTTGTTAATATGCCCCTAACTTCCTGCGAGTTGCCTTTAAGTCAAGGCAACCAAGACCTGATTGATTCTCGCATGGATTTACTCCTCTCCATCTTGTTTTTACCTGGATGTAACCAAAAGTTTTATTGTTAATTATTTATGAATTTCTAACAAATGTATTTGTACAATGTTTTGATCTTTTATGGTTGTGACTGCATCTGAATAAAGATTAATTTCACTTCAATCATATGAACTAACCCGTCTATGCTTTGAAATGTTTAAAAGAAAGGTACTTCTGCCGTAAACAGTCACTTGGCAACTTAGATTATATGTTAACAACAATTGTTCTCTCCCTCCTCACTCGAGGGATTCAAATGGCTCAACCCAAGCGCAGTACCAGACCCACTTTTTGCAGTGACCTAAGTTCTAACGACCAAACAAGGAGGATTGGATCAATCTATCAACCCTCCAACTATTTTAAAATACTTACAACCAAACATTACCCCTTTTTTGCTCAAAACATTACACTCTTTTCTTTAAAACACAGACACTGTTCATTCTCGCAATTCATATTACAATTAACACACAGCAAGAGCAAAGAGCACTCTGCCTCCACAACTAAGCTTCTGAATTATTAGTGAAATAAGCAAGCAATGTACTTTTCAACTTGAAATTATTATTGTACCGAACATCTATTAGTGCACATCACACTTATGGTATAGGACTTCCACACGTATAATGAATAATTTAAAAACAATGGAGCGCAAGTATTTCCGTCCAAAGAATAATCTCTAAAGCTTTGCAAAAGTTCATGGCAGCCCTATTATTTCATTTTGTTACAATATGCACTGCAATTGGTTACAAAATAAATCTTTAGACACCGATCTCTATTTTCGAGCTTTGAGTAGCAGAACAGAGTAGCCCCTCTATGCCTGAGCTCAGCGACAGATTTATATGTTCATTGTTTAGAAGGATATGCTTAAGGGATCGTCCCAAGTCAGCAGGTTTTTGCCTGTTTTCCCAGAAACCACCTGTGTAAGAAATCACTGATACCTCCGGTGTTCATGCTGATGAGAAGCCAGGGCTGGCATATACTATAATCCCCTCTACCAATATGGCTGTCATACGCACTTGGCCGCACTCTAGCTTATCCAGTGCTTCTGCGCTTAGGGGCACATGCATCATTGAAAATTACCCTCGCAAAGGGTGCGAATCGCAAAATTCGCCCGTTTGCCAATGCAACTTCAACATTTATGTGTTTTTTCGCAATTTAAGGAATCACAATTTTTCAGCGATTTCTTAAAATTTTACTGCAGTTAAGGAATCGCATATAATGTCAAAAAAAGTGCATGCATGAAAATTAGCAAATTGCGATTTCTTAAAAATTCGCAAATTAGAATTCTTAAAATTAGAAGAAGTCAGACCAGGTGGTAAAATGTGAGAAACAATCAAAGCAGGTGGAACTCATTAGGATAGTATTTAAGGGGCCCCAGAATGACTCAAAAAAGTCTGACAATGGCAGCACTCTTTGTCGTGGCGCTGAGGCTGAGAGCAGCAGCAATGAGGAGAAGGATAAAGGAGAGGATTTTTAGAGTTCGCGTCACCTTACTAGGGCAGACAGAAGCTGAAATATATGATAAGTGTAGACTCAATGCTGAAACAATCTTGGATTTGATAGATGAATTAGACCAAATCTTGCAGAGACATTCACCTAGGACACAAGCCATACCAACACATGTACAGGTCTTGTGTTCCCTACACCTCCTTGCGTCAGGGTCCTTCCAGGGTGTCATAGCTAGAGCTGGAGGTGTGTCCCAGAGTTCCCTTTCGTGTTTTTACAATGCTTTCCTCAATGCCATGTTGCAAAGGATAAGGCATCACATTACATTTCCCAGCACACCTCAGGATTTGCTACAAACAAACTTAGATTTTTACAACATGGCAAATTTTCACCATGTGATTGGCTGTATTGAAGGCACGCATGTCCCCGTTTGTCCTCCGTCAGAAAATGAGTACATTTACCGCAACTGGAAATGTTACCATTCACTTAACATTCAGGTGATATGCAATTTTAGAACTATCATAACTGACTTAGTTGCAAGTTACCCTGGCAGTGCCCATGATTCTTAAATTTTTAGGCATAGTGGCATCCACACACGACTGCTTGCTGGTGAATTCGGATATTTGCTTGGTAAATATATTCCCTCTAATTGTTGCACATTTCTGTACCATGTTGTCACATTGGACTCCTAATTTGTATCTTCCATCCCATTCCATAGGTGACAGTGCATACGTTGTGAGATCATTCATTCTTACACCATATCTGCATACAGCAACACGGAAAGAACAGCACTACAACAATGCACACATAGCACCCTGCAACGTAATTGAGAAAACCTTTGGTGTACTGAAATCTCGGTTTTGCATGCTACATAAGACTGGCGGGGCTTTACAATATCGTCCTGAGATTTGCTGTAAAATAGATGCATCAACAAAAAAAGCGCCAATGCTGCCATTAATTGTTTCTCACGATATCAACAACTCACAATCGATTTAAACAAAAAGTGAAGGGATCTATGTCTCTAGAATCAATCTTCAATTTTATTGATTTATTGCTTCATTTAAGTTTTTTTGATTTTCTCTAGATCATTTTTCAGTTTGAAAAAACAAATAACATACAAAATATGAAACACATTATATACACTTAAAACACTGCCCTACCAACACTCACACATACATTCAGTTGTGAATCACAATCAAACACTCGCAAACACACTCTACAATACAGGGTACATATTAACAGTTATTCCGAATTCAATGTAAATCATATATCTATAATGCCATAGATATTGCTTTAAACCTATTTGTAAATTTTCACAGGAGATTTATAATTTCTTTTACATTCTTATGGCATAATGCAATACAGGGTCTACGTGTTTCGAACTCTTCATATTTTTCGAGTGCTCATCAGGACCACACACTGTAAAAACGAAAAGGAGGGGAGACCTTGGTTAGATTATAGTTCTGGACCAAATGTCGAAGTAATTATGTGGCTCAACAGCCGCCTCTCTACCTCTTACCTCTGTATCAATTCAACCAAATCAATTAGTCGGAGTCATCTTAGCACACGGCGTGGGACAACCTAAAACAACAGTAACACATAACGCTCAGCCGAGCTGTTTATGGGTGCTCTATGTCTAATGTAATGATTCACACTCACAGTCTCTTACTCACTAGTGTGTTGTTTTATACACCACCTTTCTGAAAATGGACAATACGATATTATATTAGGCAAAAGTATTGTCTAGTTTAATAGAATCAAAAGAACGTTTTTTTACTTGGAGTCACTCTTACCTAGATTATTCTTTATGTTGGCGGGGGGTTATAATGATTATTTAATTTTCTCTCCTAAAATAATAAAAAATGTTGTTACTACAAACTGTTCCGTATAATTGCTAGTGTCCGAACTTTGTATGTTCGTTGTCTCATTACCTTTACGATAAGGAGTCATTGAGGGGAGCCGGAATTTGTTGCTTCGTGATGTCCTGAAATAACAAAACGAAATGTCCATGACATTTCATTTCCCTTACGAGATAGCGTTGAAAGAGTCTACTCGCACTAATACAGTTCAAGTCAATGTTTTTACCGTGATTCTGGACTTGACTCCTCTGCGCTCCGGTCCCTGGGGGTCTGTTTACTCGCGGGTACTTCCTACGGCTGGATCTGGGTTGACGGGGCATATATACACCACTTCCGGGTCGCGCCATCTTTGAGTGGGTTCACGTCCCTTTCTTTCTTTTAGGCACCAACGATCCAAACTTCGATGTCTATTCTGTTTTGAAAAATAGAATTGCGGAGTTCTTGTAGTATAAAGGAGATTATTTATTTCGTACAAATTGATTGTTAAAACTTTCCTCGGTGATGCCGCCATCTTAGAACAGGTTCATAAATCGAATAGCCATATCTGTTGGAATGTAGTGGTAAGTCTGTCATCATATGGGTTAATCATTACTATATTCAGTATTATCCTGTGGTCCCATTCTCTAGCCATTCTGGGGTATCATATCTACGAGAGTTTGTACATTTCAGAAATTTCATTTAACCCTTCACTTGCTGAATTAAATTTGACAATCATCATTGCCTCGTAACGTGATAACTTTGCTTCAAGGTCCCCTCCTCTCTTATCTTGTTCGACCTTTGTTATCACTGTCCAATGGAGATCAGTTTCCAGATGGTTTTTTGCTTGCTAATGTTGCACCAAAGGTGCATTAGGTAACTTCCGTTTTATTCGTGATTTATGTTGTTGGATTCTGGTTTTAATCTCCTGATTAGTTTTGCCCACATACAATAAGTCACATGGACATCTTATCCCCTATATGACGTAACATGACTTGCAATTGGTGAATGTTTCGTGTCTCCATGAGATCGTCTTATGTTTGAAGGTAATACCTTCTTCTGTAGTCGCACAACAGTTACAATTGTCACATTTATGGTGGCCTTGGATTGGTGGTAGGCCAATCATGGGAATGCCTCCTAGAGAAAAAGACCAAACAAGAAATGGACCGAATGGTACTAGTCAGCACATACTGCCCCAATTCAAATATGCTAAAAAAAGCAATCAAAAGCAATTGGCATTTGATAAAAAACTTGAATGAGGAATTCTCCGAAGTTCCCTTATTTGCGTTCCGCAAAGAAGCAAGCATCGCGAATAAACTGATAAGAGCATCTATGCCTGCGAAGGAACAAGTCAAGTCAAGTCAAGTCATAAGCTTTTATTCGATTTGAAAATACAAATCACACAAGTATAGACATATAAACAGTTCATTACATACACGATTAATCTAAAAACATAGAGACTCAAATGGTCTCAGAGATAATTCATAAAGGAAGAAAACATATACTAGTCATACACTGGGCAACTATACATGATTAAAAATATAATCAAGAGTAAAAAGCTAAAAGCTAAAAAGGGTCATGCATGTACGGACAGGAATAAAGATAATTATCACACAAAATACTTTTCCTGGCAGCTGTACATTTTAGCATTGTTTCAATAGGGCTAGAGCAAAATACAGTACAAAAAGGAAAGGTAGTTGGACCATACATTTACAGACAATGGGCGTAATGCGAGATTAAATACAATATGCTGTTAAAAAGGAAAATATGTACAGACAGGAGTGTATATAATTATGGCAGCACTATACACTTCCTGGCAGCTGTACATTTCAGGATAAAAGTGGCAACAAAAAAACAAATATCAACATTCTCTAGGGAGGATAATAACTCTAGAGCACTCTTAAAAGATCGAATATTGTATTTTATAAAGATAGGTTTTAGATACCTTATTCTTAAAAAGTGATAAAATTTACAGAAAAGTAAAAAATGACAGCAGCTTTGGCGTGAGGTGTTGTCGCATGGGCAGAGAGTCTCAGATCTTAATTTCTGTACTGGGAAGGCGACAAGGTGATGTGCAATACCCAACCTAACTCGGGTTAGTACAAACTGATGGGAGGGTCGAGAGACATTCGAAAGGTAGGCTTGAAACCCCAGAGTTAAATTTAGTTCTTTATAAAACTTCACGGTTGCTAACTTGCCATACACCTTATCTCGCCCTTTCTTTTTGAAGTTTAAAAATGTTTGTTTGATTTCTTTTTTGGGGATTGCAACCGCCAGTTCGGGGTCCAGGAGAACATCAATTTCGAATAGGGTTTTATACCAGTAGTGAATGTATTTCAGCCACTCAATACGAAGTGAGTAATCCAGGCCTATACAGTCAAGAATAATTTCTTGAGTGAATCGAGTTTCTGTCTTAGCCCAAATAGAACGCCACAATAAGAGTGGCCGAACGGCTGCTAAGTCAGAAATGAACTCGATCCCCACCTCATCATGGATTAGTTGGACAGAGGCGGAGGGGGGGGAGGCATAACAGTCTTTTTAGAAACTTATTTTCATCCTTTTGGAGCGATGGGCCCTCAGTATGACCCCACACACCTGCCCCGTACTATGCAGAGGAAACACAACGTATGTTATATATGTTAATCATATCTAAAATACTTCTCGATCCGAGCTTGGATGCAAAGCAGAAGATACTACTAGTGGTTCGCAACAGTTTCATCCTGATATTATCAAACTCGGGTATCCATGACCCGCCATTGGCGTAGGTAATTCCCAGATAGCAAAATGATTTTACCTGTGTCATCTTGTCGCTATCTAAGAAAAAGCTGGACTTCAGTTTGTTAGTGGACTGCCCACACTGCATTACATACGTCTTAGATTTATTCACGCTGAGCATTCTGCTTTGGATAAACAGCATAAATCTGTCAATTAGTCGCTGTAAACCAATCGGGGTACGAGATAAAAGAACAGCGTCGTCCGCATTTAGTAATATTGGGACGGGTTTTCCTCCGATCAGGGGGGCATCTGCTGGGGTATCAACCAAGATGCAATCAATATAATTAATAAAAAGGGAAAATAAAAGGGGGGCCAACACGCATCCCTGGCGAATGCCCCGTGAGACTTTAAGAAACGGCGTACATTCGCCTAGGGTGCCATAACAAACTTTACAGGAAAGTCTCTCGTAGAGCCTGGCCAAAAAGTGAACTATTTCCTTTGGTGCCCCTGACTCAAGTAAAACCTTCCAAAGAATGGCATGATCAACTAAATCAAACGCGCTGCTCAAGTCAGCAAAACATAAAAAAAGATTGCCCTCTTTTGCTACAGTATATTTCTTTAACCCCTTGGACGCTCATGACGAGCTCAACTCGTCATGGTGTACACCTCCATACACTCATGACGAGCTGAGCTCGTCATGAACAATGGGTTTTTAAAAAAGTCAGCGCACAGCAGCAAAAGGAGCCCGCACGCATGGTGTTAAAATAAGGTCCAAATGTACACATTGCTCCAGGGTGCCCATACCTTTCCTGAAACCATATTGCACTTTTGTTAAAATATTCATATCTGTAGCCCAAGTTTCTAATCTTTTGAGCAGAATTCTGCTCATGACCTTTACTGAGGCGTCCAACAAAGAGATCGGACGGTAATTTGAAGCCTCAGATTTACTCCCTTTTTTAAATAGGGGGATAATAACTGATTGACCCCAGGAGGGAGGGATATTACCTTCTACTGCACAGTTAAAAGTCCTCACCAGGATAGGGACCCACAGGTTAGGTTCAGCTTTTAGTAGATCAATGGGGACCCCATCGGGGCCCGGGGCCTTCCCCCCCTTGCTATTAGAAAGCCCTTTGTGTCCCTCTTCCAGGGTTATTTCCAAGGGTAAGGGTATCCAGGCGGAGGGCTCAGTGGCTGGTGAAGTTAGGGGTATCCCTTCAGGGTTAAAAATATTAGTAAAGTGGGTAATCCACTCCTCACAAGCAACATAAGAAGTTATTTCCGGGATTCCTTCAGTGTTCAGAAAGGGACTATTAATTGTTTCCCAGTAAAGTTTGCAGTTTTTAGTCTCTGCTGCTTCCTTCAACTTGTCCCATGCTTCACTTTGTAAACCCTTTTTTCTGTTAGAAATTGCCAACTTATAATTAGCCCTTAATTGTTTTATTCTATTGCTGTCTCAGGGTTTAATGCCTAGGGTTTTCTTCAGTTCCCGTAGAGCTACTGTACAGGATTTGTCAAACCAGCCTAATTTTACAACTCTTTTAGATGAAGGTTTCCTAGTAAAAATAGCATCAATGATAGTATTAAGCCTGATAAATTGTGTTAACAGGAAATCAGGATCAATAACATTTTTTAGGCAATAACTGATTTCGGTTTTGCAACTGTCTATAACCTCCCTTTGTTTAGCCATGGAGTTGGTTCCTGTCCATTTACTCCTCGGACCATTTGGTCTAATCGGAGCTATGTCAGTGGAACAGGTTTCTCCAGTCACTATATTTGCGCCCCGTCCCGGTAGGGTAACGCAGATGCTATTATGATCACTTAGACTTTCCTCTCTAACACATAGATTTAGGAAGTCCCTGTTGCTGGAATACAAGATATGATCAATAAAAGTCCCAGCATCCCTCCCTGTGAAGGTGGGGCAAATAACATTCAAACTGTTTTTATTACAATTTAACAGGTTTAAATCTAGTTTAATTAACAGTTTATTTAGAATGGAACCATAATGGCAATGTGGGAAATG
The DNA here is from genome assembly GCF_964263255.1 of Lissotriton vulgaris. Classification (NCBI taxonomy): domain Eukaryota; kingdom Metazoa; phylum Chordata; class Amphibia; order Caudata; family Salamandridae; genus Lissotriton; species Lissotriton vulgaris. The sequence continues at coordinate 516,390 of NW_028246079.1, read as the reverse complement.
AAGAAAATCCTCACTTTCATCCACACCCCCCCTGGGATTAACCGTCTCTGTACCAAAACCACATGGATTCCCTTTTGATAAATGGCAAGGCTGTAGATTAAAATCCCCTGCCCATAGGATATCAGCCCTTCTATTTGAGGTGCCCAAAACCTTTACAATTTCCTTTTCCAAAGGGAATAAAATATTCCCTCTGGTTACATCAAAGATATTATTATAAAAGTTGACAAGGACCAAATCGTTTCCCTTACTACATTCGACCCTTACTACCTGACTGTGAGTACCCACATTTGTGCTGCTTTTGACTTTGTAATTACACAACTTGTTGGACAGTAGTATCAGAAGGCCCCCCTTAGCCCTCCCTGAACTAGATTTGGTGGCATAAAGGCAATAAGATGAATACCCCTCTATATTTATTTGCTCTTGGCACCAGGTTTCTTGGAGGAGGATTATATCAAATCCTTCCCCTATAAAACTAGGCCAGAAGGGGGTGTCCAGTTTCCCTGCAATTCCGGCAATGTTCCAGGAGATAAGGGTAAGGCCAGCGTGCTCGGTTGAACCATTAGCGACAAACTCTGACTGAGAGGCCTGGGCTATAAGCAGGGTATCTGCCTTGGCACTCTCACATGGGACAATCTTCAGGACACAGGGATCCACACACGCTTCTTCGATGATGTATGAGACATCACTTTGAAGGTGCCCAACTACAGGACTACAAGTAGGAGTCTGGATGTTATTGGGATAGGGTTTGAGAGGGGTAGTTTGTGAGGGGCTATCTTCCTGTGCAGATATCTTCCATATGACAGCATGTCCTCTGGGGGGTACGCAATCAATAGTAGGGACTGCTCGTTCGCTGACGTGGACATGTTGCATACGTGGATCCATCCCTAACTGCCTATTGTCAGACTGATTTAATGATGGTAATGCATAATGTCAGTCAACCATCTCGAGGCAATCAAATCTGTTATTGGTATGAATGCCTTGCCACCCATCGCCCAAAGGTTGTCCTCTATTGGAGTACCAGGGGTGAGGTACCCACTCCCTACTCCTGTTCTTCTGGGTCAGCCACGGGCCAACAAAATTCCAGGGATGTTCAGGGGGTATAACCCAATTAGGTGGTGGTATTGGGTGATGATAATTGAATGTGGGGGGATAGAAAAAGGAGAGTCGATGGGTGTCAATTCCCCCCCTCTTCTCCAGGTCTGGCCATGAACAGATATGATTCACGGTGGACGCATCCTCGCATGTAATGATGACGCAATCCCCCTGAATACTCTTAGGGCTCGTCCCTACCCATGGTACTCTACGTACAGATGATATCCTACTGGTGTTTGGAGGCTGTAATGGCCTATTAATACTGAGCCATTGGAGGATTTTATTCAAAAGAGACCAGGGAGGTTCATCTGTTCCTGCTGTGAGTTCAGGTACTCCTGTTAAAATCACTGTAAATGGGGATACCTCAGGCGCTAGATGAACTGGGCGTTTGGGTCTAGATCTCTTTTTGCCTTCTGGGGGTTGGGTTTGGGTTTTTGGAGGCATGGGGGGTTTAGTTTTAGGTGGCTCTGAGGACACATTGGCCGTGGTATGATTGACAGCAGTTGCTGGGGCCGGTGGAGGGGGAACAGAAGAAATCTGCTGGCTAGTTACAGATGACTGAGCTGGAGATTTTACTTTAGGCTTAGATTTAGCACAATTTTTTGAAACTGGCGGTATAGGTGTTGAAGGCTCTATTGTTTTAGACTGGGCCTTGTTCATAACAAGCGGTCTATCCGGGTTAGATGGTAGACCCCCAGAATTGACCGCTGTCGATACCCCACCAGGCTTATTAATTACCTCCCTGGTCTGGTTGGGTAGTTTAACGAGGAGTGTGGCAAGTTGCTTTTCTATTGCCATAATACTCCGTTCCAACGGTTGGAGATGGTGTTTTAATAAATCCCTAAATCTTGCAAAGAGCTGCGAGGAGTCACAAGCAGTCAAACTGACACCACCCTCTTGATCATTGTCCAATATTGGACATTGTAAGTTTGATGAAGGGGGTGGTGCAGAGTTATTACCAGAGAGCGAGTTATTAATAGGTGCCGCGATGGGCCCTTTCTTTTTGTTGTTTTTGGGACGTTGTTTGGTGTTATTACCCTTATTCCGGAGTTCTAGCTGCTTTGGGACAGCACCTTCTCTCACCCCCTTGAGCCGGGTTGTTTGTACAGAATCTTCAGTCAGAATCAGCTCAAGGTTCGGAGTAGTCTCAAGGCTCCCTATCGAATCCAATACCAACGACAAGTTGGTAGCTGACAAATCCACAGCATTTGGAATGGAATGGACTTGGGCTGTTGCATCAGATTGTATTAAGATAGGGATAGGAGAAGCTGAGCTATGAGGCCCATTGAAGATCTCCTGGCGATCGCAAGGTCCTGGGATGCCCTGCGCTCTAGTAAGGAAATGTTTTCGTTGATAGCCTCAGTAGTTGTTAAAATAAACTTATCAATAGGACCTGTAAACAAGGCAGTTTTAAGTGCAGTCTTGCTTCTGGAGCCCCTTGTCGAAGTCATTGTTATAAAGTTCAAATATCAATAGTCAATACCTTTAACAGATGTGGGCAGCGTCTGGATAGAAGGAACCAAGGGGGGTGGCCCAGCCCAGCCTGGATCAGTCTGGAACGGGCTGAAACGGGCCCGCCCTTGGCCCGGGCTTCGCCCAGCGTCCCGCTCGGGTCCCGCGAGGGAGGGAACGCGCTACTTTTATGCGCCTCCTGGCGCTCCGTGGTGCTGTGTGGCGCTGTGCCTGTTGGGGGATGTAGTTCCCCAGACCCCGCTCTCCACTCGGCGGCAGTCTCCCTAAGCCAGCGGGAGTCGTGCGGCGGGAGGCGGGTCTTCCCTTGAAGCGGTTCGGCTGTTCCTGGAGTATTGAAGCTCCTGGCAGTACACAGGTTAGTCAGCTGGGCAAGTACAAAGAGAAGGTTTCCCCCGCTCTGCAGGGAACGCGCTACTTTTATGCGCCTCCTGGCGCTCCGTGGTGATGTGTGGCGCTGTGCCTGTTGGGGGATGTAGTTCCCCAGACCCCGCTCTCCACTCGGCGGCAGTCTCCCTAAGCCAGCAGGAGTCGTGCGGCGGGAGGCGGGTCTTCCCTTGAAGCGGTTCGGCTGTTCCTGGAGTATTGAAGCTCCTGGCAGTACACAGGTTAGTCAGCTGGGCAAGTACAAAGAAAAGGTCACCCTGAGAACCATGATTGTCCTACCACCAATCCAAGGCCACCATAAATGTGGCAATTGTAACTGTTGTGCGACTACAGAAGAAGGTATTACCTTCAAACATAAGACGATCTCATCGAGACACGAAACATTCACCAATTGCAAGTCACGTTACGTCATATATGGGATAAGATGTCCATGTGACTTATTGTATGTGGGCAAAACTAATCAGGAGATTAAAACCAGAATCCAACAACATAAATCACGAATAAAACGGAAGGTACCTAATGCACCTTTGGTGCAACATTGGCAAGCAAAAAACCATCTGGAAACTGATCTCCATTGGACAGTGATAACAAAGGTCGAACAAGATAAGAGAGGAGGGGACCTTGAAGCAAAGTGATCACGTTACGAGGCAATGATGATTGTCAAATTTAATTCAGCAATTGAAGGGTTAAATGAAATTTCTGAAATGTACAAACTCTCGTAGATATGATACCCCAGAATGGCTAGAGAATGGGACACAAGGATAATACTAAATATAGTAATGATTAACCCACATGATGACAGACTCACCACTACATTCCAACAGATATGGCTATTCGATTTATGAACCTGTTCTAAGATGGCGGCATCACCGGGAAAGTTTTAACAATCAATTTGTACGAAATAAATAATCTCCTTTATACTACAAGAACTCCGCAATTCTATTTTTCAAAACAGAATATACATCGAAGTTTGGATTGTTGGTGCCTAAAAGAAAGAAAGGGACGTGAACCCACTCAAAGATGGCGCGATCCGGAAGTGGTGTATGTACGCCCCGTCAACCCAGATCCAGCCCTAGGAAGTACCCGCGAGTAAACAGACCCTCAGGGACCGGAGGGCAGACGAGTCAAGTCCAGAATCACGGTAAAAACATTGACTTGAACTGTATTAGTGCGAGTAGACTCTTTCAACGCTATCTCGTAAGGGAAATGAAATGACATGGACACTTCGTTTTGTTATTTCAGAACATCACGAAGCAACAAATTCCGGCTCCCCTCAATGACTCCTTATCTTAAAGGTAATGAGACAACGAACATACAAAGTTCGGACACTAGCAATTATACAGAACAGTTTGTAGTAACAACACTTTTTATTATTTTAGGAGAGAAAATTAAATAATCATTATAACCCCCGACAACATAAAGAATAATCTAGGTAAGAGTGACTCCAAGTATAAAAACGTTCTTTTGATTCTATTAAACTAGACAATACTTTTGCCTAATATAATATCGTATTGTCCATTTTCAGAAAGGTGGTGTATAAAACAACATACTGGTGAGTAAGAGACTGTGAGTGTGAATCATTACATTAGACATAGAACACCCATAAACAGCTCGGCTGAGCGTTATGTGTTACTGTTGTTTTAGGTTGTCCCACGCCGTGTGCTAAAATGACTCCGACTAATTGATTTGGTTGAATTGATACAGAGGTAAGAGGTAGAGAGGCAGCTGTTGAGCCACATAATGACTTCGACATTTGGTCCAGAACTATTATCTAACCAAGGTCTCCCCTCCTTTTCGTTTTTACAGTGTGTGGTCCTGATGAGAACTCGAAAAATATGAAGAGTTCGAAACGCGTAGAACCTATATTGCATTATGCCATAAGAATGTAAAAGAAATTATAAATCTACTGTGAAAATTTACAAATAGGTTTAAAGGAATATCTATGGCATTATAGATATATGATTTACATTGAATTCTGAATAACTGTTAATATGTACCCTGTATTGTAGAGTGTGTTTGCGAGTGTTTGATTGTGATTCACAACTGAATGTATGTGTGAGTGTTGGTAGGGGAGTGTTTTAAGTGTATATAATGTGTTTCATATTTTGTATGTTATATGTTCTTTCAAACTGAAAAATGATCTAGAGAAAATCAAAAAAACTTAAATGAAGCAATAAATCAATAAAATTGAAGATTGATTCTAGAGACATAGATCCCTCACTTTTTGTTTAAATCGATTGTGAGTTGTTGATATCGTGAGAAACAATTAATGGCAGCATTGGCGCTTTTTTTGTTGATACATTAGGCTGTGGCTTGGCCTTGCTGCTTGGGAGCCCATACCCAGTAGTGTATATTTGTAAAATAGATGCAACAAGTGTCATTTTGCACAACTTAGCCACTAGAAGAGGCTTAGCACTGGCGGAGGAGGATGTACTGCCTCAAAATGATAACCAGCCACAACAACCACAACCAAGACTATGTGGACCTGACACAGCAGAGGGGAGAAGAAGAAGGGCAGAGATACCTCAGCATTACTTTTGACATAGGTAAGAACTACACAACACATCTTTGTGCATAACTCTAATCTTTTAATTTTGTTAGCACTTAATTAGGGTACTTAAGACATCTTAGTGCATGCAGTGTGCTGACAGCAAATTAAAATGCATTTACAGTTCATAGTCATAGCAATGCAGTTTCTTCAGACGTCCTTTGTTCCAAAGCAATATAGGTTATTGAGTCATATCCTACTTCTTGCGTCCACGCACCCCTAATGCCTTTCCTGTGTTTCTCCCATCGACCGTAGTTGGGCTCTCTGCACTGTCATGTCTTCCGGTGCTATGGCGTCCCCCGGCCACAACAGGTTCAAGTAGGCTACTCACATTTGAGCCCCCATAACTCCCAACACCATGTATTAGGCTTCCACTTGCAGCTTCAGTCTGCATACCCTCTACTACATTCATGAGCTTCATCATGCCCCTTGCAACATCTCCACAACATTGTGATATCTCCACTTGCATGGCAACTGCACGTTTTGAAAGCTGAGCAGTAGTGTGGCAAAGACTGTTCATAGACCTGGTGTACCCCTGCATGCTGGACATTGCTCTATGATGCCTACGGTCACTTGCTAGTTGCTGTACTGATATTGTTGTACACAGTGCCTCCATTGCTGTAGCCACACGGTCCAGTTTCTCAGAATTTGCCCTCTGTCCTTTTTCAATCACATTTGACATGTGCTGAAGACAGTTGTGTATGGCACCAATGTCATGACTGATTTTAACCATTTTACCCTTCATGACACATATGTCTTTGCCTTGCAGGCGCTGCACTTTAAGAATTTTGACCTCCACAATACTGGCGTTCCTCTCATCATCATCTGCTGTTTGGCTCTGGGAATCTCGCGGCCTGCACCTATAAAACTGTTGCAACTTACTCCGCCTGCTCTGCTGTGTTTGTGGGGCTGCAGGGGTTGGAGCAGCCTGTTGTTCTGGGACATGTACATTCAGGTCATCATCACTCTCTGACTGTTGCAGTTTGCGGACTCTGCTTCTGTGACTTCTATTTCCAATTGTGGGTGAAGATGTGGCTGCATTAGAGTCATCTGTCTCTGGAAAGTCCTGACTGTGGAACTCGGCCCCTTCATTGGCATTACTGTCCTGTTCAGTATCTATGATTGAAATAGTGAAAAAAGTATTTTACTTTTTTTATTTGCACTTGTGACTGCGTACAATCAAGAACATTAGAAATAAATACCAACATTTAGCATGACATGTCTCCTAATCTTTCATTTATAATGTGCAATATTCACTTTTGAACTCATTGCTATGTACTTCACACTATGGGGCCCATTACGATGTCAGGCGGATTGCCCCCGCCAGCCTGGCGGGGGCAATCCGCCCGACATCCACACTTGTTTCCCCCCCGCCATATTAGTTTGGCGGGGGGACCTCGGCGGGCAGAGAGACTGTTCGCTGCTTTTCCGCCCCGGTCGCCTTGTGGCCGGGGCAGAAAAGGAATATTATGGTAGCGGTGTCTATTAGACGCCGCCAGCCATATTAGGATGGGCAATTGTGAATACCTTTCCGCCACGGAAAGGCATGCAGAGAATCCCTGTGGGGCATGTTGCGGGCCTCCAGGGACTCTGAGGGGTGGGGGGTGCACATGGGGGATACCTATGGTACCCCCCAGTAGTTCCATGCACAGCATGGCAGGCACCGCGCTGTGCCTGCCATGCTGTGCATGGAAGTGCACAGCATGCTTTCCTGCCATTGTGGCGGGCGGTGCTGAGTGCACCGCCTGCCACAATGGTAGGAATGCGGGATGCACCCGCCACAGGGGCGGGCGCATCCTAATGCTGGTGACGGGACCCCCGCCCCTTAAGGCAGGCGGTCCCTATTACCACGAGGATGGCGGGCGGGCGGGCAACGTCCACCCGCCTTCCTAATGAGGCCCTAAATATTTCCTTGACTACAACTCCCATGATGTATTGGTACAGTAAGCAAATGGGGTTGTGGATACCGCTGTTTCCCACGTATCAATTACTACATTAGGTGGATAAATTCTTATCAACTATGACAACATTAGGGGTCTTTTACACTCACATTTGCATGCAAAACACATGTTGTGCTCTTACCTTTGGATGTGCCGACATGGTCTGAGGTGTCAATTTCTATGACGCCAACAACTGCCTCTGTTGCAAGGGTGCCTTCCACCAAGTCCTCAAGGGGGGTATTATCCTATCCCTGGATGGTCCTCCGCCGGTCCTTTTGGCTGCCTTTATCCTGTTTGGAATCCTTTCTTTTACACGACTGCGCAGATCATACCAGCGCTTTTGTAAATAGTTAATGTCACGGTGGACAACCCCAACAGCATTAACGTTTGCTTGGATTGCAAGCCACAGTTTTCTTTTCACAGCTTCAGGCACTTTTAAGGATTTTTTCCCAAAAAGCTGCTCCTGCCTCATGGTTACTTCCTCAATCAGAATTTCAAGTTCCTGGTCACTAAATGTAATCTTTCTTTTCCTAGCCTGTAGTTGTTCTCTTGCATTTTCTGAGGCCATTTCCCCTTTTGCAGCTCCAGTTGCTCCTATCTGTGCTCCAACTGCCAACTGTCTCTCCTCCAGCTAAGCGTGGGCGAAATTTGCGAATTCGCGATCCGCGAATTCGTGCGAAAGCAAACTCGTAATTCCCAAAATTTGCGAATTCGTGCGAATTTGCGAATTTGCTGTTTTTGCCAGTTCGCGAGGGTTTTGTACAAGTTCAGGAACGCAAACTTACTTGTGTAGTCGCAACAGTCGTGACCATGTTGTTTCTACGTGTCCAGCCTGTTTGCGACCCTGTGGTTCATCGCGGCCACCCTCCGGTTCATCACTGCCACCCTCTGGTTCACCAATGCCACCTTCTGGTTTGCCACTGCCACCCTCTGGATCATCACTGCCACCCTCTGCTTCACCACTGTCACCCTCTGGTTCATCATTACTATCCTCTGGTTCATCACCTTGTGGTTCACCACTGTCACCCTCTGGTTCATCACTGCCACCCTCTGGTTCATTACTGCCACCCTCTGGTTCGCACTGCCACCCTATGGATCATCACTGCACCCTCTGGTTCATCACTGCCACCCTCTGGTTCATCACTGCTATCCTCTGGTTCATCACCTTGTGGTTCACCACTGCCACCCTCTGGTTCATCACTGCCACCCTCTGGTTCATTACTGCCACCCTCTGGTTTGCCACTACCACCCTCTGGATCATCACTGCCACCCTCTGGTTCATCACTGCCACCCTCTGGTTTGCCACTGCCACCCTCTGGATCATCACTGCCACCCTCTGGTTCATCCCTGTCACCCTCTGGTTCATCACTGCCACCCTCTGGTTCATCACTGCCACCCTCTGGTTAATCACTGCTATCCTCTGTTTCACCCCTGCCACCCTCTGGTTCATCACTACCACCCTCTGGTTTGCCACTGCCACCCTCTGGTTTGCCACTGCCACCCTCTGGATCATCACTGTCCGCCTATGTTTTATCACAGCACCCTCTGGTTCATCACTGCCACCCTCTGTTTGATCACTGCCATCCTCTGGTTCATCCCTGCCACCCTCTGGTTCATCACTGCCATCCTCTGGTTTGCCACTGCCACCCTCTGGATCATCACTGTCCCCCTATGGTTTATCACAGCACCCTCTGGTTCATCACTGCCACCCTCTGGTTGATCACTGCCATCCTCTGGTTCATCACAGTATAGGAAAGTGGATACCTGACAATGGTTACCCCAGATTTATTTGCCTAGTGTTTAGCTGGTTTTCGACTTAGTTGGCTTGGGATCCTGCTAATCAGGGCCCCAGGCCATCTACTCTCTCTGTAAAATTCATATCCATGTACTTTAGGTACATTACCAATTGGGATTGTATCACCTTATCAGCCCATGTACAGAGTACTATAGGTACCCAGGGCATAGGTGCATCCAAGGCCTACAAGGGGGGGCTGCAGCATATATTTTGTCACCCCTGGCTGGCTTCCAAACTGACACAACTGGCTGATCACTCAGCTGGGACAAGATAGTGTAATCACCCCTTGCTTAGATATAATATACCTATATCTAAAGCTATATCTGGACACATATGCACCTATAAGTTACTCCTATGGCAGGCCTTAACAATCCTGGAGGAAGAGTGCTTGGTGTTATGTGAGATGGTGCTCTAGCATGAGCTGAGCCTGTCTGCAGCTTTCAGAACCATGTCCTTTAGCTGTTCTGGGATATTGCCATACCATATACCATATTTGATCTGGTGGTCCCCCGAACCAAAACGGTCCACTGGGGCGACAGACGATTTCTTGTAGCGGCACCCAAGCTGTGGAACACTCTCCCTCTCTCTATTAAGGCGAGTACCTCCCTCTGGTCTTTCCGAAAAAATCTGAAAACCTGGCTTTTCAACTTATGATCCTGACTCTTCACCTCAGCACCCCTTGTGGGTTAAACATTTCAGTTATTAGCGCCGAGATGCCCTAGGGCCTTCGTTCGCGCTTTACAAATGTTGTTATAAAATAAAATAAATATACTCTTAAGTGCATTATAATCCTCGCGGTTACTTGCTAACTTTGGTTTGGCTTTATCGAAACATGTCGTGTAACGGGTCATACGCTTTGGAATACTACCCCCTCGCCAGTTCTGGCGACGGGGGTACCATTCCACCCTTCTAGAGGGAGAAGACATGTTAGTTTGCTTTAAACGCAGTTAAATCTAACCAGATCCTCAGCATCACAAAATGGATGCTGCTGCCACAGACACAAGTCTGGCCTCCTGCTGCTGACCGAAACTCCGGCAGGGGAGGCCTGGACAATAGGTTTTCTGTCGCAGGGAGGAGTTACACCTCCCCAGACAGGAGATAGTGGATTGGGGCAGGGAGGGCTGAATGAAACTAGACACAAGGTGTCCCATCTAAAGTCCAGTTCAAACCGGTGCTGGGGCTCTCCAGCCCCAGCTCTGGAGCGAAACTGGACAAAGGGAAAGGGGTGTAACCACCCCCTTCCTGGGTCCCACCCATAGGAGGGACCTAGCAAGAGATCCAGCCCCTAGATTTGGATTAAAGGTAGGAGCTGTGCCAATGCAAACCAGATCATCCTGACTGAAACTTTGAAACAAAACTCTTAACCCTTCGACATCACACTCGATGTGGAAGACTGAAGAATCTCCTTTGTGGTCAAGGAGTGGCCACCCTGTGCAAGCAGGCACCATCAGCGCATCAAGACTTTCTTTGCCGTTGCTCCCGCCAGAGCTTGAACAACAGAGATTGACAAGACCCAGACTCCCAGACATCCAACAGCCCGATCCACAGTCCTGGCAAAGCTGAGACCTGTGGAGGCGACGAGAGACGTGGGACGGCCATCTTGAAAAGTGAACAAAGTGCTTCCTGTGCAGCTCCCGAGGCACCCTCGATGTTGTGCTTTGGGGTTTGAGAAGCCCCAGCCCCGAGCAGCCTGTGCTCCAAAGATCACCCCTCCACACTCACAAAGTGCTGCGTGGGGCCCTTTTGCACTTTTCCTGCTTGACGCATTGTCCGGTCGCTTGCCCATTGGCTAGTGGTTTTTGTGACGACGATCCATCGAAACTACACTACTGGTCTGGTTGCTCCAGACTGGCCCTAGCTCCCCTGAAAAGGAGCCATCGATCTGACCTTCCCGGTCCGATCCAAAAGACATCTTTGAGTCCTGCTTGGGTTGCATTTGCCAAGGCTTGGTGACTCTGAATCAGGTAACCGACACCGCCGACAGCAAGAGCCTTTGTGGAACAGATCGTGTTCACCAGTTGGTCATCCTCGATTCTTCCTGGTCCACGTGGCAGCGGAGACAAACACCTCGACATCACCTGATTGCAACCCGACATCGCCTGGTTCCTTCCTGGTTCCTCGCTGGTCACTGGCTAGTGACCTGATTATTGTCCCCTCTGCTTTCAGGTACTCTACATCTTCGATCCACCCTTGGATCCAACCGGACTCTTCTCTCTTGGCCGCCTGCAGCATCTTTACCTCCAGGCTCCATAGAACTCCACGAAGAAACCCGACACACTTTGGCACCTATGCACCCGCTTCCTGTGGGTGAGATAACGAGACTACACCAGTGCTCCTATAGTGGTTTACACCTCTAGTGTCCTAGTTTTTAGTGGCTAAGTTCTAGTCCAGTCGGAAGACTCCTAAACTGATAACTCTCTGATTTTTACGCACCATTGACTTGTATGGTAAACGCAGTTGCCTATAGACACTGCACCCGCATCCTGTGGGCCTCCTATGTCCTAACCTTTGTTAGTCCAGTGTAGGCCCAGCATTTCCCTAGGCCCTAGGCCTGTTCATTGTGCATGACGTGGTACTAATACAATTTTTTTAATATATGGTTTGAGTGGCCACCCGGCCTATCCATAATTGTGCATCTTATTGTATGTTATACTGTGTTCTTTGTTTAACGCTTGTGCTCCTGTGCTCATAAAGAGTCAAGGGGATTATTCTAGAAATAAATACATATATTTTATAATATATAACTTGTTTGGTGTCCTTTCATTTGGTATTTAAAGGATTGCATATGGTAAAACAGCTGGCTTCACATGCCCTCTTGAGTTTAGCCTAAGACTGCTTTTGTCCATGCTACCATTAGGATAGCTGCTCTATAAGGCTGACTTACAACCAATCATCATAAGGGCTATTTGGACTGGTGCAAGGTGCTCACTAGAATAGTGATCATCATATACCAGGCCAACTTCACACACACACCACCCTCTGGTTCCCCACCCTCTGGATCATCACTGCCACCCTCTGGTTTATCACAGCACCCTCTAGTTCATCGCTGCCACCCTCTGGTTGATCACTACCATCCTCTGGTTCATCACTGCCACCCTCTGGTCCATCACTGCCACCCTCTGGTCCATCACTGCCACCCTCTGGTTCGCCACTGCCACCCTCTGGATCCTTACTGACCCCCTCGGGTTTATCATAGCACCCTCTGGTTCACCACTACCACCCTCTTGTTCACCACTGTAGATTATGGGGGGAAAGCAAAGCACACCTTCCCAGCCTCAACTGAGATGAATTCATTTGGGGCTGGTTAATGTGTCACTGAATTTGAGCTTCAAGACTGGCACCTGCTTCCTTAGCTGTAAGTGCTTCCTGTTGCAGTTTAATGTGCTTTGTGCCATACTTGTAACTATTCTCTGACCCTGCTTTGAGGGTCAGAGCAGGGTCAGAGAATAGTTGCAAGTAGGCAAAATAGCGGATTTTATTTTTGTTTGCGTGTTTGCGGGTTTTTTTGTGTCTTCGCAAGCCGCTTGCAGCGCACCGACCGCAAAGTTACCCATGCGGTCAACATGGGCGCGGCCAACTTGTGCGCGTTGCGTATTTCCGGTTCTGGGCGCGAGGTGCATGGTTGCGTTGTGCGCGTTCTGCGATTACGTGTTCGCTTGCGTTTGTGCGTGCTCGCGGGGGAAATATCACGCAAACTTACCCATGCAGTCCTCTATGGGCGCGGCCATCTTGTTTTTCAGTCATTGCTATGGTTTTGGGCATGCTATACTTTCAATCTGTCTTGAATCTTTGCAATCCTTTGTTTTTCTAAACTTTTTTTGCTCTTTTTTGCTTTTTAGCTATCTTTCTATTTTCCTGCATCTATATTTTGTGTTTTTTAAAACTTTTTGTTACTTTGTTACCTACTTTATTTGTTTAACTCTCTCCTACTTTTTTTTCTCCATTTTTCACACCTATTTCTTTCCTTCTTCTCTTGTGCCCAGGACCATGGCAAAGGGAGCCGGCTAGGACAAGGGGAAGGGGCCAGCACCCTGTATCCGGCTCCCTTGCGGCCGTTGAGGGGGGAGGATGTGACGCCCAGGGAGATCTTCTCTGCGGTGGAGGTGGCCGCATTGATATTCTTTGTTCTGTGCCACCTCCCTAAGACCGTGGCAGCAGGGGCAGGCCCGGTCAAGGGTATGGCCTCCGGGAGCATTGCCAGCGTTGGGATAAGGTGTGCCGGGCCATGCACAGGGAGTCGAGGGTCCGGCGCACCTACGACCAAGCGAAGCACCGGCGGGCTGACATCCTCGACCGGGAGCAGGACCTGCTCCACGTGCTCGGCGTGGAGATCCCTGGCCTAGGTGAGTACTAGTAGCTATTTATGAACTCCTTTTTTTCTCCTGGTCTGTGTTATATTGCTAATATGTCTCTTTCACGAAGATCAAGAATGCTGCCGCTTTGCAGTTGCTTGCCTGCTCAGTGGCCTTGCTCCTATGCTTACTTGTTTGCAACTTTGTGCACATTTTTTCTGAATATGTATGAGTGTAGTGCTTTACAGAACTGCGTAATGCTAGTGAGACTAGAGACTCAAATCTAGCCGTTCCTTTGTACTCCTGCTGCCATTAAGAAGAAGAGATAGGGGTGGATTCATAGGTCTAGTATAGTATGACTTGTTATTAGTACGTAGTAGGACATTTTTTAGTGGTCTGCAATCATTATGACGTACTGTGTCTGTCACGTGCGCCACCTGCTGCTGAGTGCTGGCAGTCATACTAGAACCGTTTTGTTGTTGGTTTAGCTAGTGATGTACCTAACTTTCCAAGTAGACGGTCTGCGAATCAAGCAATACTGTACTACTATTCTCCTAGTTGACCAGATCAGATAGGTCAATACATGTAGGGCAATTGTTGCTAATTTTTTTCCCCGAGATAATTTAAGACTGTGTTCAAAGAAATCAAATATTTCACTGGACTTCATCCAGGTTTTTTTTTTTTCATAATCATCAGCACCTCCCAGGGGCAAGAAGACCACCCAGACTCCGGCGGAACAGGGTGGGCAGGAAGTCCAGGAACGATCCTCTGCTGGCCCCAGTAAGTTCTTGTGTTTTTAATTTACTTATACTTCCCTTACTTTTATAGCTTCTACTCATTACAAGCTGTTTCCCAATAATTTCTTTTACAAAATACTATGTGGCATATTTAGAATGACTTGAGCAGCCAGCAGTAAGTGTGCGCCATGCCTCCGCCACCCATGATGCGCTGCATTTACAATGCGATGCACCATGGTTCAAAAACGGCACAGATGGGTGACGAATTCTGTACCCTAAAGGCGTCACATTGCTGGAGTTGCGGCACAAGCGTGAGGCAGCACCAGCAAGGCTCTAGGTGGAGCCCATTTTGCTAATGCTGCATCAAGCCTTAGTGCTTCTTCAAGCAGGCGCAGGGGTTTGACCTGCCATTGGCCTAAAAGTGACTGATTAAAATCTTGAAGATTTCCCTCAGCCACTTTTAGCATGCGTTCCAGCGCAGGAATGGCCACCCCTGCGGCGGCACGCCTCCTTAAGGCGCAGGGCTTTACAACGTCACGCATCTCCCAGATTACTCACGTTGTAAATACCCCGCACCATGGTGCATCTTTTGCGCCACCGCTGCGTCACAAAAGTGATTTGGCGGTGCAAAAGAGGCGCAAGGGCCTTGCAAATCTGCCCCTCAGTCTTTTATCTTCTTGTACACTGTGTTTCTACATTCTTATCCTGCCTCTCTACCATCACTGTACGTGCTACTACTATTTATTATTATTAATTTCGGAGTGGTTCAGTGTAGGTAGCTAAGCTTGCCTATTCGGCAAACGGTGTTAAACAAAACTCTGATCATGCAATAGCTGTAGACTCATGCAGTGCAGTCCTCTGTGTTGCCCTTGTTGTATATGCTAGTGTTTTTAATGTTAGTGCTTTGACAATTTATAACAAGAAAATGTCAATGTTAAGCAAGAAGAAGCTATTAATTGGCGATATGATAGTAGTACATACCACGTAGTCCATACTGCTAGTGTTTCATGGACTATTCTGTACATACAGAAGTATGGAGAAGAGAAATAGGACATTGTTTATGATAGATAGGTGCTGTTCAATCTTTTCCACATACCTCGTTCCTAACTCCTAAGTAACTGTGCGTGACTCGGGAGCCATCCCCTTGTTGGAACTTCAAGTCCTCATGGTGGTGTGACTTTGAGAAGTAGTTGGTTCTGTCTGCAAAGAATCATGTTGCACGTTCACAATGAAGCATTCATCAGTTGTGCCAAAAATAGTTGCATGGTATCATACGGCTAATGAAGCATCAACCTCCTCCCCCAAACTGTGGCTTCTTGTTTCACTATTTCTCTTCCATTATGAATCTGAATATGTGGTGATGTATGGCACCTAAAAATGTGACTTGTATTTCATAGGCGTCACAACATCAGATGCGGCACCTACCACCACCAGTGCCGGGGCCAGCAGCAGCGCGGAGGGGTCTGCTCAAGGGGCAGATGCCGCGGTGTCACAAGTGCCACCTGGAGGAGCTGAGGGGGATGGCGTAGCAGTTATTATACTCCTTAGATCTTGACATTTTAGAGTATGATCACAAAGGAGTGTATGATATACTGCACAATAGACATTTCAGTACAACATGAAGACTGTACTGTTAAGAACAGTTACTGATTTAGAACTACATTTTAGGCAATCACGGATAAGACAGTCACCGTAGAATTATCAATTGCATTAGTGGTGGAAGTTCTCGAGTAAGCAATGGACCCCTCAATTTGACTTCAAATCAGCTGTGAAACATTCATTGTGAAGCCAAGTAATCTCAGATGAAATTGCAATGATGTGATGATCAAAAAGGGAAATAACTTAGGGTCAATGAAAGGAAGGACTGTTGGAAGAGAAATGGTAAAGTGACTGCCTGTGGGGGTGAATCAGAAAATCCCTGTGCGGTGAGCTTTAAATATGTATCATTGTGGTCAACCTCAAATGCAAGTCAAGAGGGTGCTTTACCAAAGAAATTGAAAAGGTGCTTACTTTCTTCTTAAGAGAAAATAAAGTTGTTATAGTAGAGACATTAAGTAGAATGATAGACGTTTAATTTTGAAGCCTGTATGCTATCTTGTACATCCACAGACATAGCTGAGGTGTAAGTAAGTAGAGCAGATGCTCAGTGCATGAAGAGTGTTACTTTTTTCGAACAGCATGTCCATGCCAGATTTGCAAACCAGAGGAAATCAAAAAAGTTCCAGTTATGATTGTTCTGAAACTCGCCCTTGCCTAAAGTAATAATACAGTACTTTACAAGCACAGCATATATTGTGTATGGTTTGTGTAGTTGACAATCAGATCAAGTCAAGTCCCTTCCAGTGTCAATTATTGTGACCACACTCACTTCCTATGTTCATTTTTTTCTTTCTGCTTTGTTAATCATGGGTGGACTATCGCTGTTGTTCACTCAATCTATCACAACTATCCACCTAAACTCATCCTCATCCATCATGTAAGCACTGAAGACATCATAAGCTTGGCTGGATACAATCAGAAAACAATACTCTTCATGTTCCTTGTAGTACAGAAGGGCCAGTGGGGCCAGTGTGAAATATAAATTTAATTGAGCAGTAGCCCTTCAAGTAACCGAGTATGGCCACTGCCACCCCTAATACAAAAGTAAGAGCTTCCCTATCTCCAACTGTATGTACTGCTTAAAGTAATGCAAGTCTGCGTCATCATGGGTTGTGTTTCTTTTTCTTGGGTGCAAGCTGACTGAGCTGGCATTATGCCCACTACCACAACTTCAGCTATAAGGAATTTTTTTGCTCAAAATATTTAAAAAAAACAATCATGCTGCTGTACTCTCTGACTCTCTGACTATGTATTGAGTCCATAGTGCTGCATGGTAGTAGAATTCCTGAAACTGCCACTGTTACTGGCCTACAAAGACGGCGTAAAGATACAATACATGCCAAATATAGCGTGCTTGCAAATTACTAGTATTAATGTGAGACAACTTTCAGTTGAATTTTCTTTTGTGTTATTGTAACAGAGTCTTGGTTACATTATTTTTATTTACTTCTTCATATAGATGCTCCACCAAAGCTCACAAGGAAGGAGATGGCTGTCCGGGCCAGGGCCCGCAAGGTGGAGGCCATAGCTGTTGAATATCGCCGGCTGTGTACTCGGGAACTGGAGGAGGGGGCCTCTACCTCCACAACCCACCAGCCAGCAGCCTCCAGCACTGGGCCGGGCTCGGTCAGCCTCCCGCCGCCACTGCTCAGCTGCAAGACCAGGAGCAGCTGGCCCCCTCAGAGCGTATTTGAGATGCATGCACCGCCTGCGCCTCCGAATGGACCACCTGGAGCGCACGGTTGAAAAGCTCCGTAAAGATGTCCGGGACCTCCGCAAGGACCGACGGGACCGCCCACACCGCTGGAAGTGACTCTGTGTCTCTTGCCCCTTTTTTAAAGACTGTTGGGGTTGTGGGATCCGGAAGTTGGGTTTCTTTTATTTGAAAAAGGACTCCTGGACAATTGTTTGGGTTAGGGAGGGGTGGGACTAGTTATGTTGTTAGGGAAATATATATAATTATTTATTTTAATTACCTAGTGTACTTGTTGATGTCATTTGTTTAGGGTGGTGTTTGGCAGGGGTTACGGCAAGCTTGGTTCTTTCCTCCACCTTACCCGTCCCGATCCAGAGAACAGCAGGAATTATCTAAACCGTCCAACATTTTTCAAAAGTGGCAGTAACAGACTTAGTGAATTCAATTGGCCTACTAGTACTTTATTAGTACTACTGTCATTCTCTCCTCCAAGTCCTCGTCCATTATTCTACCGCCCTAAAATGCTTATCTTACCCGTGTTTCATTTTTGCGAATACAGCTTGGCACAGCGCTGGCTGCATGTCAAATGGTGATTGCGTCATCCAGGACAGAATTTTCTTTGTTGTGGTGTTAGTGTATGAGTGTTACCACACTAGCAGCAGTAGCAGCATATGTAAAACAAAGCAAAGAAATGAGACATATATGGCCTGAGCGGATTATTAGAAGAACTTAATGAACAGTAGTCTAATAAGTTTTGGGAAAAAATATTTGAATGGATGATTATGGCTACAGTAAGAAGAGTACGACATCAGCGTAACAGTGTGTAAGACATTTTTTAGTATGATGTTGATTGTTGACGATGGTGGTGCTGCATGACATTCACAACGTATTGAAAAATATTATTTTTCACCATAATTGAAAGATCCTATTCTTGATGTAGCTAACTGAAAAATTGATATGAGGAGGTTGCTTGCACCTTATCCTCCCCAGCAAGTGTGTGGGGTAATTGTTGTGATGTAGTGTAACACCTCAATGAATACCACACAGCCTGGGGGAAGAGGGTTAGGGTTTGAAAATTGGATGGGAACAGGGTTTGTGGGGAAAGGTTTGTTGAGAGAGAAAAAAAAATGCAGCATGGACAAACAAGTCAATGGAGATAAACAAATCTTTGGCAACGAACCTATCTAGAAATCTTTTAAGGGACATAAAGTTATTGCATGCACTACTGCATGCATTAAGTTGTTTGGTAATAGTGTACAGAAAAGTAAGTGTTACTTTATAATAGAAACTATGAAGAAATGATGTCAAAGGTATAGGGCATGCAATAATTACGCAATTTCACTAGTCAATCTGCCCCTCAGAAGGAAGAACAACTTAGTACATTACTATATAATGGCTGGAGGGATGAATTGAAGAAGAGAGGGAACAAATTGATATA
This sequence comes from Lissotriton vulgaris, assembly GCF_964263255.1. Classification (NCBI taxonomy): domain Eukaryota; kingdom Metazoa; phylum Chordata; class Amphibia; order Caudata; family Salamandridae; genus Lissotriton; species Lissotriton vulgaris. The sequence continues at coordinate 497,396 of NW_028246079.1, read as the reverse complement.
GTTACTTACACTCATAGAAGTTCACAGTAATAACATAACTTAAAAGAAAAGTATAAGAGCATGCATATAGTTACTGATACTGTGTTTTGGTGAAGTTGTCCTGTTGAATTTGGGAAGTTGCATGCATGCAGCCATTGCTCTTCTTTGCGGTACTCCTCCATTCCATCTGACGCTCCGTCAATCAACGTTGGTGACCACAAAACGCCTTGTCCACTGCCTGCCTGTCGGATGCTTAATTGCGGGTCGCTAATGTGAAGCCTCTAGTCGAGCCGGAGTTCATCCTTTTTCCCATCGCACAATTTGAAAGGCGGCCTGTAATTGTTGATTGAAAAACAGGAAGTGTTAACACCATGGAGAAAAAAAAGGTACGTCCGCTGTGTAGTGCACAAAGTCACACAATCGACATTACAATACTCTTGAAAGTGCGTACTCTGAGTTTCCTTTTGAAGGATAATTAAGTATGGGCAAATTTTGTGGATCTTTCTCCTCCAGCTAGGTGTAGTGTTAACTGCGATTTTACAGCAAAAGTAGACCTTCGCAGCAGTGCTTCCAATCCAAACCATTTAAACCCAGTTTCAAAAATATGGAAGACCCACAATCCCATCCCAATAAAGGTGCGATACTGCTCCCTGTCTGAGGCCTAGTGGAAAATGGTTCTAAAACGTACTTTGTAATTAAAGTAAGCCCAAATTAATCCCACCTTTTCCTCCATGGATTCCCTTCAAATCACTTGCAACCAAATTTATACATTTCCAAGAGGGCTCCACACGACCCCAGAAATCAGTTGAAACAAAGGTGAAAAAATGTTGAACACCCCCAAACACATGCTGCTAAGTGCTAACCCTAATGAGCCCTAAGTGAAAAATACTTCAAAAGACACTTTCTGCAAGTAGGCCGAATCCACCCTTCCCCGCCATGGATTTTCTTCAAACCACTTGCAATCCAAAGTATCACTAGCCAGCATTGCTCCAAGACTCGCAAACCCCCCCACAAACACCAGGAACCCCCCAAACATCACCCTGAAAACACTAGAGTGAGCGAAATGTCAGAAAATGCAAAAACTTTTTCCTCATGGATTTTCTCCAAAACACTTTTTTCCGGTATTAGACTTTCACAGCAATGCCCCCAGACCCGTCAACCCAGGCGAAAACGAGTTTAACCCCCACAAACAGCCAAAAAGCAAAAATGGAAAAATGGGCACAAAATCACTCTGTGTGCGCTCTGAAGCCAGGCCCTAACTCCCCTTTGCCACCATGGATTTCCGTCAAACCTCTTGCAATCAAAAGTATCCATACCCAGCGTTGCTCCAAGACCCAAAAACCATCCACAAACACCAGGAACCCCCCCAAACAACTCCCCGAAAACGCTAAAGTGAGCGAAATTCCTGAAAGTGGAAAAACTTTCTCTCCTCCGATTTTCTCCAATCCACTTTTATCCGGTATTAGACCTTGACAGCAATGCCCCCAGACCCGTCAACCAAGGCGAAAACAAGTTTAACCCCCCCCCCCTCCCCCCCCCCAAACTGTCAAAAAGCAAAAATGGAAAAATGGGCACTTTGACATATTTCTGCATATTTCCCAGATCACTCCATGCGCGCTCTGCAGCTAGGCCCTAACTCCCCTTTGCCACCATGGATTTTCTTCAATCCTCTTGCAATCAAAAGTATCCTTACCCAGCATTGCTCCAAGACCCCAAAACCCACCCACAAACACCAGGAACCCCCCCAAGCAGGCCCCCAAAAACACGAAAGTGAGCGAAAACTCTGAAAAGTTTTAAACTTTTTCACCTCCGATTTTCTCCAAACCACTTTTATCCGGTATTAGACCTTCACAGCAATGCCCACAGACCCGTCAACCCAGGCGGACACAAGTTTAACCCCCCCAAACAGCCAAAAAGCAAACATGGGCCTACTACCTTCAATTCAGTCCAAGTACACTGTGCAGCTAGGCCCTAACTCCCCTTTTCCACCATGGATTTCCTGAAAAACAAATGCAATCAACATTAGACTGTGCCAGCAGTGCTCCCAGACCCCAAAACTCACCCACAAAAATCTGGAAGCCCCCAAACAGCACCCCAAAGACAGGCAAGTGATCAAAAACGCAAAAACCTTTTCACCATGGATTTGGTCCAAAACACTTGATCCCGATATTAGACCTTCCGAGCTATGCCCGCAGACCCCTGCAGCCACCCGCAAAAAAGCAGAACACCCCTAAACAGGCAAAAAGCAAAAATGCAATAACTCATACTTAGAACGTTTTCAGCCAACCAGTCAACATCGGTCCAAACGCGCTTTGCAGCTAGGCCCTAACTCCTCTTTCCCACCATGGATTTTCTTCAAATCACTTCCAATAAAAATTATGCTATCCCAGCAGTGCTCTCAGACCCCCACACCCTCCCCCACAAATCTAGAACACCCCCAAACAGCCTCCCAAATACAAGCAATACTGGTATATTCAAAACATGGCAAATTGCGCTGTTCACAAAACATTGCTGTTTTCAGCACTTCCACTATTTTGATCCTCTTGAAACTCACCTGGACAGTCACTTGTTCCAGCGATTCACAAGAATCTCAGCAAGGCAGAACAAAATCGAACCACTGCGTTCTTTGAAGAAGAAGAAGAAGAAGAAGGTCTACGACTAGATTTCACCAAGTTTTCACCCAAACACACGCGCCCGCAAAACACCCAAAAAGGCCAAAATTCTGCCAATTCTGGACCAAAGAACACCAAACCCCCCTAAAACATTGCCAACATCATTATGAATGAGCCTGCATCGGGCCCGAGCCCTAGAATCAGCGTGAACCATACCAACTTAAACCCAAAAACCCTAGTAAAACGCACTGAACCCTAAACCGTAGATATGCTTTGTTTGTCTGTGTCAAAGAGCCTAGGTATGCTACATCAGGAGGATATTTCACTCAGTGGTGCCTGACTTGACCGTCTGCATGGCCCTGCCGCAAGCATGGGCCAAAAATCCGTTCCGCTCAAGAATTTGCGGTTTTTCAGTACTTTCGCGAGATTTGCGAAATACCGAAAAACAGCACATTTTGCAAACATAACGGATGTTTGGCCCAAGCTTGAGGCAGTGCCATGCAGAGGGTCAAGGCAGGCACCACTGAGTGTGATGTGTTTTATCTAGGAACCCGATTCAATATTGTGACTTTATGACCCTATACGGCTATAATCAATAATATCCCTATAATGGCATAATAGTGAGAACCATATTTCAGTAAATCGCCCTTGCAGTCCAAGGCACAGCAAAAGCTACTTCCTTGGATTCCTAGAGAGCACACCGAGTTCTTTCGACACACCAAACCTCCAGCAACCTGGGAAAGCCCTGCTTGCTTTTGTTTTGATTTGTAATAGAACTCCTACGAGCACTGTAAGAACGGCCAGTTCTTAGTGACATCTTCATTGACGTCTTATGTCCAAACCTTACGTCAAACTCGGCACCTTTCAGGTATAAATATACCAACATTGCCTTAAGCAAACACACGGTGGTGATTCTGGAGCAGAGCAGCTAATCTACTTTCCGAGAGCCCAGCAGAAGCGAGAAGCCCACGGATGCTGCCCCTCCTCTTTGACGCGCTGAGAAAGACGCTGTCTTTTCTCCTGCCGAGAAAATCCAGCTCCGGCGTTTCCAGCCTACCCTTGTGGGTGACTGGGATATCGAGTCCTGAGAGAGAGATACCAGACCTCCTACATTCTATTCCCAAGGTACAGTGCTGACTAAACCCTAAGAGAGAATTCTTGAACAGATCCTCGGCAACAAACCTACTTAACTTAAACTGCTACTTAATTACTCCTTCCCACGTATTAGGCTTAGGTCTGGTACACCGGGGTAGGCGTAGTTTAGAAGCACCAGTTGAGCACGTTAGCCTATGTATGTATATATATTTTATCAATTGTAAAGTGTCTTATGGCTAAGAAACCATATCAATACTTTTACAGTATTATTTCATAATACTCCTTTTACTGTATGTACTTTACATTAAGTATTGCAATTGTGGCAATTCATTTCTCTTGCATGAGAAGGAAGACTGCTCAATAAATAATACCTTTTATTGAAAACGCCCGTCTCTCTATTCATTGCACCCTGGTGAAATTAAATATGCACATCTGACTGAGTGAAATAGCTGTCTATTGTTTTACACGACTCTAGAGATTGACTCTTATTCTGAGGGAGCAAAGTTGTCATGTTTATGCAGTTGTCAGAAGCTGAATCCCTTCTTGTCTGAGCCAGGGAAGCTGATCACTTCCTATTCAGTCAAGAAAGTTTCCAGTGACCTCTGAGCTAGCTGGCGCAAACCTAAATTAAGTCTAACATAGTCAGTAGAGACCTAGATGACCTCAGTCCTACGTCTACACTGCTGTTTATGTTATTCCAATGTGCAGGGCCTATAGGGAAAATAGGAACTACACTACATGGCGCCCAACGTTTGGTAAGGCGATAAAACTAACGCAAGACGTTAGAGTAACTCAGTCATGCTTTTTCACACAGACCCTTTCTCCCGTAAATACTCCAATAGATGTCTGGAGTGGGTGAAAGGTTAAAATCCGCCGGAACTTAGTAGGAAGAGATTCCTATGTAGAGTTTTTGGTTTAGTCAACGTTGAAGGATACAAGGTTCCGAAATATTGAGCACCTAATCTTTTGTCTCCTTGGAAACCTGCGCTGCAAACTTTCATTAAAACAATGTCAGAAAACGGCGATAACAACGATACCAATGAAACCGCAGTAGATGCGAATCAACGGGGTTTCGATGTTACAGGGTTTAATGAACCCGGCAAACATAAGAAAAACTATAACTTTAAAACTTATAGAAAACGGACTGACATCACGAGGTGGTACAGTCATTTTTGTGATAGAGGCACACGAATATCGGCAGACAGAGGTATTCTATTCATGGATAAACTTTCCAGCGGCAAACGCTACAACACACGAATTCCACTATTACAAAATAGAGGAACCTCCGGATGAATATACACCTTTCGAGGATATTGAAATACCACCAAATTACCAAGAGCACCTGCTCTGGTTTAAAGGCGCCCTAAAACATAATGATCACATCACCAGGCTCGGTCCACTAGGTAGACCAGGAGCAACGTGGCCGGTTCTAGCCAGCTACACACCACATCCAGACATTGATAAAATGTCAAATGAAGAACTCTTAGTTAAAATAAAAGAATTAACAAAGGCATATAGAGAGTTAGTTCAGTTGGCAATGGAGGATAAGGCGATCCGCCAAAAATTGAAAGAAACAGAAATAACAGATCAACCTATTGAGCTTGCCAGAATCATAGAAAAATGCTATGAAGAACGAGGTAGAGATAGTTTGGGTGGGAAACCAGTAAAACCCCAACTACTTGAAAATCCTGAAAAATGATTTATTAAACACTCCGAAAAAGAGCTGGGATGAAAATAAACAATCCACTTCCAAAGAAAAAGGTTTCCAGTCCAGAGGAAGGTCTCCTCAGCAGAGAGAAAGTGCTCCGAGCCGAGAACACCAGTCTCTCCAAAGGGAGCCCTCTGAAAAAAGATACAACCTTAGAAATAGGGATAATTTGAAAAAGCCTGATAGATATCAGGATATTGATACACGTCCCTCTCGATCTTTTTCGCAGAAATCGGAAAGAAGAGGACGGTCAGAACAAAGGGAAGAGCACGCCAAGTCCAAAGACAAGGAACCTGCTGAAAGTAAAAAATTAAAATTTCCAAGAAAGAAGGTAGCCAGTATTAAAATAATCGAACATGCCGAGGATACTGAGGACACAGCTGAAAAACGGAGAGTGGGCACAGACAATGCTAGACAGCGCAGCAGAAATCAGAATAGCTCGCAAGATCTTGATGAATCATCTGGAGACAGTGGACACAAATTAATACATTCAAGTGGAAACTACAGATACCAGAGTTAGCGAACCTCATAAAATATACGAAATAACATTGCATATAGAGGGAGATAAGACTAGGAAAATAAGGGGTCCATTTTGGGATAACCTCTCAAAAGGCTATGACATCCTGTTAGCCGAGAAAGACTGGCCCCCAGAGTTTGTAAGGGAGTGCCCTCATGGCGAAGAAATGATTATGCCTGCCTTCTCAAATCATTTTCCAACTCACAGAAAATATATATATGCAAGGAAATGGGCAGTAGCTCAAGCACCTGCATTATATAAGAATCATGTAGGATGGGATGAGGACCCTCCTCCTCACAAAATCCAGTTAAAATGTCAACCTACTGCACAAAGACAGTACCCAATTAAGCAAGAAGCTAAAAAACAGGTCAGGGAGATTTTAGATCAACTTGAATACCAAGGGGTGATTGAAACATGCACCTCTCAAATGAACAATCCTTTGTTTCCTGTCTCCAAACCAGACGATTCATATCGTCTAGTCTTGGACTACAGACACCTTAACTCATGTTGCAAAACATTGCGGTACAAAATTCGCACAGTGCGGCACTAATGAATAACATAGTTCGCAAAAAATACAAAACAACATTAGACATTTCTAATGGATTCTTTTGTCAAAATATTGCACCGGAAAGCAGATACTTGACCGCTTTCTCAATAATGGGGTCACAGAAATATTTCTGTAGACTCCCACAGGGATTCAAGAATAGCCCAGGATTATTCTCAGCCAGAGTAACAGTTACTACAAATGTATGATGATGAGGCATTATCTTATGTCATCTATCTCACAGACGACGACTTGGATACTCACTTGAAAAGAGTGAACACCATAATACTTGGGTTCGCAGCAGAGGGTTACAAATTCAACTTTAAAAAGTCCCGAATTGCCCATCTAACGGTCCTGTTTTTAGGATACGAATTATCAAGTGAAGGCAAAAGCCTAGCAGACAACTTCTTAGAGAAGTGCGCTGTACTCCAAGCACCAAAAACGCTGAAGAACTTACAATCGATTCTAGGCTTCCTGAATTTCGGAAGAACTTACATTCTAAATTATGCAGAGAGGGTTAAACCTCTCTACGAATTAATAAAACCTGATTTTAAACCAATCAACTGGACTCAAAAACACACAGAAATTTTGAGATCACTGCAAACAAAATTAGAAACATGTGACAATACACGCAACCTTGTAATCCGAGTCATCCCAGGAAGATACGGATTCATGCACCTGACCTCTAATGAGGGAGAACCGGTACCATTAGCATACAAATCACATTTGTACACACAAGCAGAAAAAACATTCAGTCTTACAGAAAATACAGTAAAGGCAGTTCAAACTGCTGTAGCAAGAGAACGAGCCCTAGCCCAAGGCAAAAGAATAACTGTTTTCACAGCAGAATCAGCCTTCGAGGCGCTATTCAGCCCAGTAAATCTAAAAACAGTGGCACTAGATCCAAAATGGATACAGTGGGAAAATTCTCTTGATACAGAAAAGGTGACATACTATTATGTCCCGAACATGAAAAAACTGAATGATTTGAAATATGAAGAAGAATATCCTCTGCCAATCGAAATTCTGCCTCTCCAACAGTACTCTTGTATAATCTATACAGACAGATTTGTACAGCATTACAATGTAGATGATAAATCCTACAATGCAGCCTGCGCGATTGTTAAAGGTCGCTGGCTCTGCAGTAAATTCAGACCGAAAATAACAAAAACTGAATCACTGAGAAACTGTTCGGCTCAGCGAGCTGAAATCAGATCTTTAAAGATGGCGGTTGAAAATGCCGAACGTGAATTCCTGACACTAATAGTGCGCGTTTCGTATTTCTGCGTCAAATCTTACAATAATGATTTGCAGAACTGGGTTCAAAAGGATTACAAAGCGAGCCTGAAGTAACGCCAGCAACAAAGACTTTTAAAGACAAAGCAACAGAACTCTTTCATCAACTAAAGGAAGCATATCTAAATGCACCGTTGATTGAATATTGGATTGTATTAGTGGTACTCATACTCCTACTCTGCCTAATTTTAGTTCTGATTTTAGGAAAATGTATTACAGTACAATGGACACAGCAAGTCAGAACATCAACTTAGTTCTGAAGCCACACAAGTCATCTCACATCTAGAAAAGAGAACTGTCATCAGTGAATGTCACAGCCATTCCAATACCGGGCTGGGTAGTTTGGGACAAAACAGATTACGAAATATATGGACCAGTCGAACTCTTGAAATATCCTCATCAGTTTAAGGTTTCATTAAGTGACTTTGTAAAACCAAGTACATTCTCTGATGATTGGGATTTTGAAAGCATAAATAATATGATGTCAGATTTAGTAATGTCAGCAAAATGTACAGGACATGATTATTTGCAAGGTTCATCGAATTATGAACAGATGTATTGCTATACCCATTATGCAGACCACTATTTGCATAAATCTGCGCAACCTAGAAACGTTTTTAAATATAATCAATGGGAACATTGTGCAACTAAACCTAAAAGCAGTTTAAAAACATTCTATGAGAAATTCCAATACTTCTCAGGGTTTAGCACAAGTGATGCAGAAACATTTTATTATAAACTGTTAGATAAAACATGGACAAAAACCATGCTGACAAATACTGAATTGATCTATTCGGAAACATTTTATGAAAAAATTATTACATTTGGTTTTGATTTCTGGAAAAACAACATTGAAACAAAAACCATCTGGGGTACAAAAGAATGGCAGGTACAAGGCCTAGAAGCAGTATTTCGAGCCTGCATGATCCCAGAACAAATAATGTTCTTGAATGACACCATTCAACAAACTACCTTGTTTTGGCCTAGCCAAAATCAAAGACTTAAACAAACCGCTATTCCAAAGCCAACACCTGATAACACAACCACAGATATTGAGATAGACGTATCCCAAATTTTACATCAAAATAGAACACATCCTGATTGGAAAAAGTGGTTAATCTGGCCAACAGACACAAATAAATGTCAAGATAGATTCCTGAACAAAATACAGGGGTTAAAAATGACCAGACCCTAGATACTCCCAGAGACAACACACAGGGATAGTAACAACATACAGTGTAGGGAAACTATGCCTTGAATGGCTACAAACATCCACACTGGCAGTAATTAAGCAACACTTGTCTTTACTTAAAGATGGTGCTGACTTGCGCGATTTCTTAATGGGACCGCGCAAACAGCGTCAAAAACGTTTCATAGCGGCCAGTATATACGCTGCTTACAACGAGGCATGGAAAGTGACTCAAATTGAGACAGCAGAGAAAATACGAGAAATTGATCGTATTAATTTGGAAAAATCACTTTCTGTTGAGGACAACGGGTTAATGACTCTGTCCTCCAGAATATATTCACTGGACAGTATTGTATCATCTGCTATAGATATAATAGGTCAGGACTTGCTAATGTTACAACATGGTCAGTCCCAATTACGTTCTATTGTACAGCTAGGCTGGACGTTGCAAAACCTGCGTTCAGGCTATGTGCCTTGGCGTTTAATCAACACAACGTCATTGTTCTCTATCTTTAACCTTACTGGTAAACAAATCAGTTTGGCACAGAAAGGAGCAGACTATACGATTCTGAGCATTGAAAAACTTGAGAGATTACCATTGACAATGTCAGAAAGACCTGTCATTGAATCGATAATACACGGAATTATCACAATTCTGATAACAACTTTCCAATTTAAAAAATGCCAAGAGTATATACCAGCAGGCCAGTATGAAAGGTTGGGTAAAGGGTACATTAAGTCATCATGGAAATTACCTTATGCACACACACATGTTATAGTGACAAAAACCAGAATGTATTTCTTAGTGGTAATAATTGTAAACAATCACTAAGCGGTATACTTCTGTGCCAAGGTATTAATTTACATGGGGCCTGTGAGGGGACTTCAAATAACCTTTCATGCCACCAGCACGGCACACCTGCAACACAGATAGAGCCATTCTTTAGACAACTTTCTAACGGGAGTTACGTTCTAATAACGGACCACAGCTGTTGTGGCATGGTGCCAGGGAAAGCATATCTCATAAGCGTTAGTTCCATGGTCACTTGCTGAATGCAAGCATTGTATCCAAACGGCCCTGGAGACTCAGAGGCGACGATTTGGCCTCCATTGAATATCTCTTCTATACGAATTGATACTTTAAGCAGAATGAAGTCTGTGCTTTTACAGACAACAGTGCCCATCAAAAGAAACGTATGATCTTGAAGTTGCAAGGACAACGGCAGAGATGCATACACTTTTATCAACTAATTGCCCCGTGCATTTCGTAGAAATGCTAAGCCAAATCCTAAATATGTCAGATGCCAGTGGTATCGCAAATGTATTTAAGACAATTTTTTCGGGACTGTTAACACCCTTCGAAGCAGTCCTGGGCATCTTTCCCAATTTTGTACATTCGGTCTTTGGCGGCCTACCACTACTTTTGGGACTCATGGCAGGAATCTTATTTTTGACCCTTCTGCTCCGATATGGCAAGCCAAAACACAAACATGACTCCGGCAACAATGGAAGAAATGATCCTAGCAATACGCTACCGGGACCGCATAACTAAAGTTCTTGGATTAGCCCAGCTAAGAGATCTGAATATGACCTGGTTTCTTTCATTCAGACCTATATGGCAGAACTGCATCTTACCAGTGCTTCGATGTATGCTATGCGGAGAAGAATTCGTGTTAGACACCTGTCTTACTTTACAATCAGCAGTGCCAATGGATGTCGATACTTTGCTAAGTCCCGTAACGGCTCATGCATCGTGTTGTCCCCAGCGGTTACCAATCCTGATGACGGCATTTGTTGAGACTTCTGCACTACGATTAGGTGGTGGCAGTGAAGCAAGAAATGAGAGCAACATCACCCAGGTACGACCTTCTGTGAGCATTGCTGATCCCGAAATCGATGATAGCAATCATTCTCACGACTGCCCAGTTACAGCATTTTCAACCATGGTCGAACTTTCACCTGAAGCTGTAGACTGTTTTTTGCACATCTATCTGAAGTCATGTTCTCTCCTGAATCAAAAGAATAACTTTTAAGCCAACCAGCACACAGCGTTCCCCTGAACTCTGATTTCGGCCTTCAGCTTTGAAAAACAAAAGCTACTGAAAACATTTGGAACTATTGTTTCCCTGAAAACGAAATTTTTTTTTCCAAATTCCAAAATATTTACCTTTTTTTGGCACTTGTACTCTGCTTGAAGTAGAACTATTCATAAAGAACAGAGCTCTATTTTTAGAAAATCTAGAGACAATATGTTACCGCAGCCTCTAGCACACTCACAAGCTATTTCATTTATATGTGATGAAATAGTCTCGACCTTCTTTTCTGTAATTAAGAGACATTTCATGTGTAATTTTCGCAAATCGTTCAGCTAAATATATGCAATTTTTTTGAATGATTACACTGCTTAAAAACGTACAGTACCTATAACGTTCCGTGTATTTCGCATACACCATTTCGAATGCAAAATGTATTTTGGGGTGGGTTGGAATACACATGCATCTTTATTGCTAAGTTTTTAGTAATTGATGGACATAAAACCGTGGAGTGGGTGATGTGTTTTATCTAGGAACCCGATTGAATATTGTGACTTTATGCCCCTATACGGCTATAATCAATAATATCCCTATAATGGCATAATAATCAGAACCATATTTCAGTAAATCGCCCTTGCAGTCCAAGGCACAGCAAAAGCTACTTCCTTGGATTCCTAGAGAGCACACCGAGTTCTTTCGACACACCAAACCTCCAGCAACCTGGGAAAGCCCTGCTTGCTTTTGTTTTGATTTGTAATAGAAGTCCTGCGAGCACTGTAAGAACGGCAAGTTCTTAGTGACATCTTTATTGACGTCTTATGTCCAAACCTTACGTCAAACTCTACACCTTTCAGGTATAAATATACCAACGTTGCCTTAAGCAAACACACGGTGGTGATTCTGGAGCAGAGCAGCTAATCTACTTTCCGAGAGCCCAGCAGAAGCGAGAAGCCCACGGATGCTGCCCCTACTCTTTGACGCGCTGAGAAAGACGCTGTCTTTTCTCCTGCCGAGAAAATCCAACTCCGGCGTTTCCAGCCTACCCTTGCGGGTGACTGGGATATCGAGTCCTGAGAGAGAGATACCAGACCTCCTAAATTCTATTCCCAAGGTACAGTGCTGACTAAACCCTTAGAGAGAATTCTTGAACAGATCCTTGGCAACAAACCTACTTAACTTAAACTGATACTTACTTACTCCTTTCCACGTATTAGGCTTAGGTCAGGTACACCGGGGTAGGCGTATTTTAGAAGCACCAGTTGAGCACGTTAGCCTATGTATATATGTATATATATTTTATCCATTTTAAAGTGTCTTATGGCTAAGAAACCATATCAATGCTTTTACAGTATTATTTCATAATACTCCTTTTACTGTACGTACTTTACTTTACATTAAGTATTGCAATTGTGGCAATTCATTTCTCTTGCATGAGAAGGAAGACTGCTCAATAAATAATACCTTTTATTGAAAACGCCCGTCTCTCTATTCTCTGCACCCTGGTGAAATTAAATATGCACATCTGACTGAGTGAAATAGCTGTCTATTGTTTCACACGACTCTAGAGATTGACTCTTATTCTGACGGAGCAAAGTTGTCATGTTTATGCGGTTGTCGGAAGCTGAATCCCTTCTTGTCTGAGCCAGGGAAGCTGATCACTTCCTGTTCAGTCAAGAAAGTTTCCAGTGACCTCTGAGCTAGCTGGCAAAAACCTAAATTAAGTCTATTATAGTCAGAAGAGACCTAGATGACCTCAGTCCTACGTCTACACTGCTGTTTATGTTATTTCAATGCGCAGGGCCTATAGGGAAAATAGGAACTACACTACAAGTGAAGCAACCTGATGTAGCATACCTAGGCTCTTTGTCAGACAGACAAAGCATATCTAATTGTATGCAGCAAGCCACATAGCCCCAATTTTACATGAACTGCTGTCTGGAGTGGACTTTGCCTGGCATAACAACAACAGTACACTGCCTCGCCCTCGACCAATACATACCACAAATAGACAGACATGTAGTCCTGCTGTAGTAGTTGTTGTAGACTGGTTTACCTGTTTGCCACTCACGAATTGGCCTGTAAATCGATGCTGATGATCCATCCATCCCAGTGAGTGACTGTAAAGAAAAAAGATATATTATTTAATCAATCAATCAATCGATCATCATGGTATATTGGCAAGTGAGTCCGCTCCAAGGACATTTTGCATATATTGTGAAATGCAATATAGTGGCCCCTGAATTTCAAGAACAATTTTAATTAAGCAAGGTAAAAAAGTTGTTGACATGAGTTACAATTACTGTGTGAAAGATGAGATAATAACTAAGACAAGAAGACATATGAATCATAATTTCATGCACAAAAAACAAACAGCAATTGGTTTCATCAGAGCCAGACAGCCATTGCTGTCCAGTGCATGCCATCTTCTCAATTATTCATTACCTGTTCTACTTTTTGTCCGCATCTTCTTCGGAAAGTGAGGGCCCACAGGGCAGCCTCTCCTGTCAATATCAAAAGTAAATCTGTCAGCAATCAGCAAGCATGTAGTCAGTCAGTAATTTCAGTCCCACTTGAGGGGTCTCGTCGTAATCCATCCATCTGCCTTGAGGGAAATGGATAGGGGGAGTCTAAAGGAGGAGTATAAAGGAGCATGATTGAGTTGCGAACTTGTGAACCTCAGGAATGCAGACTGCGGCACCTTCAAATCAATATGGAATATAAGATGAAGACAGTGCTGCTGATAGACTTGTTGTGATTATGTGATTAGAGTGTTGTTGTGGTAAAAGTTGCAAAACAAAGAAAGACACACAGGAATAAAAGTGAATAAGGATGAAAAAAAGGAAGTCATTTTCAGGGCTCGGTGGCAGGGAAGTAGAGCTCGTCCTCCATCCCCATGATTTGAGACGGGAGTAGGTCAGGTAACAGAGAAGAACTTCCGTCACCTAAGTCGGTGTCCTCTTCTTCCTGCGTGCATTCACGTACTTTGTAATCTGGTGGTATCAAGTGCTGATTCATCTTGATCAGTGTTAACCTCTCCACATTTTTGGCCGAGAGCCGGGACCTTTTTGAAGTTACAATGGCACCAGCAGCACTTCAGAAGACATGCTTGCGAGTGGGCAAGACAAATAATTTAGAGCCAGGTTGACGATCAGTGGCTATAGAGCCATTTTTCTGTACCAATACAGCAATGGGTTCGTATGAACAAAGACCTGTGTTGGCTCATCCAGATAAGCCTGCACTATCAACTCAAGGTTCTCCACGGTTGCTCCACTTTGCGTACCATCTGTGGCCTTCTCAGCACTGGAACGAACAAACCCTTGATGAGTTAGCCAATCCGCTTCCGTCAATATTATGGCTGGGCCTGGTGCAGGTGAGGATGATGATAGGGTTGCTGCTGGTGTCGTTAATGGCTGTGAGGGAAAGTGACTCCCTTCGGCCACAGATTCAGAGTGGAACTTGACGCTGGATCGCCTGCTGATTCAGTTGGACTTCTGACGGCTCCTTGAATTTTCTGCCGATCTTTTTCGAACCGTCTGGCTGACACAGCTATCCAATGTTTGTACTTTGAAACATCTGCCTCATCAAAAGGAATGAATACTTTGCTGGCCACTGCCTTTTTGTACCGTGGATCCAGGATAGTGGCACAAATGTAATGTTGTTCTGTATGTATCTTTTGAAGCCTTTCATTGGCAACTAGGCGGCTTAATAAGTTCTCCACCAACAGATATGCAGCTTGCTTTCCACCCTCATCTCTCAACGTTGAATACACCGCCTTCAGTTGGTGCTCTAGCATGCGCAACAATGGGATAGCTTTGCTCAAAGAACAGTCCTCCCTGCTGACTTCACGCGTGAAGACCTCAAAAGGACAAAGCATGTCTGTCAGGCTTTTAACTAGCTGCCATTCCTCCGACTCTAGCCTCATGTCATTAATAGTAGAACCTACTGTAAAGATATAGTCATTGATTACCATGTACTGCTCAAACAGACACTCAAGCATGTAAAAGGCTGAGTTCCAACGTGTTGCCACCTCCTGGATGAGTCCGTTGACTGGCACTTTGCGTACATGTTGAATGCTCCTCAGCTGCTTCCGGGCCTTAAAAGAATGGCTGAAATGTGTGCAGATTCTTCGGCAGGTGGTCAGTAACTTCTTGACTTGGGTTTCAGTTTTCAAGAAATCTTGAACAACCAGGTTTATACAGTGCGCCAAACACGGCACTCTGAAATAGTCACCGTCCTGCATGGCCCTAACTATATTACTGCCATTATCCGTGGAAACATAACCAACTATGCAATTTCTTGGTTGCAGCCATTCAGAGACCTTACTGTTAAACTCATCCAAAATGTTTTTTGCAGTATGACTTTTCTCCATTGCAAACATGGCTAATGTTGCATGTTTCCGAGAAGCTTGAAAAACTGTGTCCAGGTCAACAACTGCACTTGACTTGTCTCTAACCCCTGCAAAAGACCCTGCAAAAGAGACCCAGTGTGCAGTGATGCACATGTATTCAAGGGCTTGGAAACTGATCCACATGTCTGTTGTCAAGTGGATAGTGTGAACAGCACTCTTCTGCAAAGCTGGCCCAATCACCTCCAGCACATCTTGATTTAGTGCTGGAACCGCAACTCTGGCAAAATAGGGCAGACTGTTGCCACTAATTCTAGAAACCCCACCCCTTCCACGAAAGAAAAAGGGAGAAAGTCCAGCGCTAGCATTTTAGCCAGCTTTGCGTTATACAGACGTACCGTTGGGTGGTTGCGTTCAAATGGTGCCTCCGACCAGAACATTCCGCTAATGGTGGGCTGGATCATTTTACGTGATGATGATGATGATGACCTCTTCAAACCAGTTAGGCCCATTAATGTAGTTTTTCGCATTGGTGTCTCTCCAACACTCTTAGTGTGCCTCATAGATGTTGCAGGGGTAGAGGGTGTGGGCGATACCACTGCAGTGCTGCTGCCAGGGGTACTGGGTGTACCAGAAAAAATATCTGTCGCTTGTTCACTTCCCCCCTGCACAATCAGATTCTCGTCAACAGATTCTATATCAATGGATTCATTTGAATTTGTTTTTCTTTTGCCTTCCTCGATCTTCCTCGTGTGTGTTTCCCAAATGATGGTATGGTGCTGCTTGAGATGACCTCTCTAGCCTCCGGTACCATAGTTGGTACTAAGCTTACCCCGACTAACGCATGCTTTACAAATCGAACAAACGACCATGTTTTCCGCCTTTGCGGTAACAGTAAAGAAGTTCCAAACTGGGGACTGGTGATGTCTGCTGAAGGTGGAGGTGTTACTTTGACTTTCAATGCCAGATGAAGTGGAGGATGGGCGTGGCTGAATTCGTTTCTGTTGTTCACTTACAGCACCACTACTTGAGGTCGAGCTGGATGGAGGTCCATGCCGGCCCTTCTGACTAAAAAAGATGGAAGCTGTAGGTCGTGTTGGTGTGGTAGTTAACGCTGGTGGTACCAGTGCCACGCCACCCATATCCCACTCAGCAGCCATTTGGGCTAGGGTTAAAATGTCTGTCTGCTGCATGCCTGCTGGGGCTGGAGTGATGACTGTGATGACTGGGTCATCGTCAGACTGTTCATCAGCAGCAGAAGATACCACTTCTTGTTCATCGTCATCACCCTTAAGTGGAAGCTTTGCGGGAGCCTTCCTTTTAGGCTTAGCTACCTTTGTCAGGTCATCATGGGGTGACTCACTCTCAGACTGCATTGGTGGGTTCCAATCAACATCAACATCATCAGAAGGAAGGGGGCTTGAAGAAGAACTTGTAGTATCCATCCTTGACCTTTTTCTTGCTGGGGATCTGGAAGACAATGGATATTCATCACCAGGAGGAGTGGCTTCCTCGGATACCTCCTCTTGAATAGCAATTTCCTGATGTGCCCCTACTTCTGGAGGAACAAGCGTTGTAGGCAGTTGTGCCGCTCCATGAACCTCTAGTTGCACCTCTCCATGCACCTGTCCATGCGCCTCTCCTTGCGGCTCTACTTGCGCCTCTCCTTGCGGCTCTACTTGCGGCTCTACTTGCGCCTCTCCTTGCGCCTCTCCATGCGCCTCTCCATGCGCCTCTCCTTGCGCCTCTCCTTGCCCATGTACTTGCGCTTGTACTAGTTGCACCTGTGGTTGTCGTTGCGGCTGTGGTTGTTGAACACTCATCAGCTGAGTTACACCCGGCGTTGATTGGATGGTACTTTCTTGTGATGAGCCAAGATCACTGGTCGATGGTGATTCAACAACCAAAGTGGCTGCCGCAGCAGCACTCATGGTGGTCTTGGACCTAACTTGGCGTGGTGGCACTGAGCCCAATGAAGCGGAGGTGCTGCTTCCAGCTTGGTCCCCGGCGGACACCGCTGCTGCTGCAGGCGTAGTTTTTTTCCCCAAAAAAGGTGTCAGTGGACACACCAGTCTCCTTGGAAGGTGGTGCCACTTGCTGCTTCTGTTCCTTCTTACTGGCAGTGGCACTGGCGACTTTTTTTGCTGAGGCGCTACAGCCAACTTTCTTTGAGGCCATCTTCTTGAGATGTCAGAACAGCAGGCCGCAGTTGCACGAGTTGCAGAGTTGTCTTGTCTGTGGCCACACGTGATGTCACGTGACGTTGTTCTGCACACACCGGTGCAGGACTTTGTCCTGGCACTGGTGGTTCTCTTGTGCACCTAAAAGCAATGGAAGCCAGAGGAACATCAGTTATACACCCCAAAAAGTCGAAAAACACTCAAAAATCAACACTATCCCATGCCAACCATGTTTAAATTCAAGACACCCTACAGAAAGACTAGGTCCATGCACCACTGAGTACCCCTGGGTATAATGGTTGAAAGCAAGGCAAACTGGGTGCAGGCCTGAGCACACTGTCTGGCTTAAAAATGCCCCCTTGACCCCCACCACATGGCCAGGCCCTGCCTGTCTCAGGCCTCAAAATGGCCCCCACCCACATGGCCAGGCCCCAACACCACCCCAAAAAGTCGAAAAACACTCAAAAATCACCACAATCCCATGCCATCCATGCCCTCAATGATGTTTAAGTTCAAGACACCCCACAGAAAGACTAGTTCCATGCACCACTGAGTACCCCTGGGCATAATGGTTGAAAGCAAGGCAAACTGGGTGCAGGCCTGAGCACACTGCCTGGCTTAAAAATGGGCCCTTGACCCCCACCACATGGCCAGGCCCTACCTGTACCAGGCCTCAAAATGGCCCCCACCCACATGGCCCAGCCCCAACAAAACCCCCAAAAAGTCGAAAAACACTCAAAAATCACCACAATCCCATGCCATCCATGCCCTCAATGATGTTTAAATTCAAGACACCCCAGAGAAAGACTAGGCCCATGCACCACTCACTACACCTGGCATGGTGGGTAACCCGAGGCCCCAGGTGCAGTGAAGGGGGTTTTTTGAACCAAAGTTCTGTAATGCTGAGCATTTTAATTGGGTTCGTCCAAGGGTGCTAGACGCAGGTTTTAGCTCCAGGAAGGCCCATAGTTCTCTTCCTAGTCATTATATTACGAGCTCTGTTTGCCCCTCTTGCAGTCTTGCTGGTGGGAAATAAACCAATCCACTCGCCACACGGACTGTCTTTACAGATCTAATCCTAACCTGGTGTAGGCCTGGTGTGTGGAAAATCGTATGGCAAATAGCCTTCTTCTACGTAGTTCCATTGTTTTGACGTGGCCTGTGGAGGGTTGGCTGATGCAGTTATTCCACAGTGGTGCTGCTGTTATGCTTGAACTGTCAACACGCAGGAGCTAGGTCAGGACAGTTGGACTGTTGTGATTTTTTCCTGCTCTGGATCTAGAGATAGACATCTTGGTGGGTTGGAAATCTTAGGGTAATTAGCCCTCTGCTAATGAGAGTACACTCTGTTTGCCAATATGTCGAACGGAGAGGTAGACAGAGTTGGCAGAAGTACACCAAGGGGCATCTAGTTTGCTTTTTACAGGTAGTAAGTGTTTTACACGGGCACTGGACAGATTAAGTAAATAGGTTCAGGAGTGCCAAAATTAAGCAGCTCTAGTTTGATTGGATTTCCTAGAATTGCCTTGAGAGGAAACCTTGGATGTTATATGGTAGGCCCAGGCATTAGTCAGCGTCTTTGCTGATCTTGTTTATGCGCCACCCACCCTGCCAGTTGATCCTTTTGCCAGTGGGAGGGTGCTGGCCGGCCTTTCACAAGTTATGCTTACATTGTT
The DNA here is from genome assembly GCF_964263255.1 of Lissotriton vulgaris. Classification (NCBI taxonomy): domain Eukaryota; kingdom Metazoa; phylum Chordata; class Amphibia; order Caudata; family Salamandridae; genus Lissotriton; species Lissotriton vulgaris. Next base: position 478,222 of record NW_028246079.1, on the reverse strand, counting down.
AGCAGCACAATAGGGAGTCCAGCTGGTGCAGTGTATGTTACAGGGGTTACAATGGGATCAAATATCCGCCGAGTTTGGAGGGGCACTGTCTGTTGTAGGGATTGGGGGTCATGTCACCCACATAGTTTAAAATTGGGGGGCAAGGAGACAACCCGGTTTAGACCTCTTGTTGGGGAGAGTAGAAGCATTGAAAAGTGTAACGGATTTGCAAATACCATGATGGTACTACTTCCTTGGCTCAGTAGGATCAGTTCAGAATGGCGGTTTTTTACATTCTTACACGATAGCCACAGATGTTGCTTAGTTACCATATGCAACTACTGGCCACAGCTAATAGGTGACAGGATGAATAACCACATGAGTAGATGGGCAGAAGACTTGCCTGGTACTCATTGTGGGGTGCATAAGGGACTTTTGTAGAAGTTATCTGAAGATCAGTATTGGTGACACACAATTGGTTTTGCACACAGCAGGGGAAGGGCCCGTCCAGGTATTCACGGGCAACGCTATTGTCAATGTTGTACCTTGTTTAAACCCCCAAGGTGAGAAATTCAAGTCTGGACTTCCAAAAGCGCGGCAAGGGCCCTCCACTGATTTTTCTGCAGCGAGTTCTCCTGTGCTATATTTGACTAGGTGGTTTAATAATGTTGTTTTCTGGTGGGAAGCACCGTCACCACCGACGCCCCTGACAGTCTGCCATGAGGTGGCGCTGTCTGGCTCTTAGGGAGGACCACTAAAACAGGCACTCAGTAAGTCAAGTTCATGGTTGACGATTAACTTCGGCTCAAAGCCATCCTTTTAGCCTTAGGGGGGCCTGGTTTGCCTCATTTGACACACTTTGGGTTCAAGTTAAATAGAGGCTTGTCAGCTCTGTAATGTCGATTGCAACGTTTACTGCACGTCTCTTGACAAGTTCTGCTTGCATTTGAGGTTTACATTGGGTCTGGGATTTACAGTATCCTACCACTTGCGGTCAGAGAAAGTAGATAACTGGTTGGATATAGCAGTGAAAGACCTGGAACACTTTTCAGTAAAGCAGGCATATATGAAGCACATATATCATCAATTGGAAGGGGATACAGATGGGTCAGTTCTGTTGGGACGAATGCTCCGTTAGGAAGAGCTCCTTAGGTTAAGGCGTGAGCGGCATGAACCTGGGGTAACCAGCTCAGGCTTGCTCCTGGGTTTGTAAAGTTGATGTGATGGGCCAATTGGTGCTGCACCATGCGTAAGCCAGATATCACAGTTGAATTGTAGTGCATGTGGTGCTTTATCAGGATTCACAGTTTTTGATATTAACACATGCCCTATGCACAGTTACTATTAGGTTCTGATTCCCCTGCTCCGGCACAACACCACATTATTGTACATTCAAGGCACATGCTATACGTTCCACCGACCTCGTTGAGAGGTAACCACACATCTTTCAGCGGTGCAATCATTACGGGTCAAGAGGGGCGAGTAGGGGTCACAACAATTCTCCTGCAGCAAGGAGTGCCGCAAGACGGCAAGGAGTTGGTGTGAAATAGGACTGGCAGGTACCGCTGGGTGCCTGCCGACTGGCCACTGCAGGGGTTTATAGTGAGATCAAGGTCTTAGGAGGGGGCATGGCAAAGTAAACCTGGGCTGTATCACATGCAGGGTGTGGTGGTCCCGACCTCATTTCAGAGGATCACTTCGTATTGGGTCTAGCTAACGATCATCTCTGTTGACTTCTAATTTTCAGACCCTCGTTTTGCCATCTGTGACTAGGTTAGCCACGAAACTTAATAAAGCGATGTCAGGCAGGTCCAAGAAGGGGTTAAGAGGTCAAAAGGCGTCCCTGGGTTTCAAGTCCACAGGCCTGTTGAACGGCAGAATGGTTAGGATTTGTGTTCGACCTCCTGTCCACTGGTTCAGGTCCTGGTAGGTCCACTAAGCATTTTATCCATCTGAGGTCGATGAATCAAGTACCATGGAGTTGAGTATCACTAACATATGTGAATTCTCCCGCCCTATAGCCTTAGCTGACAGCCATGCAGGGTGGAAGTTGTCATCCAACAAGTGTGCTACGGTCCAAAGATTAGGGAAACTCTGGGTTAAAGCTTGAGGCTGACAAAGTATTTGAAAACATTGCCCAAGAATACTAGCAGAAGATTGGGAAGGCAAGGCGTCACATAGGGCGGTGACTGGCTTAGTTCAATGGACATGCTCCAATGAGCGCTATACACAGAGGTCTGAATTGAGCATCCAACTGGGGACCGGTGAATTTTGGTGGTCTCAAATAACCCCCCTGCAGGTGTGGCAGGAGGTGCATTCAGGGGAAGCCATGGAGACCTCACGCAGGAGGGTGAACAGCGTCATGCGTATAGTCACAGAGAATAAGGGTTGGTTTTAGCCTGTATGGGTTTCTGCCCACCAAGTCTACAGGGTGTTTAGATCCAGATGGGATACACCTGTCCTAAGGTGGGATGGACCTATTCTTGCTTGATCTGGGGGAGGCCTTGGAATCAGCAGGGTGTAGGTAACTGGGTCTATTGTGGTGGGGGGCCCTGGGGGGACACCCAGTGCTGTGGCGGAGTTACAGGGCGATCCAGAGGCTGTAAGGTACAGTAAGGGTCCCTCTGCAGGAGCACAGTAAGGGTGTGAAAGCCAAAAATCCCCAGTCCTCACGTTGGACTCTGGAGGAGCAATGGCGCCCCGTTAGTCCTTCGGGTGGTTGTGGACCTGAGCAACCGGGGGTTGCCTGCAACTGTCTGCCCCCCTGAGCTGGGAGGGGCGTGAGTAAGGGGGTGGACTGGCGGTCCACCGGTGGGAGGGGCTATACTCTCCCCCAAATCGACAAACACCGGTTGGTGAGGGCCACCGGGTTGGTTGGCTCATCAGGTGGGCAGGCGGCGAGGGGCTGTCTGCCCTGGGATTGCCCGTAAGATAACTCACCATGTTTGCATATTTGTTATGCAAATAAACATGCAGCAATTTTCTCCACTAAAAAATGTGTTGTGTCTGATTATTTCTCTGAAGTATTGCTGTGGGTGGGATGGGGAGTGTTGCCGATATTGGCACTATCCTCTTGGCCCTCTACTCTCACGCAATCTGCATACATTAATAGGCCGGCCCAGCGAGGGAAATGGAGTGAAACCTCTGCCCTGTTGGTAAAAGGGAGGTGATGGACTCCCATCTGCGCCAGAAAGTCCACTGCGGTACCCACTGGGCCGTTGGCAGCATCAGAACAGAGACACTGCCCAAATCAGCCCCCCAGGCTGCCCAAAAAAGCAGCCCACTGCTGCAACTCGGATACCGGGCCCTCGGCCATTGCCTGAGTGCCCGCCTTACCAATCCGACCCTGGGCCGTGAGCTCCAGGGGGCCCCTCCAGCACTGTGCCCGGGCCCCTGACCTGAGAGCTGCTGACTGGGTCTGGGCGGGACAAAGGTGGTGGATAGCCCTTCATGTACTTTAGAGGGGGACCCCCCTCAAATGTTATTATGCCTCAGCCCTGCCAGTGCCATTCCTGCAGCTCCTCCATCAAGCTCTAGAGCTGCCCAGCAGCAAGATGATGGCAGGGTCTATGGGAGAAGGAGGCGCGCCTAAGACCCTAGTCCAGCAGTGCACATGGGACAGCATTCCTGCAAATTCACAACCCAGCAACAGGGATGAGCTGGATGGAGCGAGGCCTTCAAACTTCTGATTCTTTATTGACTGCAATTACTTTTGATGAAATCAAGAAAATTAAAGAGCCCGTTTGGTCAATTGAAGTCATCACGGATGTGTCCATGTTAAACATGGCTGTGCAGTGGATTTCAGTTTTGGGACTATTTCTTTTCATTTGATGTTTATTGTCTCATAAAAAAAAAATCAACAACAATGTAATATATTTTCAGCATAATAATTACGAATCCTAAATTGTAACCAAACACACTAGGAAATATGTTAAGGAAAGAATTACACTCTTTTGAATCTTAACAACCGCACTATTTATACCAAACTGTGTTGACATTCAATTTTATATCACAATAAATTAACATATAAATCAGATATCTAACAGTACATCAATCTTGTTAAGAAATGATAGGATAATGTTAATTCACGTAGAGCATTTGCTAAAAGAAGAACAATAAATAAAAACTACATAACAACAGCACTCTCGGTAAGAACAGGAGACTAATTACTCGCTTTTCATGAGCCCTGTTTTATCGTTCTTGTCAGTACATTTGAGTATTTCACCATCATGAAATATGCCAATGCTTCAACTCATAAAAAGCATGTGCAGAAAAAAGAAACCACGGTAACTAAACTAAATGGTTGAAATACTATTCTGTTAACCGAGCCTAATCATCGAAGCCAGAAAGCTAACAAGCAGGTAGAGTCAGACTAGTTCAGCAGCCTGTCTGTGTCTTATTATTCATAAGATGGGTTCGGTTAATTGGACAGGTAATCTTCCCTTAGGCCTAGAATGCCACTTCACTGAATAATTCCGACCGCTGTGCAAACTACTCTTTGCGCAAGGGTCACAATTATGTGTCGTGTCCACGTCATTGCAGCTGCAAATTAATTACCGCTAGGACTAAAGTCTGCACCGTCATTGAATTTCAGCATAGCAAACCGCATGGACGTCCTTTGGGTTCGTTGGGGGTCACAGCTGAGACCCCTAGCCTCTGGTTTGGAACTTTCCTTGCAACCCTTGTCAGAGCTAGACCCCAGTCCACGGTCACCACTGAACTTGGAGGCCGCATTTTTGCTTCTTCGGGGTCGCTGCATTTATCTGTACCGTGGCAGCAGTTTATTTCTCGGAAAGGTCATAGAGACCATCCGAGAACCGGAAGAATAACGTCAGAACTAAAGATGTGGCTCTGCTTGGTTCTTGCTTTCAATAGGCGTGTGTAGTGGCCAGTGAAACAACCAGTTTTGCAATCAAGTCTCCAACTGCGCTTGCAGTACACCACCCATGACTCTACTGCAGTACTTTCCTAAGTGGAAACCTACATCAAGTTGTATCTGCTTTATTATTATTTCATTACTTGTTTTTATTACCGGTGTTTGTGAATTTCAGAGATGTTGCTTCCTGTAATAACAACACAGTCAAAGGTCACATTACATAAATTCCTGTGATGCTGTCAGGGTCAAAGGTCATGTGAGGTTACTTCCTGTGATGTAATGAGGATCAAAAAGACAAATACAGTTTTCCCTACCCCATGCCTTTTATTAAATCGATGCCCATGAATAAACCTGTGTTACAAAAGGGGGTGGTGATGGACGGAGCATCTGAATCAATCAAGCACACACCCAGTCAAAAGATCTGGGTTTAATCCATCACCGTTCTTTAGCCCACTCTGCCACCCCAGTTCAGACATGGCTATATGCAAATAAGTCTGACCCTGTGCCTCATGGGAACAGTCCAGCCCGAACTGCCAAGCCATGTCTTCCTTGGACTGGAAACAAGCTTCCGAGGACCGGTTTCTGGCACAGTGATGGATTAAACACAGATCTTTTGACTGGGTGTGAGTGTTTGATTGATTCAGATGCTCCATCCATCACCACCCCCTTTTGTACCGCTTTTGGCCGCCATAAGTGTGGCAGGGTATGCTCAGACGTGAGTCCCTTGCTCACTTTGCCACTGGATTCAAGCAAGCCGGGCTGAAGACGGCTGGAATGCCAGAAACCGGTCCTCAGAAGCTTGTTTCCGGTCCAGGGAAGACATGGCTAGGCAGTTCGGGCTGGACTGTTCCTATGAGGCACAGGGTCAGACTGATTTGCATATAGCCATGTCTGAACTGGGGTGGCAGAGTGGGCTAAAGAACGGTGATGGATTAAACCCAGATCTTTTGAATGGGTGTGAGTGTTTGATTGATTCAGATGCTCCGTCCATCACCACCCCCTTTTGTACCGCTTTTGGCCGCCATAAGTGTAGCAGGGTCCCTTGCTAACTTTGCCACTGGATTCAAGCAAGCCGGGCTGAAGACGGCTGGAATGCCAGAAACCGGTCCTCAGAAGCTTGTTTCCGGTCCAGGGAAGACATGGCTTGGCAGTTAGTGCTGGACTGTTCCCATGAGGCACAGGGTCAGACTGATTTGCATATAGCCATGTCTGAACTGGGGTGGCAGAGTGGGCTAAAGAACGGTGATGGATTAAACCCAGACCTTTTGACTGGGTGTGAGTGTTTGATTGATTCAGATGCTCCGTCCATCACCACCCCCTTTTGTACCGCTTTTGGCCGCCATAAGTGTGGCAGGGTATGCTCAGACGTGAGTCCCTTGCTCACTTTGCCACTGGATTCAAGCAAGCCGGGCTGAAGACAGCTGCAATGCCAGAAACCGGTCCTCGGAAGCTTGTTTCCGGTCCGTCCTTGGCCCCACTCTGTTTTCACTTTATGTGAACGGAGTGGTGGAGCATTTAATGAAGATCCAGTCTGACGCACCGTCCCTGGCGGGCGAGCGTATTCCAACTATCCTGTTCGCCGACGATACTCTTCTTCTTTCTAAATCCCCAATTGGGCTCCAGAATCTCCTTGATAGCTTCCAGATCTTTTGCGCATCGAGGGGGCTTGTGATAAATACCAGCAAGACTAAATATCTGGTATTGAACCCACCGAGAAAGCTGGGCAAGCCCCCTGTCTTAAATTTGGAGCCTCTTGAGAGGGTCATGGAATTTGATTATCTCGGCATCCGACTTTAGGATTCCATGAAGTGGAACCCTCACGTGCAGAAGATGCTATTGGGCCACAAGAGGGTTACGGGGGCTTTGTTAAAGGAACAGCGCTCTACATCTCTCAGACCTATTGGTCCAGTAATTGACATATACAGGGCCAGGGGGGTAAGCGCAGCCCTTTATGGAGCAGAACTCTGAGGCTCCAGCAACAAAGAGCACCTGGCCAAATCTGAAAACAGATTCCTAAGGGAACTAATGGCACTCCCACAGAGCACGCCCATGGTGCCACTGTTGCTGGATCTTGGGTGCCATGCCATTAGTGACCTGGCAAAACTTTGCCCACTTCTATTGTGGGTGTGGCTGTGGCGGGTCCCAGAGCTGGCCAAATATGCAGAAGGCTTGGCAGAGGTGATGTCCACTATGGGCTGGCAAAAATCAAATGGCTCCAAGACATTAAGTCCATACTATTTGACCTAGGTCTTAGTGAATCATGGGAGAATAGATCAGCTCCACCAAAATCAGTAATAAAGAACCTTTTTTGGAATTGGGTTTCAAGGAAGCGCAATTGTGACCCTAAGATGGGAAGCGTCACTAATAGGTTCTCCATGATAAAGGACGTTATGTCTACCGAGCTATATTTAGATATCATCCATAAACCCCTAGACAGGGCACTGTATTTTAAATTCACGATCTGTACCCTACCCATAAGGGAATTTACTGCACTCTGGAAAACCCAATTCCAAACGTCATCTGCTTGCCCATGTTGTACACTAGGAACAGAGTCTATGGAGCACTTCTTGTTTGCTTGTCCAGCCTACAGAGTTCCAAGGGGTTACTGGCTCAAACCGTTGTGCAAAGCACTGGGTACTAGAGACTATGTTGTAGCACTACGTATCCTTTCATCGGACTCTAGTCTTTTGTGTGTCATTGGCCTGGCCAAATATTTAAACTGGGCTTGGACGATTAGAATAAAAAGGCTGAAAGAAAATGTTTAACTCTTATTTTAAAGCTTTTAATATATAATTGTTCTTGGGAATTATTAATCTTCCGCAAATGTGTAAATTTGTCTAAATTTGTCTTTTAGAGTAAATTGTGAAAGCTTGTTGTAAGTCAGTGGATTTCTAGAGCCCCAAGCTGTGTTTTTACTGTGTATTAATTGTAAAATGTTAATGTTGGTGCTTTTAACCCCTTTGACGCTGATGACGAGCTGGGCTTGTCATGGCGTAGCCTCCTCGCACGCTGATGACGAGCCCAGCTCGTCACTCAAAGTGCGATTTAGAAAAACTCAGCGCAGGAGCGGAATTCCGCTAGCGCGCATGGAGTTAAGATATTTTTTACATCGAAATAAAGCCTTACTACTACTACTAAATACAAACAGACAAAAAAAATACATTTCTCATAATATAATGACTCACCACCCTCCCCCTAAAGCATGCAACACAAAAAACATGCAAAATTTATATTTACATCCATCAACAACAAAGTCTTTTTTTTGTGTTGCATTTCTTTATTGTATATTCAAACATTAGAACAGAGAGAACGAAGTAGGGCATACACATCATGTGTATAAATATAGAATATGCCACCAAAAATTTGACCCATTGATCTTAGGTACAATCAGCCACTACTGCAAACTAATAACAAGAATAAAAAAAGGATAAAGAGGGAAGGGCAAGGGGGAGGAGGAATCCAGGGGAGGGAGGCATGTATGTGCACACAGTAGTCCACTGTCCTGCCCTCTCTGTCATCGGGCTGAGTGAGAGCTGCCACCCGACTGCGGCTCACATCCTGTTGCCCTTACCCCCCCCCCCCCAGAATATTTGCCATTATTTTAGGAAACATCATTGTGCAAAACCTCAACAACCTCTTCAGGTTCTTAACATTACCACCTCCTTTTACTATGAACCCAGTTTTCAGTATGCATACCCAATCTCCAGCCTTGGCATTAAGTTGTTCAGTAAAGTTCTTGAGATTATAGTAGTTCTTGCTCCTTTCGTGCATATTATCATAGTACTTCTCACTGTCTCTAAAGACTAGGTTCAACACAAGAGTTAAATAACCAACTTGGGTAATACTTTGTTCTTGGGTTCCTGCCTTCTTATGATCACAAGCATTGGCATAGCCAATAGGTCTCACTTTTGGGACCTTATAAGTATTTAATTATGCAGCACAATATCCTTGGTGCAACAACATCAACTGAGGCATGGCTAAACACTTATAAAGTCCCAAAGGCGAGAACTATTGGCTATGCCACTGCTTATTGCTACATTTTTAGTAACTTTTGGACCGTTTGAGCCAAAAATAAAATGTCTTTTTTGTTAAAATCTGAAGATTTATGTGGGAGATGATGGATTATGTTGCAAATGCAGCAAATCTATAATTATACAAAAATCTGTTCCTGGAATATGAATTTTCCTTGAAAAAACAAAGACAAGTGTTGCTGCTCAGTAGAAGGCGCTTTGCAAAGCTGAACGGTTATGTTTCTATTGCTTATTGATATATTTGGGTGTTAAACTGGTACTAATGAGGTGCAACCAATGCCCAGACAGTTACCAAGTTAAAAAATGTGGAAATAAAGAATACTGTTACAAAATGTTCCGCATTATGACACATAATTTGCCTTTTAGTGCAGCGTGAGTTACTCAATCCTGCCGCATAATTTGGCCCTCTCCTGCCGCATAATGCCAGTGGCCCTGGGCATAGGTAACGGACCACTCGTGCTCATGGACAAAGTACACAAATTCAGGATAGTCTGTGAAAAATACGAACAGGTGGTTGCACTAGATGGTGTGTACATGTCTCCTTAAATTAGTTTGCCGTTTAGAGTAATTCACATTCCATATGTTTTCCGAGCTGACCCAATAGATCACTTTCAGAAAGATTAGTTGTTTTTATCAGGACCCGTGAGATCGATGTTGAACAGGGTACTAGTGGTTATTATGCTTGCCGACAAGCAGGCATCGGTTTCGATCTCGCTTATGGAGTGTCTTAACCATGTGATATGGTGAGGAGTGAATGATGAAACAAAACTGAAACTTTGATATCCATTCAAACACGGCTGCAGGGGAAGCATTTGTTGGAGAGCGGTCTCGAGGCGGATGGCTTAAAGATGTCTGTAAGATACAATGTTCTTTATATTATATGTTTTTTAGGTCTGAAACACTTCAATACTGCACTTCATGAGCGAACACCCGGGAAATGCCGGTTCACCCACACTCCCATTCTAAGGATGAGGGAAATGCCTCTCATAATGTTTACCAGTGCGAAACTAACTTTCATTCCTACACGGATGTGGCGTAACAGCTTGAGTTGCCGGTTTTGGAGCTGGGGAACGCAGTTCGAATCTCTGTGTCAACTCATTATGTTGTGATTCTGGGAAAATCGCATAATCATCAAGTAATCTCCTCGTGCCTACAAAAACATGAATCTGTCCTTGTATACTGTAATTGGGGGTCATGTAAAGCGCTCCAATACCTTTGGGTCGAGTTCACGCTATAGAAAACTGAAATGCTGGTGAGGAAAGAGTAAGCAAGTTCTCAAAATGGTTATGCAATTGAAGGAGCGTGAAAAGGCGACGTTCGGATAAAGTTAGAACGCAATTAAAGAACAGAGTTTGTCATACAGAGATGAAAGTAAATGTGGAATGGATAAGGCAAGAGTGATAAAAATAGAAACCCCTCACTAAAGTACTCACAATGCTTCCAAAAGTAAAAGAACACCGCTCCAAGGGGATAACAAGCATTGACTGCGTGCGTGCATGTGTGTGCGCGTGCAGGGAGGGGAAAAGGGAGGGGGTAGTGAGAGCAGGGGGTGGAGGAGCATGCAAATGAAAGTGATTCGCACGCTGGAGAAGAAGCTGTAGCCCGGTGACTAACAAGGAGGGAGAAAGGAGGGGGTAGTGAGAGCAGAGAGCATGCGCTGCTGACGAGAGAGGAAACCCAGATTTTTAATAAGACTCAGATCCTGCTACAGTATTGTTTAGGTGCACAGGATTTAAACTGCACTCTGTTGGCACTCAAAATGGAGGCGAGAATCCCTTCCAGACTAAACACATGGTCCAGAAACAAATCAAAACAGCAAAGATATCTGCTTTCTGCACCACTTTGACTAATGGCCATCTTGAAAAAAGATCAATTACCACAATGAAGTACTTCTGTGATAGGCCAACTGGTCCCATAATGTCAATAGCAATAGACTCCCATGGATTCTTTGGGAAATTGCTCTCACTCACTGGACTTGTCTGCTTTGGAGCAATCCAGTCGCTCAACTACAGAATCTACTCCCGGCCACCAGAAACATTTCATGACCACAGATTTAGTGCATTCAATACCAACATGGCCCTAATGACATAATTGAAAAATTTCTCTGACTGGATTTCTCAGAACGGTCTGATTCTAACAGACAAATTCCTTTTGTTGGGCCATCGACTGCCAACACATGAGGCGACTTTCTGTAAGAGAACATCCTCTTTACACTCCTTCTCCCAATCCTCCTTTCTCACTGTGGGATAACCCACTTCATAAACCAAAGAAATCTGCCAATCATTCCACTTCTCATCCTCACATTCCTCTAGTGGTGTAGGCATTCGGGATAGACAGTCAACTACTACATTGACTTTTCCAGGCCTATACATAATCCTTTAACTAAAACCCTGCATCCGCATGGAGTTACAGGCAATTCTGGCTGTTGCACTTGCAGTCCCTTCTATGGTTAGCCATTTGATCAAAGGTTTATGATCACATTGGAATGTAATTGGTCTCCTCCAAACCAACACCCAAAAATGCATGGGTGGCTCCTACGCTACGGCTACGTAGCACAATGAATTAGGGTGTCGAATCCCATAGAACAGCAGGAAGAAGCGCTCTACCAAACAGGCCATCCTGAGAAAAAAAATAGCTCAAAGGAATGTAATTAGCATAGCCAAGCAGTGGCCCAAAAGAAGAGAAGTGCATGATAATACTATATAGAAGAAGAGAATTGCACATCACTGAAACAACCTAGCAAAAGTGTACATAGCACTGTGATGGCTCAAAAGAAGAAAAATACATGGTCTTGTAGCATTCTCAAAGTGAGCACCTGGCCTATTGGTGATGGGAAATAAAAGAAGGCCAAGCACAGCCCCAAAACAACTAGCCCAAGAAAGTCATGAAGAAAAGTTGAAGTCATAAGTGAATGGAAGATGATGAAACAGAGATGCATCCTTAAAGGAACAAATGCCTATGTGTCACCAGACAACAATAAACACAAGACCAATCTTGATAATAGAAACACGGGGAACCTAGTAGTTTGAGAAGAAATCTTATTTTATATAATTGATTGAAAAAAGGAGTACAAATAGATAAAAAACATTCAGCTTGTAGTCATGAAAAGAAGCAAAAAATCAAATTGTCCTAACAATACATGACTGTACATCTATTCCACATCTATTATAAGCAACAAATCTCTTAATGAAGATATAAATTGCTTCAAGGTAACAATTTTTCTTGGAAGTAGATCAAAAGAATGTCGACGTTTCGGTCTGTTCGGCGGTAGTCACTCAGACCATCTTCAGGACGAAAAGATTGAAGCTGACACAAATGTATCTCCTATTTAAACATAAAACAACAATGTTACATTCAAGTTATAAACAAGTTGCATTTAATCGTATGCATGTCTTGCTGATTTGCCCTGCACTCCGCCGATTGTGGCTCAAATGGTTAAAACCAATATGTCTCCGTCTGGGCATCTCAAATGTGAATATTTTTCTTCAAGCTTTATACTGGCCTCCAAATGAAATGTTCTGCTTCTATATTTTTATTTTTTTTAAGGTTTTTTAGCTATTTATTAATATGTTATTGGAGAGGGCTGACATTGCTTTGTTTATTTGTCAATGGATGCTATATGATTTAAATGTGTTTATTGAATGTTATTTTTGGTATGTACTTGTTTTGTATTTGTAGTGTGAATTTTATGTGGCCCTCGTTGAGAGCCAAAACATAATAAAATAAATTGAAATTGAATTGAATTGAAATTGAATTGAAATTGAATTATAAACAAGTTGCATTTAAGAACATCAAAGAACTAAGGAACCCGTGTGTAGCAAAAGAGTGTACTGAAAAAACCAAACAGTGCAGATATCAGATTCGTGCACCACCAAAGAGGAAACAGATGCCTCCACCTCCAGCTTTCTATGTTGGTATGGTAACCAATGTGCCACTTACTTTATGATAAAGGTATGCTGCTTGAAACCAGATACAAGATCTATAAGTACTGTTGTAGAAGCGATTGCTATCTAGAGAGACAACAATGGAATGTTGTAAATTCATCTAATCTATCAGTCTTGAGAACAGAATAGCCACATTGGGAGATTGCCTACCTGTGGTGTAGAGAAATTGATCTTGTTGGACTTGGCCCTTCTGGCAGGTTCACCCCTGAACTTTTTACCTTTTAGTGTTACATAATTATAATGATTTCTGGTCTTTTGCGCACTTTAGTACTGAGGCCCAGTGTGTGCGCTCTCTGAGTGCGTGTGTGAGATTGGCCTGCCCTCCCATAGGAATGCATGGGGAATGTGTGTGTCCCTGGTAGTTCCTGATGCGTGGGGAGTGCAGATGCGAGTTTGGTATGTGCAGACTCGTGTGATTAAATGCTGCGTGATGATGTGTGCGCCGTTATTGTGTCTAGTGTGAAAGTGACACTTCTGGAAGTTGGCCTGTCTGTGCAGTGAATGTGCTGGCTTGTGATTGGCTGGGGCTGGCTGGTGTGCCAGGCTCCTGGAGTCAGGATGGGTCTGCCCCGGTGGTGAATGGGAGATCTGCATGTTGATGGCTGGGGAGGAGTGCACCTGGGACCTGAATAGGGCTGGGCTTTCCCCCCACAATGCTGGCTCCACCCCCTGTGCTGTGTCTGATGTCCCTGACCCATCCTGTGAATAGAGAGAAGGGCTGAGCAGAAACAAAGTGCTCAGGAACCAGTTGTATCTGGTTCACCCCTTGCCTGCACCTTTAGACAAAGGAATTGTGTGTATAAAAAGAGGCTGTGACCTCTTGTAAAATGTTCTTGTTCTGACACTTGACTCTACCAGGGGCATGCTGCTGCTGGGGCCCAGGGAAAGGCTTGCCTACATGGGCCCTGCCTAGCCCCTGGATTGCTGGAGGACTCCTTTTTGGGGCCCTTCTGCCCTGCCCTGGAACCCTTGTGGCTTTACCTTCCCCAGGACCTTTGGCAGCATGGAAATGCTGTATTTTACTTTTAAAAACATGCTCTCCTGGTGAGCGCTTTATTTCTCCTGAGGTTACGCTTTATCTCAGCCCTGCCGCACTGAGCTGCATCCTGTGCAAAGGATTCCCCGGCGTGGGGATCCCTCTTGGCTCATGTTTGGCGTGAGTGCCCACCTCGCTATTTGCCAGTTCCTGGAGCCTTAACGGGTTCCCACCCTGTTTCTACTTTTATTTCCCCCACCGAGGGTGCCCACCCCTCGGTACTGCTTCACCAGAGATTGCCGCCGTAGCTGCTGCGAAACCGGAAGCCAGGCCCGTCTGACTCTGGGTGGGGCATATCATGCATCACTTCTGCTTCCCCCCTGACTGGGGGAAGCCATCGTCTGCCTTGCCTGTCTCCCGTATGAAGAGGGAGTCCGGAGATGCTGCCCGCGGCGAAAAAGGAGGCTGGGGCTACGTGGGGAGGCCGGGAGCCTACCCCACCTCCCCGAGTGATCGCGAGACGTCCCTAAGCCTTGCTGGCTCCATTTGATGAAGGAGAGAGCCCCACCCGCACCGCCGACCGGAGGAGCCTCCCCAGCAGAGAATAGCCCGGTGAGTGGAAACGGGGGCGCTGGGCGGGTGTTAGTGAAGGTGCAGGCACAGAGTCAGAGCGGCCCCATGTGCTCAATGGGCCGCTCCAACGATTGGGTATCTCTCCCTTTCAGGGGCCCCATGGAGGTCCCGGGGACCCTGTGTTCTTTCCGCATTCTTGGGGGCATATGATTCTTCCCAGAGCCCAGATGGCTCCAACGATGGCCCATGTTTGTTTGGAAGTCCCTGTGAGGGGCTTGGGGGTTCATGGTATTTGAAAAGCCCATGACGGGCCCGAGAGGTCCGTGTTCATGTCCCCGAGGCCCCAGTTACTTCTAGAGCCAGAAGGCTCCAACCTGTTGCGCAGTCTTTGTCCGGGGGGCCAGTGAGAGCCCCTGTTGCAGTTTGATCTCAGCTGCCCAGCAAGTAGTGGGCAGCTGCACCGTTTACGTTTTGCTTTCTAGGGACATGTGTTCTTCTGGACTTAGAAGTGAGTCGCACTCCTTCATCCCTACCTTGGCCTTCCCCAGCTGCGCAGCACTTAGTGCCAGCTGCAGCGTTTAGGCCCTGTTCTGTCCCTGTCCTCAGCTGCCCAGCAAGTAGTGGCCAGCTGCTACATTTAGGTTTTGGCGCAGTGGCGCAACCTGGCTTTGATGTGAGTTATGTGCTAGATGTGATTTCTGCCCTAGATGTGATTTCTGAGCTAAATGTGATTTATGTGCTTCTTAGGGTGCTAAGAAATGCACTGTGTGTAGAATGGTTTACTCACCCTGTTCTGATACCTCTAGACATATGTTTATGCCTACGAGGTTGTTCTTATCTAGTATGGGTTATACTAGTGGGTTCATGGTTCCCTGCGTGATATTTGCCTAAAGTGGTTTGGATTGCGTAAGTGGCACTTACCTTTAGCCAGTGGTTACTGGTTGTGTGCTACATTTGCTATTTGATGCTACAAGTATTATATGTTCTAAAAGTGCTAGTTCTAAAACTGCTTAGTCCTGACAGTGGTCCACGTGGCCCTGTCCCGTGTACATAATCCCTTGTAAATATTGCCCGTGCCAGTTGGTACAATGTACATCCTGTGATTATGATTCTGATGTGTTCTGATAATATAAAGGCTATTTTTATATAACCCTGTGTGGAGTTCCTTTTGTAGGGGGGCTGGGATGTTGTTCCTGGTGGGTGGGTGCGCAAATGCTTTACACATAGCCTCTGAGATAAGCCTCGCTGCTTGTGCCAAGCTACCAAGAGGGTGAGCAGGGGTTATCTTGGTGGGTGACTTCCTTAGCCTGACTTGGAATAGTGGCTTCTGCCTGGATTTGGCGCAAGCCTTAGCCAACAAGAAATACCCATTTCTAACAGATCTCATATAGTTCTTCTGTCCAAATCTGTCTGAGTACAGATTGAATGGTTCTAGAGTGCTAGATATATTAGCACTATCTGCAACAAAAACCCCACAGATTTAAATTCTGACCAGGCATAATATATTGATATTACAAATGTTTTTATTTCACCTCGCTCCATTGCAGCTATTCTGTGATATATTGTAAAATACAACAGAATAGTTATCATTCTATAATTAGGGCCGCCATTTGTTAGGCACTTATGCAATTTTTGAATATACACTGCTAGATGTCAGGAGTTGTAGTTTAATACATTCTTTACCACAATGAAATACATCTTAAACTCCAAGTGGTCTACCTTCACTAATATAAGTGCATAACAATCTCAGGTGGTAACCACTCAAAGACATCCCTCTGGCTGTATTTCTAAGAAATGTATCTAAAGCTTCAATTTGTTTATTTTTAATACCATAAATGCCCAACAATTGGAGGCCGTAATTATACAATGATAACTATTCTAATATATTTTACAATATATCACAGAATAGCTGCAATAGAGCGAGGTGATATAAAACCATTTGTAATATCAATATATCATGCCTGATCAGAATTTAAATCTATGTCGCGTTTTTGTTGAAGAAAGTGCTAATATATCTAGCAGTCTAGAACCATTCAACCCGTACTCACACAGATTTGGACAGACGAAATAACTATATGAGATATATTTTTCTACACCACAGGTATGCACTCTCCCATTGTGGCGATTCTGTTCTCAAGACTGATAGATTAGATGAATTTACAACATTTCATTGTTGTCTCTCTAGATAGCAATCGCTTCTAAAACAGTACTTTTACAAATACAGGATTATTATTATTATTTGATGTTTTTAAATGCAACTTGCTTATAACTTGACTGTAACATTGTTGTATTATGTTTAAATAGGAGATACTTTTGTGTCAGCTTCAATCTTTTCATCCTGAAGATGGTCTGAGTGACTATCGGAACAGACCAAAAAGTCGACATTCTTTTGATCGACTTCCAAGAAAAATTGTTACCTTGAAGCAATTTATATCTTCATTAAGAGATTTGTTGCTTATAATAGATGTGGAAAAGATGTACAGTTATGTATTGTTAGGACAATTTGATTTTTGCTTCTTTTCATGACTACAAGCTGAATGTTTTTTATCTATTTGTACTCCTTTTTTCAATCAATTATATAAAATAGGATTTCTTCTCAAACGACTTGCGGCCAGATTCATCAAGCTTAATTGCGCTCGCAAAGGGCCAGATTCTGAGAATCTGGCCCTTTGCGAGTGCAATTTTTGCATTTGGGATTCATCATCCCAAATGCAAAATTCGCTAATAAAGAATTTGCACATTTGCGAGGAATTGCATTTAAGGAATCTCTATTTGAAATTCCTTAAATGCAATTCATGAACCATTTTAAAATTGCGAAATCACAATTTTGGGCCACTATTTACCGCGAGGTCAAACCTCGTGGTAAATAGCGAAAACTTCGAAAAATGCATTTACAAGCATTTTTCTAAGTTGCATGTTACACACACACATGTCCTTTGGACATGTGTGTGCGCAACACCAATGTAGATTACATTTCAGAGGTGCTACAGGGTGTCCTTTGGACACCCCTGGCACCCTTGAAATCGCATCCTTATTTGCGATTAGCAATTAGCTAATCGCAAATAAGGAATGTGTAGGAATCGCAATTTATTTAGCGATTCCTACATGTATCCCGTTTTGCAAGTCCTTAATAGCGATTCCTTAATAATCGCTATTAAGGACTCGCAAAACGGGACTATGATGAATCTAGCTATTGGTTCCCGTGTTTCTATTATCAAGATTGGTCTTGTGTTTATTGCTGTCTGGTGACACATAGGTGTTTGTTCCTTTAAGGACTTATTCCCTGATTAATTTCTTAAATAATTTAAGATTTTTGTTAAATCAAATCCCTTGCAGGCCCCTCTTTTACCATTCATATTGTTGCCCAAGCCTACAAGGGTACATTGGGTTTACCTCACTACTGATTGTATTTTGCGCAGACTCTAGTCTGTTCAGGGTAACTTTTTGAAGTGGTTATAGATCAAGTTTGGTATTTTTATTTCCATTTATTTAAGTATACTGGCAGTTTTTGTTTCCATCTATGTCTGAAGCTGAAACACTGTCATATACTGATGAATATGTCCTAAAGATTGCTTCAGGTCCCTCCTTATTGGGAACACGAGGTTCTATTACGCATCCTCCATGCGAATCAGATCATAATCAATTGGAGGGACTCAAAAAGAAATTAGTACGCACTAAACTCCATGCTAAGTTTTCTACAGATTGCTTGAATGCTAACATCATATTAAGGACATACCTATTATCTTCATTTAAGATGAGGACTATAAATTATTTTTCAGTTTTGCTTCAAATAAATGCTCCCACACCTGGATGGTGCTGAGCCTAGAAACAGCTTTGAAACATATCAAGCTTCTTTCAAAAGAGATTGAGATTCTTGAAAATAAGATCAATTCAGATGTCAGTATTGTGAATGTCAAAGCACTACTTGATAAAATAGCTTTGACCATCAAAGATTTTGAGGACTTCAATGCTCACAAAAAAAGGAATAAATTACACCAAGATATTCGCAAGTATAGTAAGGAGAGGACATATCCTTATCTTACTAAAGACTTTTACCAACCGCAAGTACACCAGCAAGGCCCCAACCAAGGACAACGCAAAAGGGCGACTTTCTCTGAAACAAACTCAGACACAGATAGTCAACACGACCTAGATTACCAACATAGAGCATCCCAAGATCAACAGCCATCTACATTAAGGCAAGCTTTTTTAGGCCAGGACCGCAGAGGAGGGAGTTATCCCCCGAGACGAGGAACAACAAAGCGAGGATGGTCAAGGAATCAACATACTCCGGGTTACCGGAGAACTCGCAATCAGTACTACGAGTGGTAGATAACAACTTAAGCATGCCAATTTTTAACCTCTCTAAACATCAATTGTCAGAGGTTGAAATTTCTCTTCTATCACAAGGACTTTTCTTTGTACCCACCAACAGGAACAACCTCTTCCAAACTAAGTTAGAGCCATTCAAATTTTTCCGGTCAGTGCGACTCAAAAACTTCTTTGTAAATAAGATAACACCACCTAGAAATGACATCACAGGCCTTCATAATCCCTCAACATTCTTTCCTACCAATGCTATGGTTGGCAATTATTTAAAAAAATCCTTATATGTCAAATGCAATCTTTCTAAGGAGCAACAGTTAGCTCTCAGACGATAACAGACTCTGCCATGAACCATCATAAAACCCGCAGATAAGGGCAGTGGCATTGTTCGGTGGGACCAACAAGCCTATACAACAGAAATTTTCAAACAATTATCAATTGAGTCTCATTACAAAAAACTTTCTTCCCTCTAAACGTCTTGAAAAACTCATTGCTGAACTGAGCAAATCAGGATTCGATGGCGGTTGGCTGAGTGAAAAAGGGGCAGCATTTGTGATTAATAAGTCACC
The DNA here is from genome assembly GCF_964263255.1 of Lissotriton vulgaris. Lineage (NCBI taxonomy): Eukaryota > Metazoa > Chordata > Amphibia > Caudata > Salamandridae > Lissotriton > Lissotriton vulgaris. Next base: position 458,948 of record NW_028246079.1, on the reverse strand, counting down.
TACAGTACCAGCAATTTATTTTTTGCCAAAAGTGCAAAGTGCATAAGAATGCTAGTGCACCTCCCGGTCGACCGATAGTTTCCGGTTGCAATTCAATACTAAAGCCATTAGCACAATACGCTGATTATTTCATCCGTCCTTTTGCCACCAAAGTCACAAGTTACATCAGAGATCCTACTGCTGTCATAAATGTAGTAGAGGACCATCCGTTTGATCCTTCGTGTGAACTCTTGGTGTCTATGGACATCGAGAGTTTGTAAACGAACATTCCACAACACGAAGTGCTAATGATTCTAGAGAATCTATTGAATCTTAGACCTAGACCACATGCAGTCCCCACCGACTTCATAGTCAAATGTATCAGGATTTCTCTGTGAAAAATGTTTTCTATGCGAAAGATCGTTCTTCCAACAACAAAAAGGAGTGGCAATGGGAGCTGTTTTTGCTCCAGACATTGCTAACATTTATGTCAATGATTTTGAGAATAGATACATTCTCTCTTCGAATGTCGAAGAGAGGCTATCTAAGATGCTAGCTACTTCCACCACTACAAGGGCAAAAGAAATAGAAGATCTAAATTTAAAACTGATGGAATCAAGATTAGCTTTGAAAAATATTTTTAGGGAGAAAAGCATATCTAAATTAGCTAAATATAGGCTGAATCAATATGAAAGTGGGGAGAGGATAGGAAAAATTCTGGCATATAAAGTGGCAGAAGACCGAGCCCAAACGCTGATCAAGGAAATAAAAGGTGACGATGGACAATTACATCAAGATTCTAAATCAATTTTACATCAGTTTGCCACATACTACCAAAAGTTATATACGCCTGAAACAATCCCAACAGGAGATAATATAAATGTCTATTTGACAGAAAATGGTGTACAGGATATAGAGGATGAGCAAGCAGATTATTTAGAAGCAGATATAACAGTAGGAGAAATACAGGCAGCTATTAACTCCCTAGCACTGGGAAAAGCTACAGGCGAAGATTCAATCCCCCTAGAACTTTATAAAAAGTGCATGGAAGAATTAATTCCTCTCCTGATGATGGTCATTAAAGCTATTGGTAAAGGAGACCAAGCCCCAAAATCCTAAAACCGCACTCAAATTATATTCTTTCTTAAAAAGGGGAAACCCCCACAAGAGAGAGGGTCTTATAGACCCATATCATTAATTAATGCTGATGCAAAGATATTTGCAAAAATACTAGCAATAAGGCTTGCGTTACTAATGCCACAGATGGTTTCACCATTTCAACACGGGTTTATCCCCAAACGTGATACTACCGTTCACATTAATACTGCTATATCGGCATTTGATGTTGCTAGGACTTGTCCCACCCCACTCGGAATGATTCTTTTAGATGCGGAAAAGGCATTTGATCGAGTGGGGTGGGACTTCCTATGGGCAGTTTTGGTTGCATTCGGCATAAAAGGTCAGTACCTGAAATGGGTTAAATCCTTATATGATCAACCAAGGGGTAAAGTATGTTATTCAGGACAATGCTCACCTATCTTTCCAATAGAACGTGGCACTCGACAAGGGTGCCCTATGTCTCCTCTGCTATTTGCTCTAGCAATAGAACCCTTCTTGATTGCATTACACAAGCAAGAGATGATTGTACCGTTTAAAAATGGTCTTAATGCACTAAAAATAACTGCCTACGCAGATGATGTAGCGGTTTTCTCTACAAATGTCCCTGAAGCGATATCAGGTATAGGTATCGAAGCAGATAAATATGGTAGGGCATCAGGGTATAGGTTAAATGTCAGCAAAACGCAAATAATCACAAATTTTACTTCACTAACACCAATAGATGGAGTATGTAATGTTGCAACATACCTTGGGGTTAAAATCTCTTCTAATCTAGATTCAATAATTGCACTCAACTATGAATCGTTATTAAAAGAAACTTCTCTTCTTCTTAAAAAATGGCACAAACTTCCAATGGGGATCTTGGGACGAATTAACTTAATCAAAATGAAGATCTTACCTAGATTTCTATATCTTTTCCGGTCTATACCCTTAAGAGTATGTAATACTTACTTTAGCAGACTGGAGGGTATCATTAGCAGTTTCATATGGGGGTATAAGAAAGCACGACGGGCGATATCTCTGCTTAAACTCCCCTATGACCAAGGTGGACTTGGGTTACCAGACTTTAAATTATATTATTGGGCTGCTTTTTTAACTCGCTTTCGCAGCCTACTTATTTCTGATAAATGTCTTTATTTTCACAAACTTATATTAGGGGATGAAGCTATTATGTTTTTTTACAGACTCAACGACCCCAACTACTTTAAACGAGTACGGTTTAAGACGATTCGAGACACAGTCAATATCTGGCGATCTATCCTTGTTAGGAATAACATCTCCTTATTTCATGCCAAAACACCACTCTGGTATAATCCAGGGCTATCAGGTGTTTTTCATGATTCAGCTACTTCTATGTTCTCGGATAATGGAATAAATAATTTGGGAGATTTGTATGACCATACTGGATTTTCTACTTTTGAAAAGCTAAAGATGATGTATAAATTACCAGAAAGGGCTTGGTTTAAATACAATCAGATCAAGGATTACATTATCCGTAGAACAGGCCTTGATAGCATATCTGAATCTGAAATCTGGAGCTGTATGTACAGGGACTCTGACAAGGCACTGATCAGTTGCGGTTATAAGACTTTTTCTATTTTACACAAGGATGACATTAGTAAGGTGGCAGAAAAATGGAGCACAAAGTTGGATGTGAATGTAACACCAGTTATGATAACCTCCTCACTAAATAGCCTAAATAATGCAGTTCAATCGTCTAGTCTGAAACTACAGCTGTTTAGGACTTTGTTTCAACTGTATTATTCACCTGACAGGATTCTAAAATGGGCTTCTAATAATGAATCGAACGAATTTAATGATCGTACAAAATGTCCTAAATGTGCACTCAAGGGGGCAAACATTGTTCATATGTTTTTTTCATGCCCCGAGCTATCCATTTTCTGGAAAGATGTAGCTGGTGTTATCTCGACCAAATTGGCTAGGCCAATTATACTCACGCAATTGGATATTTTGATTGGAGCCGTTGGGGTAGACAATAGATCTCGTGATCTGATGAATATACTTTTTACATGTGCCAGATTAACTATTGCCAGGGCCTGGATACAAAGTCATCCCCCCACGGTCATGGAATGGTGGCTTTTGGTCAAAGACATTTATAATATGGAAAACTCTTTAGCAATGACTAAGGGATTGAGGCAAAAACGGAAGATACAAGAAATTTGGGGAGTAATTATGTCTTAATGATCTAACAGAAATATTGATTTTTAGTATTGTTATTGATTGATGCCTTATCTTATATGAGTTGTCTGACACTGTATATATATGTATTTGATGTTACTCATGATGCTAATAAAAATTAAAAAAAAAAAAAGAGAATAGATACATTCATGATTTTAGTAATCCATTCACAGCCAACCTTAGTTGTTGGCTGCGTTATATAGATGATATTTTCCTAATTTGGAAAGGTAATAAATGAATGAATGAAAGAAAACTTATACCGCGCAACTTAGCCCAAGGGCATGAAGGTGCCAAGCAGGTCATCCAGTTTTAAATTCCCCTAGTGCACCATCACGGATATGCCTCTGTAAAAAAACAAGTCTTTAAAGCTTTACGGAAAAGCACAAGGGAGGGTTGCCCTGCAAGTTCAGGGGGAAGCGAGTTCCATAGCCTGGGAGCTAAGGTAGAGAAGGCTCTACCTCCCCATGTTGCTTTTGTGAATCTAGGAATCAGGAGGAGATTTCTATTAGATGAGCAAAGAACTCTAGTGGGGGACCAAGAGTAGAGGAGGGACCTGATAACCTCTGGGCCAGTACCGTACAGAGCCCCATGCGCGAGACATAGGATCTTAAAAGAGATCCTTGACTGGATAGGCAGCCAATGCAGGTTTCTTCTAGCCAAGGATGCTGAAGAAAACCTGGGGAGATTGAGGACCATCTTAGCCGCCGCATTCTGGACTACCTGCAAGCGATGGATAAGGCTCTTATTAATACCCACATAAAGTGCATTGCAGTAGTCCAGTCTTGGGGAGACAAGTGCCACTGTGGCTTGCTTCCGAGCATCGGGGGAGAGATAGTGAGCGATCTTTCTAAGGATCCTGATGATACCGCAGCAGGTGGAAACAGTCCTGCTGACCTGACTGTCGAATGAAAGCGAGGTATCTATCAGAACCCCTAGATTCCTGGCAAATTGACAGGAAAGGGGACAGTCCCCGAGGGAAACTGGCCACCAGTCATTTGACCAGATGTCCTGATTACCCCCGAAGATCAAGACCTCCGTCTTCTCCCCATTTAACTTCAGGAAGTTCTGGATCATCCATTGTGATACCGCCTCCATACAGTTCCTGAAGTTCAGGGCAGAGTCCTTCACAAGCTGGGTGAGAGAGACCATCATTTGGGTGTTGTCGGCATACGACAACACTTCAAGCCCAAAAGATCTCGCTACCCTGGCAAGTGGGGCCACATAGATGTTAAACAGTGTAGGACTTAATGAAGAGCCCTGGGGTACCCACACTGCACAGGTTTTGGTGGAGAAAGAAACTCGCCCAACTTCACCCTTTGTTCTCTTTGATTGAGAAAGGAGGCCAAAAGGCTCAAGGCTGGACCTCTGACTCCTATCTCGAAGATAATAATAATAATAATGAAGATCTCCTTTCTGAATTTCATCAATGGATTAACTCAAGAAATACCAATTTGCAATTCACAATGTCCAGTGACAAATCGAAAATGGATTTCTTGGATATCTCTATCAAAGTAGGTGCTGCAAACACACTCTACACCACTTTGTTTACCAAGCCAACAGCAAGAAATACTTTGCTCAAATACAACAGTCACCATCCTCAGGCCCTTAAAGATGGGCTTCCTTTTGGGCAGTTCCTTCGACTTAGAAGGAATTGCACAAGGAGAATAGACTACTTTACAGAAGCCAAGAAACTTAAGGAGAAATTAAATCATTGAGGCTATCCAAACAAGCTCTTAAAATGATCTCTAAAAAGGGCTTGGTACAATGACCGTGATGCGTTGTTATCAGTTAAATCAAAGACAACAGACTCTCCACTTGCCTGTATAATGACTTTTGGCACTGCAACAAATGAAATTAAAGGTATTGTGAAAAAACATTGGTCACTCCAGTCTCGCTTCCTGAATTAACAGAAAAAACATGTTTAAGTTTAAAAGAGGGTCTAATCTGAGAGATTGAATAGTACATGCTTACCCAAAAGAACAGAATGATGTAGTTGAAAATATGAAACAACTCAGTCCTTTGATAGGACACTACAAATGTAATCATTGTACAGCCTGTCACAGTACTACCAATCTCAAAACGTTTAATTTAAATGGAGAAATGGTTACATTGCGACATTTTTCTAACTATAATACATCAACTGTCGTATATTGTATCGAATGCCCATGTGGCCTGAAAAATATTGGCAAGACTACCCAGGTAGTCAAAAAACTGATTCTTCAACACGAGTCCAGAGTCCGATGTAAAACTGAGAATGTGCCTCTGGTAGACCACTTTACCCTTATGAAAAACACGGAAAAAGAAATGCTTTTGTGGGTCATTGAGGTAGTTAAACCCACAATTAGGCAGTCCAACGTTGACCGTGAATTGACACTCAAAGAATAGCGCTGGATTTGCCGTGCAGACAGTGTGAAAAGTGGTATGAACTCTATCACTGAATGACACTCTCTTGCATGCCTTTAATTGACTCCAGATATGTTAAGTTGGTCTTTCTACACAACTGTCTCTGTAAGATAGTCATTACGTCAACAGTTATTGTTGAACCTTATTCAACAACTTTAAGAATTACTCATAGCCCCTTTCATAGGTTTGTCTAGGCGATAACCTGAATTGTAAAATCATAATATGAGTGAAATGTATGTATTTGGCTTTATTTATGGTGTATGACTTCATGCCAATCTGGCTGTTCCTGGCTGTTCGAGCAATAGCAGACCCCTTCCCCCAAGCGCCTTGAGACCCTTCCGGGTGAGTAGTGCGCTATACAAATGGTATGATTTATTGATTGATTGAAGGTCATATGTTTCATGTCTTACAATCATGTAATTGATGTGGCTTAGGTATTATGAATGAGACAACAATTACGCCATTGGTACTATTATCAACAATTACCGATTCAGTATGTTCCTTTTATTAACTTGAGATCCTGTTCATGAAATACTACCATATAGAAAAATATAAGGAATGTTTGTATGCCAGTAAAGTAAAAACAGATCACTTTTGCCACCTGTTACCTTGATTAAAAAACGTGTTTTTGAATGAAGATTATTATTTTTAAAATTGGTGTAAGTACAACATCGACATTTGATGGTTATATATGATGTGATTCTGTTTACTATAGTAAATTTCTTTAATTGTCTCCAATTCATGCGCTTTCAGATTCGAACTTGCCTTTACCACCATGATTAGTTATTTAGGACAGTGTCTGTTTCATTTTGAAATGGTATCTTCACATTATAATACCATTTTAAGGTTATAAATTTACAACTTTAAAAATGGCCGCTATTCAATTTGTCCTTTTACAATTTCCACGCTCGCATACATTGACGACACCACGCACAGTCGTCCTAAACACTTCCGGGTTGAAAAATACAAAAAGCTGTTTATCTCCCGAGCGTTGTTTACACGCTGCTGCTGGCATTTCAAGAGACTACACTACGCTATTGAGGTATGCGGTTGTTATTTTCCTCTGCTTTTTTACATGAGTAAATGAATTGTGCAATGAGTTCTGCACAAGTTATAATTAGCAGTACTTCTGGAACGCTGGACTTCAGGGACATGGTGTAGAATAGTATGTCAATCAGCGTCCCTTGAGTGATTATCAACAAGGGCAATGACCAATGTTGTCGAATGTGTGTAGTTTCAGTTCACTTTTATGATCTAACTCAAGTCTGTGATATTGTTTTTATCAAAAGAAGAGCTACTTCAGTTTACAAATGGTGAGGCTACATTCTAAACAGACCACTGCATATTTGGTAGCCTACATTTTTTCTGTATCATCTATATTTGCGGCTATGTTCGACTATCCAAACTCTGTCAAAATTCAGAAGAGATGCTTCTTCAATAACATCTTTTCAGCAACAGCACCTCGCCATCATATTTAAACATATAATCGCATAAAATGAGTTGAGCTCTCTTAGTAGCTTACTATCAATATGTGGCTCTTTGATTAATAAGGTGCACGTATTCAAATATCAGAATAATTTTGAGATCAGACGATTTATGTTTCATCTTATAATTGTCAGTGACATTAATATAGACACAATTATATGGTGTCTTTTTTGCTCTTAATTTAATTTCATCTTTTGCATTGCCAATGCAGTTTTTAAATAGACACTGCTAGATGTCAGGAGTTGTGGTTTAATAGATTCTTTACCACAAAGAAATCCATCTTAAACTCTAAGTGGTCTACCTTCACTAATATAAGTGCATAACAATCTCAGGTGGTAACCACTCAAAGACAGCCCTCTGGCTGTATTTCTAAGAAATGTATCTAAAGCTTCAATTTGTTTATTTTTAATACCATAACTGCCCAACAAATGGCGGCCATAATTATACAATGATAACTATTCTGTTATATTTTACAATATATCACAGAATAGCTGCAATAGAGCGAGGTGATATAAAACCATTTGTAATATCAATATATCATGCCTGGTCAGAATTTAAATCTATGTGGCGTTTTTGTATCAGATAGTGCTAATACATCTAGCAGTCTAGAACCCTTCAATCTGTACTCAGACAGATTTGGACAGAAGAAATAACTATATGAGATCAATTTCTCTACACCACAGGTATACAATCTCCCCATGAGGCTATTCTGTTCTCAAGACGGATAGATTAGATGAATTTACAACATTCCATTGTTGTCTCTCTAGATAGCAATCGCTTCTACAGCAGTAATTTTACAAATACAGGATTATTATTATTATTTGAAGTTTTTAAATGCAACTTGTTTATAATTTGAATGTAACGTTGTTGTATTATGTTTAAATAGGAGATAAATTTGTGTCAGCTTCAATCTTTTCATCCTGAAGATGGTCTGAGTGACTACCCCTGAACAGACCGAAACGCCGACATTCTTTTGATATACTTCAAAGAAAAATTGTTACCTTGAAGCAATTTATATCTTCATTAAGAGATTTGTTGCTTATAATAGATGTGGAATAGATGTACAGTCATGTATTGTTAGGACAATTTGATTTTTGCTTCTTTTCATGACTACAAGCTGAATGTTTTTCATCTATTTGTACTCCTTTTTTCAATCAATTATATAAAATAAGATTTCTTCTCAAACTACTAGGTTTCCCGTGTTTCTATTATCAAGATTGGTCTTGTGTTTATTGGTGTCTGGTGACACATAGGCGTTTGTTCCTTTAAGGACTTACTCCCTGATTCATTTCTTAAATAACTTAAGATTTTTGTTAAATGAAATCCCTTGCAGGCCCCTCTTTTACCATTCATATTGTTGCCCAAGCCTACAAGGGTACATTGGGTTTCCCTCACTACTGATTGAAACAGAGGTACAGCATTGTCATAAAAGCAGCAGACAAGTTTACCAAGAAAAGTGCATCATCTCTTCATTAAGGCCGTCGACTAATATAACCATTGAATCTCACCTCCAACAATCTTGAAAAGGGAGAGGGGGATAAACAGCATAAAACTAAAATAATCAATCCACACAGACTGTGGACTTTAGGAACTCATTTTTATGCCGGGAGATATGTAGTGTACAAGTACCCTCTACCGCAGTTTTTTTTACCACTATTAAAAGTGAAAGCCTATAATTTCCAGGGCCTTACAAGTTTGGTGGTGCAGAAGCGGGGCCGCCCCACTCCTACACCACCAAACCGATGTAGGAACCGCTCGCATGTTGTGCCCTCCTGTGTGCATCCACACGGCGTGAGGAACCATGGTTGGCTCAGTGCAATGAAAGCCGTGGTGGAAAGTAAATTCGTAATATGCTTGGCAGGACAATGGCAGTCCCGCCAAGCATATTGCCATCTCAGGACTACCGCACAATCGCTAGGAAACAGCTGTTCCCTGGTGATTGCGATGATTGCAGCTGTGACACGGCAGCCCATCCGCCCTTGTCATAGTAAGGCAGTCGGGAGTCTGCCACTGTGGGTCTGGCGGCCCGTGGACCGCCAGACTCATAATAAGGGCCTTAGTAATTTCTTTAGTGTGTGAGTGTTCATCTTGTCAGTCCACACCCCCACATTTCAGAATTCACTAACTCAGTAAGTTGGTGTATATGCTGCATGTATGCAAGAGGTTCGGCATATCTTTGGATGGCCAGTGCAATAACCATCAGTTTAGGCGCAAAGCAAGATCCATTAAAGTGCCCCAAACCACAAAAAAGCAGACAAAAGCAAATGGTCAAGCAGTATAGCACATGATATACATATTTGAAGTATGATTGCTTACCTAGGGCCAGATGTAGGTAGTGATTTACAATCGTAAATGCTGAAATTCGCAGAATTTCCAAGTTTCCGATTATTAAAACCCCATACGTTATGTAGAGGCAGAAATACCGAATCGCAACATGTGAATCGCTAAAACCAATGGAATTAACCTAGCGATACCTTATTTAGCGATTATGCCACACTGACTCGCTATTTCGCGAATCGCTAAATAAAGTTGCAGAACAATGTACCTAAAATTGCAAATACCAAATCCATGGAAAATTGCTACTTACCACTAACTCAAAGCATTTGGTAAAAAGGTGTACAGCATATAAACAGCCCCAGGATGCATCTGCGTGAACACAATTGCGACCCTCTATGTCATTGCAAGGCAGAGACGGATACAAGCTGCAGTTCAAAAGATCTGGAGAGGACATGAACGCGTATACAGACTGCGCATCAACTATTCCAACTCACAGAGGCAGAAATCCATGAGAGGTACAGGCTTCACCCAACCACCATCCTGGACCGGATACGTGACCTGCACCCACTATCGGAGTACCAGACACCAAGACTGCACGCAATACCTCCACATGTGCAGATACTTTGTTGCCTGCACCTACTAGCATCTGGCAGTTACCAGCGGGTAATAGCTGTGGCTGGTGGTGTCTCACAGAGTTGCCTGTCTATTTCTTTCCACACATTCCTGGATGCCATGATGCAAAGAATGCACCACTATATCCGGTTCCCCAGCCCACAGGCGGAACTGCACAAGCCAAAAATGGACTTTTATCAGAAGGCCCAGTTCCCACATGTAATAGGATGCATTGAAGAGACCCACATACTAATCCGCCCCCGGATGCTACTGAGTACATCTACCGTAACTGCAAATCAACACATTCCATCAACATACAGGTCATATGTGATGCATCCCACATAATGTTTTTTTTACGCATTTATAGCGCATGGCTACCCAAGGGCATCCCAGCGCATCAATGACACCTAATCATTCTTCACTGATCAAGGAAAGAGAAAGGTTTTCAGCAGTTTCCTGAACCGTTGATAGTTAGGTTCAAGACGAATAGAGTCTGGGAGCTGGTTCCAAAACTTTGCGGCATGAAGTGAAAAAGGACGACCACCCATCCGTGCCCGTTTGATCCTAGGGACTGTCAGAAGTTTTTTGTGGTTAGATCTGAGAGTCCGGGAGATCTGATATAATTGCAGCATAGGCTGAATCAGAGCGGGTCCGTTGTCGGTAATGGACTTGTGAACAGTGCACATGGCCTTAAACCAGATCCTTTGCTGCACTGGCAACCAGTGCAACTGACAGAGTGCTGACTTAGCAGAATTCCGCTTTAGTACATTCATTAGAAGTCGGGCGGCGCAATTCTGAACAATCTGTAGGATTTTAATGGTTCCATGAGGTGCGCCCAGGTAGACCGCGTTAGCGAAATCCAACCGCAATAGAATAAGGGCTTGTACCAACAGATGTCTAGCTTCAAAAGGAAGGAGAGGCAGAATCTTCCTTATCGATCTAATCAGGCCGTAACAAGTGGCAGCAACTTTACGTGATTGTACTGAGATGCTGAGATTAGGGTCCAACCATACGCCTAGGCTCTTAATTTGTTTCTTAGGTGAAGGAGGAGGGCCAAGGCAGCTAGGCCACTAGGCGTTTAAATTCATGGGGGCCATGTGTCCTAGCATCATAATTTCCATCTTGTAGCCATTAAGTTTAAGGAAATACAAATCCATCCACTCAGATACTTTGCTCAGATAGGATGTAAGGTTCTTGTTGCAAGTGTCATGTCGGCTGAGGGACACCACCAGCTGAGTGTCATCCACGTAGGTGACCAACTGAACCCCCCCAGGGAAGCACCACGTCCGCCAGGGACCTCATGTAGATGTTAAACATGGTAGGGCTTAATGAGGATCCCTGGGGTACGCTACACTGCAAAGGAATCTGTTCCGAAAGAACATCCTCTTCAAACACCGCCAAGGATCTGTCGGAGAGAAAGGACTGCAACCACTTAAGGGCAGTCCCTGCTACACCCACCTCCCTCAGAATCATGATAGAATGAGTTGCCGTGTCGAAGGCTGCGCTGAGATCTAACAAAATAATAGCAGCGCAGCCTCCGGTATCCACAGTTTTCCTGGCTTCTTCGACTACAGCAAGAAGGGCAATCTCCGTACCCTGTTTGCTTCTGAAGCCTGTCTGGGTGGGGTGCAGGCCTTTGTTATTTTTCAGCAAGTTTACTAATGCCTGGCAGTAAGGAGATAGGGCGATAATTCGCCCAGTCCTCAGGGTCTAAATTAGGTTTTTTCAGTAGGGCTTTAACTCTTGCTTGTTTCCATAAAGGCGGGACCAGTACGGTTGCAAGGGAGGAATTAATTACATCCCGAATAACTGGGGAAACAGTCTCCGAGAACAATTTAAGAATGGGAGGGGGCACTTTTTCGGCTGGAGATCCAGACTTAAGCTTCCCAAAGAGTAACTGCAAGTTGGCTAGAGCAAGCAGAGCGAATTCCTCCAGCCTAACTTGAACGGGTGGGGGAGGTTGTACTTCAGGCTCAATTTGGTGAAACAGCGAATAGATGTTCGAAACCTTAGTTTGCGAAAAAACTTGCCAATTCATTACAGCGTGTTTGAGTATTCACCGGTTCAGCCAAAGGATCGGGGGTTGTAATCAAGGATTTAAAAATGTAAAACATTTCCCTGGGAGAATTGGAGACAGAGACAATCTTCTCCTGATAGCTGGTTTTTACTGCTTTTATTTTACTTTTATAGAGCCTAAGAGTAGTTCTATAATTGCACTTACTGGCCTCTGAAAAATCCTTCCTCCATTTCCGTTCGGACTGCTTACAGAATTGTTTAAGCAGTCTAAGTTCTGTGACAAAATTCTTTCTTGGGGAGGATGAGGTCTAAAGAAGACTCCAGCCAGCCATTATAGGATTGGAGCAGAATGCAGGGGTAGAGTTGTTAAGATTGATTGCCCCTTTTTCAGCTGAGAGTTTAGACCATGTGCGACCCATTACCGACATCGTAGCAAAATTTCCAGGGAGCACGCATATTTCCTGCATCTTTAGAAACAGTGGGATCTATACCCGTCTAGCTGGGGGTGAATTTTAAGAAGGATACCTGCTAGGTAAATAAATGTGACACAACCTGATGTCTACCTTTGATGTATCTGTTGCTGACTGTGAATAATCTTTCTTCCTTTAACACCTAGGTGATAGCGCATATGTGGTGCGAGCATTTATCGTTGACTTCATACCTTAACCCATCTACCTCAAGTGAAAGGCGATTCAATGTTGCACATAAATCATTGAGGAATGTGGTGGAGCGTACATTCGGACTCCTCAAAAGCAGGTTCTGTTGCCTCCACAAAAGTGGAGGTGCACAGCAGTACCGCCCTGTGACCTGCTGCAAAATAATAGCAACATGTGCCATGCTGCATAACCTGGCTACAAAGAAAGGAACACCTATTGAACTGACTGAATCCAAAGAAGAGGGAGAGGATTGTCCACAGCCACAGCACAGCGCAACAGAAGTCTCAGCAGCACCAGATGGGAGACCCAGACGGGCTGAGATCACCCATAACTATTTCTGAGTAAGTAATGAGACAAAGCTAGTAACTGCAATAGCGTGACGATGTTTATTTGACCTTCGGTCAGGCAATAGGACAGCACACCACTATACCATGATGGCCTCACAGTGCCTCAACAACCACAACATGGCCTAGAAACTCCCCATGCAATGCTCACAATCCCATCATTATGTCAGATGGGTTACTTCAACCATTTACCAATGCCAGGCGATGCCTGATTTATTTTCTGTGCGCACGTGGAGCACTGCTGCATTCACTAGGCACTCTGTCCTCCCTAGCGGTCTGTCCTGTGGATGGCCCGTGCCTCCCACTGCGCCTCCTGGACGCCTGTAATGGGGGAGTGATGCTGCTGCGGCTTGTTGCCTCCTCACTTTCACCCCCTTCCCCTGATCCTGTGGCAGGGATTTGCGAGGTCTGCAGTACCTCCATGGAAGTGGTGACTGTGACCAATCCCCTTGTGATGTCACGGCTGCCCTTGGCCATCTCCAACTGCATGGCCACCAAGTGCCTGCTGAGTACAAGGGTGTCATTGCATAGCCAGTTCACTGCCTTGGTGTACCCTTCCAACCTCTGTCTGTCCCTGCTCCTTGCCCCATGTTTGCTTTCCATCTTGCTGCATAACAGCCTAACAGCCTCTGACATGTCCTGCATGCTCTCAGCCACTGTGTTGTTGAGGCAGTATATGGCCTCCTTCATGTCCCGCATGTGTTTATTGTTTGCCAACATCTGACGTTGCATTGCCCTCATTGTTTTGCTTTGCAGGCCCTGCACTTTCAGCATCTTCCCCTCCAGACCTTCAAAGACACTGGACTCCTCTATCTCAGGACTGTGTGCCTTGGTCGGCGTCTTCGGGCACCTGTTTTGCCAAGCTCCGTGGGGGAATGTGTTCCTGCTGTGTGTTCATCCTCATTCTGTGGGGTCTGTTGGGCTCCCATGCTCTCCTCCTCTGAGCCCTCCATATTCTGGAGGCTAGCCACTGCGTGCCTCCTGGCTCTCGTGGTGGTGGTGATGATGGTAGTGATGGTGACGGTGTAACTTCTGCAGGTGACAGGACATCCTCCTCCAGTGTGTAGGGCTCCCTAGTTGCCTCATCTGGCTCCCCTCCTGCAGCCTGGTGCGATGTCTCGCCTGTGGATACAGAATGTCCATTTACTCACTTGTGTAGCAGTATTTGCCTTATCATAAATTAATGACTGCTAATCTAACTGTCTGGCCCTGCTTGCTTATCTAATGATGTGTATGACATGCATTTGGGTTCAGTGGACTGACTGCTATGCTATTCCCATCTCCCATGAGGCATTGCCGGATATTGATTGGCAAAGCATGGACTGGTGTGGGTATCATGCAGGGTAATTGAGGATTGGGGTTAGGGAGAGGGGCACAGCATGCTGGGCATGCTTCTTATCTTGTCTGTTGGCTCCTGTGGCCAAACTGTATACTTCTCCAATGACACTGACGCTCTCTGGCTGGAGGGTGGTCTCCACCATTTGTTCCAATGCAGTCGGTGCAGGCGCTGTTGATGTTCCCCCGCCTGTTTTTCTGGCTTGGTTGAGCCTGTCAGACACCCCCTCCTTGGCACATTTCCTGAGATCGTACCAGCACTTCTTAAATTCCTCGAGCACTGGTCACACCGATGCATTGATTTTCTGCTGGATCACGAGCCATATTTTCCTTTTTTGGGATTCAGGGAAGTGCAGTGATTTTTTCCCAAAGAGCTGGCTGTAATCCTTCACCACCTCCTAATCAGTACCTCCAACTCCCTCTCACTGAACTTATGTTTCCTCTTCCTCTCTCCAGCATCCTTTCCCTTCTCTTGTATGTCCATGGTATCTTTGGTGGGTCAGCAAGGTGGTTGCTGTGGAGCTCCTGAGGTTTTACTTGAGCTCCCTGCCTCTCCCACAGCTTTAGGATCAGTGTAACTGCATAGGTATGGCCACTACCTGGTTGAGAGGTCATCAGGAAGCACAGGATTGGCTGAATCAAAGATTTGTGATATTTTTGAAATACAGGATTCACTAAATAATGAATTGGTAATAAGGAATCGCTGATCCCGAATCGGTAATAAGGATTCAGCATTTATTTTAGCAGGTATTACTGAATCGCTATCTTTTAGTGATTTTTTAGATACATCCGGTATTAAGAGTTCTTAACAGCGATTCAGTAAAAATCGCTATTAAGAACTCGCAATTTGGGTTTTACCTACATATGGCCCTAAGACCTTACAAGTCTGACAGTTGTGCTGTAATCTACACATTTGTACAGTAGGATCCCAGACAAGACACTAATGTATCACCCCTCCACAACACCACAGGGTTCTGCGACACTCAGAAGAGCCACATTTAGCATGAGCCAATTATGTAATTAAAAGGCTTCTCTTACTGCATCTGAAGCTGCACTTTATACTGCCCTTTGGGAAGTGCAGTGCTGCTAAGTTTCATGCAGTGCCTGCTAGATGACGGTGGGTAAATCTGGGCCCAGAGGTCAACTCTTCTCCCTCTTTGGACAAACATCTGTAATAACATCTTACATATAAAAATATAAAATCAAATTTAACATTGAAAATAAAATAATAATTGTAATACAACACTCCAACAAATACACATACCTAAAAATGAAACAGAATCCACCAAGGAAATAGCAAAAAACTAAAATAAAGGTACACTAACAATAGCCAATAAACGTTACCATAAAAACACTGATAAATAAAAAGAATGACGTGTATAAGTGAACACTATACAAAAGCAAAAAAACAACAATGGTGGACAGTACAAAGAAAAGGAGAATGAAGACTTCTTTTCTTTCACATATTTCTTTATTAGTTTTTATAGTAACAGACACAACAACTGTCAATATGTGAAAGCCACAGCTATACACAAGAGTAACGTTCCCTCAGCAAAGAAAATCATAAAATAGCACACTATAGGCATACATTGTATAAAAGCTTAAGGGAGTATTTAAGGCTCCTTGTCAATTAAGCACTAACCATAAACCGAAAACATGGGATACAGGATGGCTGCTGTTAACGGGTGCAACAGGTGTCACCCTACTACCCTGGGGGAGACAAAAAAAGATTAAAAGAAACACAGAGCAGCTAGCAATAAATTGTGCTTGCTGCTTAGTGACAAAATTGCATGAATCTGTGTGTTTTTTGGGGAGACGGATGGCCCTTGCGCATTTGCGAGGAAACCGGTGACCTGCTTGCATAAGCCTGGGCAGTGCAGACACACTGGTGGGCGTGGTGTGTGTAACTGTCAGGAATAGATTTTTATTTGAGGCGCTATTTTCATGGCGCAGGTTGAGGTTAAAAGAGGTCCATTGATCTAAATGACCTGATGCGAGCCAGGCAATTTGGGACAATGTAGGAGTGGGTGTGACAGTGAACTTTGCTTCCTTCACTTGCAGCAAGCAACTCCTATAAACTTAGGATATGTGGGCTTGGACTGGGGGGGGTCTAGTAACTCTGTTTGAGTTTAAGCCAGGGAGAATAAGGCAGGTGAGTCATCTTATGAGAAGATTTCTTGTGTCATTTCTACAGTCTAGTTTTGTAAAACTAGTCCAAGCATGTCTTGCCTTGTGTCCGTAAGTGTTCACAGGGATCATTCATGCACAGATCCTCAGCACACGAGGCACACCCAGCAGCTCATTTAGGCCTCTCAGAGGCCTTTGTAGAACATAGAAACCTTCTCAGGGGTCTCACTGATAAACCTGGTTCTTTTAAACCAACAAAGAAGAGATTGGCACAGAAGCTGTAATATAAAAGAATGCATGTATTAACCTCAGATGAGGTAGACTATGTCACACAGTACCCTCAGGATCTGTATGAGGCATTTGTAAGGAGTACAGAAAACAGGGACCTTATATATGCTTAGGTTACATTAGTCAGCATAAAACCAAGGGGAGATCCTGGCACATGTAAGCATGCAAAATGACTAATATGGGTATACAAGATTTGCTTGCTCAACAAAGTGGGAGGAGAGTTACTTCTCCCTACATCAGCAAGAATAGCCTGACAGTTCTATACCAGGAGCAAGTGCATTCTACTAGTTAGGCATCTCTAAGCATGTGCAAGGCTCTGAGAGGGAAACAGCACATGGCGAGCAAATGGCTACCTAAAATGGCTGCCAAGTACAAAATGGCTTTCAGCTCATGCTAACAAATCCCTGCAATCTTTAACAAATAGTCCTTTTAGCATAAGCTAAAGACATTTCTATGATCCAGTAGGGCCAGAGAAAATATTTGCACATTAATTTTAATACATGTATCAATATCTTAATTTATTGCTAGGTGGGCATTTTCCATTCTAAACATTTCATTACGTGGGTTTATATGAGGTATAAGCAGGAATACAAAGGGAACAAAGCATTGGGTCATAATTAACACACAGATAGCAGGAGACAGTAATGACGATTATCACAAACAGAATTATCAGTTCTCTAATCCAGAGCAAATCCTAGAACCATCTAGTAAAAACATTTTCTGGGCTCCTATCCATTTCAGTGACCATCCATTTCAATTTCAGAACAGTCAACAGCACATATCTAATAAAACCATTTTCAATAGACCTTTCCAGTTTCTCTTTTATAAGGGCTGGAACATCAATCATTTTTTTAGGAGGAGAGCAAAGTAAAATTTTTCAGTTGCTCAGAAAAACTTTTTTCGTGCAGAATGAACAAAACTAATGCAAATATTAAAGCAACTAAACAGATTATTACAAAAACAATCCTGGCTCCAAGGGACCAAGAGTACCACACAGGGCCATAGGAATTAAGACAAAGAGCTGCAAAGGGCTGCTCCTCCTTAAAAACGGGATGGCCAAAAGGGCACCTTATTGACGAAAAAGAAGTCCATGGGGAAATTGAAGCCGCTGTACAACCAAGCCAGAGGGGAGTCTTCTCCCTGTGTCCATTTGAGCCTCATAGGCAGGGTCTTATTGTTTGTTTCCACGGTGGAACTGCACAACTCGCAACTCAAGAATCACGGCCCAGTTTCAAGGAAAAAGTTTCTTCTTTCAGGATAGGGCTTTCACCCACCGGGGCAAATGCTCTCAGCGATCCCGTCCAGTGTCTCAGGCAGTACACCAGTTCTCTTCACTTCAATCTAACAGGCACCAGAGACACAACACCTGTACCCTAAACTCAAGTCCTTCCCTAACTCCTGTATTGCTCTGCTGGGGCACTGATCATTCATTGGGGCGAAAGATTGCATCCAGTGTGCCCAGGTATCTCTTGACCAACAAACAAAGGAGCAAACTTGCATTCACTTTGGGACCAGGATTCAGAGGCCTGATGCTGGGATCTCTGAAGCAACCCTTGTTTCAAAAGGGGTCACCTCAAGCAAAGCCTCATCGCCATTCTGGTCGGTCTGTGACTCTCAGCTGGGCATCAAAAACTTGATCCACAATCTCTCCTTTCTTCTTTGTGACCCCGTCTTTAGCCCAAGACAGTGGCAGGGGTATACAATTCATCCAGGGCTTCCGCCTTATCTGAGGTCCTAGTTGCCAGCAACACCTGTGCTGGTTACCTTCACCTTGGCTTCAAGCTAGACTGGTGCTGACTCCCCAGGCTGAATCTGATGTCCGAACCCCTCTGGCAATGGTTGTAAGGCAGCAAATATATATTGGTGGACGGACCAAAAGGTCTTTAGACAAGGCACAGAAACTGTCTATCAACAGAGAGGATAGTCTCAGAATACTTCCTAGTCTTGGGACGCCCAATATATTAACAAGGCACCCAAGAACCACTTGATTTATCTATGTGAGAGTAAAAAAACAACAGCCTGGACCTATTGGCAAGTATAAAAGGAACTCTTTTTTGAACTGACAAGAGGTATACATCACCCAATACCAATCTGCCAAGGAAGTCTGTGTTCATTTATTAAATTCTGAGGAAAAGAGAAAAACAACACAGACATACCCTAAATCCTTACAGCGGTGTATCCCTGTGTACTAATCTGAAAACCCTCAAGAAAAAAGGAAATGTTCTACACTTTTACACATAGATTTTAAACTACTTGTACAGGACTGCAGCCACTTCTAAAATGATTCTTCTTAATAAAAGCACCTACATCATACGCTTAGGACCATGCTCTCATGTTATAGGAGCAACAGGAACATCTAAAACTGCTAATTTAACAGGGATTACATTTTTTCCAGCAGAACATGTTATGACAAACAAACTCATATAAAACAATATTTTCTTCAAATATGTTCGCGAAGGATCACATGGGCATCTTCCCTGTGTTCTATTTTTCATGATCGAAACTATGCATCAGCTCTAATAAGGACTGTCAGTTTATTTACACAGACTAGCTAATAAAAACTAGCAATACCCTTGCAAAACTATGTAGCATGAGAATAACATACACTAATGGTGTTATCACCTAAGAATTTTAGAACAAAAACTACCCACATCTAGTTCCCCTCAAAGGTCAAATAAGGGAACAGCAATCTAGTCTACTCATCCTTTCATAATTTCATCAAACAGGATGGGCAGAAACATAACATACATACTTATTCATTTTATTAATGCTAACAATGTTTAAAACAGTATTACTGAATAGCCAATTAAATGTCTCATTGCTATTTCAAAGACAGCTTAGAGAGGCTAAAACAATTGAGAAAAAAAGAGATAAACACACATTTTGCCTACCCTTAATTTGTAGAGGAGCCAGCCTGCTTCCCCCATTTTGACAGTAGGAAACCTGAAACAGGTTTGACTTCTGTCAACACTATCAACCCCTATTTGTAGCAACTGGGAATAAACAAAGTTATAGGAGGTGAATAGCACATTTGAGCGAGCTAAAGAACATGAATAACCAACCACCAATCCCTTTGGCAAGTACACTAATTATAACATGAGGGCACCTGAACTCTGACTAAATTTCATTGCCTCAGCTTTTGTGCAGTAATCTCCAAACTAAAAGCATCAGTGCTGTATATATATCAAAGATATCTGTTAATCAAAGTTCACATATACCATTATATTGCCTTTTGATCATATGAGTGCATTCTTTTGCCAAAAAAGTAAGTAAAACTTCTCCTTCTCTCCCCTGTCATCTTTCAAAAAGTTTCAGAGGTCAAAATGTCAAAGCAAACCTTGTTCTGGGAGCCCTGCTAGGTTTCTAAATATAGAACTCAACCTTTAACCCATTAGCAGCTGTCCCATTTTGTGTGCAAGGGTTTCCATGCGGTTCTCCTAATTCCAAGTCACCCTGGAGACAGAGAGCTGAACAAGAAGATCCTTTCCCCTGTTTGCCAGTTTAGAGGTAAGAGAATAACTACTACTGTTTTTGATACATATTTTCAATTGTAAGCAGTGTGCAGTATACTTTTCTAGCAATATAGAAGTCAGCTGTTTGTGTTATACCTAAATGTGTACATTTACTGAAGCCTAAGGCAGTTTAAAAGCTGCTCTGAATGGCAGAATTGCTTTCAAAATAGTGAATTTTACCCAATTTCGACTTTGATATTTGGGGCACTTAAAAATGAATATCCTACAATGTTTTTGCATGATAGTCACCCCCAGAATGTTCTCTACACATTCCAGAGATGGGGGCATCAGAAATATATAATGTGCACCCTTATAAAAATGAGTTTTTTACGCCTGCGCAGAGTGACATTTCACATGCAAGTTTCCTCATTATACGGTACAACACTACTTAAATTTAATTTTAATGCTAGGAGTTCACAGTATGATTATTAAGCTTTATAAAGATTAAAAAATAAATTTAATGCACGTCTTTTTTAATAATATTTTTCATATATTTTTTTTTAATAAAACCAATCATTTTGATAATTCCACATATGAAAAGCAAGCTTCATTCCTTGCCTATCATATTTAGACGCATTCGTTCATAAGCCTAAGCAAAGAAGCCTAACTTGAAACATGAAAAATTTTGTGCCACTTTTTAAAGGACAGTCATTATTTAACATCAGAACCACGAATGTGCTTATGTAAACAGGCATTAAGAAAGGAAACCCTTACTTTAAATGTTTTCCTGTTATCCGAAATAATAAAACTGTATTTTTAACTTTTAAAACAGCAGTCTGAAATGCAGGGTTTTACACCATGTTTGCACTGACTTAAGATTTAGTTGAGTCAGCATCCCTTTCTCTCCGTGGCCTACATTCAAAAAGAAAACTGCTTCTCAGCGACAGTTAAAACACAGCTGTTGGAAAGCTTCTTTTTTAGTGTGCAAATGTAAGCACGGAAACAGTCTATTTAAACGGGAGGCATTTCAATGTATCATTCTATAATGTGTGTTTAGTTCAACAACAACCAAATTCACTCATTTTATGTGATTGCCTGTTAATATCTAATGCAGTGTATCTAAGGAAAATGCTGTAACATTTTATTGTTTAGTTTATTTATTGCAAAACACACAATTTCGTTTTTGAGGCCTATTTTATTCCTATTCAATATGAATTCTAATTTTATATTTTTAGCATTGTGGCAGTTTGCACATGTGCATAGTTTTTTACTCTTTCAAGTTAATAGTAACATGTAGTTATGTAGCATATGTTATATAATTGATTTCTGAATTTTAATTTAATTTTAATTAAATGACATTTTGCATAAGAGAATGATAACAGCAAAAAAAACGCAAACGAACACATTGAGCTCATTCCAGACATTTACAGAAGGGGGTCATACACTCAGAACACACAATACAGCACGCTTAAGGTTAGCCATTCTTACACAAAGAGCGCAATTGCTATTTACTCACACAAGTACCACCAATGTGAAACCACAAACCACATAGACATTTAAACACACATTTAATCCACAGATCAACACTTAGGACAGAAACAAAGGACAGCCCACAGACTGTACTTAAACCAAACCATTTGCAGATACTAGTTGTATGTCATATTTACAAGAAGAGCTTCTCAATAGTAGGCGAAATGAATGTCTGACATATTATCGAAAGACACAATATCGTATTACACAAATATCGGGACAAATATATCGAAAACACTATCATCGACTTCCTATACTTTACTATAAACATACAAATATATCGGATACACTATATCGACATACAAAAACACCGTTATCATTTATATCGACTACATATATATCGATGGAAAGAAATATCGATCAGAGAAAAATACATACACATGAACTAAAATATCAAGATCAATAATATTGTGAACAATAATATAGTGTAATCAAATATATGTGTGTGTATGTGTAAATGTACTTATCTAGCGCACAGCTACCCACAGTGGCTTTCCCGGCGCTTGCTTAGGGAACCCATCCTGGTATTCCCCTGTGAGATAGCCCCGGCAGGGTATCCACAAGGTGAAAGCCAGGCATCCCACCGTGAGGGGCCGTTGTGGAGATTAAGCAAGCTATTGCCCAGAGTCACAGAGTGTGAACCCGTGAGTCGAGAAAGCACCAGAGCGAGAATTATCGAGTCCGTGGAATTTTTAGCCCAAGACCCGCCAAGGCGGGGAATTGAACCCTGGTCCAGGGCCGATCTCAGCTTCCGGGTCTGCCGCCTCTAACCCCTGAGCCACACTTCTCCACATTATATCGACGTTTTATATATATATATATATATATATATATATATATATATATATATATATATATATATATATATATATATATATATATATATATATATATATATATATATATATATATATATATATATATATATATATATATATATATATATATATATATATACTTTGTTTACATATTATAATGTTATTTTCAATAAAATACACACTTCTTATTTAAAGATAATTTTTTTTTCATTGTTTAAAAAAAGTAAAACTATTCAGTATTATCTATTATATAACCTACACATTGTAAATATTTTTTTCCCTTTTTTCATTATATAAGTTAATTGCTTTTGCCTTATTTTACAACATAAAACTCACAACTGAAATTAAAAAATACTAACTAACCAATCAACACACAGAATTTGTTATATAACCAATAGCAAACTAATTACTAATTACTATCCTCTATATAAACAATTACACACTAAACACAAACCCCTTGCTAAAAGTAACGAAAGGAGATACATCTCTGGATGAATTGTAGCACACCGACAAGAACATCAATATTATCAAGATACAATAAAAGATTTCAAGTAAGTAACTCTAATAAACAAAATGTAAATAACTGCTACTATTTTAATTCCTTGCTAAATATCCACTTCTCCTTTTCTTTTACTACTACAGAACACTCTACTAATAAATAACAGATAACTGATTTCAGAAAACGCAGAAACTACTAAAAATGTAAATATTATCTCTATATTACATTAATGTTGTAAGCTTTCAAATAAAATACTACTTATGAGTATATCCTAACCATTTTAATTTCTCTCCTAATGCTACAGAAAACTCTACTAACTAAAAACAAGACTACACAACTCTTAAAGAAATATAGAAATATCAAAGTAAGTATAGTTTAACATTAAATTAACTGGAACAATCCCAACAAATGAGCACATGTTGTAATTAATTATACATACATATGTTTTTTTCTCTACTACCACTACAGAAAAGTCTACAAACAAACAACAGCGAACAATATCTGAAAACAAAAGATACAACTAACTAAGTATTTTGTAACATTAAATTAACTTGTAAAATGTTCTAAACAAAAACACACATTATCATTTAGAACACATATCGACTTTATTTCTCCAGATCCAACTACAGAAAACTACACTACAAAAGAACAGAAAACACAATTCCAATTTCTGAAATAAAAATAACAAAGTAAGTATTTCGAAACTGAAAATAAACTGGTAAAAACGACAAACATTAGCACTTGTTCTAATTAATAACAATTATCTAATTTTTTTCCACAGCTAACACTACAGGAAACTATACTGACAAAATTCAGATCTCCAAAATCCAAATACCAAAGATAGAACTCACTAAGTAAGTATATTAAAGCACTAAATTAACTGGTAAATTGTTGAAAAACTACAAACCTGGTGACTTTTCTAACACATATCTACCTATTTATTTCAGATAACACTACAATATACTCTACTAAGAAAGAACAGACAACTCTACTCGAAAACCCTACCTAAAACTAAATAAGTAAGTATCTTCACTATTTTTATAACAATCCTACACTTATTAGTATCCACTTTTATAGGAAAAATTAGCACTGAAAGTCTAAATATACACAAATTCGAGTAATAACATTGTAATTATTTTTTTTCCTAACAGATCAAAAAACATCAGAAAACACAGTCCACAACGAAAGAATAAAGCATATCAAAATATTTCACTGATTTCAAAAACAAGTAAGTATATACATTACTATTGTTCACTTACTTAGGATTAAAAACAAACTTTTGTTTTTAATTAACTATTATATATATGTCTTCTAGATTTACAAACAACAAAATGACTGAAGGAGCAGAATTTGTAACCAGCCAGAAAGGAAAGCTATTACTCTGCTACATGGGTTACACTTATACACAAGAAAAGCAATATGGAATGAAAGTAAATTGGAAATGTTGTAAATATTATTCAAACAAGTGTTATGGAAGGGTAACAACGAGAGAAGCAACTGTACTGTATACTAGGGAACACAACCATCCACCAAACGTAACAGAAATTGAAGTTAGAACAGCATTGGAAAATATAAAAGAGGCAAGCACAGGTTCCCAAAAACAAACCAACGTCATATTAAAAGAAGAAATTCCTAAAATCCCTAAAACTGACACAACACAGATGCCAAATATTCTTTCACTAAAAAGAACTGTAGCACGAACAAAAAAAGCTACTACTACTACCACACCACCTCCAAGAACATATAGTGATATCAGTTTAACTGCCAACCAAATTATAACTTTAAACAAACAACCATTTATCATTTACGACAATGAAAACAATGAGAAAAGACTTATTATTTGTGGGACAAATATGGATCTATTAAAACTTCAGCAAAGCCAATATTGGATGATGGATGGGACTTTTAACATCTGTCCCAAACCATTTTTTCAATTATACACTGTACATGGCCTCTACCAAAACTGCAACATACCACTACTGTATGCACTACTACCAAACAAAAATAGTTCCACATATATGGAATTTTTAAATATAATTAGACAAAAAAATGACTATTCTCCTGAAAACATAATCCTAGATTTTGAGCAAGCAATGCTTTCAACCATCCTAAAAATCCACCCCCATACCTGCATTAAAGTCTGCTACTACCATTTAAACCAGTGTCTATGGAGACATCTACAAAAAACTACCTTAAGTGTAGAATATGCAACTAACTCATCTTTTGCATACCAAATTAAAAAAACTCATAGCACTGGCTTATGTTCCGGAAACAGACGTAGCAGAACACTACAACATTCTAATAGACAGCACCTTCTATAAACAAAATTAAGCTAAGTTGAGTCCATTTTTGGACTTTTTGAAGACACCTGGGTAGGCAGACTCCATAGATCTGGCCACAGAAGAAACCCTAAATTCCTAATACCCTGGTGGAATGTTTACAGAAGCACCTTAAATGGTGAATCTAAAACTAACAACCCAGTAGAAGGTTGGCACAATGCCTTTATACAATCAACTGGCAGAACAAAACCAAGTTTAGAGCATTTTATTAAGTGCCCACAAAAAGAACAAAGCTACCAGAAATTCAGAATGGAGCAATCCATAACTGAACTAGTCCCTAAAACATCAAAACAAAATAAGCAAATACACAAATACCTAGAAGAGCAAGTGAAATTATATCCTAGTACACAAGGCATTGAATACTTAAACATAATTGCCAAAACCCTACTCTGAATAAATCTCAACACCAAACCAGTCCCTAAAAATGTCACCTAAATATTCAGAATAACATTTGAATCTTGATTTTTGAAACTCTTTAATGTATGCAATATATATAATAATTAATCACATATATATGCACACATTACTTAAAAAGAAGTAATGTAAAACAATGCAAGATTAATAATTTCATTACCCACCCACAAAATTGAAGAAATAAATAACTTACCAATCATGTTGGAAATCCAATAACGTCCTTCTCCACCAAAATAATCCAGTTAGTGAAAAGTTAACCCAAAATAAAATGTAAAAATACAACTGTACGAAAAACAGACAATCCATGCAGTGAAGATCCGTCGAATAACCATAAAAATCCCGAAAAATAGTTAAAAATTGAAGAAACGCTCCAGGAAAACCGAAAACTTTAAAGAAGTGTTTGAAATCCATTGGTTAATAAAACCAACAAACACTTCCTTAAAATAAAAAACGCAACTTCCGATATGGCGAACACCTATAACAGAAACATATAAAACAGACATTCCCACCCACATTAAACAACACATAAACAACTACTAACATTAGTAATAACATTATATTCCTACTACATGAACTTAAAACATAGATATAGGAACTCTGTAAACAAGCCTAAAACAAGGTAAAAGTACGTGTAGTCACCACACGTAAATAATAGTTCTCAAAATCTAAAATACAACACACTCACATCTAACAACAGTAAATAGCAGCAGACTACTCTCAAAACTACATTAAAATACACATAAAACATATAAAACAAACCTTACCTTAAGCGACGTGAAGTCTCTCCCAACCGCGAGCTACTCTTCATCCAAATGACACAAAACGACCTAAGCCGGTTACAAAAAAGAGAACCCAACAGTAACAAAATAGTCCAATGTAAGAAATATAATATAAAAGCTTTGTAAAATCACCCACAATAATTACAAAATAGCTACTATTTTTTATTTAAAAAAATTCTTGCTAGTATTAAATCATTTTGAAATATGTATTGAAACTGTACAAATAAATATTATGAATTTATTAATATTTATTTAAAAAATATTAGAAATGTTAACAAATGTTACACACTGTTGTAATATACTATTTCTGTTTGAAAAAAATATCCCTATATCTGAACAACTTTTGTTTAAAAAAATACTGTAAAAACATTATTAATAATATTTTAAATATTATTATTAATATTTATGTTTAATTTACTAACAACATATGTAATATTATAAATTAATGATATTACATATTACATATAAGCATATTATGTTTTCTTCTTCTTCTGTAAAAATTATTGTAATTTTGTATAAAAATTATTTGGACAAATATACATGTTTCATAAATGTTAAATAAATATTATTTTAAATATTATCTCACTAAATATACAATACCTAATACATATTTGTTGTTGAAAATATGTTTAAAATGTTCTGTGTTTTTACTACTATAATCTCACAAATCTATTATTGGCAAAATGGAATTAGGTGCTCGACACTAATTAAATACAATTTACTATTACCAATCCAATCTACATTAAATTGAAGTAGGTGCTGGACACTAATTAAATATAATTTACTATTCCAACTCCAGTCTACATTAAATTGAAGTATGTGCTGGGCACTAATTAAATATAAATTACTATTCCAACTCCAGTATACATTAATTTGAAGTAGGTGCTGGACACTAATTAAATATAATTTACTATTACCACTCAATTCTACATTAAATTGAAGTAGGTGCTGGACACTAATTAAATATAATGTAATATTCCCACTCCAGTCTACATTAAATTGAAGTAGGTGCTGGACACTAATTAAATATAATTTATTATTGCCACTCCAGTCTACATTAAATTAAAGTAGGTGCTGGACACTAATTAAATATAATTTACTATTCTAACTCCAGTCTACATCAAATTTAAGTAGGTGTTGGACACTAATTAAATATAATTTACTATTCCCACTCCATTCTACATTAAATTATAGTAGGTGCTGGACACTAATTAAATATAATTTACTATTCCCACTCCAATCTACATTGAATTGAAGTAGGTGCTGGAAACTAATTAAATATAATTTAATATTCCCACTCCAGTCTACATTAAATTAAAGTAGGTGTTGGACACTAATTATATATAATTTACTATTCCCACTCCAGTCCACATTAAATTGAAGTAGGTGCTGGACACTATTTAAATATAATTTTATATTCCCATTCCAATCTACATTAAATTGAAGTAGGTGTTGTAAACTAATTAAATACAATTTACTATTCCCACTCCAGTGTATATTAAATTAAAGTAGGTGATAGACACTAATTAAATATAATGTACTTTTCCAACTCCAGTCTACATTAAATTGAAGTAGGTGCTGGACACTAATTAAATATAATTTACTATTCCAACTCCAGTCTACATTAAATTGAAGTAGGTGCTGGACACTAATTAAATATAATTTACTATTCCCACTCCATTCTAAATTAAATTATAGTAGGTGCTGGACACTAATTAAATATAATTTACTATTCCCACTCCAATCTACATTGAATTGAAGTAGGTGCTGGGCACTAATTAAATATAATTTAATATTCCCACTCCAGTCTACATTAAATTAAAGTTGGTGTTGGACACTAATTATATATAATTTACTATTCCAACTCCAATCTACATTAAATTGAAGTAGATGCTGGACACTAATTAAATATAATTTACTATTCCCACTCCAGTCTACATTAAATTGAAGTAGCTGCTGTACACTAATTATATATCATTTACTAGTCCCACTCCAGTCTACAATAAATTATAGTAGATTCTGGACCCTAAATAAATACAATTTACTATTCCCACTCCAGTCTACATTGAATTGAAGTAGGTGCTGGACACTAATTAAATATAATTTACTATTCCCACTCCAGTATACATTAAATTGATCTAGGTGCTGGACACTAATCAAATTTAATTTAATATTCCCACTCCAGTCTACATTAAATTATAGTAGGTGCTGCACAGTAATTTAATATAATTTACTATTCCCACTCCAGTCTACAATAAATTGTAGTAGATTCTGGACCCTAAATAAATACAATTTACTATTCCCACTCCAGTCTACATTGAATTGAAGTAGGTGCTGGACACTAATTAAATATAATTTACTATTCCCACTCCAGTATACATTAAATTGATCTAGGTGCTGGGCACTAATTAAATATAATTTAATATTCCCACTCCAGTCTACATTAAATTAAAGTAGGTGTTGGACACTGATTATATATAATTTACGATTCCAACTCCATTCTACATTAAATTGAAGTAAGTGCTGGACACTAATTAAATATAATTTACTATTACCACTCCAGTCTACAATAAATTGAAGTAGCTGCTGGACACTAATTAAATATCATTTACTATTCCCACTCCAGTCTACATTAAATTATAGTAGATGCTGGACCCTAAATAAATGCAATTTACTATTCCCACTCCAGTCCACATTGAATTGAAATAGGTGCTGGACACTAATTAAATATAATTTACTATTCCCACTCCAGTCTACATTAAACTGATCTAGTTGCTGGACACTAATTAAATTTAATTTAATATTCCCACTCCAGTCTACATTGAATTGAAGTAGGTGCTGGACACTAATTATATATAATTTACTATTCCAACTCCAATCTACATTAAATTGAAGTAGGTGCTGGACGCTAATTAAATATAATTTACTATTCCCAATCCATTTTACATTAAATTATAGTAGGTGCTGGACACTAATTAAATATAATTTACTATTCCCACTCCAGTCTACATTGAATTGAAGGAGGTTCTGGACAGTAATTAAATATAATTTACTCTTCCCACTCCAGTCCACATTAAATTGAAGTAGGTGCTGGACACTAATTATATAAAATGTACTATTCCAACTCCAATCTACATTAAATTGAAGTAGGTGCTGTACACTAATTATATATAATTTAATATTCCCACTCCAGTCTACATTAAATTGTAGTAGGTGCTGGACACTAATTAAATATAATTTACTATTCCCACTCCAGTCTACATTGAATTGAAGTAGGTGCTGGACCTTAATTAAATATAATTTACTATTCCAACTCCAGTCTACATTAAATTGAAGTAGGTGCTGGACACTAATTAAATATAATTTACTATTTCCACTCCCTTCTACATTAAATTATAGTTGGTGCTGGACACTAATTAAATATATTTTACTATTCCCACTCCACTCTACATTGAATTGAAGTAGGTGCTGGACACTAATTAAATATACTTTAATATTTCCACTCCAGTCTACATTAAATTAAAGTATTTTTTTATTTGTTATATTATTTTTAAATAGATTTTTTATTTTTTTCTATTTTTAATCACTACAAATAATAGTAATTATTAATTTTTTTAAAATATTTTATTATTTTCTTACATATATTTTAAAACACTCCCCACCCTTATCCCCTATAAACCCAATAACCCGCTCCTAAAAATATATATGTTATTTTATTAATAATATTTTTTTATATATTTTTAAATTTTTCTATGTATAATCAGTAAAAATAATAGTAATTTCTAATTTATTTTAAATATTTTATTATTTTCTTACATATATTTTAAAACACTCCCCACCCTTATCCCCTATAAACCCAATAACCCGCTCTTAAAAATATATATGTTATTTTATTAGTTATAATATTTTTTAATATATTTTTTATTTTTTTCTATTTATAATCAGTAAAAATAATAGTAATTTCTAATTTTTTAAAAATATTTTAATATTTTGTTACATATATTTTAAAACACTCCCCACCCTTATCCCCTATAAACCCAATAACCCGCTCCTAAAACGATATATGTATTTTTATTAATTATATTAATTTTTAATATATTTTTTATTTTTTCTATATCACTGTTAATAATCATAATGAATTTTTTGCATACATTATTTCAATTTTTTTTTTTACTATTATACGATATTTTTTATAGTCGATATTTTATCTCACGATATACTTACTTTCGATATATTAATAGACATACTAATCACGATATTTTTGTATTCGATATTTCTTTTTTTCCATATTATCTACCTACGATATTAAATCTTCGATATTATGTCTTATCAATATAAAATTTTCGATATTATGTCTGATTACCAGGCCAAATGACGGCACAAAAGCAGCCTGTTCTATTTTCAAGAAGCTAAAATACACTCAATTCACTTATCTGGTTGGTAGAACACCAAAAAAATCGCTCTATATATCTCCATTAATAAAAAGGCGCAGAATAGGATCCTTGTTTGTTTTATGTTCATATTTTAATTCCATGGGGTACTGGGTCACCAAGGAAGAAATACATTTTTTGTATACCTAAACCTATGTAGGTGTCACCTCCAGGGGAGCAGACTAATTCAATTCACATCACATTATGGAACCTACAAAAAGCAACACATTCTTTGATGTGAGCTTGAAACAGGCATGCCAAAAATATTGTAAAATATACAATACTATACGTAAACTTATGTAATGTGCCGTTCAAATTTTATAAAAAGTAGAAGGAAGTCTCCTCATTACCTGCCTACACAAATTGCAATTTATATATTTCCATATTCCAAAATCCCCAAATTGGCCAATGCAAATACCAAACCAAACAGCAAGCGTCGCATCAAACAACCATTTTTAAAATACTCAAAAAGGTTCTCAGTCAGGAGTGGTAAACATGTGGAGGATCAAAATCAGGAAGACCAGAAATATACTGGGCTGCAGAGACAGAATCCCCAAAATCTCTGTGCACAGAGTACCTCCTTGGTACAGTCCTGTCCTGTCTTCCTCAGTAGATTCCTGTCTCCTGTCAAGATCACTCCATAGGATAGCCACTTCTCTGATGAAGTCCACGTTGGAGCGCCATTTGTAGAACATAGAAACCTTCTCAGGGGTCTCATTGATAGACCTGGTTCTTTTAAACCAACACAGAAGAGATTGGCACAGTAGCTGTAATTTAAAAGAATGCATTTATTAACCTCAGATGAGGGAGACTACGTTACACAGTACCCTCAGGAACTGTATGAGGCATTCTAAGGAGTACAGAAAACAGGGACCTTATATATTGCTAGGTTACATTAGTCAGCATAAAACCAAGGGGAGGTCCTGGCACATGTAAGCATGCAAAATGACTAATATGGGTATACAAGATTTGCATGCTCAACAAAGTGGGAGGAGAGTTACTTCTCCCTACATCAGCAAGAACAGCCTGACAGTTCTATACTAGGAACAGGTGCATTCTACTAGCTAGGCCTCTCTGAGCATGTGCAAGGCTCTAAAGAGGGAAACAGCACATGGCGAGCACATGGCTGCCTAAAATGGCTGCAAAGTACAAAATGGCTTTCAGCTCATGCTAACAAATCCCTGCAATCTTTAACACCTTAACACCAATTTATTCGCTCCCAGGCTGACAATGGA
This sequence comes from Lissotriton vulgaris, assembly GCF_964263255.1. NCBI lineage: Eukaryota > Metazoa > Chordata > Amphibia > Caudata > Salamandridae > Lissotriton > Lissotriton vulgaris. The sequence goes on along the minus strand of NW_028246079.1, from coordinate 426,612 downwards.
GCCTAGTGAGCAGCTGGGCCCTGCGGGCTGTATGGCCTTTAGCCCTACACTCCTGGTGTGCTTAACTGGGTCGCCCTCCCTTTCGGACCCCCTCCCCCCTCCCCTATCCCCACACCACAATCAATGTTCTAAACTGCTTCATTATCAAGAGAGTCCTGGCGTCCTTATTTCATGCAGGAAAGGGCTGGAATGTCTAAAAATAAACTTGTGAATGTATCAAGTGAACAACTGAAACCCTCTACCTCATTTGGTCACACCTTACTATAATGAGCAGGTCCTCGTGCCAGCTCACCCTTGTGCCAGCTCCCCCTATTTATTTATTTATTTGTATAGCGCAACTAATACCCGGGGCGTCTAGGCGCTTGGCATCACACCACATGATTACACTGAGATAACAGTGAGAGACTAAGACCTAAAATAAGAGAAGCTATGAGGTAAATAGCCAAGTCTTTAGACCCTTCCTTAAGGACAGCATATCAGGTGAAATGTTAAGCTTAACAGGCAGACGATTCCACAATCTGGCTGTGATGTTTACAAAGCTTTTACCACCCCAGTTCGAAAGTTGGGGTTGGGCACCTCTACATAGTCTGGGCCGTATTTATAAAGGGCCTTAAAGGCAATGCATAGCGCCTTGAAATAAACGGGTAGCCAGTGCAAGGCTGTAAGAGCCTGCTTGGTTGAGGAGTGATTAGGAATGCCAAAGAGCAGACGAGCCGCAGAGTTTTAAAGAGCCTGCAGCTTGACAAGAAGTCCCTTTTGTATACCGACCAGAAGGGTGTTGCAATAGTCCAACCTGGATAACAAAAGTGCCAAAACCCTCGTTTTTTGCAGTTCTGGAGGTATAAAAGGAAAACATTTTCTCAAAGTTTTTCATGTGGAAACATAGATGAGGTGAGCACCTTCACATTGTGGGAAAAAGACAGAGTTGTATCAAAGATGACTTCAACATTTTTTGCCTTAGTGGCTGGAGTGGGAAGGGGACCTAATTCCTGAGGCCACCAATCAGAGGACCAAAAGGACGGATCTCTGCCAAAAATTAAAACTTCAGTTTTATTTGAGTTTAACTTGAGGCAGTTCTCTAGCATCCATCCACTCACTGGATGCATCCAGGCTTGAAAGTTATGGACTGTGCCCTGAATATTGTTTGAAAGGGGGACAATAATCTGGGTATCATCTGCATATGATACCATAGCAAAGCCAAATGATTTAATCAATCTGGCCAGCAGGTTAACATACATGTTAAAATGGGTGGGACTCACAGATGAACACTTTGGGACCCCACACAGGAGCTGGAAGCTATGTGACCTAAGGCCATCTAGTTCCGCTACTTGCTCTGGGTCTGTCAGAAAGGATTTGAAAAGTGAGAGGGCTACGCCTGCTATGCCTATTTCTTGGAGGCGATTCATCAGGAGGCTGTGCTCTACAGTATCGAACCTCATTGAGAGATCCAGAAGAATCAAGGCGGCTATACCTCCATTGCCTACTGTGTGTCTAGTTTCTTCTGATGCAGCAATCAGAGTAAGCTCTGTACTATGCTCACTCCAGAAACCGTACTGCATGGAGTCAAGAATATGATTAGTATGAATAAAATAAGTAAATTCTTGATTCATATACTTTTCAAGCAGTTTTGCTGGGAGGGGAAGGCGTGAGATTGGACAAAAGTTATCTGGGTCTGTTTTGTCTAGGTTGGATTTTATTCACAGGGGTAAAATAGAGTTCTTTTTCCAGATTTCTGGAATTAGTCCAGTTTTGAGAGCAAGATTAAATATGTCTGTAAGTTGATGTGCAACTGCCTTAGCCACTGTCTGCACTATCTTAGGAGAACACGGATCCATTGGCGATCCTGTTTGGTTGGCACATAAAAGTTAACCAACCTGCTCATAGGACATAGGTGCAAAGTCAGAGAATAGGAGAGGATCAGAAACTGAGAGCATATTGGAAGCTTTTGATTCTGCTCTCTCTACATCAGTTTGTATAGGTGGAATGCTTTAGTCCTTTAGGGGCCGCAGAGCAAACGGATCATAAATTCTGGATACCTTTCCATAGAAGAAAGATGCAAGGGTGTTACAAAATGCTTGATCTGCTGCATTATTCCTGGACTCCTGAGTGCGGCTAAATTTCTGAACCGTAACAAACAGTTCTTTAGTATTGTTCTTGGTTGCTTTAATTTTCTCAGAGATAATCCATTTTTGTTTTATGAATCATGTCTTTGTATTGTGTTAGTAATTCCTTATATATTTATTTCTCCATGGTGTCATTGGACTGTCTCCAACGCCTCGCTTGTCTATGGCATCGCCTCTTACTGCCTCCTGCCCAGTCTTCCTGCAGTCCGATACCCTCTGCTGCCTTCTGTTGGTGCCTCCTCTGCTTCATTTTCTGCTCACTTTGCACTCTATTTTTGCCTTTCTCTGCTTGTTCTACCTGCTATTTTTTCCCTTTCTCCACCCGTTCTGCCACGGCTTTTGCGTTTTCCTGCTCATTTGTGCATCTGCTTTTGCCTTTTCCTGCTCGTTTCTGTCTCTGTTTTTGTATTTTCTGCTCGTTTTGCCTGCATTTTTTGCCTTTTCTGCTCTTTCTGCCTCTGCTGTGCCTTTTCCTGCTCATTTTGCCTCTATTGCTGCCACTATTTGTGCCTCATTCTGCTAGCTCCTGCCCTCAATTTTTGCCTTTTCTGCCCATCTCACCCCCTTCCCACTGTATCCCTCCTCCCACCACTCAGTGCCATGCCCTCCGCAAGGACCTACTTAATGACTCCATTGAGCAGGTCCTCGTGCCAGCAGTCCTCCACCCTATGCTTTCTTCCATTGGTGCCTCGTTTTCTGTGATTTTTGCCCTCCACCTTTGCCTTTCTCTGCTAGTTCTACCTGCTATTTGTTTGCCTTTCTCCACCTGTTCTGCCACTGCTTTTGCGTTTTCCTTTTCATTTGTGCATCTGCTTTTGCCTTTTCCTGCTCGTTTCTGTCTCTGTTTTTGTATTTTCTGCTCGTTTTGCCTGCATTTTTTGCCTTTTCTGCTCTTTCTGCCTCTGCTGTGCCTTTTCCTGCTCATTTCTGCCTCTATTGCTGCCACTTTTTGTGCATCATTCTGCTAGCTCCTGCCCTCAATTTTTTCCTTTTCTGCCCATCTCACCCGCCCATTCCCACTGTATCCCTCCTCCCACCACCCAGTGCCATGCCCTCTACCAGGACCTACTTAATGACTCCATTTAGCAGGTCCTCGAGCCAGCAGTCCCCCACCCTGCTGCCTTCCATTGGTGCCTCGTTTTCTGTGATTTTTGCCCTCCACCTTTGCCTTTCTCTGCTCGTTCTACCTGCTATTTGCTTGTCTTTCTCTGCTCGTTCTGCCTCTTATTTTTCTTTTTTCTGCTCATATCTGCCTCCGCTTTTGCAATTTCTGCTACTTTCTGCCGTAGTGTTTGCCTTTTTCTGCTGGTATCTGCCTCTATTTTTGCCTTTTCTACCAGTTTCTGCCTCTATTTTTGCCTTTTTCTGCAGCTTTCTGCCTCTGTTTTTGCCTCTTCCTGCTAGTTCCTTCCCTCAGTTTTTGCCTTTTCTGCCCACATCGCCCTCCTTCCTACCATATTCCTCCTCCTGCCGTTTCCCTCCTCCCACCACCCAGTGCCCCACCCTCCCCCCAGGATTCACCCAATGGAGGCCACAGCGCGACCCCATTGAGCAGGTCCTCATGCCATCCACCCTCTGGTGCCTGCTGTGGGTGCCTTCTCTACTTCGTTTTCTGCTCTCTTTGCCTTTCTCTACTCGTTCTGCCTGCTATTGTTTGTAATTCTCTGCTCTTTCTGCTTCTGCTTTTGTCTTTTTCTGCTTGTTTCTGCCTCTGCTTTTACCTTTTTCTGCATGCTCCTGCCTCTATTTTTGTCTCTTTCTGCTAGTTCCTGCCCTCCATTTTTGCCTTTTCTTCCCATCTCAACCCCGTCCCCCATTTTCTTCTTCCTACTTTTATTCCTCCTGCCAAGTAGCGCCCACCCTCCCACCCAGGACTGACTTAATGGAGGCCTCAGCATGACCATACTGCTGGGAAACCGAAGGAGCATCATCTACGACTCATATGGAGGAGGGCCCTAGGGAAAGTTTAGAGCCCAAACCACAGACTTTATCCCCTATGCAACGCTCTTAACAACAAATAAATCTGGTGGTCTACATCAGGGAGAAAAAACTGAATTACCAAGTCACACAACAAGTGCTAACACCCAAGGACGCCAAAAAGCAAAGACCTTTGCGAACAGATAGGATTTCCGTCAACTACCAATGTGGTCAGTGTCATCATTTGGATATCCTTCCTTCCTACCACTACCCCTCTAGATCACAGAGGAGAGTCATGTGGATCGGGTTTTGACCAGGTCACAGAAATCGCGACAGAAGGAAGTGACAAAAAGACCATTTGTTCACCTAGTAACAGGCCTCAGAAATGAATGTTGGATACTTTGGGTGATGGAGATATATGTGCAGTGCATGTGAGTGAAGTTAAAAAGGAATTAAAAGAGAAAAAAACACTTTAAAACAAATATCTCTGCTAATCCTGATTAAAAAATAGTACAGAAGCAGCTTTGAACACATAGGCTGCCTCACAATTTGGTCGAAATGTTTCAGCCTTGTTGACAATTGGCCATAGGCTCTCTTGAGGACCTAAACAACTGACTGTATTGCTACTACATTCCCAATTTAATGACAAATCATTTGTGTATATAAAGTTGGAATGAATACAACCTTTTGAGTGATCGTCCCGCTGTACAAGTGGACTGCTCTTCATGACTGTAACAGAAAGACACATACAGCTAGATTCCTCAAAGAAAAATGGGCTCGCAAAGGGCCAGATTCTGAGAATCTGGCCCTTTGCGAGCGCAATTTTTGCATTCAGGATTCATCATCCCATATGCAGAAATCGCTAATTGCAAAATCGCTAAATTGCGAGGAATTGCATTTAAGGAATCTCTATTTGAGATTCCTTAAATGCAATTCATTAACCATTTTTAAATTGCGAATTCGCTATTTTTGGCCTCTATTTACCGCGAAGTCAGACTTCGTGGTAAATAGCAAAAACTTATAAAAATGCACTTTAGTGCATTTTTCTAAGTTGGATGTTACACACACACATGTCCTTTGGACATGTCATGTGTGTGTGCAACATCACTCTACATTGACATTTCAGGGGTGCTACAGGGTGTCGCAAAATCGCAAATAAGGAATGAATGGGGAGTTATTCCTTATTTGCGATTAGCAATTTGCTAATCGCAATTAAGGAGGCTGTAGGAATCGCAATTTATTTTGCGATTTCTACATGAATCCCGATTTGCAAGTCCTTAATAGCGATTCCTTAATAATGGCTATTAAGGACTCGCAAATCAGGACATTGATGAATCTTGCCGTAAGTCAATTCATGTAATAGAGAGTACTCCTGCCATCATCGTCGGTTCAAAAGTAGGTAAATAAATATACAAGGTGGAAAACATCAGAAATCCTAAAGCTAGCATCACTGATTACAAAGTGGGGGGCGTGGCTTGGACGCCGATGGCGATGGTCGCCTGAGAGCTTGGCTCCGAGACTGAGCCCGCATTTATCCTGAATTTTGAGGGTTATTGGGCGCCCCGATCCCCACAAATCGAAGATCGAGTTGGGGCCGACCTGGTGGGGCGCCTGAGGAAACCCGAAAATAGACTGCTCTTGTCGAAAAAAGCGAAGTTGCGGAGGGAGCGGAGCGGAGCTCAAGATGGCGCCCGGATTGGCTCGATAGACCTGCCGAGAACCTCGGCCCGGAAGAACCCGCCGACTCTGCACGTGCCTTCTCCACATCTCCTCTCTCGGAGAGACGACAATCCATCCGTCGACCTGGGAGTGTCCGGACACTGTAGACATCCCCGGAAGATTGATAGTCGTTTTTTTTTTTCGGCGTTGAGTAGACCCTGGCGGCCGGAGATCGTGGCCGGAGAAGCCGAGCCGCCCGAGACGGTCAACTTTACTCCGCTGTGATCCTGTAATCATCGGTGAGGGTGCCCGACGCCATGAACCCGGCCCCCTCGGGTCCCGAGGAACTTTATGGGCGACACTATAACACTGCCCTGTGGGAGACCCGGCTTTGTCGGGGGCGGCAGACTGAGGCCTCACTCGGTCCGACGGGTCCAGGTCGACTGGCGGTGATCGCCCCCCGCCTCCCCCCTAGTGGCCTCCGGGGACTCGGCGGTGGTTCATCCCGAGAGATCTGGGTAGTGGCAGAACTCTGCGCCACTGCGCTGGGAATGATTGAAGGCCCGTTCCACCGCGGCCGATCGCCGGAAGATCAGCAGCCGACGCCCATCTTTGGCGAGTCGCCTGCCGAGCTTCTTACTGCAGATCACGTCCGCCATGGGGAAACCAAGAGGACCTAAAGGGACCACTCCAGCCGCCTCGGACACGGAGGCTCCGGATAAGGATGATCGACATGACCCAGAGAGTTCTGGAGGCCCTCACCTACAGCAGCAATTCGATAGAATCCTAGAGGCGATCGCAGATACACGATCGACCCTACAACAAGACATCGCCCAAGTTGCGACGAGCTTGGGCCTCCTCAGAGCGGACCACGGCAAGCTCTCGGACAGAGTCAAAGAGATAGAGAGCTCTGTGAAGGTCCTAGAGCCGGCGCAAAAGACTCTGGCCGCTGCGATGAAGGATGCCCTGACCCGGATCGGTGACTTGGAGAGACGGGCGGAGGACGCTGAAGGGCGTAATAGGAGGAACAATATTCGTGTGGTGGGCCTACCGGAGAAAATTGAAAATGGCGACATGGTGGCCTATCTGGAATCTTGGCTCCGGACTGTAGTGGCACCGGAGGGTCTGTCCTCCTTCTATACCCTGGAGCGAGCACACAGGGTACCGGCCAGACCTCCTCAACAGGGCCGTTCCCCGCGCCCGGTGGTGGAGCAATTATTGCATTTCCGGGACAGGGATCTTCTCCTCAATGCCGCCAGACACAACGGCCCATATCAGGTAGAGAACAGCCAAGTGAACATTTTCCCGTACTATACTTATGAGACCCAACGCAAGCGGACCTCCTTTCTAGCGGTCAAACGTGAACTGCGGAGCGAGGGTATACAGTACTCCCTGCTCTTTCCAGCGAAACTCCGCATCATCCTTGATGATACGACCAAATTTTTTGAAACCCCGGAGGACGCTTGCAATTGGCTTGAACTGTACAGGGCTGGTAAAGATGGCTTCGGTTCCTCCTTCCAGGCGACGTCGGAGACTGGACAGCAACGGAGATCCAAACGTCTTCGGAGCCGCCGCGGTAAACCGGGCGGCCCTCGACGGTAGAGACTATTGCCGAGCGGCGAGGAGTGTTGGAAATGGTTTCCAACTTATCTGGCTCCCAGGGCGGTCCCATCGTCGAAGAATCGGAACCTGGCGGAGAGGGGGCCCATTCGGACACTGAGGACTCGGAGACTGATAGTGTGAATTTACCTGTGGTTACTCCGGACTCGGCAGAGGGCATGCTGGATGGGCAGGGATGAACTCGGGTGAGCTGACTCCATTTGGGCGGGGGAATGTGTCGGGGGGTGAAGAGGTTGTAGGAGTTGTTGCTGGGCCATGAATCACCGGAGGGATTGGGGGGCCTAGCTACGCCTGATACTTATGATCTGGTGCTCGGTCTAGCCTCGGTAGCCTGAGACTCGGTGACCCATTGCTGGCGCCCGGCCCACGCTTGGCCCTTAAGGCACACCTACGGTGGCTACCGTAGGATTAGTTGGGAAAGGGGAGTTTACTGAGGGTACGGTTTGGATGGGAACTGGATGGTGCTGTTTGGGTCCTATTCTGGGGTGGGTGGGAGGGGGTTTGTTTCAGGGGGGAGTTCTGTTGTTTTTGGGGGGGAAGCCGCTATTGGTGTTGAATCGACTATTGAACGATCCATGACTGAGCATTGCTGGGGGAACCTGGATGTGACAATTTGGGACAATGGCTGAGATCACTAATTTCAAATGCGTCACTTGGAATGTGCGGGGCCTTCACACTATGTCCAGACGACACAAAGTTCACGCTTATCTGGTGCGTAGAGGGGTGCAGATAGCGTTACTATAGGAGACACATCTTACTAAGGCGGAAGGGGCAGCGCTACAGCGTAGATGGAGAGGGCAGGTATACTACACCACATATTCAGCTTATGCGAGAGGGTTGTTGATCTGGATAAGAGCTGGGATACCCCTACATGTTTCCAAATCTGTGGTGGATCCGGAGGGACGATACGTGGCAATTTCTGGCACATTGGGGGGTAGGGCTCTGAATATTTGTTGCATTTATGCGCCTAACGTGGACCAACTCGCCTTCCTGACCGAGTTGTCGGGCTCCTTGGCCCATTTCCTGTCGGGGACCCTCCTGATGGGAGGAGATTTTAACTCGGTGGTGGATGTGGACATCGATCGTTCACACCCCCCCTTCCGGATTCCCCAGTCGGCGGGGAGCTAAAGGCAGGAAGGAATGGCAGGCTCAATGGGGGCTGACAGATGTTTGGCGAGCGCAACACCCCTATGCTAGAGATTATTCATACTTTTCTGGTATGCACGAATTACATGTGAGACTAGATGGGTTTCTGGGGTCGGCGGAACTGGTGTCCGCGACTGTGAGATCTGAATACTTCGCTAGGACCATCTCTGATCACAACCCCCTATTAGTGGATTTCAGATGGTTTCCGGGGGTCCATAGCGCACCCACTTGGAAACTGCGCCCCGAGATATTGGAGGATATAGTCTTCAAGGCAGACCTAGAGAATAAAATTACTGACTATTTTGCGACAAATGGGGGCACAGCTGGGTCGAGGGCCTCTGAGTGGGATGCTTTTAAAGTGATGATCAGGGGCTATTGTATATCCAAAAAAGTGGGAATGCGACGTGTCATCCTCGATGACCTGGCCACCGCGGACCGGAAGCTCCGCGAGATGGAGCTTCGCCGCCCCGGCCACCCAGAACTTCAGGAAACTACCGCTGCAGCGAGAGAGGCGGTAGCGGTAGAGGTCGAACGATTACGGTGTTTTGATTATAAGGCCTATGTCACCAGATCGCTCACAGAAGGGGACAAGTCGGGCGCACTCTTAGCCTGGCTGGCCAACCCCATGAGACGGACCACCCCGACGGTGTCCATGCGCACCGCGGAGGGAACTGAGGTGCATACCCAACCGGAGATACTCAATTGCTATTTGAGATACTAGGAGAGGCTGTACCGTAGTAGACTGACCCGTGATCCTGCTCTGATCGATGACTATTTGCAATCCTTAGAGATTCCCGCACTCGAACCTGAAATAGCGAAGGCCTTGGGTACAGACATAGAAATTGGGGAAATCCGTAGCGCCATAAAAGGGATGGCGAGGAACAAGACCCCGGGCCTCGATGGGCTCCCGGTGGAATTCTACTCCGCCTACGTGGATCTCCTGGCTCCCCGACTATTAGTGGTCTACAGGGAAGCGAAACGCCTTGGACGCCTCCCCGGCTCGATGTGTGAAGCCTTGGTAGTCCCCCTCCTCAAACCTGGTAGAGAGTCCGATAACCCGGCGTCCTATTGACCGTTATCGATGCTAACGGTCGATTATAAAATTCTGAGCAGCATATTGGCGTCGAGACTGCTGAGGCACATGCGTTCCTTAGTACATGAGGATTAGGCAGGATTTATCCCTAAACGCAATACAACTATGAATATTTGTCGCTTATTCCGTTTATTGGAGGAACCACACACGGAGGCCCTGTGCCCCTTGGTCCTTTCGATTGACCTGGAAAAGGCCTTCAACAGCCTGGAATGGGAATATTTACGTAGAGTACTAATGCGTTTCGGTCTGGGAGAGGGATTTGTCAGATGGACCATGGTACTTTATGCCTCGGCGACGGCCAGAGTGAGAATGGGCCCGCTGGTCTCCCAACAATACCCAGTGGAACAAGGCACGAGACGAGGATGCTCGTTATCCCCCCTGTTCTTTGCGCTCGCGGTGGAACCGCTAGCGTTATCGGTCCGGACTGGAGCCTACTTCGGCGGGCTACGGACTTTATCAGGACAACAATACATCTCTCTTTATGCCAATGACCTGCTGCTCTTTCTCGAGGACTCGAGCAATGCTCTGGTTGGGGCTGAAGCGGCTCTCACGACATTCGGAGAGATCTCGGGCCTCAAGGTGAACTGGGCCAAGACTTGCCTGTTCCCGGTTCGAAAGGGGGAGTCCAAACCCGACACCGCTAGAGAGATTATGTGGGAACCTAGCTGCCTCAAGTACCTGGGGGTATATGTGTACCATGACCCTGCCGATCTCCTGGACGGCAATATAGCCCGCTGTATTCGCGCGCTGCGAGGCAGCATGGACTTCTGGGCCACCTTGCCGCTTTCGGTGGCTGGGCGTATAGCGCTGCTGAAAATGGTGGCACTACCCCGGCTGATATATTATTTTCGAGCGCTCCCGATTTGGGTTCCGCTGGCCACCTTCCGGCTCTTGAGATCTATGCTGGTGGGGTTCCTCTGGGGGTCGGGCCGCCGAAGGGTGGCGCTCAAGACCCTGATGAGACCGAAATCGGAGGGTGGCCTAGCGGTGCCGGATTTTGAAAAATACTATCTAGCGGCTCAACTGCAATCCTTCACCCAGGAGATAGCGAGAGAGTTCCGAGGCCCGGAGGATGGGAGAGGGAGGGGAATGCCCAGACACGTTATCTCCTACATTACATTACGCCAGCGCTTAGCTCTGAAAGACCTTACGCTCGAGGAACGGACTATACTGCTGTGTTGGAATCGTGCCCATGCCCGGAGCTGAAACTCCCGTATGCTCCGGAGATTCCATTGGGGATGATAACTGCCTTGCTGCACGGTGGAGACTGGTCACGCTTAAGGCACTGGGAAGATGCAGGGTTGCAGTTAGTTGGAGATCTCTATGAAGATGGGGTGTTACTGCCCTTCCAGGAGATTCTGGACCGCTTTGATGTTCCCCGAGGCGACTTCCTCCTTCACACAGCTGTTATTAAAGCAATTCAGATGCACTGGAAGAGGGGTATAGAGGAACCGCCAACATCACCAGTGTGCCAGTATGTTATGATGTCCTCGGGGACGGTCAAGGCGGTCACGTGTTTATATAATAGATTAATTAATGAGGGTCTGCCCCCGCTCAACGTACTACGAAACCGGTGGGAAGCCGACATAGGGAAAGATATACCGGAAACGACGTGGACACAACTAATGCGTCATGCCTGGAAAGGCACGCGCCACGCCCGGTTTCAATTGGTTCACTTTTATGTACTTCACAGGGCCTACCTGACTCCGGCGAAAATCCAACAATACTTCGCCTCAGACACGGCGGCTTGCCCCAGATGCCGATCACCTGCGGCGGACCTTATACACATGCTGTGGTCATGCCCAGCGCTGTCCTCCTACTGGCTCCTGATAGGGGACACCCTCAATGGGGTCACTGGGAGATCCTTGACCTTTGACGCGGCGGTGGGGATCCTACATTGGTTCCCTCATACCCCTAAAAACAAAATCTCTAGTAAATTTATTGACCTAGGGCTCATTCTAGCAAAGAGAGAGATAACCAGGCATTGGAAGGCACGAGTTGGTCCAACAGGCGCTAAATGGCACAATGAACTTCTGAAGTGGGCGCCCTGCGATACCAGCTGGCGAGGCGACAGCAGAATGAGAGGGCGCTAGAAGTTGCATTGGAATGGGAGACTTTAGTGCAGGCCTTGCGAGATTACAGCGCTTCCAGCGATTCCGAGAGTGATGACGCAGCACAACCTGAGTCCCGTTAGATGTCCATAACACTGGTTTCTACGCGGTTGATTAAGGTTTCTTTCCACAAGCTCTTCTTACACACACACCACACTGATGGCGGGACTGGGCGGGGGGAGGGGGTAGATAGAGGTAGAGGGGAGCGTAGTTCGCTTTCATTTCATTTTACTATTATTCTGAGTCCTTTCACACTAAGTGGTTAGTCCCCGCTCCTCTGGTGGGCGCTGGGTTGAGTGGGTGTTGGGGGTGTTTTAGGATGATTTAGAAAAGCAGATGAAGATCGTTCGTTTATTTGGATCAACCCCAGCAATCTACCGGATACCCGTATGCGACCTTATCGCAGACGCCGCCCGACCTTTGGGTTGTGGGCTGAATGGCTGTGTATGGGAGGTGTTTCCTCATGGGAATCTGTTGTTTTTCTTTTCCATTGAAGTTATGTCGCTGATCTATCATGTAACTTTGGCTAATTCCTGCAATAAAAATATATTTAAAAAAAAATCACTGATTACAAAGTGCGCTCGTCTGTGGCATGGGCTAAAAGCATATACTACTCCTGTATGCACCTTTCCCCTCCACATGCATATCGTTAGTCTGTGCCATTGGGAGCAAAGCAAAAGTTAAAGTTCACTACGCTCTCACATCCGTCTTGCAAACAAATGCAGCATGGTGCAACAAAAACATGGACGAGTCTACAGAGACTTACCTCCCCTTCGTTGCCTCAGGCTCTGACTGAATAGTCTGGGAGGTGCATCGGTTCATCTTTTACTTTCTTTTATGCCGTAATTCTCCCGAAATTGAGGTGAACTCTGGCGTCTGCAGGTGACCTCACTCTGGACTACAGAATGATGTCACTGTACTTGGAAGTAGTAATTCATTGGCTATCGCGGAAATAGCGATTCAGATTTATCGCTATCCCTCTTTCATAAAAGTGTGGGGACTAATTATTTTGTCAATACCTGGGACATCCTTTAAATATACTTTATTGACAACAGGAATATCCCTAATGTTTCTTGCATGCAGCAAAGCTGTTTGTATATTTTTCTGCATTGTCTACTATAAACTACAGAATGACATCACTGAAGCAGGAAGCTGTAGTTCTGTATGAATCTGTAGGGCACAGGGGAACCGCTTATAAAGATATATATATCTATGCCTATTAACACAGCGCGACTGTGGAGTAGTTAGATAACTGCAAAGGGGAGTCTGTGCTTCTTGCCAAAATATGCCTATTACTATCTTCTTAAACTACTTCCTGTAGGATTGACACAACACATATATTAGCAGCCTCATTTTAGTCTAAAAAAGTGGGGTTCTATTAGGCAGTCCAAGGTATAACATCGTTAAGGCCTGAGGTGTTGCTATGCAGTTTAAACACCCACTTTTGTTATTTTATAAAGAGAAATCTAGCTACATCACTCACATGAGGTGGTATGTGTGGTTTCTCTAAAACAGTCCATGTGAACTCATCAGCCTGATGATCTAACTCGGCGAAATATTTTGTTAGTTTCGTATTGTTTTTTTTGCATCTGAAGGTGCTTTTGTGTTCTAGCATCCTGAGCTTAACTTTACGAGCCGTCATTCCCACATATTGACATTTGCAAGGGTACTGTATCAAATAAATCAGATTGTCACTATTGCAGTTAGACAAAGCTATTTTTGCCCAAGGTCTGTTGGTCCCAATGTCAATTGTTTTTGAGTGTCGTGTCTGTGGGCAAATTGCACAAGCTCCGCAGGGAAAATGGCCATGAACTGCAGGTAGGCCCCAGAGTGTGCCAACTTTTGCTGGTCCTTGTTCTTTGGTCGCTTGTGCACCAATTTATCCTTTAGGTTGGTCCCTCTTTTAAATGAGAACAGTGGAAGTGGAATTTTATCCTGGCAACTATTTAGAAGTCGCCAATGCTTTCGAATACACTTCTGGATGCCATTTGTTAACGTGCTGAATGTATTAACAAAAGTCAAAAGCCCCAAGGGTGGATTTTCAACCTCTGGTTCCAATAGCCCCTCCCTGTGGTTGTTGGTAGCGCGTTTGTATGCTCGTTTGATGATTCTTGGAGGATACTTCCTCTGTACTTTATTATTGTTCATGAACTGTATGTAAATGTATGTGTTTTACAAATGTCTTTGTTACTACTGTCGTACAATATTTGAGGTAATATTACAAAGGTCATTGTGAGATGTTGTGTACAATATTTTTAATGCTGTATGGATTAACTTGAGTTATAAAATGTTAGAAATACAAAATTGCTTGTTTTTAAAGATAATTGTTCTGAAATGTTCAGAAATTGTTGGGAAGACATTTCATGTAAGCCTGATGAAGTTGGTCTGACCTTATACTCCACCGAAACGCCTCCCGCATAAACAATAAGGAGGACTGTGTACTAACTGGTTAGAAAATAATTCCGACATTGTTTGCTGAATTTAATTTTCTGTCTCTACCTCCTTTTTACTAATAGGAATTAATTGTTTCCTTACTTTTAATGTTCTTCCCCTCTTTTTAATCCCATTTTTTTAACCATTGCTGAATTATTGTTTTTTTAAACATTGCATTGTATAATAAATTGTCCAGGACTTTTTCATAATTTCATTTGTGTTTTGCCTCATAAGTATAGTATGTTTTCTGTCTATGTGTTGTTGCCTTGAATGGTTTGTCAAACATCTGTTACTTTAAGAAGGTGCCCCAAAGGGACTTTTTGCTTGACCTAAGAGGATACTTCTTCTGTGTCAGTTGTTGAGACAGATTTCGGGTGTGTTGTTTATGCTGTTCTGGAGTGGAACAATTCCTTCTCACCCGTAAAAACTGCCCATACGGCAAATTATCCCGCATGGCCTTCGGATGTTGGATATCATACCTGAGAAGAGAGTTGCGAGCCATTGGCTTGCGGTACAGTTCACTCTCCAACCCTGTCAGTGTGGCAAAAATAGATAAGTCAAGTAAGCTATTCTGTTCGTATGTGCCTCTACTGTGAATTTCAAAAAGGTTTTCCGTGTATTTAGCCATTGTTGGAACTGTACAACTGAGTCCAGATCTCCATGCCACACAACGAAAACGTCGTTGATATACCGCTTCCGTAGTCGGATCGACTCATGGAAGGGATTATCGGAGGTCAACACATGCTCTTGTTCAAAAGTGTGGACGTATAAATTCGCCAAACTAGACTCAAAAACACTCCTCATGCTCGTGCCAGAGATTTGGAGGTAAATCGTTTCTTCAAACTTGAAGAAATTTTCTTTCATGGTCAAATGAGCCAGGGTCATGATCAAATGGACTGGAGTAATGGAATCAGAGTCAGTGTCATTCAAGATAGAGGCAATTGTATCCAACGTCTCATCTTGAGGGATGGATGTATACAATGATTCGGCATCGAAGGAGACTAAGAGGTCTCTCTCCGTGTCGAATTCCAAAATGGGTAGGAGACACAATATGTCCTTTGCATCTTGAAGATATGTGGGCATCTTCTTGACTATGGGCCTCAAGAAATAATTTACAAAAGTAGATAATGGCTTAAGAATTGAACCTAACCCAGAAATGATGGGTCTCCCTGGTGGTGGTCGCTGGGTCTTATGTACTTTTGGTAAAGTATAAAAGTATGGCATTACAGGGTCGGTGGTTTGGAGATATGCAGCCTCTTGCAGTGTGATTCACCCTTCATTGCTTGCTTTCTCCACTATTTCGGTGAGGGCGTTCCTGATTCTCTCTGTTGGGTCTTCTTTGAGAGGACGATAAGACCTCCTGTTGCCCAGTTGCCTTAAGTACTCTGCTCGATATGCCTTAGTTTCTAAGATCACAATTGCACCACCTTTGTCTGCGGGCTTGATGGTTATATCACGATCCTGAGTGAGGGCTCGTAGAGCTGTTTGTTCTTTCTTAGGTGGATTGCTGTAATTACTTCTTTTTTTGGTACATAGAGCAGTGATTTCTTCTTGCACCACTCTCCAAAGTGAGTACTTGTGGTGGTATACTTTGTAGAGGGGGATTGAAGGTGGACCGTTTCTTTAAACTGGTGTTCACCATTTCTGTGGAAGGCTGTGCAAAGTCTCTATCTTTGAAGAAATAGTGCAATCGCACCTTGCGAAAGAATCTTGCAAGTTCGCAGTGTACTTGAAAATCATCTCGAAACCGAGACCTCTACTAAGGACGCATTATTCATTGTGAGTCAAGATTTTTCTGCTCAAATTCACTATTAGACCGCTTCCACACTCGTCCCTAGTTGTGGTAAGTTCTTCTTGGATTGGCTGCGCATGCTCATATGCTGAGGCAGTGATGGTGGTTGGTTCCAATGTACTTGTGGTTGCTGAGTTCTTCTTCTGCCTCGGGACTGAAGGTGCACCCACGGCAAGCCTGTCTGCACCCATCTACACCGGGACCATGCCCGGCGTCAGGACCCCAGGTTCGCCTGCCATCTGCCACTACACCACCAAGGAGCGCCTGGCCTAGGATCCCAGACACAGCAACGACAGCTGTGTCACGTCCTATCGGCAATCAACCAAAGGACTCTTCACATGCCAGCATTGCCACTTCTCCTGCTGTACAGAACCACCAACCCACACTGCTTCCACTCAGAAGAATGAGAACAAACTGGAACTGCTCCAATGCATCCTGGTCATTGCACGCTCCCTCTGCAAACACGCCACAAAAATCTGGGACACCTTCACCATCCTCTCCCTGATGTTACCTTCATCACCAAAACGTGACTCAACCCCTCCTCAATCCCCAACATCACAACTGCCATTCCCAACAGCTACAGAATGAGACTGCACCAACACACAAGGCGGGGGCATGGCCATCATCATCAAGGAAACCATCCAATACACCGTCAACAATGACAGCCTTACATCTCTCATGGAACACCTCAACTTTCAACTACAGACTGATGCTAAGACCAAGATAAGAATCCCCCTCACCAACAGACCCCTCAGACCCCAACCAGCTTTCTGTGATGCCATCTTCAACCTCATCACCACCCTAGCCGGCGACTCCCACCACTACGTCCTACTTGGCGATCTCAATTTCCTCGTCGACAACCCCAACGACGCCAGCTCCATTACCCTCATGGAGAACCTGAACAACCTGGCCACACCCAACTGGTCACCAAACCCATGCACATAGCCAAACAAACATTTGACTCCATTCTTTCATCAAGCGCTGTAACCAAATTCAGCCATGTCACAGAACTCACCTGGGCCGACCAAACCATTGTTCACTTCACCATCTCCGATGCCCAGCATTCCATCACCAAGCGTCTCAACTCCTCTCACCACACCTGGGGCAAGGTAACTGGGACTCAGTGGACACATGCCCTCAGCACCACCCAACCTGAAGCTTCAGCAGAACTTGACCAGGCCGTCCAGAATTTCTCTGCCTGGATCACCAAATGCGCCAATAGAGTCGCACCGCTGAGACCTGCAACAGCCAACATAACCCTAAAACAAGTCAGCTGGTACACCCCAGAGCTAAGAACCACCAAGCGCAACTGCTACAGACTCAAGAAACAATGGTGCATCACTAAGAACCTCTCCGACAGAGCAGCTCACAAAGCAGCCCTCAGCAACAATCGCCTGCGAATCAAGGAGGCCAAGAGAGCAGACATCCCTGCCTGCATCGATACCGCAGCCAACCACAAGAAGGTACTCTTCAAAATAGTGAAAGAATTCTCCAACTCGACAGCCACAGAGAACACCAGCCACCCTTCCCAAGATCTCTGCAACACCCTCTCAGACTACTTCCACAGCAAGATTGCCACCATCTGCGACAGCTTCGATTCCCAACCCATCACTCTCAGCCTCAACAACCTCAACCAACGAACACTAGATGAACTATCATCACTTGGTCTCTGCTCACCACTCAGAACACCACCACCATCATGCTGTCCATCCACTCCAGATTACCCAGTGACCCCTGCTTCCACCATCTCACCAACCTCAGAACCAACCCAAGCATGGAACTCACCAGCATCCTCAACACCTCCCTCTTCACAGCAATCTTCCCAGACAGATGGAAATACACAGAGGTTAGACCACCCCAAAGAAATCCTCGGCTGACCCCAGAGATGTAAAATGTATCGACTGATCTCTCTGCTCCTCTAGCCAGTCAAATTAGCAACTCAC
This sequence comes from Lissotriton vulgaris, assembly GCF_964263255.1. Taxonomy (NCBI): domain Eukaryota; kingdom Metazoa; phylum Chordata; class Amphibia; order Caudata; family Salamandridae; genus Lissotriton; species Lissotriton vulgaris. The sequence continues at coordinate 408,775 of NW_028246079.1, read as the reverse complement.
CGAACACCTTGAAGAAAGCCACCTAATCGACGTCTCATAATCAGGATTGCATGTCAGCAACAGCACTGAGACCACACTGATTGCTGCCACAGACGACATCAGAGCTCTCCTTGACTGAGGAGAAAATGTAGCCCTGATCTTCCCGACCCCTCTGCTGCATTCAACACCATCTCCCGCCACAGCCTTATTGACAGACTCCACAACATCGGCATACAGCAAAACGCCTGCAAGTAGATTGCCTATTTTCTTACCTGACACACATAGAGCACAGGACTGCCTCCCTTTACCTCCGCCCCCAAGGGCATCAAATGCGGTGTACCCCAAGGATCATCCCTCAGGCCACCCTGTTCAAAATCTACATGAGCCCTCCTGCTGACATCGTCAGATCTCACGGACTCAACATAACCTCCTATGCAGATGACACAACTAATACTCTCACTGCCCAAGGACCCATCCAACACCAAAACCAACTTCTGCAATGCCATGACCAATGTAGCCGAATGGATGCGAGACAACTGCCTAAAAACTCAACTTCAGCAAAAGTTCTGATCTTCAGTAATAATGCCTCTGTATGGGACCACAGCTGGTGGCCATCAGAACTATGACCAACACTCACAACAATAGATCACGCATGCAACCTTGGCATCATCCTCGACAGCCAATGGACCATGAAATGAAATGTCAACGCAGTGACCTCCTGCTGCTTCCACACTCTCTGCATGCTTCACAGAATCTTCAGATGCATCCCAATTAACACCAGAAAGACTGTCACGAAGGCCCTCATCACCAGCCGCCTCGACTACGGCAATGCTCTTTACACCGGAATTTTCTCCGAGCTCCTCAGAAGACTCCAACCATACAGAACACTGCTGCCAGACTTATCCTGGACCTCCCCGAATGGACCCACATCACCCCCCAACTAAGACACCTCCACTGACTCCCCATCCAGGAAAGATACCAGTTCAAGATCCTCGCGCACACCTACAAAGCTCTACATGATCAAGGACCGCCTTACCTCAACCATCAACTCAGTTTCCATCTGTGCGCAAGACTCCTGCGCTCCTCTTCTCTTGCCTTCGCACACACCGCCAACTCGTCGCAGCTGCTGCGGATGCCTCTCCTTTTCCTACATTACTGCCAATACCTGGAATGACCTGCCCCTCCATCTCCAAACAGTACCCTCCCTGTAAAACTCCAGAAAGAAACTCAAGACCTGCGCTATACAAATGCTGATTGATGGATTGATTGATTGATCGATTGATTGCAAGAGAGTGTCTGGCAGTGCCTTAACACTTTGTGTCTGTAAACTTGATGGGGTGTGGAAATTCCAGCATCCACAGGAGATTTAGTTGCATCTGATCATTTGATTAACACTCAAGTGCTGAATGGGACATGCAACATTAAAGCACACTTCAGAGAATCTGGTTTCACCTGACAAATGCATCCCAGCTGTAGGCCAGTTCAAATGGGGCCCTCCTCGTGCACCTCTCTTGGCATGGGTCATACGGGTACACCTTTTAACCTTCTTTTCCTGTAATGATAGCCTATTCCATAAACTTACTGTTGGCCCCCAGGAGCGGTTAGAGGGGGCCTGAGGTTTACACAGCTCCTGTTCTACTGGCAGAAAGGATGGGGGCTACACTTCACACCAATGTCTGAGTTGTGTTAAGGCTAAGGAGGGCTCAGAGGTTCACAAGTGTTCAAGTGCCAGGGGCTGCAATCACACCTTTCATGTTTGAGTTAGCCGGCAGGTTTGTCGCTTTGGTTCGACTTGGATGCTGGGGAGGGGAGCTGTTTTTCACACATTTTGACGTTTAATCCTTGAGATGAGAAAAACATTTCACATGTTTTAGGCGAGGGCTCAACATCATGTGAGTCTGGTCAAATCACTTAATCTCTCCGTGCCTAAATACACAAAAAGAATGTGTCCTTGTGCAATATCACTGGAGCTCATTCCTGTAGAGCGCTCAAATACCTTCAGGTCGAGACCGAGCTACATTAAACTGAAGACATAAACCTGTAATTAGTTGCTTGCCTTTTACTGCCCAGTAGGTGTTTGCCATTTTGGTGCCTTTTGATCACCCAAACACACAAAGGGACACACAGGGTTGGTGGTGAAACTGGAAAACTATTATGAGCTCCAGTCCAGTGCTACAATAGGCTGAACCCTACAGGGTCTGGTACCTTTTTCATTGCGTTCCAGGTGTACTAATCCCATACTGCACACATTTCCAGTCCAGTCTGTTGGCTGGTGGCTTTACACAGAAAACAGATACTTTAATAGAAATGAGGCATAGGTGAAGTAAGTAACAAATACAGTATTGAAATTATTGAAAGGTACGGTCAGGGCTTTAAGTGGGCCGGGTCTCACTGGTGCTGAGCACCAGTAGTTTTTAAAGGAGGCCTTTGTTTTGTGCGCTTTGGCACATGCGGTCCATTTTTCCAGACTGCAGTGACAGCAGACACATCATGTGCACGTGCTCACATTGCTCACTTCTCACTAGTGGATAAGTTACGGCATGAAGTCATGCCAGGTAAGCGTTGTAGGGAAGGGAAATCCTTCAAAGAGAGTAATTTTCTCTCTTGATTTCCCTTCTCTTTTTGAAGCCCAGGAGCAGCAACATTGTGGTGTCACCAGGGTTTTAAGTAGAAGCTTTTTCAATATTATATACAAGCCGTAGTTGCTGCTTATTTATCTTATGCAGCTAACAACCCTTGAAAAAGCAAATAGTCCTGACTTGTGGTAGGTATGATGTTACTTGTTGTATCATATATCTGGGTGCAATGAAAGAAACAGCAAAATACATGTCGAGCGGCACACTATGCTAAGCACATATTTTGAGCTTCCATGTTTTTAAGTCACGCCCTTGATTACATTGGCCACACCCCTTTGCAAGACCCTCCTCCCCCCCATTTATTTCATCCCACTTAAAGCCCCGGGTACAGATCACATTTACAGCACTATGCAGACCGACTCTGGGAGTGCTGATAAGTACAGGAGGCTCTCCATGTTCATATTTCTGGGGTTGATAATAAGGTTATTATGTTTTTATTTAGATTTCATGTGTCACTCTATGGAAAAACTGTCTTTTGGCACTTCAGTGATTGCTACTTAACGTAGATTGGCACATAATGTTTTATACACTTTTGAAAGATGGAAGGCAAAGTTGTCCGCTTAGATACGAGAGCCCCTAGAATTGACAAGTGTCTCGAAATGCTTCGGCATTTTTGATAAACATTGAGGAAGAGACATATGGTGGCTATTCACAGTTTGAGAGAACCACAAAGTTACTTTAACGCCAACTGTTTTGATTAATGTTCCTAATGTTGGGCATCCTCCTTCTATGATGAAAGGAATTGTAATTTGAAGGGTTTGCCTCTTTTTTTGAATTAAGATTGGTGTATCAAAACTTGTTTTGTTCCATATGTTGGAGCGTCAAATTTTTATAAATGTTGTTGTCTTCATTTTTTTTTTTTTTTAATTATTTTTATTTTATTTTCACCTGGTACTAGACAACAATATATTCACAATTATTTCACATCATTCTGTGTTTTGATTTGGATGAACTTAATTTTTACAAAAAGTTTTCATTAAATACAGAAATTGTTATTAATAAGGTCAGGTATATCACATACATACACAGAAATTCATGATTCAAATAACATAATAAAAGAGGCTAAGATACACCAACATAATCCATTTGTCAGTCAGAATTAGTCTTTACGTCATTCAGTTCAGTCTAAGTCTCCCCAAATTTTCTCAAATTTCTTTAGCGACTGAGTACCTCTTAATTCTGCTAGGGTACACTCCATTGTTTTAATTTCAATGACTAAATACCACCAATCCATGACATTAGGTATATTAGGGCTAATCCAGGCCCTAGCTAGGATTAATTTGGCGCATGAAATTAGTATTGATGCCAAAGCAGATTGTGGTTGATTAGTCAGATGTAGACCAAATAGTGCCATAGGCGCCGTTATCAGGGAGCTAAGGATATTTTTAGCAGCCATTATTTTTCCCACTTCTTCCCAGTATTTCCTGAGCATTGGACAGGAAAACAGCATGTGCACCAAATCCGCAGCATATTCAGCGCATTTCGGGCATTTGGTTTTGTCTCCCAAGGCATTGTTTGTAAGCCATTTCGAGAATTTTTCTGGCGTATAATAGAGCATGTAGGTGGTTCTGTATTGTTGGAGTCTTAGACTAGATGACCGTACAGAGTTATGGATATTGGTGTAAGATTGAATTATATGTTTTCCTGTAAAATTAGTTCCAAGTTTAGAGTTCCATTTTTGGGCAAGTAAATCGCTGTCCTCAGGTATGAGGCCTGTAAGAAATGTGTACGTCAAGCTGATAATTGCTTTCTCTTTCCTAGAATTTAAGCAATCCCAGATACCACCGCTTGACACGCTATTGATTTTATTTTTGCGCACTAAGAAATCATAGATTTGTAAATATTTAAACCTATGTATTTCAGACAGACCATATAGATGTTTCAAAGTGGGACAGTCTAGCATGCCTTGAGAGTTGTACAAATCACCCAAAACTGTTACGCCTTTCAGCTGTCATCTGCGGGATTCTCCATCGCTGAATATGCTCGGTAGGCCGGGGTTGTTCCATAGAATCAGCTGAGAGTGATATATAGTGGTTTTACAGTATTCAAGAATATCCTTCCATACTCTTATTATATCGCGTGCGGTCTTAAACTTGACCCGTTTGTAGTAGTTTGGGTCTGTTATGTGTAGCAAGAATTGGTTAGAATTGCCTTTTAGCAATAAATGGTGGTAAAATAATGTATCCTCAATATTTAATAATGACCGTATGCGTCTTACATATGATGCCCAAAAGTATAATTTCAAGTCAGGAAAATTTAGGCCGCCAGACCCTATCTGATTTTTCAATACCTTTAATGATCTTCTAGCCTTCTTATATCCCCAGATAAAGTTACCAAAAATCCCATCTAATTGTTTAAAAAAAGACCTATTCAATATCAAAGGAATTGATCTAAACAAATATAAATATTTGGGTATGATTTTCACTTTGATCAGATTCATTCTACCAATTAGACTTAGTGGAAGTCGATGCCATTTTTTCAGAGTCGAGATGGTAGTTTTCGTTAGATCGTTATAGCTTATAGCGTTAAGTTCTTTAATGTTTGAGGTGATTTTAACTCCGAGATAGGTAGCAGCCTTACAGATTTCTGGTACTGGTGTAGGGGGGGCGAAATTAGCTATTATTTGAGTTTTATGTGTGTTCAGTTTGTAGCCTGAGACTGTGCCGAATTTAAGTGCTTCGAGATTAATAGCACTTAGAGACTCAATTATTTCAGACGTATAAATAGTAATGTCGTCTGCGTATGCAGTAATTTTTAGGCTATGCGAGCCAGTCTTGAATGGTGTTATTCCTGGTTGGGTATCCAAGGCCTTTAGGAACGGTTCAAGTGAGAGGGCGAATAGCAGAGGTGATAAAGGGCACCCTTGGCGAGTGCCCCTCAAGATTGAAAAACACGACGAAGTAAGCCCTCCATAACTAATGTATGCCGTTGGTTTGTCGTAAAGTGCACGGATCCCATTTAAGAATCCCCCTTCAAAGCCCAAAGATCCCAGTGTAGGCCATAAATAGTCCATCCCACCCGGTCAAATGCCTTTTCGGCATCAAGCATTATCATAGCAAGGGGGGTGGCCTCTACCTCTGCTATGTCAAATGCTGTTATTGCTGTATTGACATGGGCTGATGTGTCCCTCCCTGCTATAAACCCGTGCTGTTGTATATTTACAATTCTGGGCATTAATGGTGCAAGTTTTTTGGCCATACATTTTGCGAACATTTTTGCGTCTGAGTTAATCAGGGATATGGGTCTATATGAACCAATCTCCTCTTTAGGTTTGCCCTTTTTGTGGAAAAATATTATTTTAGCTTTATTCCAGGAGCTAGGGGCCAATCCTGTCCTGCCAATATGTATTACCACTTCTAAAAGAGAAGGTATTAGTTCATCTGAGCATAGTTTATAGATTTCCAATGGAATGGTATCTTCCCCTGTGGCTTTCCCTGTAGGCAATGATAGTATAGCCTCTTTTAGTTCTTTTCTCGTTATGCCTATGACCAAAGCGTCTACTTCAGTCACGGTTAGCTGATTCGTTGGATTTTCTCTTAAGTAATCCTCAATTACATAGCCGCTAGGCGTACATTCCGGGGTGTACAAAGTTTCGTAATATTTAGCGAACTGTTGAGTGATATCCTTTGGTTGACTATATTTCTTGTTGTCAAGTCCCGTTATTTGAGTAATCGTGGAATCTACTCTATCTTCTGCCACTTTAAAGGCCAGAATTTTGCCTATTTTGTCTCCACCCTCATAATTGGAAAATTTATATTTATGTATCTGGGCACTATTTTTTTTTAGAAGTTTCTCTTTGGTCTTACATTTTAGCTGGCTGAGATTTGCGCAGATTTCCAGAGTAGGTAAGTTATCTCTTAAGGCTAGTGCTAACTGAATCTCTCCAGCAGCAATATCAGAAGTCAAGGCTGCATCGTTTTTACGTCTTTCAGAGTTCTGTTTCAGGACATAAGATTGCGTGAACCCTCGGATGCTTGCCTTACAAGCGTCCCATACTATTAAACATGAAGCAGTGTTTCTGTTGATGTCTAAAAATTCTATTATATGAAGTTTTAACTGCAAAATATAGGACGTGTCTGATATTATATTCCTAGGGAACGTAAAAGGTCTGGGAGGTTTACGATTTGATGAAATAGAAAGTTCCACCATGATGGGGTTATGATCGGATGAGATGCGGGGGTAGATTACTATTGATGCAGAATTCAACAAGAGATCTGAGACAAAGGCCATGTCTAGTAGGGAGCATAATTTGTGAGGTGCTGAATAATATGTGTAGCCAGGAGAATTTGGATGTAAGTATCTCCATACATCTTTTATATTGTGCGTCTTGCATAAATCTAGAATAGAAGTTCTAGTTTTGGACATTCGTTTCTGATTACCTGGCCGAGTAGTGTCTATTTGGCAATTCAAGATACAATTAAAATCTCCCATCACTATTAATTCTCCCTCCCAGTCTAGTAATGCTATTTTTAGCTGATCAAATATTCTGGGTTCATCTATGTTAGGACCGTATACAACACAGGCTACAAACTTCATATTGTTGATGCAGAGTTGAGTAATCGCCCACCTTCCCCTTTTGTCGTGAATTGATTTAATTATTTCTGCTTTAAATCTTTTATCTTTCAGGATTGCAACCCCCCTGGTTGGAGAAACCACACTTGAACTTATTACCAGCTCCAATCCAAGTTGATTCAGCAGTTTCTTGTCTTTATCTGTGATATGTGTTTCCGACAAGAATACTAAATGGGGGTTATAGAGTCTTAATTCTTCTGCAACTAACCGCCTTTTACGTTTGTTATTCAGCCCTGAGACGTTCCATGCCAAGCATTTAATATTATGCATCACTGATATAAAGCAGAATGACAACAAACAGCATCCATTCCATCATCTCTATTAAGCCATATAAATTGTTCTTCAAATACTGTCCAAAGACAAAAAAAGTTTTTTACAAAATCAAATCTTACGTTCTGTCCCTCTACCAGGTTAAAAATATTTTTCATTTTCCCTCCACCCTCCCCCTCTACCCTTTCCTTCCACACCCTCCCCTGACTGCGGAGACCCACCCCCCCTCACCACCCCCTCACCATCTGCTGCCGTTGGTGAGGCAGCGCCTGCGGCAGAGAAACCGAGCCTCCCTCCCCCCTCCCCCTGAAGTTGCAGCTATCAATAATGCTGCGTCAAAACCATGATGCCATAATGATATATTTAACAGAATCATTTGTAGGTTCACCACTATCTGGTAATACCTAGTGATACCTTGTAATTAACACTTCAATCCCCCCCTTCAACCTTGAATTTCCCGTGTCTCTTCGCATTCCCATTACTATCTGTCTAACATACTTATGTCATTTGCGAAAAATAGGGATAAGCCCCCCTCAAAAATTATTTTTTTCCCCCTTTCCTTTCAGTCCTTGCTTCTATTGATACTAGACAAAAATGCCTGTGCCTCGTGAACGTCACTAAAGAAATTTGTACGTCCATTCATGATAACTATAAGTCTGGCGGGTTCCTGCAAATATGCTTGACCTCCCAATTTATTGACTGGATCGATTAGTTTTCGCATTTCCCATCTTTTGTCCATTGTAGCTTTGCTAAGATCTGAGCGGGTAAAGATGGAGAGATTGCCAATAGTAATTGGGGTGTTGGGTTTGGCTTTTTGCCACACGGCTTGTCGAAGCAGGAAATTGCCAAAGTGTAATAAAAACGGGCGTGGAAATTTGTTGTGCTGATGTTTTAAGCCGAGTGGAAGTCGGTGTGCTCTTTGTATTTGGGAGTCCCAATCCCAGTCAGAGAGTTGCGGGAAGGCTTGAGGTAACAGTTTCACCAGAAATGCCCTAGGGTCAGACCCCTCTAGTCCTTCCGGAATTCCATAAACTTTAAGGTTGGATCTCCTTTGCCGATTTTCCAAGTCCTCGACTTTCCCCTGTAGTTGGGCTATCTGAGCATCATGACGCTCCGCAGTGAGACCTATCCGTGATGTCTCCTCTTCTACTGCAACTGTGCGTTGCTGAAGCTCTGTTATCTCCTGTGTGACGCCAGTTAGGCTAGAAGTTAGATCTGATATGGAAGTTTGCAGTCTTACGTTGTCACTTTTCAGTTGTTGATAATGCTCTTCCGAGTCTCCCCTTTGGCTAATCAAAAGTTTTAGTATAGTATCCAACTGGGAGTGGCCAGTATTCCCCGTCCCGGTCCCCTCTATTGGGTTCAGTGTCTCATCAGATGATTTATTTGGGTTTGTGTTTATATTTACAAAAACCGGTTGATTAGACCCTGTAGCTGATGGCAATTGATCCTTCTCTCCTGTGGCAGTCTCAGAGGGAGCGCTCCTGGGGGTTTGCGCACTGAGTGGCCCCGGTATAGGGACCTGTGATGTCTCATTATATGTGGGGCTACCCCCTGAAAGCCTTAGCGCCATGTTCTTAACTAGCCCCTTGGCCTCAATCCATCTCCTTAGCGGACTTTTGTCAGTAGCCAGTTTTTTAGCAACTAGGGGCACTACTCCTGCAGGACGCGTCAGGTTAGACAAAACTTTCCATCTCTTCTTGTAGCTTGCCTTAGCTTTGCCTCTACGTCTTCGTGAGGACAACCTGGTCAAAGAGTTATCTGTAGGCTTATCCTGCTCCTCCTCTGTCTCATCATCAAGGTCCTCAAAGGAGGGTTGCTCCTCAACCAATTCCAAAAAGGAATCGCCAGTTTGACTCACCCCACGTCCAGTATCTTCTTCCATTAGCGCTGAAGTTGTGGCAGTGGACGTAGAGATGTCAAACAAAGTCTCTCTAGAGCACCCTGAAGCACCGGGCAACATTGTGGAGGTTTCTAGCGAGGGTATCCCGCCCACTGCCTCATTAACTCCTTCTGTTACCTCCGAGTCCTCTAGGATCTCCTGGGTCTCTTGAGTCTCATTGCCCCTAGAAGAGGTGGCGTAATCATCGCCGTTGATTTTATCCAATAATGGCACAGTTGGGGGGGCTATCACTGCTGGCCCTGTTTCTGTGATGGGGGCGGTGCTATCCTTAGACAATCCTGATGATGGATGTGATAACACCTGTGTTTCGATTTCATCATTTATTGCTATGGGAGTGTCTTGTGTCCTGACACTAAGCGGGGGGGCTGAATTCTTCCCCGAAGCCACCCCAGTCTTTGAACCATCAGCAGTGTCAGCACTAGCGCCCTTCTGACCAAGCACTTTTGGTATTGTTCCACAATTAGTTATGACAGGAGGGCGCAGAATCGTCTTACCTGCCGCCTTCCTGTCGCTCCCCTTCAGAATCACTGAGTCTTGGGATGCATTGTGCGAGGGTAGGGGTTGTAAGGTAGAAGCAGGATTCGCCGTGAGATTCACCTGGGCCAACACTGCTGCCGCTGCCCCCGTGTTTGTAGTTGTAGATGCTGCCATTAATACAGCTATCGCAGGAGTCGAGGTAACCAAGGAAGTAGAGGCTCCAGAGATAGAGGGAGCGGCCACCGCCGCTACAGCTGCAGTTGTGGAGTTTTTTGTAGTCCGTGTAGTACGTGATGGATGTTTGGGCGACATAGCTCTGTGCAGGCTTACAAACGCCGATTTGGCCGCCTTCCGTGTCCCAGACAGCCCAAGCAAATCTATTCTAGATCTGGCGAGCCAGTTTCCAAATGCTCGCCGTACAGCCAGAGGCAGCCACTGCATCGGTTACGTAGCCGCCGGGAGGCCGCCGGAGAGCCTGCAGGTAAGAGAGAGAAGCCGAGATGTCGATCTCTTTTTGTTTTCTTCGAAGCCAGTTTCCCAAAAGCTCTCTAAAACAACCGAAGGCGGCCACCGCACCCGTTGTGTTGCCGTCAAAGAGCCTGCAGGTAAGAAGGGAGCGGGCGAGCGAGAGTATGCGAGACGCCGGTTACTTTCGTTCTTTTGCGTTATCGTTCTCGCTAATGCATCCGCATTTTGCTTTTTAAGAGTTCAGTTTACAATGTCGGTTAAGCTGCTGCTAAGGATACCCTAGCAATCTGCTGACTCCAGTGGAGGGGAGAGCTCTCGGTCTGCCGCATAGCAGAGTCCTCACTCCGCCATCTTAGACTCCGCCCAGCCCAGTGTCGTCTCCATAAATGTTGTTGTCTTCAATTGTATTGCATATTCATTTTTGAATGAATAAGTGTTTGTTTCATCTCAGTCTATTGGAAAACATAATTACAAAATGAGATACTAAAAGGTTAAATAAATAACCAGATCAAGTAGGATTGGTTCCAGTGATCTTTCCGTGAACTGTAGAGCAGATAAATGAATGAGTAGCCTGGCCTATTTTTGAGTACTACTTTTAGAAAGTTAGCATTTTCTTGTACCTTACCATTTATGCCTTCTGTTAGTGTCCTGGGTCACAAGACTGTGAATGCTCTGCTCTTGGGGTTTGTGTATTCCTTTCAGAGAATGACACAAAGGCGACTAGGTGAGGATAGGATGGGCCATCCAGCCAGGATGTCTGGGGCGGAGCTGTGCTTTGCCCCACTTGCACTTCAAAGGGCTTGCCTCCAGCACACACAATGGAACCTGTCCTTATTCTTTTCTTATCCCAGACTTTTTGAAGCTATGACAGTATAAGAAATGTCCCCACTTAGAAGGTACACATATTGGACCTTCAGAGCCAATCTTCACTACACCCTGGACCTGTGGAGATTACCGGAAAGGATTGCCTTGTCCCCCAGATGATTTCCCTGTTGCTATCAAAGGACGGTCCTGCTGCTCGAGGGCTGCCTGCTTCCTGAGAAGGAAGTCTGGACCTGCGTCCTTCATCCCAGGCTAACCTGTGTGACTCCAAGGGTCAGTTGGCTGACCTCATGTCTGAGCTACAGGGACACAACAAGCTCTAGATCTCTCCCTGAAACTGCCTAACTGGCCTTCTGCACTAGAACTGCCTGGATATGCAACTAGACCTACCCGAGCCTGCCTGATGGCCTCCACTGGAGTGCTTTCCTGATCCCCAAAAGGTGCCTACCCAGGTCCTGAACACTTATATACCTCCTCCTGTGAAGAAAAGTGAAATACTGAAGTTTTGGACTCTTCGCAACCACAAACTGGCCCTTTTGTGCTGAGACTCTGCCGCCCACGATAAACACCAACCCAACGCTCCAGTGAACCTGACTTTTCACACCAGCGACGAGTGGCAGCACTAGATTTGCACTTCACGCTACATTGACAGTCCGTATTCCCTTTGTACGCAAAGCTCCAAAAACGACCATCCATGATGCTCAACCATCTCTCCGCACTACAGTGACAAAAGCACGCTCTGCCTGACATACATTTCACGCTACAGCAATACCCATCCATGACACTCTCCGTGCTCCTTGCAGACTCCTCAACCGCAAATGTAACTCTTTGCACCAGACTTTGAGAAGTCATTTTTTCAGTGTGAATAACCTGGTATCTCACCCATGCTACTTCATGGTCGGCCTGAACTTCTGACTTTCTCCTGGTATAGGATGACCAGATGATTGCAAGTGGTACTTTGTGCTTTTACGCGCTATATCTATCTATAACTGGTGGAACATTTAAAATGTGCCCTCCAAAATTCACACAACATATGATGAATATCATAACAATTAGGTACCCTTCAATTATGCACTCCTGCCTAAGAAACAAAATGCAACTTACTATGAACTCTTAAATCATATTAAACTAATAACTTCTCTCCACGCAAAATTATAATAGACTTCGAACAGGCAATGATACAAACTATACTGAAACTATATTCACATACAGCCATACAGCTGAATTCACCACTTCAACCTATGCATTAGGAATTATCTGCAAAAATCTTCACTAAGTGTAGAATATACATCAGCCAGTTTCATTTTGAAATTAAAAAATTAATAGCCCTAAAATATGTACCTATTAACAGATGTAGCTAACCACTCCAACGTGCAAATAGAATCCTCGTTTTACCAAGGAAATGAACAAAACATAAGTCCACTAATGACTACTTTGAAGACACTTAGGTGGCAGATTGCACTGCTCCTGACACTGACATCAACTCCAATTCCAAATAGCATAGTGGAATGCCTACAACAGCACCATTGCTCACCAAGCCAAAACCAACAATGTATTTAAAAGATGGCACAATGCCTTTCAAGACATACAGGAAGAAACCTAACAAGTCTATAGAAATTCATTGAAGCGCACTAAAAGGACAAAGCTTACAACAACTAAGGATACTAAATCACATCAAACCGAAAAAAAAAATAAACAAACCAGAGAAATGTACGAAATCCTATAATTCAAAGTGAGAAAGGAGAAGACTGCCTAGAAATAGTAGCTAAATCACTATTATAAACCAACTACCAATATTCTCACAAATAAATTAGAACAAAAAAAATACCAGGATAACAAACAATTTAAAATAAGTATTTAATTACTATTATAATTCAGTCTATAGTCATAATATATTATTAAAGTATAAAATAAGATTGATAAAAACGATGTATGTTAATATTTAATTTAAAATACTCAAAAGAAAACCAAAAGGTTTACATATAAAAATATGCAATGCAGCTCAAGAATTAAAACATGCATATAAAATAAAACTTTTCAATTGCAGTAAAAGCAAAAGACGTGCATATTAAAATATGATATTTTCCACTGAATAAGTACAAATATTTTACTCACAATTGATGTTCTTGATCCCCCTCCACTTCCCCAAAAATACAAACAACTAATCCTGGAGAGCTTCATAGGGCCAGATGTACGACGCACAAAATAGAGCCTCGCAAATTGTGAGGCGCTAATATGCATGTACAACAGTGTTATTACACTGTTTTGCGATTCCCAATGAGGTCGTAAATTGCAAGGCTTATTAATATTAATGAGTCTCTCGCAATGTGGGAGCCCATTGGTAATCCCAGAACTCCCAGGGATGGTGGCCTCCTGGGCTCAGCAAATCACAATGTCTGGGACTGCTTTTTAATAAAGCAGCTTTTTTTTTTTAAATGCAGTCCATTTTCATTAAAGGAAAACAGGATGCATTTAAAAAAATGTAAACAAAATGAAACGTTTTGGTTTCATTTTTAAAAATATTTTCCCCTGCATTTGCAAAGGGGAAGGGGTCCACTTGGGACCACTTCCCTTTTGCGACCCCATTACCCCCCTCTTGAAGAGGGTGGTAATTTGCAAGTGTTTTGCATTTACGGTCGCAAAACATTTGTACATGGGGTTGCGCTCGCTATTAGGAAGGGAATACCCCTTCCTGCTTGCGACTCACAATGTCAAAATAGCGAGTCGCAAATAAATTGCAACTCCCTATTTTGGAATGGTACATACCCCTATTGATTTTTGCATGCGTAAACGGGTTCACAAACCTGTTTGCTCATGCAAAAACCGTCATACATCTAGCCCGTAGTCACCAAAAATAGGGGAAAAGAGTCTAGAAGAAGGCTTAAGGCACACACTTTTGAAAATGGCACAAAAAGGGCTGATCACCAGGGAGAAAACCCTTCGACATCTAGGGCCCGATGTAGGTAGGCCGTTACCGATCGGTAACAGCCGAAAATACCGATTTTGGGCCCTTACCGATCGGTATACTGCCATCGAGATGTAGGGCAAAGAAAAACTTCCAAATCGGTACAAATACCGATTCGGAATGACTACCGAATGGAAAATAATCCGATACGTACATACCCCGAGTCGGAAATGTAACGAATCGGTAACACACCAATTCGGATAAAAATACCGAATCGGTCCATGTACCAAATCGGTAGTGACACCGATTCGGAATTATTCTGAATCGGACCATGTACCGATTCGGTAGTGACACCGAATCGGAATAACTCCGAATCGGACCATGTACCGAATCGGTAGTGACACTGAATCGGAATTACTCCGAATCGGTCCAAGTATCGATTCGGTAGAGACAGCGAATCGGAAATAAGCCGATTCGGAAAACCTACCGAATCGGTAGAATCACCGAATGGGAAAATCCCCGATTCGGACAGATAGGGAGATGTAGGGAAGCACAGAAATACCGATTTTGGCTCTAAATCGGTATTATTCACTCGGTATTTACCATGGATTACAATCAGGTGGTAACCAACTCCAACCCATAAAAATAGATCCAAAATGCATTGCAACTTGCAGGATGGCAGCTTTTTATGTCATTGCAAGGCGGCTACGGCTACAGCAGGAAGGACAGAGGGAATGGCAAAGAGAGGAACAGGTCTACAGACAGAGGATCACCCTGTTCATGCTCACAGAGGCAGAGATCCTACAGAGGTACAGGCTGGACTCTGACACCATTCTGGAGCTCATCAGGGACCTCAAACCACTGTTGGACCACCCCACCCCAAGGGCACACGCCATCCCAGCGCACGTCCAGGTGCTATGCAGCTTACACCTGCTTGCGTCTGGCAGCTATCAAAGTGGAGTTGCAGCGGTAGGAGGGGTGACCCAGAGCAGCCTGTCAAGGTTCTTCCACACATTCCTTGACGCCATGATACACAGGATGGACCAATACATCTATTTCCCTGCAACCCACGCAGAACTGGTACAAACTAAAGCTGACTTCTACCAGATGGCACAATTTCCCCAAATCATTGGCTGCATAGATGGCACACACATTCCGATTTGCCCCCCAGCTGACACAGAATACATATACCGCAATCGGAAGTCTACGCACACCATCAACGTAGTGAAGTAGTGTGGCTCACTGGTTAGAGGCGGCAGACCCGAGAGCAGAGGACGGCCGGGGACCAGGGTTCGATTCCCGGCGCGGCAGGTTTCTGGACCAGGGTCAGCGGACTCGATAATTCTCTCGCCTCGGTGCCCACTCTGATCAGCGATCACACTCGGCAACTCTGGGCATTAGCTTGCCTCATCTTCACTAACGGCCCCACCAGACCGCCGGGGATGCCTGGTCTCACCCTGGAGATACCCATTAAGGGACCATCTCTCAGGGAAGCCAGGAAGGGTTTCGCAGCGGTCGAAGCGCCTTGGGACCCTACGGGTAAGTAGTGCGCTATATAAATGCCAATACACATTTACAACATTCAGGTGATCTGCAATGCGAAGTGCACCATCACAGACCTGGTAGCAAAATTCCCAGGGAGTACCCACGACTCCTACATTTTTCAACAGAGCGGCATCTATGCACGGCTGATGGCTGGCGAATTTGGTGAAGGATACCTCCTAGGTGAGACACATCAACAAACCCCCATAACACAAAGTAGCTAAGTGTAATACATGTATGCATGTGAGTAATGTTACCCCTTTTCCCTCCAGGCGACAGTGCATACGCCCTCCGCTCATTCATACTCACCCCCTACCTCAACCCCTCCACACCCAGCCAAAGGAGGTATAACCGGGCCCACAAAAGCACAAGGAATGTAGTTGAACGGACCTTTGGCATCTGGAAAAGTAGATTCAGATGCCTGCACAAGAGTGGAGGAGCAAGGCAGTATACCCCCATCACCTGCTGCAAGATCATAGCTGTCTGTGCAATGTTGCACAACCTTGCGGTGAAGAAGGGCACTGAGGACGAGTTGTCTGACTACGAGGACCATGACGACGACGATGCTGTGCCACTAACACAACCTGCTGGGGTGTCTACGCCAAGTGATGGCAGATACAGACGTGAGGAGATTACAGAAAACTATTTCTGAGTGAGTACAGATGCACAGACAGGTAAATGGTTGTGAGGAAAAGCAAATTTTAATAATGTTGCAACACCGTTACTGCACTGATGTGCAACAAAATAAAATGTCAAAGTAAAGAAAACAAATGTCAAATGTCCGGGTTGCCTCACCCGCCCTGGCAAGGCTACTTTTTGGTGCGCTTGGCAGCCCCACTGGGGTGTGCCTCACCCCCTTCCGCATGTCCAGCGGCTTCTGCAGAGCGCCTGGTGCTCCGGCGCGGCTCCGACACAGCGCTGGCCGGGCTGCTGCGGCTGCTGCTGTCCCCAGCCTCCCCCAGGTCCAGGGCTGGATTGGCCGCAGTATTGGAAATGATCATTGCCTCCATGGCTGTTGTTATGCGGGCCATTCCCCTGGTGACCTCAGCGGCGTTCTGTGTCAAGCTTGCCTCCATATTAGCCCCACGTTGGCACAGTTGCGCGGTAGCAGCAGCAAGGCGGCTAATAGATCGGTTGTGCATGCGGGCATCCCGCCTGCGCTCGTGCTCGTGCTCGTCAAGTCTGCCGCATAGCTGTGTGATGGCTGTGGTCAGCCTGCCAAGACCTGCAGCAACTTCCTTGTTTGTGTCAACAAAGGCCTTAAACCCTTGCACCATCTCGCCCATCTGCAGGTTGTGCTGGCGGAGCTGGCGCTGGCAGGCCATGATGGACTTTGCCTGCATGCGCTGGATTTTGACCATGCTGCCTTCAAGCCCCTGGAAGACGCTGGCCTCCCGTGCCGGCGGTGCAGTGCTGGAAATGGCACGCCTCTGGGAACTGCTGCTGCCACCCTGCTGTGTGGGCTGGGGTGCCACTGGTGTTGTTGTGGTGGTGGATGGGGCCTGACCCGCTGCTCCCTGGATAGGGTTGAGTGGAGCCACAACCATACTCCTGGCAGGAGATGTGGTAGGTGCAGGGTGGGCCGTTCTCGGAGAGTTCTCAGGGGAGAACAGCAATGGGGGTGTGCCAGACATTTTTTGGGAGTGAAGGAATGCGTAGTCAATTAGCAGGTCTCCCTCATTTCCCTGGCCAATGGTGTTGTCCTCCTCCTCCTCCTCCTCCAGGGCAGCCTGACTTGTGCTAGGCCCTGCCACCGCACTGGAAGTTGGTGCTGGTGCTGGTGCCTCAGTAGCTTGTGGTCCTCCGCCTGATGGTGCCCCTAGGTATTAAGAAGCATTTGTGAATTGAGTGCCGATGTATTACAGTCACTACAATTAAAGCATTGCACATGTCCTTGCATATCCTTTGAATGTGTTCCACTGTTTTCTATATTGTGGTTCTGCACTGCCATATTTTGCAATATTCTGCTGACTACATTTACCATGATGCTTTTCTCTTGTATGTTGGTTACAGTACTGGGCTGGGGTTTGGCTGTGCATTGTGTCTAAAGGGGAGGTGTCTGGTAGGGTGTGTCATGATGCGCATGCTTCTTACCTGTAGCTGTAGCTCTGGCTGAGCTATCCAGGGTCCCGATTCCTGTCACACTCTCCCTCTCGATGGTGCTGGACACCAGTTCCTCCAGCTCAGTGAGGGGTGGCGCCGGGTTCCTGCCTCCACCAGTCAGTGCAGCTTGCCTCTGCAGCTCAGCCATTTTTCGTTTCGTCAGGCTGCAGATGTCATAAAATCGTTTTTTTAGGTCATCAAGGGACCTGGGGGTGACACCAACTGAGTTGACCTTCTCAGCAATCTCGCTCCAGAGCCTCCTCTTCGTGCTGTCCGGCACAGTGAGGGACAGCTTCCCAAAGAGCTGCCTGTGCACCCTCACCACCTCCTCCACCAACACCTGCAGCTCCATGGTACTAAACTTGGGCTTTCTCTTGTGGCCAGCCTTCTGGCTCTCACTGCTGCTTGCCATCTTGCTATCACAGTGCTCTGGCTCCTGCTCCCACTGCTGCTCACTGTGAATGTTCAGCTCAGGCTGCCTCTCCAGAAAGTTCTTAATGAGCTGCACCTGCCTGGGTTGCCACTCCCTGCTTGGGTGGGGGAGGGTCGATCCACCTCATTGGCCGTTTCGGATTTTACCGAATCGGATTTTACCGAATCGGATTCTAACGAATCGGGTTTTGCCAATTCGGATTGTTCAATGCATTCCTATGGGCATTTTGGCCATGGGGGTGTATTCCGACCACCGAATCGGTAATTGCCGATTCGGTATTTGCCGAATCGGCAATTTCCGAATCGGTGGTAGCCGATTCGGTACATTCCGATTCGGTCCGTGCCAATTCGGTACGTATCGAATCACAATACCGATGACGTACGATTCGGTATTTTTTCGTTTTTTTTCCCTACATCTCGTTTTCCGATTTCAGAATACCGATTCGGTGCGCCTCGGTATTTTGAAATCGGAAAAACCGATTTACCTACATCGGGCCCTAAGTTGTTAATTTAAATGAGTGACTGGAGGCAACAGAAATGCTTGTTTTGTGTCATATAATTTTGAAAGTACAACTGCAGCATTTAAACATTCTAAAAAATGCAGATATGGTTTCATTCAACAATAGTTTTAAAAGTGCACGCGCTTATCATTATTGTGCATTTTTCTCATGTCAAATGATCTACAATCCAAACTCTTCAATGGGCACATATGTTTTACAATATTTACTGTAAAGGCTAATGCTCTCTGCTCTAACATTAAAATAAAAAACTATTTGCCATTTAAAGCTCCTTAAGTATTTAGTGCCCCCTTGGACACAAAATAGTTGAACCTAGCTCCTGGGAGTTGTTTTTATGTGTTCGATTAAAGCTTGTTCCTGTTCAGTCTTTTTGCACACATTTGTTTATTGTACTTACCTTCCCACTTTTAGTGTTAACTTTCTTTTATTGAGTTTCGAGCAATAGAGAAAACACAATACAAACTCCATATAACCCTGGTCGAGTACCTTCCCACTTTTAGGGCACATATTTATTTCAATTAAGGTTAATCCAAGCATCCCTGCAAAATTAAATTGCTGTTTCTCTCATGATTCTGTGGTATTTCTGAACGAAGCTTGATGAGCGCCTTGTTACCTGCACTGGAATATGGGTTAATTGCAATAATGCAAAAATGCTCCAGCATTATACAAACCATTTTCTGATTTCTTTTATTTTCATCTTTCTTTATGATAAATGGTACAACTTTAAATTGAATTACAAACTTGGCGGTTGCCAGGATAATGGTATTACGAAATATATGCAGAAAGGAGATTGTTTTCTTATCAAGACCAACCCTTTCCAGTAAAGTAGAAAATGTGTAGTAATTAGGTAGCTATAGATTTTCATCCACTGAGCATGTTGAGCAGTTATCCTTGTGCAGGAGACAGTTTGCTAGTTAAACATCACACTGGCCAAATTATCCTCTGTTCTTTTCTCATTAAAAAAACGTAGCTCCAGCCCAAATCTCAAAGAATTGTGCGCACATAAGTGGAACTTTAAACGTGATTTGCAGGCAGAAAAGTAGAGATCCTGATTTTTAGAATCAGCATAAGTGGAAATTTCCACTCTCCAAGTAGACTTACAGATGTAGACAGTCTACCAGTATGATAGAGTTTCTCCATTACCACACCTTCTACCTCCCTGTGGTCAGCAGCAGTGACCTTTGTAAATCAAGTTGTTAAAGTTCTAAGGCAGGGCTCTCCGCTGGCTGGCATAATGTCCCCTGGAAATCCAAAAATTTCATTTGAGTGACTAACCAAAGAGTCTTTCTGTACACTATTTCTGACAAAAATACATGAAGTATCTTTTTCACCTCCATCACTGGACAACAGAGAGTAAGGTGACAAGTTGTATACACATGCGGTAATTAGGTTGAAGGTGCATTAACTATTCACATGATTAAGTAATATTAGACTTTCCCTATCTTGAATAGGCCACATTAAATTGAATGCCTTTACACCGCATTCCATTACAACACGGTCATTACAACGACCGTGTTGTTACATTGCATACATTACAACGCAAGTTATTACAGTGACTTGCTGTTGTGGGGGGGTACTGCATTTCTGAAAAGTATAATTTGCAATTTCAACTCCAGTCTGTGCAACAGTAGGGAAGATGCTGGATTTTAAATCCAACACCTTCTGCCCCTAGACAAAGTTGTTGTTCCGACTTACGTTGTAATGGTATGCGATGTAACAACGAGATCATTGTAATGACCTCGTTGTAATGGCATGCATTGTAAACGATGTTTACCTTGTTGAATATTAGTAAAGGTAGATTATTAATAAGGCCAATTTATTTGTATCTCCTTCATGTAAGGTAGTCAAAAATCATCATGTAACAACAGACAACTTTTACAGTATGAATTCATTAGTACATAGCCATTTCACTTTACCCTGCCGGGGGGCAACAAACTCCATCACAGATCATAGGTCGTGAGTGGTGATATAAACACCTACCTTACCTCTCCAAAGGTTTGCTGCCATTGCTTGTCAACAGTCTGTCAAATGTAATGCAAGTAATGTAACAATATCACAGTTTTGAAGACAGTGTTTAAACTCCATTGGGCAAAACATTGTTGTAATAAAAGATGTTACTATAACACATACATTTATGTCTCACAAGGATAGATGAATAAGATGAATCCTCAGACGAATAAGATGAATCCTCTGTGACTAGCATCTCTATCCGTGGCCTACACAAAAATTTCTGCAGTGGGTGAACTACCCTAGAGGTGTCATATCATCCTTGCAAAAAGCAATATGGCCATCAATAATGAAGATGTTAATGATTGTCGCATAATTTCAGATAGGAGATTGACTCAGCTCCCTCACCAGCTACAGAAGTAAAGGTTACTTACTACTGGATCACAAAGACATTTCCAAGAGGAGTTTTTAAAATATTGCCCTGTAGGGAAAGTGACAAAACAAGAGGAGTGCTCCAGAGTCTTCATTCCCAGCTGCAATAGAACAATATCGATCCAGCGCCTAATTTCAAAAGTACCATAATAGCACTGTAAATAAAAGACATGAAAGGGAGCATATACTTTTCTTCCACAGAGGAAAGTACCCCGGGGATCAGATCAGTTCGACATTCAAAAGATCTGTGTGGTGGTGTCTGGATTGCTCTTACTGGGTCAAAGACATCTTGATAGACTTTTGGTATAACAGCGACAGGTTCTCAGATTACTGCGCAATGTAAAGGGGCTACCAATTCTGGAGCAGCTTCATCATAACAGGTGTTCCAACTTCCAACAGTGTGCTGAGTCTGTTGTGACTGTCCAAAGTACCCAGTTGTTTTGGGATTATAGTTGGACACCCATGAAACCCTAAGAATAATCCCAAACTTAGGTATATCTAATTGAACACTAGTTGCTCTGTGTGCCCATTGTCACATACCGGTGTAAACGGGATTGTCTAAAAGGTCATGAGGCCGGATGATAACTCAGAGCCATTCACAGCACGCACCAGCTCCGTCTCAACTTTTGGGACCTTGGTGATTCCTAGTTTGCTAGCTAAAGTAAGATAAAAAAATATACCAATTGTTCCCTAATCTAGCAGCATGGGTAGCATTTCCTTCTGTTGTGGACCTGGAATGATAGTCGGATGGTGAAATGTCGTGGTATTCGTGAGGTGTTGGGAGATCTGTTGTGGAGCATCTCTCGACAAGGTGACCTTCGTTCCAGCCGAGAGTGTTAGCTTTCCTGCACTGCTGGTCACTGTAAATTAGCTGAGGCCTTTTGGGATTTATTAGGCCGTATCGTACATTGATGGGCAAAGTGCCTGGCCTTTCCACAATATAGACACTAATTTGTGCCATACAGCCTGATTCATCAAAGACCCGTTTTGCGAGTCTATAATAGCGATTCATAAGAAATCGCTATTACAGACTCGCAAAACGGGATTCATGTAGGAATCGCAAAAAGAATTGCGATTCCTACACATTCCTTATTTGTGATTAGCAAATTGCTAATCGCAAATAAGGAATAACTCCCCATTCATTCCTATGGGCCAAAAGGCCCATAGGAATGAATGGGGAGTATTCCTTATTTGCGATTACCAATTAGCTAATCGCAAATAAGATAGCGATTTTAAGGGTGCCAGGGGTGTCCAAAGGACACCCTGTAGCACCCCTGAAATGAAAATTGAAACAGGTGTTGCGCACACACATGTCCAAAGGACATGTGTGTGTGCAACATGCAACTTAGAAAAATGCTTTTAAAAGCATTTTTCTAAGTTTTCGCTATTTACCACGAGGTTTGACCTCGCGGTAAATAGCGGGCCGAAATTGCGAAATCGTAATTTATAAAATGGATGATGAATTGCATTTAAGGAATCTCAATTAGAGATTCCTTAAATGTAATTCCCCGCAAAATAGCGAAATCGCGATTACCGATTTTTGCATTTGTGATGATGAATCCCAAATGCAAAAATCTCACTCGCAAAGGGCCAGATTCTGAGAATCTGGCCCTTTGCGAGCCGATTTCGGCTTGATGAATCAGGCTGTATGTTTTTTATCGCCTGTTGTAAGTGGCCTTCTGATCCCACCTAATTGCAAAGGTTCTGTTTCTGATGTCTTGAAATCAGGTCCTTTGCGCTCTTGTTCGACTACTTGCACCTTGGTTTCTGTTCGAGGCCATTCTCCCTTACGTTGTCCTAGACGGTGATTTAGTTTTACTACAGAGTCCATATTTAGGAGTACTAGACCAATACATCTACAATATGAGAGAGAGTGTCTTTCAAATAATCCCTCAATCTGCCATAAAACAGAGAAGTCATTTTCTCTTCTATCCACCTAGTCTCCGCAAGGAGTCGATTGAACGCGGTGATGCAAGTTCGTACATCTTTTTAACATTGACACAAATTAAGCAGCTCATTGTCATTTGACTGAATAAAAACATGTTTGGCAAACAAGTGAGTCATGGCTGCTTTAAAAGTAGGTATATATGAGTAACAATAGGAGTACCCCTAAATAAATTTCCTAAATCCGGGTTAAATTACTGTGTGTGAAATAACTGTTTAGGAAATAGATAAGAAGTGGACCTAGAAAGGTGCAAAAGCAATATAGTACCAGAAAAGAGATATTTCCGAAAATTATATATTTGTATTATTTTTATAGTTATAAAATAGATTATAATAGAAAATGCATGTTTTCATAAATATCGAATCATTATAACAAAAATATGAGATACAATCTTAGTCACAATTAGGGTACATATACAATTCCAGATGCGACCTATGCAAGATGAACAAAATCCTGAAATATTCATTGTTTAAACTATTCATACATACTTATCCATTCATACATGGGCTAAATTTGATGATTAAATATATATCAAGCATGATATTGTTTTTATTAGACATGGATTTGTGTACCAAAAATTAATGACACATAACAAAGAAGAAAAATTGTTCATCACATATATGATTTAAAGACATGGTCATGGCTAACATAGTTCATGTCATGTGCTTTAAAAGTAGGGCCATATATATAAAATGGGGCCATCATTGTCTATCAGTGGTATAAACCAGTTGGCTGCCACACCACCAAAGTAGGACAGGGCAATAGCAACCTTCGCTGCATCAGAGGAGAATGCCTGAGGCTTGCACAAAAAGTGCAACTGGCATTTACTGATGAAGAGCGCAAAGTTGGTGGTATCCCCGCAAAAATGCTCCGGTGTGAATAGGGGAACTGGAGTAGGCATGGCTAAGGTGACATGTAATGGTGTTGTGGGAGCTTGGCTGGAACGTGGGGGGAGCCTAAATTAAACAGGTGTCTTGTGTGCTTTCCTGTTGGCGTCTCCCATGGACTGCATCTCGGTTTGTATTGCACCAACTCATTTCGCAACTCTATATTCTCTTCCCTGAGTTTGTGCATTTCTAACTTGAAATCGTGTAACAATCTTACTAGGTCTACCGCCCCGGATTCATCGGCAGCAAGGGCCTGGTCTAAGCCTTGTGTGTCTATGTGTTCTTGATCCTACCCAAAAAGATCTTTAGTTTTTTTTTTGGCTTGGCCATCTGTCACACAAGACGCTCACCTGAACTGCAGGTAGTTCCGATGGTGTGATGGCTTACCCAATGCCCCCAAGGCCTGACCATGATAGCAATGGCAACATTAAATTATGGACCATGGTAGGTCCCCAGGGGAAGTGGAGTTGGAGGGAGAAAAGAGAAAACAAACCACACTGGAACACGGCACATCTTGTCGTCAGGTGGGGTGCATCTGGGAGGGGTGCTAGGTAACAGGGTTTCCTGTGATTCAAACCAGGCACAAAATCAGCACTCAGCAAACTAAGGAATTAGATTTGATGTGTAGGAAACTCATGCAATTACCTGTGACATATAAAAATCAGTTGTCTCCATTAAATCACTCAATAACTGAGATCAAGAATATTGCCTCATGTAACATACCTTGAAAAACATATGGAAGAGCTCCGTGCAGTCAACATTAACAATTGCTGGGTCAAGAGAAAATAAATATTTCTAACACCCAGCTCCTTTTCACAATAGCTTAATTCTGAAGGTTTGATCAGCGATAGCAGGGCACAGTCAACAGTCTTTAAGCTAACAAATGTCACAAAGGTACTGTTTTCTCGACTGGTCCGCAGTACTACAAATAGGTGTCTCAAAGGTACACCTTTTTGACTAATATAGAGTTTTATTGACTGCGCCTTAGTCGTCAAATTATTAATGCCTGCAAGCGCTGCTGCATGGACTCATAATGCAGCCTGTGATCCTCACTCTGTAAAGGCCAAGCAGGTTTTCCTTTTCAACAAGTGCAGTAACATAACCTGCTACAATGTCTAATAAACTCTGCTTTACTACTCCAGGTTTTAGTTTTTGTTGCAAAGTGTTCGTATGAGTGCGCTGTTTTAATAACAAAAAGCAATTACCTTCTCTTTAGGAGAACTCCGATCACTGAAAGACACGGGCCTGGGATTACCTGTTTAGGTCACGCCTGTAAAGACTGCTGTAGTGGAGTATATGAGAGAAGCTGCTCCCACTCTCCTCCCATATTTTTCATTGGCTTGTGTCATTGTCTTTCGTAAATGCTGCCTTCGTATTTGCTAATAGGCTTGCTAGTCCCTCCTTAGTACGGTCTTGCCTTCATTTGTACCCTCCTATGGCGACTGGCCCTTTTACTTCAGTTGTACACGGCACGGGACCTGTTATTTAGTCTGTAAGTACTATTTACTTCACTGTGTTTCTCTTACTGCAGGCCGGACATTCACTGCTTCAGCTGAAACTGCTTGTATTTTTTTATGCAGCATGGCCAACTCAGTAACACGGGTGCCTGCTTTTAATCACTTTAATCTGGGCATTATCTCGTGTCTATTTCAAGCCCCCAAGTCAAATGGATTTTGAAATGATTAGCAAATTAAGTCATGTGAATTCCAGGTAGCACATAATCCTGTGCTAATGGGCTGAAGCTGACAACAGCACATTTTACATGTCATCTGTACCTAAGCCACCTGACGGGTTGTTTTCAAAAGCCTGTTTTATTAACACCATCACCAATACAACCACCATCAATACCACCATCAATACCACTACCACCAACCCCACCAATACCACCACCTACCCCACCACCAACACCACCACCACCACTACCAATACCACCACCAACCCCACACATCAACACCACCAATACCACTACCACCACCCCCACCAATACTACCACCAACAATACCACTACCACCAATACCACCACCACCAATGGCGCCACCACCAATACCACCACCAAAACCACCACCACCAATACTACCACCAATACCAAAACCACAAATACCACCACCACCTATACAACCACCTCCACCACCACCAATACCACCACCACCATCAATACAACTACCACTACCACCACCACTATCACCAGCAATACCACCAATACCAACACCACCAATATCACCACCACCACCAATACCGCTGCCAATACCACTGTTAATACCAATACCACCACAACCAATACCACTGCCACCAATACCACCACCAATACCTCCACCACTAATACCACCCATACCACCCCCAATACCAAGACCACCAATACCACAACCACCAATGTTAATTCCACGACCACCAAAACCACCAATTCCACCATCACCAATACCACTACCAATACCACTACCACCAACACCACCACCAATACCACCGCCACCACCAATACCGATTCCAATACCAATACCACCACCACCACCACAAATTCCACTACCACCAATACCACTACCACCACTACCAGCAACACCATCAATACCACCACCTCCACCACCCTCAATACAACCACCACCACCACTATTAACACCACCACGAATACCACTACCACTACCACCACTACCACCAATACCACCACCAATACCACCAGTACCACCACCACCAATCTAATACCACCACCACCAATATCAAGACCACCACCAATACCACCAATACAATACCACCACCACCAATGCCACTAATACCACCATCACCACCACCGACAATACCACAAATACCACCACCAAAACCACCACTAATACCACCCCCACCACCAATATCACCACCACCAATACTACCACCACCACCAATACCACTATTACCAATACCACCACCACTACTAATACCACCACCACCACCACCACCAGTACCAATACCAATACCACCACCAATATCAATACCACCACCAAGGCAGATACCACCACCACCAAAATCACCACCACCACCACCAATACCACTGCCAATACCAATACCACTGCCAATACCAATACCACCACTAATACCACCAC
Organism: Lissotriton vulgaris; assembly: GCF_964263255.1. NCBI lineage: Eukaryota > Metazoa > Chordata > Amphibia > Caudata > Salamandridae > Lissotriton > Lissotriton vulgaris. The sequence continues at coordinate 381,869 of NW_028246079.1, read as the reverse complement.
CACCAATACCACCCCCCACAAATTCCACCACCACCAATACCACCACCACTACAAATTCCACCACCACCACCAATGCCACCACCAGTACCAGCAACACCATCAATACCACCACCTCCACCACCCCCAATACCACCACCACCACCGCTATTAACACCACCACCAATACCACTACCACCAATACCACCACCACTACCACCAATACCCCTACCACCAATACCACCACCACCAATACTACTAGTACCACAACCACCAATCTAATACCACCACCACTAATATCAATACCACCACCAATACCACCACCACCAATACAATACCACCACCACCAATACCACTAATACCACCATCACCACCACCACCAATACCACCATCACCACCAATACCACCACCAAAACCACCACTAATACCACCCCCACCACCAATATCACCACCACCAATACTACCACCACCACCAATACCACTATTACCAATACCACCAATACCACCACCACTACTGACCACCACCACCAAAATAAAATACAATCACCACCGATACCACCACCACCAGTACCAATACCAATACCACCACCAATATCAATACCACCACCAAGACCGATACCACCACCAATACCACAATCATTAATACCACCACCTATACCACCACCACCAATACCACCTCCACCACCAACACCACCACCATCAATACCCCACCACCAATACCACCACAAAACAATACCACCACCACCACCAATACCAGTACCACCATCACCAATACCACCACCAATACCACCAACACCAATACCACCACCTGAGCGCCTCTCACTCACTAGTAATAGCAGGGGCACTATATGAGGCCGGAGCTGCAGCCAAGACCATCCCTCCCTCCCTCCCTCCCTCCCTCTATGCCTGCCGTAAAGCACAGCCCAGCCTGAACTAGGAGGTGAAGCCAGGGCCCTAATACAGCTGTGATTAGGACAAGATAGCAATGACATTTTGTGTCACCACGTTAAAAACTGTATTTTAAAAGCGCACTCACCCGTCAAGCACCCCAGCAGCGGGCTAGAGTCACGCTCAAACAGCGACCCCTTCGCTGCAACGATCAAAGCCAGGAAATCACTTTTCGCCGCCATTCACGGCGAGGAAGCAAGGCCACGCCTACCTGAGGCCACGCCCACCCGCCCCTTTTTTTCCCCATAAAGATGTGCAATCACCGGACGCGCAGCGGACGGGCGCAGCGGGCGCGCCGTCAGCGCGCCGAAGGCGCGCCAAAGGCAAGCCCGTCTGGGCCCGTCCGGACCCAGACGGCCCTAGGCCCCGTTATTCTGCCAGGTGACCCTCAGGATCGAGTGATGTATACAGCAGATACATTATGCGCCCTACGACCTAAAAACATCCTTGCCTGCTACCACACGCTTACCGCAGGTAAGGCTTTCTCGATCTGCCCACACTGCAATCCGACTCCCCCCCCAAAATCTACCACACCCGCTTTGAAGTTGGGACTTCTTAACTGCCGCTCCCTCCCCAAACATGCTACCGAAGTAAATCTTTTAACTCGGAATCAGGATCTTGACCTGCTGTTCTTAACGGAAACATGGCTATCAGACAACACCGACCCGGACGTCGTCGCGGCCCTCCCCACAGGTTATCTCTGTCAAGCTTTAAATAGACCTAAAGGGAGAGGAGGCGGGGTAGCTATAATTTACAGGGAACAATTCATCTGTAGGATGGCTAACGCTGGTATCGAGGACTGCGAGAGCGGCCAGTTTTCCATCCAAATTTCCCCAGCCCTTACCCTGGCAGGGCTATTGATCTATCGCCCCCCTTGGGGCTCCAGGCAATTTTATCAATTCCATATTCGAATCTATATCCCAACTAGCTTCTTCCACCTCCAACTTCCTTACATTAGGTGATTTGAATCTCCACTTTCTGGACCCCACGGATCGAGTAGCCTCGGACATTAGACACGACCTAACATCTTTAAAGATACGTCTAGTGAACAACGAGCCCACCCATGAGAAGGGCCACCTATTGGACCCTATCCTCACCAATATAGCAACGGTGACCACCAACTTACCTGTGGCCCTTCCATGGACGGACCATTTTCTGGTCCCTTTCTCCTGGGAAATCCCCACACCTATTCTCCCAACCCCTAAAACCCAGGTTACCGACCGACAATGGCACAAACTGTCACCTGAGAAATGGGCTGTTTCTCTTGCAGATTCCATTCCCGAGCTCTCCTCTGACTCTAATACGGCTGACAAACAATTCAGTGATTGGATCACTTCGTCTCTTGATACAATACTTCCAAAAATCACCACCTTTAAACAGCCTAAAAGGATATCCCCCGCTTTATGGTATACTCCAGAGCTTAAAGCCCTGCGCCAAGAGTGCAAAAAAACCGAACGCTCTTGGAGACGCGACAAATCAGGAACCAATAAAAACATCTACTCTATTTCTCTTCTAACCTATAAAACCGCTATTCGCAAAACCAAAAGCGTGTTTTTTCAGGAGAGAATAGAGAAAGCGGGATGCTCCAGTAAGGAAGCATACGCCATCCTTAAAGAGCTCTCAAAACCCCCAGAACAAGGACGGGGACCTCCCTCCGACCCTAAAGCCGACCAGGAGAAATGCCAACAATTGGCTAATTTCTTCCAGGATAAAATCCGACTAATTCTGGACTCAATTCCTCCCTCGAGCTCGGGGGAAGAAACTGCTTTCCCTTGTTCGACATCTTCCACTGGTCTGTCCACGTGGGGCCAGGTCACGATAGACGAAGTACGGAAGACGTTCAACTCCATGAAGAGCGGCTCCCCTAGAGATCCTGCTCCTCTTCGGATCCTTAAGGAGGTAGCCCCTTCTATCATCCCCTCCCTTACTCATCTGATTAATACCTCACTCCAACAAGGAGTTGTACCCTCGAGCTGGAAGAAGGCTGTGGTAAAAGCCTTACTGAAGAAACCTGCTCTTGACCCTGAGAACCTGGCGAACTACAGGCCCATTTCCCTACTCCCAGGAGTCAGCAAGATCGCGGAAAAATTAGTCAACAGGAAACTCTCGCAGTTTCTAGAGGCCAATAACAAACTAGAAAATTCCCAGACGGGCTTCCGACCAGGGCAGGGCACGGACATCGCCCTCCTGGCGGCGGTAGAGGAGGCCAGAGCGCTATTGGACGGGGGAGGATCAGTGGCAGTGATCCTCCTCGACCTTAGCGCGGCGTTCGATACCGTTGACCACCAACTCCTCATCGAAAGATTGGCAAGAGTTGGAGTGGAAGGTACAGCCTTATCTTGGCTTTCATCTTTCCTGGCACAACGATCCTATCAGATTTGGGAGAAGAACGCCCGTTCCTCCGAAATGCCCCTCCAATGTGGTGTGCCTCAGGGCTCTTCCCTGAGCCCCACATTATTCAATATCTACATGTCCACATTGGAGGAGGTTATCACCCCATTCGGAGTGAGTGTCGTCAGCTATGCTGACAACACACAATTAGTGGTGTCTCTGTCCCATCCCAAACAACAGAAAGCTGATCTCTTCAACTGCCTTACGCAGGTCCATCATTGGATGAATAGATCAGCCCTAAAGCTAAATGGGACAAAAACTGAGGTCCTTATACTTGGCCCGAAAGGAACCTCACTCCCCCTGGACATGTGGCCAGCCTGTCTAGGTCCTCCCCCTGACCCAAAGACAGAGGTGAAAAGTCTGGGTGTATGGATAGATTCTGAACTCTCATTCACCTCGCAAGCAAAGAAGGTAGCAGGGACCTGCTTTGGTCTTCTAAAGTCCTTGAGGAAAGTCCTGCCCCTTCTTCCCCCTAAATCTCAAAAATTACTAGTCCAAGGTCTCATAATATCAAGACTAGATTACAGTAACGTGATTTATCTGGGCGCTCCCGAAGCGACCCTTAATAAACTGCAGAGAATTCAGAACACTGCTGCCCGGATTATCACAAAAACCCCGGCCAGATCATCGGCTAAACCCGCTCTCAAACTCCTCCATTGGCTCCCCATAAGGGAGAGAGTCAAATTTAAAGCCTTGTGCCTCGTCCACAAAACCTTGCATAACCAAGGCCCCCCAGTCCTCAGCAATTTTGTCACCCCTTACATAGCCACTAGATCCCTCCGTTCTAACGCAGAAAACCTCATCAATACCCCAAGATTTAGGAAAGTCCGCTCAGGAGGAAGACGCTTCTCGGTACAAGCTGCCCGTCTTTGGAATTCACTCCCTCATGACTTACGTCTTGAACCACAATATCTGCGCTTCAGGAAGCTGCTAAAGACACATCTGTTTCCCTAGCTTCCATGCCCTTCTCTTCTGCTCTCAGCCCCCGGTCCTCAGATTTACTGTTCTAGGGTTCTTTAGCGCTGGGATACCTCCGGGTGACTATGCGCTTTATAAAAATAAATAATAATAATAGTAATAATAATAATAATAACATTACGCAATGCCACACTGCACACTCAAATGATGGAGAGGTCAGGAAATACCCCACCCCCACCCCTTGCTCTTCCTCCTGAGCTGCGACAGTGTAATCACCGAGCAAAAGGTGCTGGAGCGCTTAGGTAGTGTGTATAATATGGATCATATGTAACTCTCACTTTACACTTTGTGTCTGTGTAATTTAAAACACTTACACATCTTCTTCACTGCATTATTTATCACTACTTTGAAGACGTCGCAGGCCGGTCTCTTTCTCTGATATCTACAATCTAACAAGCGGTCGAGAAGGCCCTTTATTGTGCAAGAGTTAAAGCTATTAGTATTGTAAATGACAATGCCTTTTATTTGTTTTAAAACCCAAAACATACATAAAAGGCATTGTCATTTAAAAATGTCAATAGCTCAAACTCGCGTGAATGGGAGACCTATTGCATTGAAAATGCTTGTTTTGTAATTCTTTCTTCTCTTTGTGTTGCTGTTGATACAGAGTGGGAGACATGTGTGTGCTAGGAGTTGTCAAAGAATAAGGACGCATTGCCGGGGAGATTGGGGGAGTGGCTGGAAATCAGAGATAGCAGGAGCGCGTTGCTAAAGATTCTGCTGGCCGAAGGAGGAGAAGAGTGCTGCTGCGCAGCACTGGAGATAAAGTAAGTAGTTTGGCATTAAAAGGCCAAGCGCTGAGTCCAGATACAGGAGTGTTTAAATAGACATGGCCCAGAAAAAGACACATGGAGGATGTGGCTACCTACCATTGCTTCCTAGTGTCTGCCATCCCATTCCCTGACCTTTCTTATAATTTATGAAGCTAACCAATTCCATAATCCCATTTTGAATTTAGTGTGATTGCATTTAATTAAAATGATATGTGACTTTAGTCTCACCGTATCTCAAATCATCATTAAAATATTTTAATGATTTGTTATTATGCTACAAATACACTGCTGTTAAGTGATTCCTTAAATCTATTTCCAAGTAATTCACATAACAGCATATAATAATCTTACAGCAATCCTAATGCTAACCCTCACCCTATGAATAATCCACTTTAAATACTTTAAGTCAAATTGAAAAACTTGTATTTCATTAAATTGATTCCTACCTCAGATCTGTGTTAAATTAATGAACATATTTGCGTAACTTATTCTAACCTTTGTGGTAACAATAACCTTGTATTTTATTACATGTTTAGTTTTAGCTTACTTTTATTAAACTAATCTAATACTGACCCTAACTATAAATGTTATAGATCTATTTTAAAATAAAGTTAACCTAACAAGTGATGTTATTCTAGCACTCGCCCTAACCTTTAATTACGTTAAATTCAATTATTTTTTAATGAATTACTGTTATACTCAGACTAATCCTAAATTAAACAAAACCACATCAACCCTAATTTTAAATACTTACATTAAAAGCTGTGCTACTGATGTTTTAGCTAAAGTGAGTGTGTTATTCATTAAATACTGGCAAAATAAAGGTGCGTTCGAAGTATTTTCAGGGAAGTCATTGTCTAGCAACAATGACAGAGGTGAAGTAAAAGTCAGACTCTAAAATGTAATATGTCTCTCAACAGCTCAAATGAATGAATGAATGAAATGTCATTTATAATGCGCAGCTATGCCCAGTGGGCGTCAAGGCGCCTAAGTCAAATAACAGGCTGTTAGCAGACAGAAACAGAGCTTACTGGTATGCATTAATAAAGAGCCAGGTTTTCAGTGACTTCCTAAAGAGGTCAAGGGAAGGCAGTGACTTGATTTCCAGGGGGAGTGAATTCCACATCTGGGGTGCCAGTATAGAAAAAGCTTTGCTCCCCCCATCTAGCCTTCTTGGCTCTAGGAATTACCAGTTGATTAAGCTCACTGGAGCGTAGGCATCTGCTCGGAACGTATCTAATGAGTAGCGATCCAAGGGCATCAGCCGAGCCTGCAATTAATGCCTTATATGTTAGGCAGAGGAGTTTAGACGTAATCCTTGAGGGAATAGGGAGCCAGTGGAGATTCTTCCTCGCCAAGGTCATGGATGCCAACCAAGGCAAGGCGAGAGCAAACCGCGCTGCCGCGTTTTGTATAACCTGCAGACGCTGCAGAAGGCCCTTGTTGGCCCCGGCGTACAGTGAGTTACAGTAATCGAGCCTTGAGCCAACAAGGGCGATCACCACCTGTTTCCGTGCCTGTGGGGACAAATAGTGGACGATCCTTTTCAGGGTCCTGATGACACCCCAACAGGTAGCCACCGTTCTGTTGACCTGAAGCTCCATGGAGAGCTGGGTGTCAAAGATGACGCCAAGGTTCCTGGCAGATTGTGTAGGTATGGGGCAGCTACCTAAAGAAGGAGGCCACCACTCACCTGACCACATGCCCTGGTCTTTGCCAAAGACCAGGACCTCTGTCTTATCCCCATTCAACTTTAGGGAGTTGGAAATCATCCACTCTGCAACAAGTTGCATGCAGGCCCTAAAGTTTGATGCGGTTTCATTCACAGAGTGGGTCAGGGAAACCATAATCTGCGTGTCGTCGGCATACGACACTACCTCCATCCCCTGAGATCTTACAAGTCTTGCAAGGGGGGCCACGTAGATGTTGAACAGGGTCGGACTCAGTGCCGACCCCTGTGGCACCCCACATTGCAAAGACTTAGCAGGGGAGAGGTACTCACCTAGCATGACACGCTGCTCTCGTTGGTGTAAGAAGGAGCTCAGGAGACTGAGTGCCGGTCCTTCTACCCCTGCCTCCCTTAACCTAGATGTTAAAGTAAGGGGAGACAGGGTGTCGAATGCTGCTGTAAGATCCAGCAGCACCAGTACGGTAGATTGACCGTACTGGTGCGATTCAGTAGTCACGGCTAGTGGCTTCATTTATTTATTATTTATTTATTTTATTTTATTTCTTGTATAGCGCAAGAATCGACCCCGTACGGGGTATCTCCGCGCTTTGCTCGCTAAGATGGTGCAAAACAGGGACATTGCAGATGAGCTAGAGGTTACAGTGGTGGGACTACAGTAGATTATTCTCCTGCAAACAAGTTGGTTTTTAGCCTTTTTCTAAATGATAGATGATTAGTGATCTGTCTGAGGCTAAGGGGCAAGTTGTTCCATAAGGTCGGTCCCACTAAGGAGAAAGCTCGGCCGCCTTGTCTGGTCTTTTTGATAAAAGGAGGTTTTAGCAGAAGTTGATTGCTTGACCGCAGATCTCGGTCCGGTTTGTAAAGCTGTAGTTTTTGGGTTAAGTAGTAGGGGCCGTTTCCAAACAGGCACTTATGGACAGTACAGCAGATCTTGAATTTGACACGTTGGCGTATAGGGAGCCAGTGTAGTTCTCTCAACAGGGGTCTGGAAGATGTTCTTGAGGGAGCATTCAGAATTAATCTGGCTGCCGTGTTCTGGACCACCTGTAATCGATTGATGGCATCCTCATTAGCTTGTATCAGGAGCCCGTTACAATAGTCTAATCGACTTATGACCAGGGTCTGCACAAGGGTCTTTCTGTAGGTGTCTGGTAAGAGAGGGAAAACTCGTCTGAGCAGGCCAATAGTGCGGAAACAGGCTCCAGCGATCACGTTTACGTGTTCTTTTAGGGTTAGGTTTTGATCCAATTTCACACCCAGATTTTTGACTGTCAGTTTTGGGGAGGGTACAGGTCCTAAGTCCAGAGGCCACCAGTCGGGAGACCAGAGTATGCTAGCTTTCCCAAAGAGCATCACCTCTGTCTTCCCGACATTGCATTGGAGGTAGTTGGAAGCCATCCAATTTGAAACAGCCCTCATACCTTCCGCAAAGTTTTCACTAACATTGGAATTAAGGGCATGGAAAGGGTAGAGGAGTTGAGTGTCGTCGGCGTAATACACTGGTGTGAATCCATACTTCCTCACAATCTCAGCAAGGGGGGCCACATACACATTAAATAATGTGGGGTTTAGGCATGAGCCCTGTGGCACGCCCTTCGTGAGCGCCCTAGAGATGGAATGGTAGGGGCCCAGGCTGACAGATTGTGAGCATCCAGAGAGGAAACTCTCCAACCATGCCAGGGCTTGACCTCCAATGCCCACTCCTTGCAGTCGGCTCAACAGGATTTTATGAGATACAGTATCAAAAGCAGCTGACAGGTTCATTTCAGGGTGTAGGGCAATCTTCTATTGAAAAAAAAGGCAACGGTCTTTGGAACTCCATTAGAGTCACATGGACCGGCTACCTTGTACCTTTAGCGGGTGAAGAGTTACCACTGCACCAATATCCCAGCTGCCCGCCTACACGACTTATGGTTTCCTGATGAACTTGTGTGGAATTTTCATCAGACACAAGAGGAGCACTGTTAAATCGTCGGCCTTAGGATGGCTTCCCACAAACGTTTTGCCTTATCCCTCCATTTGTTCTGATCTCGTTTTTGCTGACCTTAGGATTCTGTGCAGTTTACCACTGCTAACCAGTGCTAAGGTGTGTGTGCTGTCTCCTTTAAACATGGTGGAACTGGCTTACACCTAATCAGCACATCTAATTTCCTTGTAAATCCCTAGTAAAGTGCTACTGCATGTACCCAGGGCCTGTAAATTAAATGCTACTAGTGGGACTGCAGCACTGATTGTGCCACCAACTTAAAGAGCATCTAACATGTCTCAGGCCTGCCATTGCACCATCTACGTGCAGTTTAAACTGCCATTCGACTTGGTAAAATAAACCTTGTGCCAGGCCTAAACCTACCTTTTTTATACATATAAGTCAACCCTAGGGTAGGCCCTTAAAACAGCCCATAGGGCAGGGTGTAGTGTATTTAAAATGATTGACATGTACTTTTAATTTTTACATGTCCTTGTAGTGAAGAACTCTTAAATTCATTTTTCACTGGTCCATGGCCTGCCTCTTTCATAGGATAACGTTGAGTTAATTTGTTACATTTAATAAGTGATAACTTTTTATTTTGACCAGGTAGGAATTTTGAGTATGATGTTGTCTAGATAATTGTAATTTAAAACCTTCTTTAATGGTTAAGTCGGATTTTAAGTCCCAATTCTAAGAAATGTCACTTTTAGAAAGTTGCAGGAGTTTTTATAAGCAGAGTGCACTCCTTTCCTTATACTGTTTCATGTTCTAACTCAATAATTGGGCTCAAACTGATTACGTGATCTATCCCAAGGTCACAGATGTACGATAAGTAATCCAAAAAGGCACGTGTCTTACGCGCCAATCAGTCGCACTGCGAAGTGAAAGAACTGATCCTCACAATAAATAAGTTTACTTGTCTTACTCCAAATTCAATCCAAATTGTAAACCAATATTTTATCAAAAGCTCATCCAAAAGTTAATCCAGTAGATCATAATCACAACGAGGACAGCGTGATGCCACTGTAGTTCTTTAGTTCATATATTTTTAAACTGCCTTTTGGTGCCCATCCGGGTTTCAACATCGACATGTAGAGGTGAACAATTCATGCTGAGTGCCCTCATGTAGTTCCACCCAATGCATATCAAGCTATATTAGCTCTTCGTCAGGGGTAATTGAAATGATAATACCAGAGACATCTAAACCGTCTATTCAAAGGTAAATTGACTTTAACATTTGCGTACACATACTGTTAACTCGCCCTCTGATTAACCCTCAATCAATCCCACACTGCATCTTTCGCAAAAAACCTACTCATTTAAACAAAATGATGTTCCTCTTGCCAACTACAAAAGCCTAAACCAAAATGTTCAAAAAACCAAATGTAATGCAGCTGTTGTACCGGGCTCAAATGAAAGCCCCTTCCATTTAGTCCACGAAAAACCCTCAAAAATACGAAAATGAAAATCCAACCTGCATCCCTTTTCCCAACATGATTCATAATGTTTAACAACCCTTTCCATAAGCAATAATGAGGACTGTGAAAACTACCTTCAAAGCCACTGCCACTTGTTCCCTCATCTTCACTTGCAACAACTATACCCTTCCCCCTGAAAACCATCTGTATTTATGACCACTCAGCGGTGTAACACTGACCTCGTAATCCCAGTTTACATTTGCGAGCCTTTTATTAACTTTCAAATTTAAATTCATTGACTCTGTGGATACTTTTGTCTACATTTTGATGCGCTTTCGTTTGCAAGAGTATAATGGTTATATAATGACGGTTGGGCGGGTGAGGAGGGAATACGGCTGGGCATACACATTTGCAGGTGGAATGGATTCTTTTTTCATTTTTCTTTCTTTTTTTAGGGTGTGCACATTCACACTGAGCGGTCACACATCGTATTTATTTAAGGATGATAGTTTAAACTGGGACTAGGTCACAGGGGGATGTATGTCGTTACAACGCATGCTTTTTCCACGCATGCCTTTACAATGTAGGTTTTACAACGCAAGTCGTTACAACGACTTGCATTGGGGGCGCTGGATAGTGAATAGTTTATTTACTATTCCAACTCCAGTCCCCGTGGATAGTAGGGAAGGTTTTAGATAGTGAATTCAACTATTCCATATCCTACCGCACCCTCCAGCGCAATTCGTTGAAACGACTTGCGTTGTAAATCCTGCGTTGTAAAGGTACTGCGTGGAAAAAGTTTCGTTGTAAAGGATGTTTCCTGTCACAGGGTCATGGTTACACCGCTTTAAGTGGTCACAAATATAGATGGTTTTCAGGTGGGAGGATTTAGTTGTTGCACGTGAAGATGAGGGAACGAGTCGACGTTATTGCTGACCATGGCTTTGATGGTAGTTTTTACAGTCTCTCATTATTGTTATTGTTATTTGACATTTGTTAAGCGCATATATCACCGTACGGTTTCATACGCTGATACTACAATACCAGTAAGTGACAGAGAGGGCGGGCTGCGGGTCAGTGAAGTCAGAATAATAGAGTTTTGAGGGACTTACGGAATTTCTTATGGTCGCTCTCTATTTGGAGGTGTATAGGCAGCGTATTCCAGATGGTGGGGGCGATTTTGGAGAATGATCTGCCGCCATATATGACTGTACAGGTCTTTGGTATGGTTAAAGGATGTTTACTGGTTGAGCGAAGGGTTCTAGTGGGTTGGTACATGATTAGTTTCTGCGCTAGGTAGCGGGTCCCTTTTTGTTTAGAGTGTTATGTACAAGGCAGCATATTTTAAAGGTGATTCGCTTTTTAATGGGCAGCCAGTGAAGGGACTTCAAGCTGGGGCAGAGGGAGAACGAGTTTGAGGGCCAGTCTGGCCGCAGTGTTTTGCAGGACCTGGAGTCTGGTAAGGTGAGCTTCATTTATGGATGCCAACAGAGCGTTACCATAGTCAAGGCGGCTGATGATCAGTCCTTGCACTACTGGCATATGTGAGGAGAGTGGTATCCATTTAAAGATTTTTCTCAGGCTGCGCATTAGCCCATAGCAAGTGCGCACTACTGGTGTCAATTGTCATGCCTAGGTTGCGTGCTGCCTCTTTAGGAGACGGTCCGGGCCCTAACGTGGAGGGCCACCAGTCGTCGGCCCACAGTTGCTGGGCCTTACCGAAGAGTAAGATCTCGGTTTTTCCAGCATTAAGTTGCAGGTGTTTAGTAGTCATCCAGTCCTTAATGTCAGTCAAACATTGTTTAAATTTAAGTTTCGTGTAGGTGGGATCTGGATCAAGGGTGAATAATAGTTGGGTGTCGTCGGCGTACAACACTGTATCAAAGCCATGAGCTTTGATTATTTTGGCCAGGGGGATAGATACAAGTTGAAAAGAGTGGGGCTCAATATGGAACCCTGGGGGACGCCCTTGTCTATAGGCTGGCTACTGGATGTGAAAGATCCTATTTGGTCTTTCGATGTGTGGTTGGTGAGGTAGTTCTTGATCCAGTTAAGTGCAGTGCCCTCAACACCATGCTCATACAGTCGATCCAGGAGGATGTTGTAGGAGATGGTGTCGAAGGCTGCTGATAGGTCTAATAGTACCAAGATGGTGGGTTGTTTGGCATCGAGGGTGAGTTTATTGTTGTCGACCATCTCCAAAAGTGCCGTTTCGGTGATGTGGAAAGCTCGGAACCCGGATTGTGAGGGGTCAAACAGGTTATTATTCTCAAGGTGCGCAGACAATTGCTTGTATACTATTGTCTCCAGTACCTTCCCAAAGAGAGGTAGGAGGGAGATGGGTCTGTAGTTATTATGCACTTTTGGGTCAGAGTTTGGTTTTTTAAGAATGGGTTTCCCTATGGCCTCTTTGTTAAATGAAAAATGTTACAGGATTTCTAAAGTGCATGGCTGCCCGTGAGCGTCCCAGTGCTGAATGAGTACAGGCAGAGATTTTCGGAAGGCCAGAAGATTAGGCTGTGCACGAATGTCAGGAGGGAGGGAGTTCCATAGTTTGGAAGCGTTGTAGGAGTAACGCCGACCTCCTGATCGCGCTCTCTTGATCTTAGGTGGCAGAGTTAGATGGGCGTTAGAGGATCAAAGAGAACTGGAGGTGGTGTAAGGAGTCACCAGGTCTCTGAAGATGGGAGGGGCTTTCCCGTTGAGGATTTTGTGCGTTAGACAGAGCGCCTTAAATTGCACTCTTTCCACCATGGGCAGCCAGTGAAGCGCTTTAATGGCTGGCATGGCCGAGCACCGGCTCTTGGTGTTGGTGAGGATCCGTGCGGCCGCGTTCTGCACCACCTGAAGTTTAGTAGTAACTTTCCGTGGGGCACCCAGAAACAGTGCGTTGCCATAATCCCGCCGTGACAAGATGAGGCCTTGGATGAGGAGTTTCCTTGATGGAAAAGGGAGCAGTGGTAGAATTTTCCGGTCGGATCTCAGGAGCCCATAGAAGACCCCGGCCGTTTTCCTAGCTTGGGTGTGCATGGTGAGATTTTGGTCCAGCCATAGTCCGAGGCTTTTGATCTCGGATTTAGGGGTTGGGGGCTTACCCATGCATGGGGGCCATAGAGATTCTGGACGAAAATTAGCCTGATTCCCCATTACCAGTATCTCCGTCTTGTCGCTATTGAGCTTCAAGTGAGAACTGTCCATCCAGCTGACTATGTCTCTCAGACAGGAGTAAAGATTGGTGGTAGGGTTTTCCTGCTGGGAGAGGGAGACAACCAGCTGGGTGTCGTCAGCATACGTTAGGTGTTCCAGGTGTTGGGTACAGTGGAGAGAGACAGTGAGTTGTTGAGTAGATTATTCAGTCTAGGTGTGAGGGCGGGTCCGATTTTGGATATGATCTCTGCGGAGGCAGGGTCAGTGGGGGAGCCAGATTTGATCCTAGAGAGGGTTAGTAGGACTTCTTCCTCGGTAATGGGGAGGAATTCTCTGAGGGGTATGAGATGGAGTCAGGATTCCTAGCTGAAGGGGTGTGCTTCCAGATTGTGGGAAAGAGCTGTGGATGATGTTGATTTTATTCACAAAAAAGACAGAGAGAGTCAACTCACTCTTGTGAGGAGGTAAGAGTTGGTTTGCAGGAGGGGGGATTGGTGAATTCTTTCAGGATTTCATAGAGCTCTTTTTGTGAGTTGGATGCTCGGTTGATTTTGTCCCCTAAGTAGTTTTTTTTAGCGGCAGCAATGTGTTCCATGTAGCGCCGATGACTAGTTTTATAAACCAGTTTACCTGAGGGATTTTGTGTGTGTCTCCATTTGTGTTTTGCCTTTCTGGTTGCTAGTTTGTCAAGGCTCTCTGGCTTGGGTGGTGGAAGGAGGGCAAAATTGGTGGTGAAAGAGTGTAAGTTTATTTTGTTCCATGGCCTGCTAGGTCGTGACTCTATCGATGGATTAGGTTGGGCAGCAGTACCCGGTATTTGAAACTTAAGGACATGATGGTCAGACCATAAGACAGGGACTCGTTGGGCGACCTTTACTTGGGGGGAGTTAGTGAATAGGAGGTCTAGGGTATGGCCTGGTGTGTGGGTCTGCCCAATTACCCGTTGGTCAAGACCGAGAGTGTTGAGGCTTGTGACAAGGTCATCTGAGTGGGGGTCAAATGGTAGTTCAGCTTGGTAATTAAAATCCCCCAGAAGAAGAAAATTGTCCACGGCGAGGACGTGAGGTGCAATCGCCTCCATTAAATGGCTGGTAAAGAGAATTTTTTTTGCGGAGAGGTGGGGGGGTTGGGGGGGGGGTTATGGCGATAAAGTGAGGCCCCTCTCCAAGTTCCTTTATTACTACTATTTATTTTACAAATTCTGAGTTATGGGTTGTTAAACGGAAGGAATCGGGTTGGGAAAGTGGATGCGGGGTGGATTTTCATTTTCGTCTTTGTTAAGGGTTTTTCGTGCACTAAACTGAAGGGGCTATCATTTGAGCCCAGTACAACAGTTGCATTACGTTTGTTTTTTTGAACATTTAGGCTTAGGCAGGGGCGGCTCTAGGTTCATGGCGGCCCTGGGCAGGGAGCATAGGTAGGGGGCCTCGGAAGAGGGGATTCGGGTGGGGCGGAGCCCCCCGGAGCTCAGAAGGTGTTTTAATAAAAACGACCAGAAAAGGCGTTAGATAACCACTACCTGAAGCTGCTCCTACCCTTCCGAATTTGTCTCAGAACGATAAAATTTAGGAGGAGGGTATTGTGACACACAACGTGAGGCCTGTTTTACCTAGTGCATCAGCAGTACTCTGGCCGGAGGATTCTTCATCTTTAGGTTTCCCTTGGGTGATAAAATTCAGGATTGCTCCTTCCTGTGACTCTACGAAAGCCTGCTGAGCCGCCTTTCTCTTTCGTTTCGAATAACCAGATTTGTGTACTCAAATTCTCTTCAATTTGCTTGCAATGTTATATACGCCTGTACCACCAGGGCCAGCAGTGGGTAGGGAAAAAAAGAAGCCAATCAGGAACCAGGAGGAACGCAGGCCCAGAGGCCAGTGAAGAAGGGGGGGTCAGGGTGTTTGGAAGTGGAACAGAGCCGAAAGCCGCCAAATCCCTGCCAGGGGCCGCCACGCAAATATGTATCCATCCTCAGGATATATATTGGCGTGGCAGCCCCTGGGGTTTGGCGGCCCTGTGCAGGTGTACAGCTTACACATGCCTAAGGCCGCCCCTGGTTTAGGGTTTTGTAGTTGGCAAGGGGAACATCATTTTATTTAAATGTGTAGGTTTTTTGCAAAAGATACAGGGTGGGATTGATTGAGGGTTAATCAGAGGACGAGTTAACAGTATGTATACACAAATGTTAAAGTCAATTTACCTTTGAATAGACGGTTTAATGTCTCTGTTATTATCATTTCAGTTTTCCCTGACAACGGCTAAAATAGCTTGAAATGCATTGGGTGGAACTACATGAGGACACTCGGCATGAATTGTTCACCTCTACATGTCGATGTTGAAGCCCAGATGGGCATGCAGAAGGCAGTTGAAAAATGTATGAAATAAAGAACTACAGGGGCATCACACTGTCCTCGTTGTGATTATGACCAATTGGTTTAACTTTTGGATGAGCTTTTGATAAAATATTGGTTTAGAATTCGGATTTAACTTGGAGTAAGACAAGTAAACTTGTTAATTGTGAGGATCAGTTCCTACACTTCACAGTGCGACTGACTGGCGCGTAAGACACATGCCTTTTTGGATTACTTTTAGAAAGTTGGCATTTTCTTGTCACAGCCATTTGGTGCCTGCAACCTGTATCTCGGGTCATTGACTAGGTGTAGTTGGCAGTTGGTCTTTGAGTATTACTCACAGACAATGAGACAAAGGGGAAATAGGTTTTGGCAAGATGGGCGATCTCTGACTTGATGGCGAGGGAGCTCTCACCTACCACACTTGCACATCACAAAGTCTCTGCCCAGCACACACCCACAATGGTTTTCGACACTAGCCTTTTGTGTCCCCAGACAAGCTGAGATCAGGGATGGGAGGCAGAAAAATTCAAATATTTTAGAGCGTAGAAACCACCAGAACCTTCTCCTTCAAAGTGGGCACCAAGTATAAGTAGTAGACCCTCAGACCCACCTCTGGGCCTCTGGAAGGCTCAGAAGAACTACTGTGATGCTCTGCAAGAAGGACTACTACTCTGCTGCATGAGAGAAAAGACACTTTAGTGCTGGTGATTGCCTTTCGCCCGGAGTCAGCCAGCACCCAAAGACATTTGTCAAACACAGACATTTCTGAAAATCAGAGATCAGGCGTATTCAGGGTGAAATGGATTGAGTGGTTTGTATAATTTGTAATTGCCTAGAATTCCCAAAAAACATTTAAACAATTCTTCAAATCATGTAATGTCCAAACAATTTTATGATATAAAGATCCACAAGTTGTGGGAAAATGTAAATGTCCAAACCAGCCTGAATGTAAGTGTGTCTACAATTTGTAGAAAAGGTCAGGCTTGGTAGGGTTTGTAAGTATCTGACAACCCAGCACCAGAACACTTTAGCTGCTCCCTACTGAAAGTTAAACAACATATTTTTTTTTTGGGTTGGTTTTGACATATGTACAGCATTTCCACCCATGTAACCAAAGAAAGGTCATAGGGGAATATTTACAAGGAAATGTCAGAGCAGAGAGATGCACAAATTTGCCAGCACTGCACTCTAACATTTCCAAAATGCAGGGATGCACCATATTTACAACAATAAGGCACTACAATTAACTACCTAGTGCTAATGCAGGCACCCATGCACCATAATGCAAGGGTGCCTGTATTGCAGGGAATTAATGGTGTTTTTCTTTTTCTATGTGTGCTGCAGATTGAAAAAGCATAAATTAGTAGAAATAAAAGTATTTCTCCTCGTTGTGCCATTCTAACGCTTGCTATTGCATGGCGTTAGTTTTTGGCGCTGCCTCAGATTTACACATCCTTTTAAATCTGGGACAGCATCACAATGCAATGGGTGTTGCTGTGGAACTCCAACAGCAACATCCATTGCACACCCCTTTCACGCAAAGTGATTTGTGTAAAGGAGCCGTATTTACAAGACGGCGTTCAGCCACTCAAAGTGGCTTCGCGCCGCTTTGTAAATGTGGAGAAGGGCATAGCACCACCAGAACATCGCCAAGAATGACATTCTGGTGGTACTATCCCCTTATAAATGTACCCCATGGTGTTTAGGTGGCCTCTTTCTGTTTGTAGGGCATTTCCCCAGTATGCCTTTCAAAGCAGAAGAAATGTGTAGTTGTGGAATTACAGCTCGGCGGATTCCAGATATTTATAAAACGTGATATATATATATATATATATATATATATATATATATATATATATATATATATATTCACTTAAAAAACCATAAAATTCAGGCCTTATATAGTTAGGAATTAGCATTTTAAAAAGCTTGCAAATTCACTTAAAAAAACATAGGTTTCAGTCCTTATATAGTTAGGAATTAGCATTTAAAAAACAATTGAAATTGCTCCTATATAGTTAGTTGTACTAACTATATTTCGCTCACCCGCAATCCACTGCTGATGATGTCACATATTACATCATTCATGACATGGTCAGTGACATCACTGATGACATCGCTTAAGACATCTCAAATGACATCTCTGATGACATCACTACCATTTTGCCAAGTTTGGTGTAATTCCATTCAGCCGTTCGGGCTGTAGCCGTGTCTAAATGTCCCTATGGAAATTAACATGGGGAAAACACGTTTTGGGACCCCCCTTTCGGCCCCCGCTTGACGAATCCCCCTGAAACTTTCAGGGAAGGAGCGGACCGGAGCTGGCCAAAATTCTGGAAAATTACACACAGATTCCTCAATCGGCGTCAAAGTTATTCCTAGTAGAATGTTGAGCGCATATAGATATATAATTTGCTCAAATTCAATTTCTCAACAACTACTGGAGGGATTTTTACCATATATAGAAAAGGCACTACTGCATACCTGTCCCTACCATTTTGCCAAGTTTGGTGTAATTCCGTTCAGCCGTTCGGGCTGTAGCCATGTCTAAAGGTCCCATAGAAAATGCCATTTGAAAAATGTAAAATTAAATTTTCTCAAGAACTACTGGAGGGATTTTCACCAAACATAGCAAAGGCACATCTGCATACCAGGCCGTACCATTTTGCCAAGTTTGGTGTAATTCCATTCAGCCGTTCGGGCTGTAGCCGTGTTTGATGGTCCCTATGGAAATTAACATGGGGAAAACAAGTTTTGGGACCACTCTTTTTTCTCGGCCCCCGCTTGACGTATCCCCCAGAAACTTTCAGGGAAGGAGCGGAGCGAAGCAATTGTAAGGAAAATTACACGCAGATTCCTCAGATTCCTCAATCGGCGCCAAAGTTATTCCCAATAGAATGTTGGGGATTTCCTATGGTAACTAGGTCCTAACTATATATACCTACTGGCGACCGCCAGTAGGTAATATATATATATATATATATATATATATATATATATATATATATATATATATATATATATATTGTTTACCAATCCAATTTCCAAAACGATGTAAGGAAGGCACTGACACCGTGAATTCAACTCAAGAAAGGTATTTATTCCTACATGCTGGTCAGACGCGTTTCGGTGGAAGCCTCCGCCTTGCTCACTCACTCTGCTCATAGTGACGCTGACATATATAATCATGCTGACACATCTCAACAACGCGATGGCTTGACTGGTTGTTAGTTGCCATAGTTACCATGAGTCATGCATTTAACAGAGACTGACATAGAAGAGTTTAAAATGTAAACATTCTTCAAACAACATGTTGTGTTTTGACCGCTTTGACAATAACAGTTTCTATCTATATATATTCGTAAATTATATTAACATTTGTAAAATGTTGTGCAGCGATTAGCGCAGGTATGTCAAAGAGCCGATCTATACAATTTGAGTCATTGTATACCCGGGATTTAAAGTAAATGGAACAAAATGGTCAGCACATCCCAGCAAACAGAGACAAATTATAACAAAATTACAATTTTACTATTGGGTGAGATGTCATTCTGATTATTATAATGTGGAACAAAATTATAGCGACATGGTGAACCTTTCAATGTAACGGTTGGATTCATATGTGTCTAAGTAGGGTTATGCTAACCGTATTCCTACATGCCTATACCACAAAAATCATATGCCAGAAAGATTGTAAAGCATAAAATTAAGGCCTATTGTCCGCTAGGGTAAAATGAATGGTATACAATATTACGATTGGAAAATTTGCCAGCAGTATCCAGGCACCTCAAACAAACCTCGTCTCCAAGTGGAGTAGGTGAAATTCCACATGTTTTAGGACATTGTTAGCGCAAAAATCAATATATGAACCTGTGAATGACACCTATCAGAATGACACCCAATGCGTGACTCTTTGTATCCATGTCTCTTACACACTATATATATTCACTTAAAAAACCATAGGATTCAGGCCTTATATAGTTAGGAATTAGCATTTTAAAAAGCTTGCAAATTCACTTAAAAAAACATAGGTTTCAGGCCTTATATAGTTAGGAATTAGCATTTAAAAAACAATTGAAATTGCTCCTATATAGTTAGTTGTACTAACTATATTTCGCTCACCCGCAATCCACTGCTGATGATGTCACATATTACATCATTCATGACATGGTCAGTGACATCACTGATGACATCGCTTATGACATCTCAAATGACATCTCTGATGACATCACTACCATTTTGCCAAGTTTGGTGTAATTCCATTCAGCCGTTGGGGCTGTAGCCGTGTCTAAAGGTCCCTATGGAAATTAACATGGGGAAAACACGTTTTGGGACCCCCCTTTCGGCCCCCGCTTGACGAATCCCCCTGAAACTTTCAGGGAAGGAGCGGACCGGAGCTGGCCAAAATTCTGGAAAATTACACACAGATTCCTCAATCGGCGCCAAAGTTATTCCCAATAGAATGTTGGGGATTTCCTATGGTAACTAGGTCCTAACTATATATACCTACTGGCGACCGCCAGTAGGTAATATATATATATATATATATATATATATATATATATATATATATATATATATATATATATATATATATATATATATATATTGTTTACCAATCCAATTTCCAAAACGATGTAAGGAAGGCACTGACACCGTGAATTCAACTCAAGAAAGGTATTTATTCCTACATGCTGGTCAGACGCGTTTCGGCGGAAGCCTCCGCCTTGCTCACTCACTCTGCTCATAGTGACGCTGACATATATAATGATGCTGACACATCTCAACAACGCTATGGCTTGACTGGTTGACTTAGTTGCCATAGTTACCATGAGTCATGCATTTAACAGAGACTGACATAGAAGAGTTTAGAATGTAAACATTCTTCAAACAACATGTTGTATTTTGACCGCTTTGACAATAACAGTTTCTATCTATATATATTCGTAAATTATATTAACATTTGTAAAATGTTGTGCAACGTATTCCTACATGCCTATACCACAAAAATCATATGCCAGAAAGATTGTAAAGCATAAAATTAAGGCCTATTGTCCGCTAGGGTAAAATGAATGGTATACAATATTACGATTGGAAAATTTGCCAGCAGTATCCAGGCACCTCAAACAAACCTCGTCTCCAAGTGGAGTAAGTGAAATTCCACATGTTTTAGGACATTGTTAGCGCAAAAATCAATATATGAACCTGTGAATGACACCTATCAGAATGACACCCAATGCGTGACTCTTTGTATCCATGTCTCTTACACACCCGATCATGGAGTAATGATTTTGATCATGCATCAGAAAATAATTTAAATAATAATACAGCAAAAACGAAAGTATTTACAAATGTAAGGGAGCAGATGTGTTACTGGAAGGGGATTATGAATGGGAAGAGCCTAAACTGGATTATAAATGCACTGTTAATGCTTCGTCCGAGTTTAAACCATTGGGGATCTTCGAATCTACCAAGATTATGTATCTAGATTCTAGGCGTCTTAGGGCCAATCTACGATTCCCCCCTCTAGGATTTTCGGGGACACTATCTATCACAAAATAGGAGAGGTGTTTGATGTTCCCTTCATGCAGAGTATTGATGTGCTGGGCCACTGGGTATGTTGGGTCATTGTTAGTAATGGCACGTAGATGCTGTAGGATCCTGATGTGAGCTTGATGAATTGTGCTCCCTACGTAGCGCTTCCCACAACTGCAAACAAGTACATAGACGGAGTACTCGGTCTTACATGAGTAGCCGCCCCTGATGACATAAGGTTTATTTCTGAAAGGTACTGTGACCTCTTTAGTGTTTATACCCTGTTTTGCACTTTGTGCACTTTCTGAACCCTTTTTGGATCGGCGGCCATGTGACAGGTTTCACAAATGTTGGTGCATTGCAGACCAGTTGGTTGCGCATCGATTTGGCCTTCCGAAAAGTGATAGAGGGTTTGGTACCATTCAAATGTCCTATCACTGGGTCATTACGTACTGATGGCCAATGTTTCTGCAAGATTCTCCTCACATGGTTATTGTTAGACCTGTCTGCTCCTGGGAGTCCTCTTACCATTATTATTTATTTTGTCACCCTTGACCTCCTCGTGTTTCACTTATTTTTATTATTCACCAGGAATTTTTAGTGTTGACAGAGGGGCTAGGTGTTCCTTGACGCTATTCTTTTTCCTTCCTTTTTGAGGCCTAGCCTCCCTCACCAAAATTGAGAGAAAACCTTGAGACCTAAAATGGTGTCCAGCAACTGCCATAACGGACACTTCAGTGAGAAAGACCCATTGGACTGTATAGGGAAAGTTCTGGAACCCTCTAGCAGGTTCCAGAACTTTCCCTATACAGAGGCCAGGTTATAAAAGGCCAGTGGCCAGGCAGCCATTTTGAGTAGTGGGCGAAGTGACCAGAGAGAAAGGTTGGGGTGGACCTGCTGAGGAGAAAGGCAACTTATTGAGGAGGTTGACACAACGTAGGAGCTAGATCGACTTATGGGCCGGCTGCTTTCCTGAACTGATGGGGCCCCTCTTGTTTTGACCAATCCCTGCCTTTGCAGATCAATAACTGACTCTCTGAGACCCCTATCCAGAAATCACCCCCAAAGAATTGGCCAAACGGTAAAGCGAGAATTGTGACAGCTCCGTGGTGCCATGTGAACTATTTCTGAAGTTTGTACCAGGAGTGCCTGAGCCTGGACAACGTGTCTGCAACGCATGAGAGAATCGAGCCTCACCGTGTGTGGAGAAACCAGCTGATCTTCCATCTGCCTGGAGTAACTCCCTGCCGCAGCTGACAGTGTGAGCGGGGGCCAGCGGAGGAAGTCCTGAGGACGTCGGAGGAGGCGTCGACAAGCGGCGTGAGGTGGCGTCGACCTGCGGTGGAGAAGGAGGTACTGCAGAGGGCGGAGCTGTTCGCAGAAGGCGGATGCAGGCGGTGACTCATCGAAGGAGGAGGAGCGCCGGAATCCCCTGTCACGGAAGCCGGAAGCGGACCAGCGATCGAACCGCCGGCGGAGCTCCCTTAGCAGCAGGGTCACTGAGCGGCTGTCTTGGAGGCGGGTGCTGAAGAGAGCCAATCCCAAGTAAGCTGGGAAGTTAACCGGGGAAGGGCGGCGGCAAGAACAACCAGCCCCTGACTCTCGGCAGGTGCGAGGGGAAACGTAGACTGCGACTTTCCTTCAAAGGCTTTGGAAGGCCAGCAGCCAACAGTCACACGCATAGTGCAAAACTTTGTGCCATTAACTGTTCTGACGCTCCCGAATAAGAGATTGAGATCTGGAGGGCAAAATAATGGCATTTGGGCTGTAAAGTGAGAGCGAGTGCGGGAACCCAGTTCAGTGAAAGGTGTTCCCCTTAAGTAAATTGAGAACCATAACACAGGACCTTATCCTGACAAATGAAGTAGAGATTCTAAGGCAAAGGGAAATGTGAAAGTAATTTGATTATCTCTTTCTAGATTTACTGCGCATTAAAAGTGAGAGGCAGAGGTGAGAAGACGGGGGGAAGATACTACGGTATCGTGATATCTGGCTAATGTTGACCCTGAGAACCAGAGGGTAAGGTAACAGATAACGCCGCACTGGCGGAGTTTGGATATAAATAACTGCCTCATTTACATCATGCTTTTATTCCTGAACAGGGGAATGTAAGGTAAATGCTAGAAAGCTTAACTATTGACTGTAAAGTGATAACTAGAAGTGTGACAAGTATTGTGAAATAGCCAATCCATGATTTACTGTCAGAATTTGATTGTAAAGTTGCTAATTAACTCTGCACGAAAAGTGGTGATGAAATCTTCAGATATTTAAAAGAAAACTTTTATAAATCAAACCGTATTTTTCCAAACTGGTGTGGCGTCCTTTATTTTTAATGGTAAGTCGCTGAGTTATTGTGAGTGGGATTGAAGCACTACACAAAAGCCTCAGAGTTTAGCTTTGTCCACTGTGCCAGGCTACCCTATGTAGACTAGGTTCCCTAGGTCTAACATAATTGGTGTTCAGCAGCGGGATACAGGTTTGTGCTTACACCCACTTAGTAGTAACGCAGTGCTTACCATAGGCCTACACCTGGAGTTTTCTCCAAGCGGTCTCCCAAATTTAGATTTTGATTTTCCAAATTTACTGCTGGTGGTGGGTGGAGGTTGTCCTCAAATTACACTTCTTAAGTTCTCTCCTGAGTGCCCATTTGAAACCATATTTGAAAAATGGAATTGAACCTTGAAGAGATAGAGACCTACACTGTGGCCCAACTTAGAGAGTGGTGTCAATGACAGGGGGTGTTCTTCAAGAAAGGTGCCAAGAAAAGCGAGTTGCAGACAAGCTTGAGGGCATGGGTGGAAGCTCATACAGAGGAGGAACGGGAAACAGAAGAGAGTGATAGAGACACTGTCCTTGGGACAGGGCTACTGTACCAAACTGAAGGGGAGAATCTGCTGACAGGTCCCAGGACACTTTCAAGGGAGGGCAGCAGTGTCTCAGTGAGGAGCTTTACTGAAGCCGAGCTGGAAGACAGGAGGGAAGAAAGGAGACTGAAATTGGAGTTAGCTAGATTAGAAATGGAGAGGGAGGACAGGAGGTTGGCCCACGAACTAACAATAAAGGAGCTAGACCGTAAAGCCTTAACATTAGGGTCCCCCAATCCTAACGATGGTGGCAGCGAAAACAAAGAGATCACCAGAGAACCCAGACCCTACTTACCCAAGGATGTCATTGCTAGCTACACCCCAGGTGATGATATTGCCAAGTGGCTAGCCGCCTATGAGGTCTCCTTAAGAGCCCATGGGATACTGGAAACTCACTGGGGGGGTGGTCTGTATAAGTACATGCCTCCTGCTGGAAGGAATACATTGTTGGCCCTAGAGCAGGAAAAGCAAACCCACTACCCTACCATGAAAGTGGAGCTGATAAGAAAGTTTGGACTAACTCCCGAGAAGTATAGGCAGAAATTTAGGAGTAGCTACAAACTAGGCACACAGAATTGGGTGGATTTCCTTGATTACGCAAAAAAGGCCTTGGAGGGTTGGGTGAAAGGCAGTGAGGTAGGGGATTATGAGGGATTATATGACCTCATCCTCAAGGAACACCTACTCGAGAAATGTTTTCCCGAGCTGCGTCAACACCTGGTGGACAGCAAGCTGACCAGCCCCAGGAAGCTTGCTGAGGAGGCGGACATCTGGGCTAGTACCCGGGTGTCCTCAAAGGGGACTGGAGGGGATTCCCAGAAGTCTGGACAGGGCGCCCCCCAGTAGAAAGAGGGGGGAGATAATAAGAGGGAGTTCTCAAAAGGTCCACAAAATACTTCTCAAGGAAGGGGCAGAGGATTCATCCCTAAGGCTAACCCACCCCGAAACCCTAACCCTGGCCAAAGCCAGCAGCCAAGGGTTGTCCATTGCTTCGAGTGTGGTAGTGTGGGACACTATAAAGGAGACGTGAGATGCCCAAAAAGACCACCCCCTCCCACTGGAGGAAAAGTCCCGGGAATAACTAGTGTAGTGCTCGGGGAGGAGATGCCTTTGGGTAAGGGAGCAGAGCGGGCGGGTGTCACTTTAGTGTCCCTGGGAGATAAGGAGATGGTTCCAAAGACCCAATTGCCCTCAAATACTACAAAGTATGAGCAATGGGTCACCATCAATGGCCATAGAGGGGAGGCTCTGAGAGACACAGGAGCCAGTATGACTATGGTGAGAAGTCATCTGGTGTCTCCAGAGCAGGTCATCCCAAATGTACTTCATCCCGCTGTGATGGCTGACAGCAGATTGGGCCACTATCCCGTGGCCGAGGTTCCCTTTGAGTGGGGAGGGGTTGCAGGTTCACTTCGAGTTGCCATAAGCCCTGCCGTGCCGGTTGATTGCCTGTTAGGAAATGACATGGAGCACAATGCTTGGAGGGAGGTGGAATACCGGACTCATTCTGAGATGCTGGGTACACCTGACTGGGCCTGTGTCAGCACAAGGTCCGCGACTACCCGGAGGGGGAGTTCACTTACGCTGGAGCCTGGAGCAATGGCCCAGCCCACTGCCAGAGAAGAGAAGGACAGTAGGCAGGAGGAACCTGCCTCAACATCTCTACCTCGTGAGATAGATAGGCCACCTGCAGAGGTGGATCTGGAGTCCACGGAGGAGAATGTTACTTCCTTGGAGAACCTACCCATCCCTGCTGAGTGGCATGTGGAGGGAGGTCCTTCCAGGGAGGAATTCTGCAAAGCACAGAAGGAGTGTCCTACTCTTGAGGGGCTGCGGCAACAGGCCAAAGCCCAGGCAGCAGGGAACGTTGTAGGGAACTACCAGATTTACTGGGAGGATGGACTCCTCTACAGTGAGCCCAAGGCACCCGGACATGGTTCATCTAGGGCCTTGGTGGTCCCTCAAAGTTTTAGAGCCTTTCTTCTAGAACTGGCTCACGAGATACCCTTGGCAGGTCACTTGGGTCAGGACAAGACCTTTGCCCAGCTTGTCCCCCACTTTTACTGGCCTCGGATGAGAGTGGCGTCTGATACCTACTGTCGGACGTGTGTGTCTTGCCAAGCCAGTGGGAAAACAGGGGTGAAGCTGAAAGCTCCCCTGGAACCACTTCCTGTCGTTAGCACCCCCTTTGAAAGGGTGGGCATCGACATTGTAGGGCCATTGGATCCACCAACTTCAGCTGGTCACAGGTTCATCCTGGTTCTGGTGGATCATGCCACACAGTACCCAGAGGCAATTCCTCTGAGGACCATCACTGCACCTGCAGTGGCAAGGGCCCTGATGGGGATCTTCACCCGAGTGGGTTTCCCCAAGGAGGTTGTGTCCGACAGGGGGACCAACTTCCTATCAGCTTACATGCGGGCTATGTGGAAGGAGTGTGGTGTCACCTACCGGTTTACCACTCCTTACCACCCACAGACCAATGATCTTGTGGAAAGGTTTAATAAAACCTTGAAAGGCATGATAAGAAGTCTGCCTGAGAGCCTGCAGAGGAAATGGGACGTCCTCCTACCCTGTCTCTTGTTTTCCTACAGGGAAGTGCCACAGAAGGGAGTGGGCTTCAGGTCCCTTCGTAACTTCTGTATGGGCACCCTGTACGGGGTCCTCTCAGCCTGGTGAAGGACGGATGGGAAAAGACTCCCAGGAAGCTTCCCCAGGACGTGGTGAGCTACATGCTGGCCTTCCGGAGCCAAATGGCCAAGTTGTGGAAGCAAGCTTCTGACAACTTGGAAGCCAGCCAGGCAGTAATGACGGAGTGGTATGACCACAATGCTCACCCAGTGGAACTGGAGCCTGGACAAAAAGTGTGGGTGATGGAACGTGGAGAGCTAAATGCCCTCCAGGATCGCTGGACAGGCCCCTTTGAGGTATTGGAGAAAAAGGGTAAGGCCACTTACTTGGTGGACCTTAAGACCCCGAGACAGCCCCACCGGGTGCTTCATGCCAATCGCCTCAAGCCACACCATGAGAGGCCCGAGGTCGTCATAATGATGGTGACCGATGGAGCAGAGGAAGAGGAAAGCGAGCCTCTCCCTGATCTTTTCTCGTCTCAAGAAAAGGATGGGTCGGTGGAGGGAGTGATTCTCTCACCATCCCTGACTCCTGAACAGCAGAGAGATTGCCGCCAGATCCTGGAGCAATTTTCCTAACTGTTCTCCCTTGTCCCGGGAAGAACCCACCTTTGTACCCATGATGTGGACACAGGAGACAACCCACCTGTGAAGTCTAAGATCTACCGGCTGTCAGACAAGGTGAAGGCCAGCATCCATGGTGAAGTCGCTAAGATGCTGGAACTAGGAGTGATCGAACCTTCTAGTAGCCCTTGGTCCAGTCCGGTGGTTTTGGTACCAAAAGCTGCCCCGCCGGGCGCCACACCCGAATTGAGATTCTGTGTGGATTACCGAGGACTGAATTCAGTAACAAAGACTGATGCTCATCCGATCCCAAGGGCGGATGAACTCATTGACCGGCTGGGAGCTGCCCAATACTTGAGTACCATTGACCTTACTTCAGGGTACTGGCAGATTTCCCTTACTGATGGAGCAAAGGAAAGGTCAGCCTTCTCCACGCCTGAGGGTCACTACCAGTTCTGTGTGATGCCCTTTGGGCTCAAGAACGCTCCTGCCACTTTTCAGCGGCTGGTGAACGAGGTCCTCTCTGGAATGGAGGCTTTCTCTGCTGCTTATCTGGATGACATTGCTGTATTCAGTAGCAGTTGGGAGGACCATTTGCAACATTTGCAAGCTGTTCTCCAGGCCCTGAAACAGGCTGGCTTGACAATCAAGGCCAGCAAGTGTCAGATTGGGCAGGGGTCGGTGGTGTACCTAGGCGACTTGGTGGGCAGGGGAACGGTGCAGCCCCTCCAGGCGAAGATCGAGGCTATCATGGCCTGGGAGCCCCCCAAGACTCAAACTGAGGTCCGAGCCTTCCTGGGCCTCACTGGATACTACCGTCGCTTCGTGAAGGGGTATGGCACCATTGTGGCCCCCCTCACTGAACTTACTTCTAAGAAACAACCCCGACGGGTAGTCTGGACGGAGGCTTGTCAGCGAGCCTTTGTGACTTTGAAACAAGCATTGTGTACTGCTCCAATACTTAGGGCTCCTGATTTTTCCAGAGAGTTCATTGTCCAAACAGATGCATCAGAACATGGCATTGGGGCAGTGTTATTGCAACTAAATGATGAGGGCTTGGATCAACCCGTGGTCTTCCTATCCAGGAGACTACTCCCCGGGGAACAGAGGTGGAGTACTATAGAGCGGGAAGCCTTTGCAGTGGTTTGGGCTCTGAAGAAGTTGCGGCCATACCTGTTTGGAACGCACTTCTTGGTTCAGACTGACCACCGGCCCCTTCGTTGGCTGATGCAAATGAAGGGGGAGAATCCCAAGTTGTTGAGATGGTCTATCTCCCTACAGGGAATGGACTTCCGGGTGGAACATTGGCCTGGAGTGGACCATGCAAATGCAGACGGTCTCTCTAGGTATTTCCGCCTTAGTGATGAGAACTCCCAAGAATTTGGGTAGCTCTCCCCACTTTCAGCTGGGGGGGATGCATGTTAGACCTGTCTGCTCCTGGGAGTCCTCTTACCATTATTATTTATTTTGTCACCCTTGACCTCCTCGTGTT
Source organism: Lissotriton vulgaris (assembly GCF_964263255.1). NCBI lineage: Eukaryota > Metazoa > Chordata > Amphibia > Caudata > Salamandridae > Lissotriton > Lissotriton vulgaris. The sequence continues at coordinate 353,143 of NW_028246079.1, read as the reverse complement.
TCACTTACTTTTATTATTCACCAGGAATTTTTAGTGTTGACAGAGGGGCTAGCTGTTCCTTGACGCTATTCTTTTTCCTTCCTTTTTGAGGCCTAGCCTCCCTCACCAAAATTGAGAGAAAACCTTGAGACCTAAAATGGTGTCCAGCAACTGCCATAACGGACACTTCAGTGAGAAAGACCCATTGGACTGTATAGGGAAAGTTCTGGAACCCTCTAGCAGGTTCCAGTGGTCTGAGGCCAGGTTATAAAAGTCCAGTGGCCAGGCAGCCATTTTGAGTAGTGGGCGAAGTGACCAGAGAGAAAGGTTGGGGTGGACCTGCTGAGGAGAAAGGCAACTTATTGAGGAGGTTGACACAACCTAGGAGCCAGATCGACTTATGGGCCGGCTGCTTTCCTGAACTGATGGGACCCCTCTTGTTTTGACCAATCCCTGCCTTTGCAGATCAATAACTGACTCCCTGAGACCCCTATCCAGAAATCACCCCCAAAGAATTGGCCAAACGGTAAAGCGAAAATTGGGACAGCTCCGTGGTGCCATGTGAACTATTTCTGAAGTTTGTACCAGGAGTGCCTGAGCCTGGACAACGTGTCTGCAACGCGTGAGAGAATCGAGCCTCACTGTGTGTGGAGAAACCAACTGACCTTCCATCTGCCTGGAGGAACTCCCTGCCACAGCTGACAGCGTGAGCGGGGGCCAGCGGAGGAAGTCCTGAGGACGTCGGAGGAGGCGTCGACAAGCCGGGTGAGGCGGCGTCAACCTGCGGTGGAGAAGGAGGTACTGCGGAGGGCGGAGCTGTTCGTGGAAGGCGGATGCAGGCGGTGACTCATCGAAGGAGGAGGAGCGCCGGAATCCCCTGTCACGGAAGCCGGAGGCGGACCAGCGATCGAACCGCCGGCGGAGCTCCCTTAGCAGCAGGGTCACTGAGCGGCTGTCTTGGAGGCGGGTGCTGAAGAGAGCCAATCCCAAGTAAGCTGGGAAGTTAACCGGGGAAGGGCGGCGGCAAGAACAACCAGCCCCTGACTCTGGGGAGGTGCGAGGGGAAACGTAGACTGTGACTTTCTTTCAAAGGCTTTGTAAGGCCAGCAGCCAACAGTCACACGCATAGCACGAAACTTTGTGCCATTAACTATACTGACGCTCCCGAATAAGAGATTGAGATCTGGAGGGCGAAATAATGGCATTTGGGCTGTAAAGTGAGAGCGAGTGCGGGAACCCAGTTCAGTGAAAGGTGTTCCCCTTAAGTAAATTGAGAACCATAACACAGGACCTTATCCTGACAAATGAAGTAGAGATTCTAAGGCAAAGGGAAATGTGAAAGTAATTTGATTATCTCTTTCTAGATTTACTGCGCATTAAAAGTGAGAGGCAGAGGTGAGAAGACGGGGGGAAGATACTACGGTATCGTGATATCTGGCTAATGTTGACCCTGAGAACCAGAGGGTAAGGTAACAGATAACGCCGCACTGGCGGAGTTTTGATCTAAATAACTGCCTCATTTACATCATGCTTTTATTCCTGAACAGGGGAATGTAAGGTAAATGCTAGAAAGCTTAACTATTGACTGTAAAGTGATAACTAGAAGTGTGACAAGGATTGTGAAATAGCCAATCCATGATTTACTGTCAGAATTTGATTGTAAAGTTGCGAATTAACTCTGCATGAAAAGTAGTGATGAAATCTTCAGATATTTAAAAGAAAACTTTTATAAATCAAACCGTATTTTTCCAAACTGGTGTGGCGTCCTTTATTTTTAATGGTAAGTGGCTGAGTTATTATGAGTGGGATTGTAAGCACTACACAAAAGCCTCGGAGTTTAGCTTTGTCCACTGTGCCAGGCTACCCTATGTAGACTAGGTTCCCTAGGTCTAACAGTTATGGTAAGTGTTGTACCCCGTTATCATCCTAGGGATGTTAGATGCGGACTTAGATTGTTTATCTTTCTTTGCCTCTTCAGTGGCAAATAAAAGATCCTTTCTGTTCTTGGTTTTACATTTCTGTTCTGCCTTCGCCAATGTTATATCCGAAAAGCCGCGTCTTACTGCCAGCATGCAGAACTTCCCCCAGGCAAGGATAGCACGGACACAGACCAGTTAAGTGCTGGAATTTTATTTAGTGCAAATTCAGCCGCATGACGTTTCAGCTCCGAGGAGCCTTGCTCTCATGAAGTGTAGGAACTGATCCTCACTATAACACGTCTGAAACCTATCTTTTTTCAGTGAATATATATATATATATACACACCATGCAGTGAAAATCACTGGGCTACAGAGTATGCACTGCCTCTGCCAACAGTAATCACTGACTTTGTGGTCTGGACGCCACAGAAACACTGTGTGATAATGGCTGTTGTGCTGGCCAATTAAGGGGACCAACGTCATTCCTTTTCCTTATCCTTTCTGCCAGACAAAGGCAGGAAAAAGGCAGAAGGCCCCATGTACACAGGGGGGAAGGACTCCCTGCTAAATCGCCATTTCTTTTTGTTCATGGAAAAAAATTCTACTTTGAGGGTTTGTCTTCTCTGAACAAACTGTTTGCTGAGCTGGCATATCTTCAGTGTTGTTAAGGGGGTTCCTTTACAATACACAGATCCCTGCCATAGAATGTATGGTCTTATACCAGGGGCAAAGGTAATGAAATAAACTCCAATGACAGACCGTGGGATCATCTGCAAATTTCTAAATAAAGCCTGTAAAAATTTGGAGAGAACTGGAAATTCTCCCATTTCTGGTGGACACTCCAAATACAGAATCAAGTCCACCAGTGGAATTTCCTCCATATTAAGGATAGTATTACTGAGGAAATTTTGATAGTGGATTCTACTTCATATTTACTACAAAAACTGAAGTATTCTCTGTTAATTCCAAAATTTAAATGAAGGCCTTAGCGTTCCAGAAGGATGAAGAGGCGCATCGTTTTTCCAGAAGAGCACCCCATCACATTTAATGAAAACATCTTTTACTGGGATCTAGCGAGCGTTAGTCACCCTGGACCTCACAGAGAAGAGTTTGGTCTCCAATCTGCCCCATCAGGGGGTACAAAGACTGTGTGGAGTCGATATGATGGGGGAGCAATTTCCTACTCCAGGGACCACTCCACATCAAAGCAATAATTCCCATGTGTCTAGTAGTGTTTCTGCTCCCTGCTTAAGCGCATTTCAGGGGTAAATCCCCCATGAACTCCAAGTGGGGCAGGAAGACAGAATTTGTCTCAAGGTTGGGGTCGACATACAGGCGGGTACCCCACCTCTTTTATTTAAAAGTCCCTGGGATCTACTGAGTATTCTGCCACCATAGGTGCAGAAAGACTTAGGACCCGATCATGAGTGGCTTCCTAATTCGGATAGGGCAGGTAACTAGGACTGGGCGTAACTCATGTGATTTTTCATAGTGTACGCATGCCGAATTTTGCAAAAATTCTGAGAGATTATGCCGAATACATCAGAAGGATCTTGCTCACATCGTGTTAGAAAAATGACGCTGGTGACGCCCTAGCTCTGTTTTTTTCATGTCATGGTTCGCAAGTGCATGCCCATTTGTTTTGTAAGGCTTGCTCCTGCCTAGCTATTCCTTCATGTTTTCTGCTCTCAGGCCCCTTCTAACCCAATCCACCTCATTCTGCCCCACTCGTCACCCTTTTGTTTCTCCACTTTTTTTTGTTTCCTACTCCACTGTGAGTGTATTTTCAAAAAAATCTGCAGTTAGGGTGTTCTTAAGTTTTGTACCCATCCTGTCCAACCTTGCCCCAGGTATGGCAGAGGCAGGTACACCTCTGCCATACGCGTCACGAACCACCCGTGGACGACGGTGGCACGAGGGGGTGACTCAACACCACATTTTCATTAAAGTGGAAGTGGAGCCAGCAGTGCTAGTTTTTAATACGCAGCACCACCTCCCCTCGTGCTGCCAGCAGGGGGAATGTCTGGCCTGGGCAATGGCCTAGTGGGGTGTTAGGTGAGATGGAGGAGAGTGCAGAGCTGCATGCGTCGCCACACCAGGGTCTCCCACACCCAGAAGCAAGTGATGCACTGCTGGGTTGACATCATTGACCTGGAGCAGGACCTACTGGAGCAGCTAGGAGCAGTGGGCTAGGTAAGAGGTGTTTTGTTATGATTTGTTTTAATATTATATTTAGTACTTTTCTGGTAGCATTACATCACAGGTCAGTGATGTCATCAATTATGTCATTTGAGATGGCATCAGTGATGTCATAAATGATGCCCTAAGCCATGTCATGAGTGATGTAAAATGTGAAGCCATAAGCAGGGTATGGCAGGGGCACAAGTCATAGCTAGCTTTGCTAATTATAACAGGTGAATTCCTGTTTTTTTAGTTCATTGTTAATGTTGTTACTGATATATTTACCTAACTATAACGTTACTTTTTATCACACCTAACTGTAATAACATTACTTAAACCTTTATTTTTTTCAGTGAATTTCGAGGTTTTTTTAATGTAAAGTATTATTTTATTACCATACCTAAAGCCAACTCACCTCCGTGAGGGCAGTGGTAAACCCCCCATAGGCAGCCAAATCTACACTGTGCATGGCCTTTGGCCCTGTGGTCAACCCACCCAGATCCAACACCATTGCGAACTACTAACGTGGAAGGCACTGGACCAAATGGGCGGAGCTTTTGGCTGGTTTGGCACCTTTGCATACTCAGCAACAATTAAAAGTTACAACATTGTACTCTTCCCTCAGACCAGAAAATGACAAGAAAGAACCCACTCGTCTTGGACAGTCACTACCGAAGACATCATGCTTCAATAAGACAACAATGCATTCACCTCCACCAAGGATTTCAGATCGTTTTTCAAGGTGGAAGTTTAGAGAAAACACACTGTCCATCAGCCTGGAAAATGAGGAAACACTGTTACATACTACTAAACAGGAGAGGTAAAACTGGCTGAGCTTGTAGGTGATTTGTCACCTTTGCATAGTCAGCAGCAATTAAAAGGAAGAACCACGGACATTGCTCTCAGACCAGAAGATGACAAGAAAGAACTACTAATGTGGAATGGGCGGGCCTGACTGATAGAGCTTATATGTTTTTTTTAAAACAGGGGGTCCCTCCATGAGCCTTCAAAAGGCTCTGAGGACCCCATTCCCTAGAGCTATGGTATTTTAAAGGCAAGAGGGGCAATGTATATGATTTTACCTACCTGTATACACTATTCTAAAGTACCTTCTGACTTACTATATTTTAAGAACATACTAATGATCTATATCTCACTTAGAAACCCACAGCCAAAGTGTGATCTAGAACAATATGGCTGACTTTGTATTTTGTAAAGGCTTTCAATTAGACAATAATATATTAAATAAATAATAAATGTGTTTTCATTTTTGTTTTCGCCCTGTACAGCGATATACCATGAAAGTACCACTACGTTTTAGTGACCTGGTGCTCCAAAACAACTGAATGGATTTTCGTAGAATACCAAAAAGATCCTTTCCAGACCATAACTACATTCCTGGCAAATGTCATGAAAATCCTTTCAGCCGTATTGTCACTACATCTGAGTAAAAAGTCTATGAAAAATGGATCGGTGGAAAACGTGTTTTGGGAGCCCCTCATTTTTGCTTTGAACCCCCTTAACTGATCACCACAAACCTTTGCATTTTCAGCCAATGTGGGAAAGGGAATAGGTCTGCAACGTTTTGAGGAGATTAGTCAAACAGTAGTAAAGTTTTTAGCAAGCAAGAATCAGAGGAATTTCTATCTCTAGTATAAATATAGAGTGGCTACTGACACTCTGTAATATACATTTAATTGTGTGTATAAGTAATTGTGTATACTTTTGCAATGTATGTTACACTCATACTTTATATATATACATATACACTCAGAAAAATAATTACAATTTGTGAATATATATTCAAAATGTTTTCATGTATGTATTTATTGGTGTGTGCACATATGTATATAAATTATGTATGCTTTATATAATCTTTCATGAAATACATAACAAAAACATTTATCTATGACAGGCTGCCTTGTAATCAATGTCCTGCTCATGCTGTTGTCGCTGCAATCTTCATTAAATGAGTTACAACCTACTTGGGAGAGCAAATCCTTTTGAGGGCAACCTGTATATTGGATGTTTACGGCGAGCCCAGCCGTGGATTTGCACCGCCACAGAAGATCAGATCTGAAGTGACTGGGGAGGATGGTCACAATTGGACCAGTGGGGCCTTTATGAATGAAGTGGTATTGGCAGCAGACTCAGATATGAGACAGTTGAAGTCAACCCACTGGGGTAAAATGTGTTTATTTCTGTTGCTCTCTTATTCCAAAACCCACTGAGGTAAAACATATGCAGCACCACAAGTACCATGATGCTTTGCACTTCGTAGGAAGGCTCATTGTGGGCGGGACATTGATTTAATGCAACAAGGGACTGCATCTTTTGTTGTTTGACTCTTCCAAGGTCTGTGAACAAGGGCGTGGTCTCCCAAAATGTGTCTGGTGGCCTTGTAATCGATTTCCTGCTCATGCTGTTGTTGCTGCAATCTTTATGAAAAGAGTTACAACCTACTTGGGAGAGCATATTCTTTTGTTGGCAACCTGTGTAATTGATGGATACATATATGTATATCTATACTAATATAATAAAGAGAGAGCCCAAACCTTTGAGGCGGGTAATCTCAGGAACCACAGCACCAATCACAACACCCAATACAGCGTTGGAAAGGGCAGTTGCAGCAGAAGGACATAGGCTATACAGACGCCACCATATACATTTAACCCCTCTGTTCTGACCGGGTTTTCTGCCCCTTTTTGAGTGAAGGTAACTGAAGGTGACTTTAGCCTGCTATCATTCTAATAGAAGGACTAGAACCTCAAACCTGGCCTATTTACAAGGTGTTTGATGTAATCCCCTACCCTTTTTCTTTATTCTAGGGCCTATAAACTTATGTTAAGGGATAGATTCCTTAGTATGAGTATTAATCCGTCCTTTTGTAAGGGTGCTAGTATATTTCTAATGGAGTTATGCTTATTTCGGGCCTTGTAGGCCTCGAACGTGAGAGACTCCATCTTTCTTTCTGCCTCGGCTGCTTGAGATGTTTTTAGGTCAAATGTAATGTTTTAGTTATAAGGTGTTGTTCGCCTGGAGAGAACCGGCTCAGGCTGGCCCTTATCGAAAGACTGTATTTTTCTTCATGTCGAAGACATAACATCAGGCCGGCCGGCTGAGAACGTGTCCTTGGCACGGGAGGTACAGGAATTTGGTGGGCGGCAGGTTACTGGCCGTAACTTTCCATGCATGAACAAGGTTCCATATTAGCGAAAGCACGAAGAGTCCAGTAGTCACATGCTAATCCCACCAGCCAACATGTAAACATAAATAGCTGGGGGGAAAACACGAGCCCATAGCAACCCCTCGTTCTTGATGGTATATATCATTTTCAAATTGGAAATGGTTGTTGGTTAAACAAATCTTAGTCATCTCCAACAGCATGATATTGTGGTCTCGCAGGACTGCATTGTGTGTGTCTAAATAATATTTAGTGGCCTCAAGACCCTATGGGGGTCATTAGGATGTCGGGCGGATTTGCTCCGCCAGGGTGGCGGTGGCCACCGCCACCCTGGCGGAGCAAATCCGCCCGACATCCACAGCCCAATTCCCCCCCGCCATATTAGTATGGCGGGGGGGACCGCGGCGGTGCAAAACACCGCCCGCATGTTTTCCGCCCCGGTCGCCTTGCGGCCGGGGCGGAAAACCAGTAACATGGTGGCGGTGTCTGTTAGACACCGCCCGCCATATTACCATGGGCATTTGTCAATGCCTTTCCGTGGCGGCAATGCCGCCACGGAAAGGCATGCGGAGACTCCCTGCGGGGGCCCGTTGCGGGCCCCCTGGGAGTCCGGGGCTTGGGGGGTGCACATTGGGGGTACCTATGGTACCCCCCCGCATTTGAATGTGCAACACGGCAGGCACCGCGCGGTGCCTGTCATGTTGTGCTTTGAAATGCACAACGTGCATTTTTACCATTGCGGCGGGCGGAGATTTCAGCTCCGCCCGCCGCAATGGTAAATATACAGGATGCGCCCGCCTGTGTGGCGGGCGCATCCTAATGCCCATTTCGGGACCCCCGCCCTGTAGGCGGGTGGTCCACATCCCCGGTAGGGTGGCGGGCGGCCAAAGCCCGCCCGCCATCCTAATGACCCCCTAAGAGTGGTGAATACTCGTGTATAACGATTCAAGGTCCATCACCAAAAAACAGAAATCAGAACACCATTTGACATCTTTGATTTTAACTAAAAAGTCTGTAGTGTCCTTAAGAAAAGAAGGAAGTGAGGTCATGTGGGGTTGGAGGAAAAAATCGACATATTTGGATACATTTTCATTAATACTGCCACGTGCCGAAATAATAGTACGTCCAGGGACAGGGGTGACAAGTTTGTGGATTTTGGGAAGAAAGTAAAAAGCTGGGGTGATTGGATGTGTAACGCTTGGAAATTTAGCCTCATCCTTAGTGAGGAGTCCCTTTCTTTGCCATTGGTAGATGGTTTTCCTGGTGGATTTGTTGCTCTTCAGCATGGCAAATTTGGTGGTTTTAGTGTAGCACGTGGGGTCCCCCAATTGTCTTTTGGCTTCTTTAAGTAGTCAATTTTAGCCGACAAAACCGTGTTACCACCTTTGTCAGTGTTTTTCACAATCACCAATGGATTATCTTGTATTTTCCTTATTAATGACAAGTATTGTTCATTATTGTAATCTTATTGTTTCTTTCTTCCCAAAGTCACCCTGTTCAGATTCTTCAATTCAGTGACAACTCTGTCACTGAAGACATCTACTGCATCCTTTGGCATTAGGGGTAGAAAGGTCGATTTACCCCGAAAAGGGCTAGACGCTGGCTTGTTAACTGTGAATTCTTGACTGATAGAGGGGGATCCTTGCGAGCTATTTTTATGAGCTAATGATAGAAGAGATTGCAAGCCTTCTAGATTCCTTACTAGCAGAGGAGCTGCCACTGGATCTACTTCTACATTGGCACTTTCTTTGTTCTCTTGCATAGGATGAAGTTGGAAATATTTCATCAGTTTAATTTTTCTAATGAACTTAAAAACGTCTATGCGTGCCTGAGTGTACGAGAAATCATTAGGTGGGCAATATGACAAGCCCAATGACAGAAGCTGCTCCTCCGCCTTTGATAGAACAAGGTCTGTCAAGTTAATAACAGTGTTCTGTTGTTTCGTTGTTACTTGTTCCAGTTCCTGCGCGTGTTGCCCCTTGCTGCGCCTCGCTTTGGTATTGCGCCTCCTGATGCGTCGCTTTTGGCTGCTGCTCTGCCTTGTTGTTGCTGAGGGTTGCGGGGGCGCAGGGAGTACCTTCGGTCCTCGCTGACAAAATTCAGCTCATCTATGACAGAAAAAGTTGTCAGTTCATTTGGGTCCAAGGAGGTAACTGACCTGCTATCACCCAACCCGCTGTGGGACGTCAAGGACACATTGTCTGAGTCTGTAGGTTCAACATTTGTATTTGTCGATTGTCCAGCTACTGGCCCAGATTTTTGCTGTCCGGACATGGCCTTCCGTTTATAGGAGTCGTACTTCCTTGCTAAAGTGAAAATGCAACCTGTGGCATAGTTGCGCTGGTCTCACGCAAATTTTTGTATTTTGCGTTCTTGAATTGACTCCTCATATTTACTCAAACGGGCCTCGATCTACTTTCCGGTTTTACTTATAAGGTCAGTTTCACCGGTAGCCTATAGCAGTCCATTTATATGGTCTATTTCCACAAGTAGAGCGTCTCTATCAGTTTGGGCATACTTAATTAAGCTGTATAGCATGTTTTTAGAGGCCTGAAAATAATTATTGGCCCACTCTTGTGACATCTTAGGATCCGGGCTCTCGTACGTAGGAACAATTAATACCCTGAGACCCCTTGGAACACGATTAGCGTTGCGATACTTCTCAAGTGACTTTTTCTCCCACCATTTAGACAACTCGTTGCGGAGTAGTTTCTCCAAATTCTTTAGTAAGTCCCTGACATTGCTGTTAGCAGGTGTTGCACGATTAACAGTGGGTGGCACATCATTAACCGCCGGTAGGTTTTCGTAAAGAGCCTCAGCCGCCGTCTCTCTACTTCTGAGCACGTCGCTGGAAATCATGTTTGCACAGATATTAAATTACTCGGCTTCCTCTGGAATTATGCCGCTTCACTGCTGGATGGCAAGAGCGTGTTGTATGCAATTCTCGGAGAATTATCCCAAAACCCGCTTTAAATATCAACAGTTCACAATTCACAGTTTGTTAGCACTGGGTGCCTTACCGGACTCGGCGTTCAGGGATCACGTAGGTCGGCCGACCTCGCTGATTCCACGAACACCATGCCGTGCAGCAACCCAATGCAGTCTCAAACGGAAACTCACTGATTAGCGGGGGGCACAGCAGACAAAAAACTAATCCGAGTTGAAGTCAAAATACACCGAAGCGTAGCTGGCTGAAGAAACGCTGTGCCTCTTGAGTTAGGAGGGTCCTGCAAAACCGGAAACAACCAAAGTTCGGTGACGAATATCAAAACAATCCTGGCCGCTGTCAGCGCGGGCTAAAACAGGCGCAGACCTCTTCTCCTTGTAGTAAATTCAAGCTTTTTTAATAAAGCGCCATCACACCGTCAGTCGTGTTAGCAGTGGTGATTTTAATGTCAGCAATCACAGAGCGAGTGCTCTCCTCGCCGCGTTTCACTCCACAGGCGGAGCTTGGTCGCATGACGCCAAAAGTAGGTATTGCAATATAAAGTGTTTTAAAAGCTCAATCACCTATAAAAAAGGGATGAAAGGTATAAATACGCAGAATGGCAGAGTAGCAACTATTAAAACGATCATAACAGGTTGTATAAAATACAAACATGAAAGTCCAAAACAGCAAATGACAGCAAAGTGCTCCTGTCTCAACTTGATAATGTGGCCAAAAAGAATTCTCACATAACGGCAGGTGCCTGATCTCCGAGATTAACAAAAGCAGAATTACCAGTAGCAAGTTGATAGCAGTACACACAAGTTATAACAAGAATAAAGTGCAAATGCAATATTCAATAGAAATGTAAACAGGATACGCTAAAAACAGAGTTCATCAAAAGGTAAAGTGCAGATGCATTCACTGTGGCCACAAAACGTCATATATGCTTTGATAATAGAGAGCGATGCACACAAGGTGTCAATCACAGTCTGATGCATGCCAGTTTAACTAAAGTGCTAGTGCCTAACGGGTGAAAAAATATCTAACTGTAAAAAAGTGACAACGATGGCTGAGACACAATCTTATTCAACCTACTATTTCATAACAGGTGCATATATATATATTACCTAATGGCGGTTGCCAGTAGGTAATTATAGTTAGGACCTATTATCCATAGGAAATCCCCAACATTCTATTGACAATAACTTTGGCGTCGATTGATGAATCTTCTTGAAATTTTCCAAACATTTGGCCAGCCTAGTTCCGTTCCTTCCCTGATAGTTTGGAGGTGATTGGGGAAGTGGGGGCCGAGAAAAAAGGGGGTCCCAAAACGTGATATACCCATGCAATTTCCCATAGGGCCTTTAGCCATGGCTACAGCTCGAACGGCTGAACAGAATTACACCAAATTTGGCAGAGAGGTAGTCCTCAGTTCCGACTTGTGCCTTTCGCATATTTGTTGTCAATCTGTTCAGTAGTTTCTTTGAAAATTACGGTTAACGTCATTTATATATCTCTGGGCGCGGAGGATCCGCGGATTGTGCGAGGATTGGCCTCGTAGGATAAGCGCACTGTCCCGATCACGCGCTCAATTCTAATTGGCTGTCAAGCAGTTGTAAACATTCGAAATCAGGAACTGCTGGCAGCCATTTTGTGCCTCGGTAGAAGTGAGGCTGAGGAAGTCATTGAAATATGTAGACACACCCTGACTCCCTAGGCCTGCTCAGGGGGTCACATAAGGACCCGTAGGGACAAAATATTAAGATAGCATTTTTCTTTTTTTTTTAAAGTCACGGGATGCACGTAGGATCCGCGCATTTCGCCGCAGAAAAAAAAGAATCATGTATTTTTGAGATATACATCAAGCTTATGTGAATAGATGTTGGGTGATTCTAAAAAGAGCCCTTGTGTTTATTGAGAGATTTTAGTACTTACAAGTAAGTACCTATGCAGAGTCTAAAGTTCATGAGAAAGACTTTGTTCCCTTCATCTGTAAAATGTACAGCATATGTCCTATAGATGCCATGCATATTGGAACGCAGATTTTTGTGGTATATGGACACCATTCTATAGTCTCTGAGAAAAGTAGAAACAGATTTATTCACATTTTTTTCCTAGTTTTCTCAATCTGTGGACAAAATAGATTGGACTTGTTCCATTGCTGCCTTTGGCATATGTTAGAATAGACAAAGGCAGTTTGGGGGAAAAGTGAAATTAAAACAGAAAATAAATGATTGGTTGTTTGATAACATTCTACACAGAAAACTAGGGTGCATGTTTCTGTTTTTTAAAAGCATGATTCTTACTGGTTATCAGAACGTGATTGAAATTAACACTACATCGGATAAGCTGGTATATTAAGAAGTCGAGCACACTTGCTGTTTAGCAACATTGTGTGATGAATTTTTGCGTTCTTCGGGAACCAGTATTGCTTTTTTGCATGGGTAGATGTAATTTGTATATGGAAATGCAATCTGCTTTGCATTTTGATAGTGAGAATAGATTTCACTGCTCTGTCTTTCAAAATGCAAACTATGGAGCCGATTAGGATCGCGGACGGAAACAGGTTCCGTCCGCCAAGGAAGTGGCCAAGATACTCCCGACCGCTCCATGGATAAACCGCCGTTGCGATTAGGATAATAATGTAACGAAACTCCGACCGTGGCGGATGGACCACATCAAACTCCGTTCGCGGCGGACGGAGTACAGCTGAGACCGCCGCAAGCGGACGGAACCTAAGAAACACCGCCCGCCGTGGACGAACATGACCACGGGAACAGGCACAGCCACCGCAATACCTGCGTAGGCTCCGTGCCCACGATTAGGATAACGCCGCCAGTCCTACGGAACTCACCTCCATCCACGACCGCAGCAGAAACAATGCAACGATAAACGGAGCATCCCAGCGGAAGGACAACACGAACACCATCCCTACCGTCAAACCAATTTCAAAATGGCTGACGGAAGTAAATACAAAACACACTAAACAGGACAACCACCCACCTGAAACACCCACACCAATCACAAGCCACAATGACACCCCCCCAAGCACCTAAAAATCCACACAAGCCAACACACCCATCTAGCACCTGACTGGCAACAACTATTGGGACACAACCACGACACAGAGTATAAAATGATTCCCACCCACTACCATAATCCTTTGCATCACAGCATAGCTGCTAGCAAGAGGCTCAATACGCCGAACAGCAGACACAAATTTCACACATACAACCAGCAAACAAACACACACACCACACAAACACCCACCACACCATTCCTACACACCACACACCTGCACATCCCAACCCACTCCACCCACACCTTGAAAAGCAAACACCATGGCACCAAAGAAAAACCCTAAATTCACTGACACAGAGTTGAAGGTCATGGTGGATGAAACCATCCGTGTTGAACCCCACATTTTCGGCACACTAGTCCAGCAGACCACCGTGGCAACCAAAAAACACATGTGGGACAGGATACTCAGTCGCGTGAATGCGTCAGGGACCGTGCCACGAACAAAGCACGAGATCCAGAGGCGGTGGCACGACCTCAAAACCAGGGTCAAAGGCATCCGTGCAAAAAACCACCTGCGGGCACACCACACTGGCGGCGGCACATCCCCGGAGCCCCTACCATATGCAGAATGAGAGGAAAAGATGCTGGGCATACTGCACCCAGAGAGCCTGGAAGGAATCGACGAGGGAGAAGAGGCTGGTAAGTACAAACCAAGCTCCACTATCACACCGACATGGTCTCCCTTACACAACTGAGAAAACACATCTCCCAGGCCACAACCCATGCATGTGGGCCACATACTCACCAAAATGTGAACGACTCCCAACAGGCCCCCATGTCCACAGGGAGGGTGGTGTGGTGTGTAGAGAGGTGGGAGGGGTGTGTGAGAGACCAGCACTACAACTCCCAACAGGCCCCCATGTCCACAGGGAGGGTGGTGGTGGGTGTGGTGAGTGAGAGGTCACTACTACGACTCCCAACAGGCCCCCATGTCCACAGGGAGGGTGGTGTGGTGTGTTGAGAGGTGGGTGGGGTGTGTGAGAGACCAGCACTACAACTCCCAACAGGCCCCCATGTCCACAGGGAGGGTGGTGGTGGGTGGGGTGGGTGGGGTGGGTGGGGTGGGTGAGAGACAAGCACTAAAACTCCTAACAGACCCCCATGTCCACAGGGGGGTGGTGGTGGGTGGGGTGAGTGAGAGGTCACTACTACGACTCCCAACAGGCCCCCATGTCCACAGGGAGGGTGGTGGGGTGTGTTGAGAGGTGGGTGGGGTGTGTGAGAGACCAGCACTACAACTCCCAACAGTCCCCCATGTCCACAGGGAGGGTGGTGGTGGGTCGGGTGAGTGAGAGGTCACTATTACGACTCCCAACAGGCCCCCATGTCCACAGGGAGGGTGGTGGTGGGTGGGGTGAGTGAGAGGTCACTACTACGACTGCCAACAGGCCCCCATGTCCACAGGGAGGGTGGTGGGGTGTGAAAAGAGGTGGGTGGGGTGTGTGAGAGACCAGCACTACAACTCCCAACAGGCCCCCATGTCCACAGGGAGGGTGGTGGGGTGTGTAGAGAGGTGGGTGGGGTGTGTGAGAGACCAGCACTACAACTCCCAACAGGCCCCCATGTCCACTGGGAGGGTGGTGGTGGGTGGGGTGAGTGAGAGGTCACTACTACGACTCCAACAGGCCCCCATGTCAACAGGGAGGGTGGTGGTGGGTGGGGTGAGTGAGAGGTCACTACTACGACTCCCAACAGGCCCCCATGTCCACAGGGAGGGTGGTGGGGTGTGTTGAGAGGTAGGTGGGGTGTGTCAGAGACCAGCACTACAACTCCCAACAAGCCCCCATGTCCATAGGGAGGGTGGTGGTGGGTGGGGTGTGTGAGAGACCAGCACTACAACTCCCAACAGGCCCCCATGTCCACAGGGAGGGTGGTGGTGGGTGGGGTGAGTCAGAGGTCCCTACTACGACTCCCAACAGGCCCCCATGTCCACAGGGAGGGTGGTGGTGGGTGGGGTGAGTCAGAGGTCACTACTACGACTCCCAACAGGCCCCCATGTCCACAGGGAGGGTGGTGGGGTGTGTAGAGAGGTGGGTGGGGTGTGTGAGAGACCAGTACTACAACTCCCAACAGGCCCTCATGTCCACAGGGAGGGTGGTGGGGTGTGTGGAGAGGTGGGTGGGGTGTGTGAGAGACCAGCACTACAACTCCCAACAGGTCCCTATGTCCACAGGGAGGGTGGTGGTGGGTGGGGTGAGTGAGAGGTCACTACTACGACTCCCAACAGGCCCCCATGTCCACAGGGAGGGTGGTGGGGTGTGTTGAGAGGTGGGTGGGGTGTGTGAGAGACCAGCATTACAACTCCCAACAGGCCCCCATGTCCACAGGGAGGGTGGTGGTTGGTTGGGTGAGTGAGAGGTCACTACTACGACTCCCAACAGGCCCCCATGTCCACAGGGAGGGTGGTGGTGGGTGGGGTGAGTGAGAGGTCACTACTACGACTCCCAACAGGCCCCCATGTCCACAGGGAGGGTGGTGGGGTGTGTAGAGAGGTGGGTGGGGTGTGTGAGAGACCAGCACTACAACTCTCAACAGGCCCCCATGTCCACAGGGAGGGTGGTGGTGGGCGGGGTGAGTGAGAGGTCACTACTACGACTCCAACAGGCCCCCATGTCAACAGGGAGGGTGGTGGTGTGTGGGGTGAGTTAGAGGTCACTACTACGACTCCCAACAGGCCCCCATGTCCACAGGGAGGGTGGTGGGGTGTGTTGAGAGGTAGGTGGGGTGTGTCAGAGACCAGCACTACAACTCCCAACAAGCCCCCATGTCCATAGGGAGGGTGGTGGTGGGTGGGGTGTGTGAGAGACCAGCACTACAACTCCCAACAGGCCCCCATGTCCACAGAGAGGATGGTGGTGGGTGGGGTGAGTCAGAGGTCCCTACTACAACTCCCAACAGGCCCCCATGTCCACAGGGAGGGTGGTGGTGGGTGGGGTGAGTCAGAGGTCACTACTACGACTCCCAACAGGCCCCCATGTCCACAGGGAGGGTGGTGGGGTGTGTAGAGAGGTGGGTGGGGTGTGTGAGAGACCAGTACTACAACTCCCAACAGGCCCCCATGTCCACAGGGAGGGTGGTGGGGTGTGTGGAGAGGTGGGTGGGGTGTGTGAGAGACCAGCACTACAACTCCCAACAGGCCCCTATGTCCACAGGGAGGGTGGTGGTGGGTGGGGTGAGTGAGAGGTCACTACTACGACTCCCAACAGGCCCCCATGTCCACAGGGAGGGTGGTGGGGTGTGTTGAGAGGTGGGTGGGGTGTGTGAGAGACCAGCATTACAACTCCCAACAGGCCCCCATGTCCACAGGGAGGGTGGTGGTGGGTTGGGTGAGTGAGAGGTCACTATTACGACTCCCAACAGGCCCCCATGTTCACAGGGAGGGTGGTGGTGGGTGGGGTGAGTGAGAGGTCACTACTACGACTCCCAACAGGCCCCCATGTCCACAGGGAGGGTGGTGGGGTGTGTAGAGAGGTGGGTGGGGTGTGTGAGAGACCAGCACTACAACTCCCAACAGGCCCCCATGTCCACAGGGAGGGTGGTGAGGTGTGTAGAGAGGTGGGTGGGGTGTGTGGGAGACCATCACTACAACTCCCAACAGGCCCCCATGTCCACAGGGAGGGTGCTGGTGGTTGGGGTGAGTGAGAGGCCACTACTACGACTCCCAACAGGCCACCATGTCCACAGGGAGGGTGGTGGTGGGTGGGGTGAGTGAGAGGTTACTACTACGACCCCCAACAGGCCCCCATGTCCTCAGGGAGGGTGGTGGGATGTGTTGAGAGGTGGGTGGGGTGTGTGAGAGACCAGCACTACAACTCCCAACAGGCCCCCATGTCCACAGGGAGGGTGGTGGTGTGTGGGGTGCGTGAGAGACCAGCACTACAACTCCCAACAGGCCCCCATGTCCACAGGGAGGGTGGTGGGGTGTGTAGAGAGGTGGGTGGGGTGTGTGAGAGACCAGCACTACAACTCCCAACAGGCCCCCATGTCCACAGGGAGGGTGGTGGTGGGTGGGGTGTGTGAGAGACCAGCACTACAACTCCCAACAGGTCCCCATGTCCACAGGGAGGGTGGTGGTGGGTGGGGTGAGTGAGAGGTCACTACTACGACTCCCAACAGGCCCCCATGTCCACAGGGAGGGTGGTGGTGGGTGGGGTGAGTGAGAGGTCAGTGATATGTATTGTTGGAAAAATAAAACATGTCATGTCCACAGCATTGATCATGAAAATGTTGTCCCTCAGGTGATGGCAACTTAACTGGCGAAACCAGCAACCGTCTGCAACAGTCGCCCCACTCACAGCCAGGACTCTCTGGGGACGAATCCATTGCCAGCTCCGGTGCGGAGGACGGAGCGGGCCCAAGCAGACTCCCAGGGCCATCAGGCTCACAGGACTTCCCTGCCTCCACAACCGTGGCCTGTGTCACTCCAGCAACACCTGCCATAGTGAGCTGTACAGCCACCACCACCACCACCAGTACCACCACTCCTGCCTGTGCCACCCTGCCTGACCCATCGCACGACGCAGGGCCATCTACAGCCCGCCCAAGCAGGGAGAGTGGACGGGAAAGGAGAGAGCTGAGGGCACATCACACAAGCAGGAGTGCTTCTCACTGGCAAGCTGGGGAAGGACACTGGAAGCCCTAGCCAGAGTCCAGGCCTCCTATGAGCGTAGGCAGGAACAGGCTGATCGTGCCCACCAGGACTCAGTAGAGAACAGTAATCTGTTGCGGTCTATTGACATCCGCATAGGGCAAATAGTGGACCTCATGGGCCAGCAAACAGCACTGTGGAGGGACTGGTTATCCCGCACCACACCAACCCCCTCACCCAAGTGCCCAGCCGCCATGGTCACCAACACCACCGCCAACGCCACCTGAGCCCATGGACACGGATGTGGCCCCTGACCAACCTGCCCCCCAAGCTGTCTCCGTTCCGGCTCTGAGACAGAGGGGCCGTCCCAGGCTGGAAGTAGGTGAGAGCAGTGGGGATGCTCCATCTACCCACTCAAAGAGGGGCCGCCAATGACTCTAACCTTGCCTGAGCCTGCCATCCACCCGCAAACTATCCTGTCCCACAACGCCAAGTATTGGCACAGGTCTGCTGGACTAGCTGGACATCACCCAATGTGGTGTCACCACGGTCTTTTAATCTACCATGACCTTCAACTCACACTCCCCCACCCAACACTTACTTGTAAATATCCACCAGCATCAATTCACAACCTGTAAATAAATTTAACTTAAACACTCAATGATGTGTTGCCTCCATGTTTTAATCACATGATTGTCTCAGAAACAGACGTTACCAGGTGTAGGGATCTATGTCGGTGAGAATCATGCCTCTGTGGGAGTGACCTAGGGAAGAAGAGAGACAACAAACACACGTCAGGAAACTGATTCACACCCATCACAACACACTGCACTGCAACATCCCACAAACCACACTCATCACCAATTCTTTGGATGAGAGGACACACATCATGGATATTTGCATGTACACAAAATATACCACACACACATGCAAACATAACATACCAGAACAGCCAGCTTAGAAACACCACATCCACACACCACCAGCAAACAAACATAATGCATTGTCAACCTGCACAAGAGGTAGTTACTCACATTCAAGGGAAATAGCAATCAATGAGCTGACGCCTCTGGTCCACACCTTCTTCCTCACCACTATCCTCATCAGTCGACATGGGTGGAATGGGAGGCTGAGGAACTTGTTGGTTTTCAGGGTCCAATATCAGTTCAATGTCATTGCGCAAGGCCAGGTTGTGGAGCATGCAGCAGGCAATCACGATCCTGCATACTTTGCCTGGTGAGTAAGGCAGGGCCCCTCTGGTTTTATCCAGGCAGCGAAACCTAGACTTTAGCAGTCCAAAAGTACGTTCCACCACTCTACGTGTCCTTTCATGGGCATCATTGTATCGCATTTCACCAGCTGTAGTTGGATTACGTATGGGACTCAGCAGCCACGGCCGGTTCGGGTACGCAGAGTCGCCTATGTAGGGGGATGACAGACACAAATATCACAACCAGGATTGGTGGGTACCCCATGCCATACAGGAAACACAACTGTCCACACAGCATACTCACCAACAAGCCACGCACGTTCTGGATGCAGATTTGCCATCAGTTGGGGGACAATGCTGCTCCGCATGATGTGGGAGTCATGTGCGGAGCCTGGAAATCTTGCACACACATGTGATATGATGTTGTCGGCCAGGCACACCACCTGCACGTTGAGCGAATGAAAGTGCTTCCGATTTTGATATACCGGCTCACGTGCCCAGGGTGGAATGAGACCGATATGGGTGCCATCAATGGAACCCACTACGTGTGGTATCTGGCCCAGTGCATAGAAGTCTGCTTTGACTGCTGCCAACTCTGCCGCCCGCGGAAAATGGATGTAATCATCCTTGTAAATCATCATGGCTTTGAGAACATCCCGCAGTACCATGCTGAACATGGACTGTGACATCCCCCCGGCATGTACAACTGTGTACTGAAAGGTGCCAGTTGCAAGAAAGTGAAGTGCCGCCATCACCTTTGCTGTGGGTGTAATGAAACCAGGATATATTCTTCGTGGCTGCAGATGAGGAGACAATTGGTCTACAAGCTCCAGCAATCTACGTCGATCAAGCCGTAATTTTCTGATCACCTCCTCGTCAACCATATCCTCCAGCACAGTGTATGGGCGATGCACATTTGGAGCCCTCCTGTGTGGGAGTAGATGTAGTAGATGTCAATTTACCAACAATGCATAGCTGTGCAACTCTATCACATGTAGGCCAACACAAGCAAAATGAGAAATGTTGTCGACAATTATCATATGTGTGACATGTCTGAAATTACCTACAATACGGAGTAGCATAAAAACAATGTGCAGCTACTAACAACATGATGTGTGTCAACATGTACAATGTAACGTACTCACATGTCAAAAGAACTGCCAACAAGACATGCCTTAGGACCCAAATGTGGACAAGCGTCATCACAGACACACATGCACGTGCACACACAATACGATAATGCTACACGCACTCCATGTCATCATGCACCAATGACCACACCTACAATGGTGAGCATTCTCAGATTACATGCATGGTCACACAAGAGGCAACACACATATGCATACACAGAATGCATGTGTACCCCCACCATTGTTACTTGCACACACCAACCACTCACTGACAACAGATTCTGAATGTGGCCAGACAGCCTTGATGTACTGTGTAGATGTGAAGAAGTTGAAACGTGTGTACGGAAAAACAAGATGTCAACACGTCGACATGCACATGTGTAGCAAATTGGGTGCACATCAATGGGCATAGTATGAACATACATGATATAGTGCATGACATATGTTGTTTCGTCATCACGGTCACAACCCTCATAACGCATGTGCGGACTACCACAACGGTGCACCATTTGAAAATATACAATCAGTGGCGCCGCCATGGTGGTGCACTGCTTCCGCTATTTTCGATTGTGCATACGTGCCCCGCATTTACCCCTTCCTATTGGCTGCATGTGTACGGACCGTCACGGTCACACATCGGCAACCGCATGTGCGCGCTTCCGCGACGAATGCATCTTTTGCAACAATGTTCAATCAGTGGCACCACCATTGCGGTGCAAGCAGCCGCGGGGGAGGTGCAGGCCAACACATCCTTGTGATTATGAAATTCAAAATGGCAGTTCATGAACTCCCTTACAGTCACATTGCATAATCCACCGTAGACTGGCCGGCCACGGCCGGTCCACAACCGCCGTGCCAGGCCAGTCACCCACCGCCGTGCCAGGCCAGTCACCCACCGCCGTGCCAGCCCAGTTACCCACCGCCGTGCCAGGCCAGTCACCCACCGCTGGCCCAGCCCAGTCACCCGCCGCAGTGCCAGCCCAGTCACCCACCGCCGGCCCAGCCCAGTCACCTACCACCGTGCCAGGCCAGACCCACCGCCGGGTGGTGACTGGCCTGGCACGGCGGTGGGTGACTGGGCTGGCACGGCGGTGGGTGACTGGGCTGGCACGGCGGTGGGTGACTGGCCTGGCACGGCAGTTGTGGACCGGCCCTGGCCGGCCGGTCTACGGTGGATGATGCAATGTGACTTTAAGGGGGTTCATGAACTGCCATTTTGAGTTTCATAATCACAAGGATGTGTTGGCCTGCACCTCCCCCGCGGAATGCGTGCACCGCCATGGTGGCGCCACTGATTGAACATTGCAGCAAAAGATGCATCCGTCGCGGAAGCACGCACATGCGGTTGCCGATGTGTGACCATTCACGCTCCGTGCACATGCAGCCAATGGGAAGAGGTAACGCGGGGGCGCGTTACTGAAGCTCCCACTGAAGCGGTCGCTCCCCCATGCTCCCTGACTCCTGAATCCACAGCGCCACACTCCTTCGTGCAGCCTGGTATCGTTGCGTTCAGTGCTAAATAGTAGCTGAGCCTGTTTTGCATTATTTGACTCCCGTAGCGCCTAGCTTCGTAGCGCTTGCTATTACTTCTCTACTGAATTGCTGATTTGCTGGATATTGGTGTAGTGCAGTATCGTACTTTGCTCAATTGCGTGTATTATTTATTTTAAACTGCCCGCTCTGCCTGCATTTGTGCCTGACTGTGCTCAGATCATAGCGCTATCCCGTGCCCCTCTTTCGCTTTCCATTTCGTTCTGCCATCTTGTTGTTTGTGATCCCTGGCCAGTGTCTCCTCCCCGCCTCCCAGCTGACCCCCCTCGCCCCTCCCCTTCCACTATCCACATATGACAGATGCATTTGCGCGCAGCGTTCACGCGCAGCGATCGTGCCCCATGCGCGCTGAAGATGCGCCAAAGGTAAGCCTGTCTACGCCCGTCCGCGCCTGGACCCCACCCAGCGCCAGACCCCCTGGCCCCCGCAAAGCACACTCCTCCAGCATAACGTATGACGCCGCCACCCTCCTAGCCCTTAAGCCCGGACGCACACCTGTATGCTGCGTAGCTGCCCCAGGACTCACCCATGGACCCTTCGCCTGCTACTCTTGCAAATTTACCAGCATCAAGACCCATACCACATCAACTAACACCAAACACAGCTCCGACTCTAACCACCTGAAGTGCATCCTGCTGAACACCCGCTCGGTCCACAGACACGCCACCGAACTCTGGGATCTACTCAACACTACATCACCGGACGTCGCCTTCCTGACTGAAACATGGATGAACGCATCATCAACACCCGATATCGCCATAGCCATCCCAGACAATTACAAGATTATCCGAAAAGACCGCACCAACCAAACAGGAGGAGGCATCGCCATCGTCCATAAGAACACCATCAAAATCACGACCAGCTCCGACGATAACCTTACAACCGCCGAACACCTCCACTTCCAGGTCCACACTGACCCTAGAACCACACTCAGAGGCACCCTCATCTACAGGCCTCCAGGAACCCGTAAACAATTCAGCGAAGACATCACTGACTTCATCAGTCCACATGCCCTCGCCTCCGAGAACTAAATTCTATTAGGAGACCTCAACTTCCACCTGGACAAGAAAAACGACAGCAACACCACCATCCTTCTTGACAACCTGGCCAATCTCGGCCTCAAACAACTTGCTGACACCCCCACCCATGTAGCCGGACATACGCTTGACCCAATCTTCACCTCCAGCAAACAAATCTCCTTCGATCGCACCTCAGCTCTCCACTGGACGGACCACAGCTGTGTCCACTTCAGCTACAAAACCACCTCGACCCACAACTCCCCACAACCTATCCCCCGAAGAAAATGGAACAAAATCACCACCGACCAACTCCTCACATCACTCAACCAAAACCCACCCGCCCTCTCATCGGACCCAAACCAAGCCGCCACCAAACTCAAGCAATGGATCACTCACAGCGCTGACAAATTAGCACCCTTGAATAACCATCACACCAAACAAAACAGCAAAAAGGCCCCCTGGTTCAACGATGACCTTAAGAAATCCAAAAAGCTATGCCGCACTCTCGAGAAATCATGGAGAAAAAACCCAACCACCGACAACATGACCACCTTCAAGGCAGCCACCCGCAAACACCAGCAGCTGATCCGAGCCACCAAGAAATCAGCACTCAAGAATCGACTCGACAACAATGCCCATAACAGCAAGGAACTATTCAACATCGTCAAAGAATTCACCAACCCCGCCGCGGCCTCAAACGACATCACTCCCTCCCAAGACCTCTGCGATTCGTTATCCTCCTTCTTCTACAACAAAATTGCCAACATTCATAACAGCTTCGAAAACAGTTCCAACAAACAATCCTCAACACCCCCCTCAGAACCTAAACCGCCCTCTAACAACCTCAGCGCCTGGAACCCAATCACCACTGAAGACACCATACGCCTCATGAATTCCATCCACTCTGGCTCGCCAACTGACCCATGTCCCCACCACATCTTCAACAAAGCAGACTCCTTCATCGCACCCCATCTCCGTGATGTCATCAACTGCTCCTTCATCTCTGCCACCTTCCCAGAAAGCTGGAAACATGCCGAAGTCAGCGCCCACCTGAAGAAACCCACAGCAGACCCCTCTGAACTTAAAAACTACCGCCCCATATCCCTCCTCCCATTCCCGGCCTTAGTCATTGAGAAAGCCATCAATAGCCAACTCGCCGCCTTCCTCGAATCCAACAACTCCCTGGATCCCTCACAGTCTGGCTTTCGAGCCAAACACAGCACTGAAACCGCCCTCATCGCAGCAACAGACGACATCCGAACACTACTGGACAACGGAGAAACAGTGGCCCTCATTCTACTCGACCTCTCCGCCACCTTCGACACTGTTTGTCACAGCACACTCATACAACGCCTCAGCAACATCGGCATAAAAGGAAAAGCCTTGGACTGGATCATCTCGTTCCTAGCTGGGAGAACTCAGAGAGTCCGACTTCCCCCCTTCAAATCAGAGGCCACCGAAGTCATCTGCGGTGTACCACAAGGATCATCACTCGGTCCCACCCTCTTCAACGTTTACATGAGTCCACTCGCTTCCATCCCGCGTCAACACAACCTAAACATCATCTCCTACGCTGACGACACCCAACTGATCCTTTCCCTCACCAAAGACCCCAACACCGCCAAAACCAATATTCACGAAGGCATGAAAGAAGTAGCCGTATGGATGAAAGACAGCCGCCTTAAACTTAACTCAGACAAAACGGAAGTGCTCATCCTAGGATCAACCCCCTCTGCCTGGGACGAATCATGGTGGCCTTCGGATCTGGGCCCAGCACCCATACCCACTGACCACGCACGTAACCTTGGCTTCATCCTAGACTCTTCACTCTCGGTGACCAATCAAGTCAACACCGTCTCATCCTCCTGCTTCAACGTACTTCGTATGCTCAAAAAAATCTTCCACTGGATCCCCGCCAAGAGAAGAAAGACTGTCACCCACGCACTGGTTACTAGTCGACTAGACTACGGAAACACCCTCTACGCCGGAATTACAGCCAAATTACAGAAAAAACTCCAACGCATCAGCGAGAATCATTTTGGACATCCCTCGTCAAGATCATATTACCGGCCACCTGAAAGACCTCTACTGGCTTCCCGTCAACAAGAGAATAACATTCCGTCTCCGCACCCATGCACACAAGGCCCTCTACAAACTAGGGCCCGAATGCCTCAACACTCGACTATCCTTCTACACACCCACCCGCCAACTAAGATCAACCAATCAAGGCCTCGCCGCACTTCCGCGTATCCAAAGATCCACCGTGGGAGGTAGATCCTTCTCCTACTTGGCGGCCAAGACCTGGAACTCACTCCCCACTCACCTCCGCCTTACACAGAACCACATCTCCTTCAGAAAAGAACTTAAAACCTGGCTATTCGATAAATAATGAACCCCCTCCCCAAGCGCCTTGAGACCCTCTGGGTGAGTAGTGCGCTATATAAATTCTTGAACTTGAACTTGAACTTATTCGCAATCGAAAATAGCGGAAGCCGTGCACCGGTACACCAGGGCCAGTCATTGGCCCTCTTTGAAAGAGGCATCCAGGGGAACCAATTGCTGCCGACGTGTGCCCTATATATGTGTGATTGTCACAAGCACACATTCACTGCTGTGATCCAGTGCTGCCTGTGACCATCACCTCGACCTGCTGCTGCTGAGCTGACCAACGACTGCTGCCTGTGACCATCACCTCGACCTGCTGCTGCTGAGCTGACCAACGAGTGCTGCCTGTGACCATCACCTCGACCTGCTGCTGCTGAGCTGACCAACGACTGTTGCTGTAGTGCCACAGTCCCGGACCTTGCCATGCAGAGAGTGCGAGAGATCCGGTCTCGTCCCTTCACCGCAGCGGAACTAGATGTTCTTGTGGCCGGTGTGCTCAGCCACTACGAACAGCTCTACGGTGCACCCGGACAGGTGGTAAGTGCAGTGGTGTACATGCTGTTGGCCATGAGGTGGTCAGTGGCTCCTGTCTACTGCAAGCCTGGCGGTGTGCTGTGGGACCTTCACATGTGTTGTGCAGAGCATGGCTGCATGTAGATACGTGTTTCTACGAAGTTTGTGCATGTCATACTGTCCACTTACGTCACCCTCTTGTCTCCCATCATGGTAGCTGAAGCTGCACCTTCGCAAGGCCGTGTGGAGGACCATAGCACGTGATGTACGGGCAGTGGGGGTGTGCAATAGACAACACACACACCGCCACAAGCGCTGGGACGACATATCCAGGCTTAGCAAGAATGTTGCGGAGATGACATTGGGGATGATTCCAAGAACGACACGTCTGGCCCGACGCACCATGACCCCTCTTATGCACCGTATCATTGCTGTGATGCATCCTGACCTGTCCGCCCGGCTGAGTGGGGATCAACAGCAAACTAGCGGTAAGCAGACTGTATGTGTATGTTACTTGGGAGTGCAATGCATGTATTGGTGCTCAGACACAGTAGTGACTTCCGAGGTGCGTATGTTTTACAGGAATACCATGTTGGTGCCATTAGCGGAGTGTGCTTTGGCATCCATGTCCGCCATGTTGACAGGCCACTTGCTTATTAGTTGAGGGTTCAAGGACATGCCATAGAGGTCTGTGGTCCCATGGCAAGACATGTGTGCAGATCTACATGCACTTGCCCTGTTCGTATGATGTACATGTTTCTTGGCCACCACCGGTTCTTTAATGTGAGGATGACTGGTAGGGGTGGGACGTGTGCAGGATGGGGGATACATGTTCTTTGTCTGAAATGGAATTAGAGATTTGTTGTCCTTCAGTACGTGAGTGTGACACTTACTTACACCTCTTTTCTCTCTATTTCAGCTTTGGCAGAGGGCACTGACTCACAGACGACGGAGATGAGTGGTGGCAATGCATAAGGATCAGACATCACACACACGCAGACTGACACAGAAGAGGGCAGCCCTGGAGAGGGGGACAGGACCGTCCCTGAAGACTCGCATGTCGAGACACCATCGTCCTCAACTTCCGACAGTGTTGGTGAATCAGCACTGTTGTCACAGACAGGGAGTGGGCAATCAACACCTTCGGTCGGGACACAGCACACAGGGCCCACACTGCTGCCAACTGCACCAAGTACTGCTCGTGCACGCAGAAGTAGGGGGAGCAGAGTGGCCTTCGGTGCAGGCACCGCTGCCCCTGTGACCCAAAGTGCACTTTGTGCTGAGGCTGTTGATCTGCTGCGACAGCTGTGTGTGGGGCAGACCAACATGATCAATACATTCCAAGACCACGATAGGAAGTTGGGGCAGGTGGTGGCATTCATGGAGGGGATGCATGGCGATGTTGCTGGTCTACACAGAACAGTTCAGTCATTGGCAAACACTGTGTCTTCTGCCATTGTACAGTCGCAATGACAGGGTGCTACTTCTGTTCCCCCATCTACACCACTTGATGTCTCAGGGGGGAGTGAATATTCTGACCAGGACTCTTTTAAAGGTTATTGCACTAGAAGCAGCCACAGGCAGCATGGCAGGGCACGGAGGGCACAGACACCATCCCCTAGGACAGGAAAATCTGTTACCAAAGACGACGTGAGATACACTGGAGTTCACAAACAGGATCCTCAAGGGATGTTGGGAGAAATGGCTTCACATGCTACACAGGCATCCCACACAAAAGGTATTCCCAAGGCAAGGGAAACTCCCAAGTACAGGGACACTCCCTTGGACAAGGACACTACAAAGACAAAGCCACCTCAAAAGAGCAGGGACACTCCCAAGGACAAGGACACTACTAAGGAAGGGGTGACTCCCAAGAGCAGGGACAAGGACACTACAAAGACAAAGCCACCTCAAAAGAGCAGGGGCACTCCCAAGGACAAGTACACTACTAAGGAAGGGGCGACTCCCAAAAGCAGGGACAAGGACACTACAAAGGAGCAGGGACACACCCAGGGACAAGGTCGCTTCTAGAGACAGGTACACTTCAAAGGACAAGTCTGCAGCCAGATACAGGGCACCGTCCAGGGAACAGGGAAAGTCCAGAGACAAGACTCCTCCTACGGCCAAGGCACATCCAAGGGACAAGGCTTCTCCCATAGACACTAACTCCATCAAGGACAGGCATACATCACCCCTGGCTACACTGAGGCTGATGTTGTTGAAGGAACGGAAAACAGATGTCTCCGCGGCGGAGTTCCCCCATACCTCCACTCCCATCCAGGCCCGTCAGAAGCAGAGGAAGGAATACCCTGTTGTTGCATCCCCCATTACACATGATACAGAGGCCAGAAGGCAGGCACACAGCAAACGACAAGCAGGGTCCAGCACGTTCCCAGAGAGCAGACCCCCTGCAGCAGATGCTCCACCTTTGGTGGGTGATATTTCATTTGAGTCCGCACCACTTGCCAGTCCTGTCATGTCCAGGGTGCCATCACATATACCTAAGAAACGTAGACACACACCATTGACACCTGACCACCCCGATGTCGCTCCATTACAGCTATCCCCAGCTCCCAGAGCCACCCTGCCTCCTGGCCCATAAAGCCCTATGGCTCATTATTTCGGTGTTCCCAGTGGCACATCAGAGGTTCACTCTCAGTTGTCAGATAGTGGCACTATGTCTGTTGTTTTCTGACATGCATCATGTAGTGGCACTGTCTCAGTTGTACCCTCTCCTGTTTCTGGTGCAGGCAGTGTGTCTGGGTCTATGGCTCATGTGTCAGTCACTGGAGCTGTGGCTGTGTCTCACACTCTTATTGCTGGTGCTGGCAGTGTGTTGGGAACGATGACTCATGAGTCAGTCACTAGAGCTGTGGCTGTGTCTCACACTCCTGTTTCGGGTGCTGGCAGTGTGACTGGATAGAGGGCTCATGTATCAGTCACTAGAGCTGTGGCTGTGTCTCACACTCCTGTTTTGGGTGCTGGCAGTGTGACTGGATCGAGGGCTCATGTGTCAGTCACTACATCTGTGGCTGTGTGTCACACTCCTGGTTCTGGTGCTGGCAGTGTGTCTGGGTCTATGGCTCATGTGTCAGTAACTAGAGATGTGGCCGTGTCTCACACTCCTATGTCTGGTGCTAGCAGTGTGTCTGGGTCTATGGCTCATGTGTCAGTCACTAGAGCTGTGGATGTGTCTCACACTCCTATGTCTGGTGCTGGCAGTGTGTCTGGGTCTATGGCTCATGTGTCAGTCACTAGAGCTGTGGCTGTGTCTCACACTCCTATGTCTGGTGCTGGCAGTGTGTCTGGGTCTATGGCTCATGTGTCAGTCACTAGAGCTGTGGCTGTGTCTCACACTCCAGTTTCTGGTGCTACCAGTGTGTCAGAGGCAAGTACTTCAGGCAGTCCTCCAGCTTCCGTGATGTGAGGTGTATTTTACCTTCACTCACATGTCATTTGACTTGGTGTGTAGATTGTCCATTGTAACCAGACTTGCATTGTTGTTGTCCTTGGGACGGGTACCTTGAACCACGTACTTGTGCTGCCTCTGATGTCCCTGCTCTGTTGGCCACAATGCCCTGTTGCTGTTCTGATACTGCAGTCTGCCCTCTCATGTGCTGCCTCTGATGTACCTGTTCAGTGCAATGGACTGTTGATGCACTTAGCCTCTCTCATGTGCTGCCTCTGATGTACCTGTTCGATGCCATGGACTGTTGATGCACTTAGCCCCTCTCATGTGCTGCCTCTGATGTACCTGTTTGATGCCATGGACTGTTGATGCACGTAGCCCCTCTCATGTGCTGCCTCTGATGCCCCTGCTCTGTTGGCTACAATGCCCTGTTGCTGTTCTGATACTGCAGTCTGCCCTCTCATGTTCTGCTTCTGATGTACCTGCTCTGTTGGCCACAATGCCCTGTTGCTGTTCTGATACTGCAGTCTGCCCTCTCATGTGCTGCCTCTGATGTACCTGCTCTGTTGGCCAAAATGCCCTGTTGCTGTTCTGAGACCTATCCGACTCCTGAGGCGGAAAGCCGGGAGATTTGTGCTGCTACTATTGTTTAATTGTGTTTTATTTGCTCGTTTTAAAATTCCTTCCTTCCCCCTGAGCACCTTTACCTGGGACTAGGCGTCCCCTGGAGCAGACGCGCAGCGGACTTTAGCGCTGTCACGAAGCTCAGGGTAACTTTGCCGCCATCTCCCCATCACGCACAAGCCACGCCCACTCTAGCGAGGCCACGCCCCCTCTCTGACGTATAAAACGCCGCGCTGACTACGAGAGCGCCAGAGACCTATCCTACTCCTGAGGCGGAAAGCCGGGAGATTTGTGCTGCTACTATTGTTTAATTGTGTTTTATTTGCTCGTTTTAAAATTCCTTCCTTCCCCCTGAGCACCTTTACCTGGGACTAGGCGCCCCCTGGAGCAGACGCGCAGCGGACTTTAGCGCTGTCACGAAGCTCAGGGTAACTTTGCCGCCATCTCCCCATCACGCACAAGCCACGCCCACTCTAGCGAGGCCACGCCCCCTCTCTGACGTATAAAACGCCGCGCTGACTACGAGCGCGCCAGAGACCTATCCTACTCCTGAGGCGGAAAGCCGGGAGATTTGTGCTGCTACTATTGTTTAATTGTGTTTATTTGCTTGTTTTAAAATTCCTTCCTTCCCCCTGAGCACCTTTACCTGGGACTAGGCGCCCCCTGGAGCAGACGCTCAGCGGACTTTAGCGCTGTCACGAAGCTCAGGGTAACTTTGCCGCCATCTCCCCATCACGCACAAGCCACGCCCACTCTAGCGAGGCCACACCCCCTCTCTGACGTATAAAACGCCGCGCTGACTACGAGCACGCCAGAGACCTATCCTATTCCTGAGGCGGAAAGCCGGGAGATTTGTGCTGCTACTATTGTTTAATTGTGTTTTATTTGCTCGTTTTATAATTCCTTCCTTCCCCCTGAGCACCTTTACCTGGGACTAGGCGCCCCCTGGAGTAGACGCGCAGCGGACTTTAGCGCTGTTACGAAGCTCAGGGTAAATTTGCCGCCATCTCCCCATCACGCACAAGCCACGCCCACTCTAGCGAGGCCACGCCCCCTCTCTGACGTATAAAATGCCGCACTGACTACGAGCGCGCCAGAGACCTATCCTACTCCTGAAGCGGAAAGCCGGGAGATTTGTGCTGCTACTATTGTTTAATTGTGTTTTATTTGCTCGTTTTAAAATTCCTTCCTTCCCCCTGAGCACCTTTACCTGGGAATAGGCGCCCCCTGGAGCAGACGCGCAGCGGACTTTAGCGCTGTCACGAAGCTCAGGGTAACTTTGCCGCCATCTCCTCATCACGCACAAGCCACGCCCACTCTAGCGAGGCCACGCCCCCTCTCTGACGTATAAAACGCCGCGCTGACTACGAGAGCGCCAGAGACCTATCCTACTCCTGAGGCGGAAAGCCGGGAGATTTGTGCTGCTACTATTGTTTAATTGTGTTTTATTTGCTCGTTTTAAAATTCCTTCCTTCCCCCTGAGCACCTTTACCTGGGACTAGGCGCCCCCTGGAGCAGACGCGCAGCAGACTTTAGGGCTGTCACGAAGCTCAGGGCAACTTTGCCGCCATCTCCCCATCACGCACAAGCCACGCCCACTCTAGCGAGGCCACGCCCCCTCTCTGATGTATAAAACGCTGCGCTGACTACGAGCGCTCCAGAGACCTATCCTACTCCTGAGGCGGAAAGCCGGGAGATTTGTGCTGCTACTATTGTTTAATTGTGTTTTATTTGCTCGTTTTAAAATTCCCTCCTTCCCTCTGAGCACCTTTACCTGGGACTAGGCGCCCCCTGGAGCAGACGAGCAGCGGACTTTAGCGCTGCCACGAAGCTCAGGGTAACTTTGCCGCCATCTCCCCATCACGCACAAGCCACGCCCACTCTAGCGAGGCCACGCCCCCTCTCTGATGTATAAAACGCTGCGCTGACTACGAGCGCTCCAGAGACCTATCCTACTCCTGAGGCGGAAAGCCGGGAGATTTGTGCTGCTACTATTGTTTAATTGTGTTTTATTTGCTCGTTTTAAAATTCCCTCCTTCCCTCTGAGCACCTTTACCTGGGACTAGGCGCCCCCTGGAGCAGACGAGCAGCGGACTTTAGCGCTGCCACGAAGCTCAGGGTAACTTTGCCGCCATCTCCCCATCACGCACAAGCCACGCCCACTCTAGCGAGGCCACGCCCCCTCTCTGACGTATAAAACGCCGCGCTGACTACGAGCGCGACAGAGACCTATCCTACTCCTGAGGCGGAAAGCCGGGAGATTTGTGCTGCTACTATTATTTAATTATGTTTTACTTGCTCGTTTTAAAATTCCTTCCTTCCCCCTGAGCACCTTTACCTGGGAATAGGCGCCCCCTGGAGCAGACGCGCAGCGGACTTTAGCGCTGTCACGAAGCTCAGGGTAACTTTGCCGCCATCTCCCCATCACGCACAAGCCACGCCCACTCTAGCGAGGCCACGCCCCCTCTCTGACGTATAAAACGCCGCGCTGACTACGAGCGCGCCAGAGACCTATCCTACTCCTGAGGCGGAAAGCCGGGAGATTTGTGCTGCTACTATTGTTTAATTGTGTTTATTTGCTTGTTTTAAAATTCCTTCCTTCCCCCTGAGCACCTTTACCTGGGACTAGGCGCCCCCTGGAGCAGACGCTCAGCGGACTTTAGCGCTGTCACGAAGCTCAGGGTAACTTTGCCGCCATCTCCCCATCACGCACAAGCCACGCCCACTCTAGCGAGGCCACACCCCCTCTCTGACGTATAAAACGCCGCGCTGACTACGAGCACGCCAGAGACCTATCCTATTCCTGAGGCGGAAAGCCGGGAGATTTGTGCTGCTACTATTGTTTAATTGTGTTTTATTTGCTCGTTTTATAATTCCTTCCTTCCCCCTGAGCACCTTTACCTGGGACTAGGCGCCCCCTGGAGTAGACGCGCAGCGGACTTTAGCGCTGTTACGAAGCTCAGGGTAAATTTGCCGCCATCTCCCCATCACGCACAAGCCACGCCCACTCTAGCGAGGCCACGCCCCCTCTCTGACGTATAAAATGCCGCACTGACTACGAGCGCGCCAGAGACCTATCCTACTCCTGAAGCGGAAAGCCGGGAGATTTGTGCTGCTACTATTGTTTAATTGTGTTTTATTTGCTCGTTTTAAAATTCCTTCCTTCCCCCTGAGCACCTTTACCTGGGAATAGGCGCCCCCTGGAGCAGACGCGCAGCGGACTTTAGCGCTGTCACGAAGCTCAGGGTAACTTTGCCGCCATCTCCTCATCACGCACAAGCCACGCCCACTCTAGCGAGGCCACGCCCCCTCTCTGACGTATAAAACGCCGCGCTGACTACGAGAGCGCCAGAGACCTATCCTACTCCTGAGGCGGAAAGCCGGGAGATTTGTGCTGCTACTATTGTTTAATTGTGTTTTATTTGCTCGTTTTAAAATTCCTTCCTTCCCCCTGAGCACCTTTACCTGGGACTAGGCGCCCCCTGGAGCAGACGCGCAGCAGACTTTAGCGCTGTCACGAAGCTCAGGGCAACTTTGCCGCCATCTCCCCATCACGCACAAGCCACGCCCACTCTAGCGAGGCCACGCCCCCTCTCTGATGTATAAAACGCTGCGCTGACTACGAGCGCTCCAGAGACCTATCCTACTCCTGAGGCGGAAAGCCGGGAGATTTGTGCTGCTACTATTGTTTAATTGTGTTTTATTTGCTCGTTTTAAAATTCCCTCCTTCCCTCTGAGCACCTTTACCTGGGACTAGGCGCCCCCTGGAGCAGACGAGCAGCGGACTTTAGCGCTGCCACGAAGCTCAGGGTAACTTTGCCGCCATCTCCCCATCACGCACAAGCCACGCCCACTCTAGCGAGGCCACGCCCCCTCTCTGATGTATAAAACGCTGCGCTGACTACGAGCGCTCCAGAGACCTATCCTACTCCTGAGGCGGAAAGCCGGGAGATTTGTGCTGCTACTATTGTTTAATTGTGTTTTATTTGCTCGTTTTAAAATTCCCTCCTTCCCTCTGAGCACCTTTACCTGGGACTAGGCGCCCCCTGGAGCAGACGAGCAGCGGACTTTAGCGCTGCCACGAAGCTCAGGGTAACTTTGCCGCCATCTCCCCATCACGCACAAGCCACGCCCACTCTAGCGAGGCCACGCCCCCTCTCTGACGTATAAAACGCCGCGCTGACTACGAGCGCGACAGAGACCTATCCTACTCCTGAGGCGGAAAGCCGGGAGATTTGTGCTGCTACTATTATTTAATTATGTTTTACTTGCTCGTTTTAAAATTCCTTCCTTCCCCCTGAGCACCTTTACCTGGGAATAGGCGCCCCCTGGAGCAGACGCGCAGCGGACTTTAGCGCTGTCACGAAGCTCAGGGTAACTTTTCCGCCATCTCCTCATCACGCACAAGCCACGCCCACTCTAGCCAGGCCACGCCCCCTCTCTGACGTATAAAACGCCGCGCTGACTACGAGCGCGACAGAGACCTATCCTACTCCTGAGGCGGAAAGCCGGGAGATTTGTGCTGCTACTATTGTTTAATTGTGTTTTATTTGCTCGTTTTAAAATTCCTTCCTTCCCCCTGAGCACCTTTACCTGGGACTAGGCGCCCCCTGGAGCAGACGCGCAGCGGACTTTAGCGCTGTCACGAAGCTCAGGGTAACTTTGCCGCCATCTCCCCATCACGCACAAGCCACGCCTACTCTAGCGAGGCCACGCCCCCTCTCTGACGTATAAAATGCTGCGCTGACTACGAGCGCGCCAGAGACCTATCCTACTCCTGAGGCGGAAAGCCGGGAGATTTGTGCTGCTACTATTGTTTAATTGTGTTTTATTTGCTCGTTTTAAAATTCCTTCCTTCCCCCTGAGCACCTTTACCTGGGACTAGGCGCCCCCTGGAGCAGACGCACAGCGGACTTTAGCGCTGTCACGAAGCTCAGGGTAACTTTGCCGCCATCTCCCCATCACGCACAAGCCACGCCCACTCTAGCGAGGCCACGCCCCCTCTCTGACGTATAAAACGCCGCGCTGACTACGAGCGCGCCAGAGACCTATCCTACTCCTGAGGCGGAAAGCCGGGAGATGTGTGCTGCTACTATTGTTTAATTGTGTTTTACTTGCTCGTTTTAAAATTCCTTCCTTCGCCCTGAGCACCTTTACCTGGGACTAGGCGCCCCCTGGAGCAGACGCGCAGCGGACTTTAGCGCTGTCACGAAGCTCAGGGTAACTTTGCCGCCATCTCCCCATCACGCACAAGCCACGCCCACTCTAGCGAGGCCACGCCCCCTCTCTGACGTATAAAACGCAGCGCTGACTACGAGCGCGCCAGAGACCTATCCTACTCCTGAGGCGGAAAGCTGGGAGATTTGTGCTGCTACTATTGTTTAATTGTGTTTTATTTGCTCGTTTTAAAATTCCTTCCTTCCCCTTGAGCACCTTTACCTGGGACTCGGCGCCCCCTGGAGCAGACGCGCAGCGGACTTTAGCGCTGTCACGAAGCTCAGGGTAACTTTGCCGCCATCTCCCCATCACGCACAAGCCACGCCCACTCTAGCGAGGCCACGCCCCCTCTCTGACGTATAAAACACTGCGCTGACTACGAGCGCGCCAGAGACCTATCCTACTCCTGAGGCGGAAAGCCGGGAGATTTGTGCTGCTACTATTGTTTAATTGTGTTTTATTTGCTCGTATTAAAATTCCTTCCTTCCCCTTGAGCACCTTTACCTGGGACTAGGCGCCCCCTGGAGCAGACGCGCAGCGGACTTTAGCGCTGTCACGAAGCTCAGGGTAACTTTGCCGCCATCTCCCCATCACGCACAAGCCACACCCACTCTAGCGAGGCCACGCCCCCTCTCTGATGTATAAAACGCCGCGCTGACTACGAGCGCGCCAGAGACCTATCCTACTCCTGAGGCGGAAAGCCGGGAGATTTGTGCTGCTACTATTGTTTAATTGTGTTTATTTGCTCGTTTTAAAATTCCTTCCTTCCCCCTGAGCACCTTTACCTGGGACTAGGCGCCCCCTGGAGCAGACGCGCAGCGAACTTTAGCGCTGTCACGAAGCTCAGGGTAACTTTGCCGCCATCTCCCCATCACGCACAAGCCACGCCCACTCTAGCGAGGCCACGCCCCCTCTCTGACGTATAAAACGCCGCGCTGACTACGAGCACGCCAGAGACCTATCCTACTCCTGAGGCGGAAAGCCGGGAGATTTGTGCTGCTACTATTGTTTAATTGTGTTTTATTTGCTCGTTTTATAATTCCTTCCTTCCCCCTGAGCACCTTTACCTGGGACTAGGCGCCCCCTGGAGCAGACGCGCAGCGGACTTTAGCGCTGTCACGAAGCTCAGGGTAACTTTGCCGCCATCTCCCCATCACGCACAAGCCACGCCCCCTCTCTGACGTATAAAATGCCGCGCTGACTACGAGCGCGCCAGAGACCTATCCTACTCCTGAGGCGGAAAGCCGGGAGATTTGTGCTGCTACTATTGTTTAATTGTGTTTTATTTGCTCGTTTTAAAATTCCTTCCTTCCCCCTGAGCACCTTTACCTGGGACTAGGCGCCCCCTGGAGCAGACGCGCAGCGGACTTTAGCGCTGTCACGAAGCTCAGGGTAACTTTGCCGCCATCTCCCCATCACGCACAAGCCATGCACACTCTAGCGAGGCCACGCCCCCCTCTCTTCCACCAGTTTCCTTATAACCATGTGCCTCCCAAGGACGCGCAGCGGACGAGTGCAGCGGGCGCGCCTAAGGCAAGCCCGTCTGCGCCCGTCCGCGCCTGGACGGGCCCAGGGACCAGGCAAAATGGAGAATTCATCAGGTACACCTCCCCTGAACTGCATTCTCTACAGAACTCTGGTCTCCCTTCCCTTGATCCGATCACACATGCTCGTCTAAAGGCCAACAATATTTATCCTCACCATTACACGCAAGAGCCATCTTCTACCTCACCTCAAAGCCCTAACCCCACTAAGCCCCCCCCCTAACCCCAATGTTCTGACCCTCCGCTCTCTTTATCTTAATACCAGATCCCTGGTTAAACATCAACTAGATATTTTTCTACTACTTAAGTCAGACAGACCAGACATACTATTTGTCTCCGAAACATGGCTCACTGCAGATTCCTTGCCAGACATTCTCACTGCCCTACCAGCAGATTATTACATCCTGTCAGCAAACAGAAAATCAGGAAAATCTGTTGGAGGCGTCGCCGCCATCATCCATAAAGACCATACGTTCACCACTCTACCTCCTCTAGACTTATCAGACACTGAAAACGTAGTCATCAAATCTGATACTGACATAGGAACCATGGTGCTAGTACTGATCTACTGGCCACCTACATCCATGCCTTCCTTCCCTGTCTCCCTGTCTGAGCAATTGGCCGGCTTAGTCGTTGATTATGTCAAGGTCATGGTAATAGGGGATCTCAACTATTAGTACAATAATTTGGAAGTCGGACCTCATGCTACAGAACTTTTCGAGCTCCTCTCTAATCTAAACTTCCGTCAACACGTCTTGATCCCCACCCATGAAAAAGGACATATCTTAGACCACATTTGGTCTCATAATATCCCTACCTCTAGCCCCACGGCCTCACCATGCTTATGGTCTGACCACCACCTATTGAAATTTTCCATCACCTCTCAGGGCAACCCTAAAAATCATGCGCCCTCGGGAGGGTTAGCCAGGAAATGGAGATCTCTAAACTTCCAAGATTTCCTATCCACCCTGACTAACTCCATCCCTACCCCGGCCACTGATATCAACTCGATGGATAAAGCACACACTGAGTGGCTTCTTTCTGCATGCAACGAACATGCTCCCTTAACCAAGTTCTCCCCCGCCCGTCGCATGGACGCCCACAGGTGGTTCTCTGCCGACTTAAAAAAACAAAAATTAGAACTCCGCCAACTAGAGAGGAAGTGGAGGCACGGCTACCACGACAAAGATAGATCATCATATACGACAGCTCGTAAAAACTACAAGAGCGCTATCTTATTTGCCAAAGCAGCTTTTTTCTCAGAAAAAATCTCTAAAGCTCAAAACAAATCGAGGGAAATCTTCAGAGTCATAAACGACTTGTGTAACGATTCCAGAACCTCTCCCTCTCAACCACCATCCCAAATGATGTGCAACCGGCTCAACGATTTCTTCAAGGAGAAGATCGACATCATAAAAAATAGTATTCAAACTAACCATGTCATGGCAGGCTATTCGGACATTAGCAGAAACCCATACATACTTCAGGATATCCCTCCCATCGATCCACCCAAATTGCTGGAACTGATGAACCGTGTAAAATCTGGTTCCCCCAATGATCCCTGCCCTCCGCATATATTGAAGGAAGTTTACACTGCACTCCATCAAGGCATACTTCCCCTTCTGAACACCTCCCTATTACGAGGAATAGTCCCCAACTCATTTAAAAATGCCACCCTAGTCCCTCTAATTAAGAAGCCGGGTGCCGATCTCTCCAATCTTTCCAATTACCGCCCCATATCCCTTCTCCCCTACGGCGCCAAGCTGCTTGAAGCCCATGTAACCAGCTGCATATCTAACTTCATAGAAACATCCGACTACCTGGAGTCTAACCAAGCCGGGTTCCGCCAGGCACACTCCACCGAGGCGGTGATCCTCGCTGTCCAGAATACCCTAAGGACCAACGCCGACAATGGAATCCACCAAGCCCTCGTACTCCTCGACTTGTCGGCCGCGTTCGACACGGTGGATCACACCATCTTACTACACCGTGTTGAACAAGCCGGCCTCAGCGGGGCGGCTCTTGACTGGATTAAGTCCTTTCTGACGGACAGATCCCAGGCAGTAAAACTGGATAACTTCATGGCACCCAAACTCTCCACCACTTGCGGTGTCCCACAGGGCTCCTCATTATCTCCCCTCCTTTTTAACTTATATCTTAAACCGCTACTGCACTCCCTGAAAAACAGGAAAGTCACCATCTACAACTATGCGGGTGACTTGCAGCTGGTATTCCCCCTCAACTCCACGGACTCCACTGAGGAATTCCAAACTACCATGCTGCACATCCAGAGCTGGATGGATCAGAACCATCTCAAGCTCAATCCAGGAAAAACCAAGCTTGTACTCCCCGGTAACAGCGCATTAAGTTGGGGCCCCCACTTCTGGCCGGCCTCGATGGGCACCCCTCCATCTCCCTCTCAGTCAGTGAAGAGCCTCGGGGTCACTCTCTGCTCCGACCTCTCACTAAAAACCCAGGTCGGAACAGTGATCTCTTCCTGTTTCTTTCAGTTAAGAAAGATCAAGAAAATTGCCCATCTGCTGACTCACCCTGCTCTCATCCAGGTGGTACACGCCTTGGTCCTCTCGTAACTAGACTTTTCCAACTCCATCTACTTGGGCCTACCCCTCGCCCTTGCTAAACGCATGCAGATTGTTCAAAATCAAGCGGCCAGATTAATATTCAAGAGCAACCGCAGGAAGACGGCCAAACCTCTGTTGGCCTCCCTTCATTGGCTCCCTATAGCCCAACGGATCACCTTTAAGGTAGGCTGCATATTCTTCAAAGCACTCCACGGAAAAAGTCCCAGGTTCGTCAATCAACTCATAAATAAATACGAACCGACCCGTGACCTTCGCTCTGCCCACCTGTCCTTCCTCACGCTGCCTATGTTCAAAAAGAAACGACTTGGTGGATCCCGTTTCGCCTACCTTGCCCCAAAAACCTGGAACTCTTTCCCCCTGTCTATTCGGAACTGTACTAAGCTGGCAGAGTTAAGGGGAGCTCTGAAGACCTGGTTATTCAAACAAGCGCACGGTTAGAGCATTGTTACCATCTGTCTCTTCAGTTTACCATCTGTCTCACTTAGCGCCATGAAACCCCTGGGTGACCGTGCGCTTAACAAATTCCGAATAACATAACATAACATACTGCAGTCTGCCCTCTCATGTGCTGCCTCTGATGTACCTGCTCTGTTGGCCACAATGCCCTGTTGCTGTTCTGATACTGGAGTCTGCCCTCTCATGTGCTGCCTCTGATGTACCTGTTTGATGCCATTGACTGTTGATGCACTTAGCTCCTCTCATGTGCTGCCTCTGATGTACCTGTTCAGTGCAATGGACTGTTGATGCACTTAGCCCCTCTCATGTGCTGCCTCTGATGTCCCTGCTCTGTTGGCCACAATGCCCTGTTGCTGTTCTGATACTGCAGTCTGCCCTCTCATGCGCTGCCTCTGATGTACCTGCTCTGTTGGCCACAATACCCTGTTGCTGTTCTGATACTGCAGTCTGCCCTCTCATGTGCTGCCTCTGATGTACCTGCTCTGTTGGCCACAATGCCATGTTGCTGTTCTGATACTGCAGTCTGCCCTCTCATGTGCTGCCTCTGATGTACCTGTTCGATGCCATGGACTGTTAATGCACTTAGCCCCTCTCATGTGCTGCCTCTGATGTACCTGTTCAGTGCAATGGACTGTTGATGCACTTAGACCCTCTCATGTGCTGCCTCTGATGTACCTGTTCAGTGCAATGGACTGTTGATGCACTTAGTCCCTCTCGTGTGCTGCCTCTGATGTACCTGTTCAGTGCAATGGACTGTTGATGCACTTAGCCCCTCTCATGTGCTGCCTCTGATGTACCTGTTCGATGCCATGGACTGTTGATGCACTTAGCCCCTCTCATGTGCTGCCTCTGATGTACCTGTTCAGTGCAATGGACTGTTGATGCACTTAGCCCCTCTCATGTGCTGCCTCTGATGTACCTGTTCGATTCCATGGACTGTTGATGCACTTAGCCCCTCTCATGTGCTGCCACTGATGTACCTGTTCGATGTCATGGACTGTTGATGCACTTAGCCCCTCTCATGTGCTGCCTCTGATGTACCTGCTCTGTTGGCCACAATGCCCTGTTGCTGTTATGATACTGCATTCTGCCCTCTCATGTGTTTCCAATGATGTACCTGCTCTGTTGTACCCAGTGCCCATGCTCTTGCATACTCAGTGATTATACCCCTATTATGTTTAATAAAGCAAGTCAATCATGTGTAGTGGTTTGTCGTTGTCATTCCTGCTTGTGTACTTCAATTGTGGATATCTTTTTGCATTCTAATGTGGTTTCTCAAACATGACACTCCCCCACCCAAAGTCACGGCCCTAGCAGGTACTCCCCTTCAGACAGCAAATGGTGTGTTGCGTACCTGCATCGTTGTCGATGATGGTCCATGACTTGCAGGTGGTGGAGCGCGAAGAGTATCGAAAATGCATGTAGCGCTGGGTCCATGATGGCGAGCAGCTTGTGGTGGGTATCTCTGCTATGTGTGGTTTCTTCGCTGTGGGGAATCCGCCGTGCTCAGGCAGGTTGTTTTTCGGCAGCGGTTTTATGTGTGTTTTCCGCCATCGTGATTTGGGGGACGGTCGTTGACGTCAGTCCGTATGGCGGTGTCTCTGGATTGGTTACGTCCGCCGCGGGGTCTGGTGTAGTTCGGCGGCGGTGCGTGCTCTTCCGTCGCACACAGACTTTTGACAGTGTTTACTATCCTAATATGGCGGATGGAGTGACTGCGACAGGCGGACACGGAAAAGGCATTTTCCGCCTACTCCAGGACTGCGGTCGCACTTCCGTCCGCCATCCTAATGAGCCCCTAAGTTTGTTATGGGAAGGGGGGAGTCGTGAGAGTTCCGCTCTGTCAAAGCGAACAGCAGTATACCAAGGGTTGGCACCACGGGACACTGCAGGATCCGGTCGTAGTAGTTTCAAGGGCCCTCGCGCGCACCAGGCGGAGGGCGATGCAGTCTGCCTCCCGTAATACACAAATTCCCGGGGGTGGTGATTCCCGGAGCTTGAGGGGGGTCATTGAGGTCCACATACTTGTAATTTTGTAGGGGGAGGTTGGATGCGAAAGTGGTGCCAGGGGGTTGTAATTCTGGTGCACAGTGTTTTGTTTTACTTTGCTTTCCTTTCTGTCATGTAGAGGATCCAGGGTAAATATAACGTTTCTGTACAGCCAGTAACTTTTAACCCTACCCCCAAACGGCTTTCTGCCTGTTACTATAGTAAAAGTTCATGGAAGACTTAAGTGAGCACAGAGGTTATAAGTTCACCACACTATGTTGCTAATGGCGTTGTACTTTTTATTCTTTTGAATTGGAACCGTAAGTTGTAGCTATACACTCTGGTAAAGATCTGGTGAAGACCTAGCCTCAGAATTATACTTCAAATTATATATTTCATTTCTATTGTGGACAGTTACCCCTACAAAAAAAAGACGTATGTATTTTTTAATTAACTTTTATTAAAACAATAAATAACTGGAAATATAACTAAATGATAACAATACAATAAATAACTAGAACCATAACTTTAACAAAATAATATAACAAACAACATATAATATGGAGTCCAATAGAAGTACTGTTGTTAATCTGCAAAACAAAAAAGAAAATTAGTGTTTAAAAATGAGATCGAGGGGGAGGAGCCAAGATGGCGACCTGAACGGACGTGCCGAGTCCCGGCTCCGCGAGCCTGCACATCCAGCACTGTTATCCTGCCTTC
The DNA here is from genome assembly GCF_964263255.1 of Lissotriton vulgaris. NCBI lineage: Eukaryota > Metazoa > Chordata > Amphibia > Caudata > Salamandridae > Lissotriton > Lissotriton vulgaris. The sequence continues at coordinate 310,912 of NW_028246079.1, read as the reverse complement.
TATCCTGTTCTTTACCGCAGTAATGTGATGCTGTGTCCGCGCTGAGTCCGCCCGTGAGCTTCCGAGATCTCTGCGTGCCGTACTGCCGGAGATTTCATCGCAAGCCTAGACGACCGCCGAAGCCTTGGACCTGCGCCCCGTCTGCCTCCTCTCCGCCGGCGGTCGCTGAACCGGCACCTGCCTCCTTCCTGTTGGTCGCCCCTGCGATTGCCTCTTCCAGCGGCGGAGCGGCAATGACATCCCCCTTGCGGCGCTCCAGAACCGTGAGCTGTGTCCGCGACGGCGACCCGGCTTGTGATTCCCTCACATCGTGCTTGGCCCCCTCATCATGTGTACATCCCGGGGAGGGCGAGATGGCGGCTGCCTTCCCCGAGATGGCGAGGGCTCTCCTGCGCCACAACTATGCCGCCCGGCCCACCGGTGAGCTGAAGGCTACGTTTACTACACCATCCCCCGCTGTGGAACTGGGGAGCCTAAATTCGGAGCCGACGTGCGGGACCGTTCTGGCCGCGCTCGCCGAGCTCCACCGTGACTGCCAAGCCTCCCTTGAAAGGATGAGTGAGCGACTCGACGATGTCCTTCTCTCGAGTCCCGGGAGACCGACCACCTATCAGGACTGTGCTGGCTTGCCACTGCCGGCCTTGGTGAGGAGCAACGGGGCGCAGAATACATGCGGGGAGATGTTGCCTTTCCCTGTCTCCCGTGTTGCTTTTAATCGGCAGGTCAACATATTCAGTGGCGCTACAATGTTTCCCCTTCAGTCGGAAATTGCAACTTTGTCAACTGAGAGGTCAGTGCATCAGACTTTGCTTTCGCTTACATCGGTCCCTTTTGAACCAGCAGCCCCGCAGGGTTCTTTTTTCAGGCAGTGGAGTGGATGTAGATTTCCGTGTTTTGGGGTGTTTATCATATTCGTCTGCAGCGCCGAAAGTGACTGGAGGCGCCCATTTTGTCTCTGCCTCCTTCTTCTTCACCAGTTGTGGCCATTTTGTCCTCCTGCATTGTTTGGACCGGACCTCCCCCATCGGCCATCTTTGAAGAGACGGTCAAGATCTGGCCAGGGCTGAAGGGCTTTTTATCAATGCTTTTATACGCTGGCTGATGGGATTTGATTCGGACTGTTTTCTTGCTGCATCCATTGGAATTGCACTTGCATGGTGTGCCAGCTTGCCTGCGTCACATCGATGCACTCTCTTCCTGATTGTGCTCCCCTGAACTGCCCGTTTTTGCGCTTTTTTCTACTTGGCTGGCGACGACCTGAACTGGGACGCTATCCTGTGCCTCTGTATGTGCTAATTTTAACGGTCCTTATCCATTACAGGCTGCAACTATATGTCAGTTTTTCTGGTCTTGCTTAACGGGGTGGATGCTTTTGCGGGCTGGGGTCCGGGGGTAAATGTTGCAGATGGGTGATTTCGGACTTCGTACCTGATCGGCCGACGGGGAAGATGTACCTGATTTTAGTCCCTTCCCAACGGGATGGACGTATCCGTGGGCTGGGGGTCCGGGGACAATAGTTGCTGGTGGTGGTCTTGCACTGGTTTCTGTTCGGCTGGGGGGGACTCGGATTGATACACTATCTGTACACGCACAGGGGCTTTAATTGAGATATTCCTCCTCATTGGAGGTAATGACTTTTGTATTCGCCTGATATAGTTGCTGTGCTGTAAATCTGGTGTGGGTAGTGGAGTCCGAGACTCGGACGTAATGGCCCTCCCCCGGGGTTAGGTGTTTCGTGGGAGTTTTGGATTGGGTTTCTCCTTTCTTGCTCCCTATATCTGAGGTGTCCTTATATCTTTCTTTTTCTCTCTCTTACTATCTATTCTATATTTCGGGTTTATGGGGCGACAGGTGCGCTGCTGGGGGGGGTAGGCCGTAGCCTTCGCATGCGTATAGGGTGGGGGCTGAGGGATGGGTTTTTGCTTCTTTTCTGTTCCTATGGTGCCTTGTTTTTCTTTTTAATTTACTTCTTCATTCTTCCATCTTGGGTCCGTGTCGACGATGCTGGCAGGCGGGTGTGGTAGGTACTGCTGGGACCATGAGTCCAATATCCTTGTTGCACACATTCTGGCCGATATGCCGCCCGCTGTGGGTTTGTCCTCCGAGTGCTGGGCTGTGTATGCCTTGTCGATATTGCTATCTCACGTCTACGTGGACCCTGGTCCTTTTCCTTTTTCGTCTTTTTTTCTACTTTATTAAAACGGAATTGTTGGACTTTACTAGTAGCTATGAAAACTTTAAAATTAACCTTCATTACTCCTGAGGCGCGAAGGCACGTGATTTAAAGTGTAACTGCTGACGACTTGCTAATTGATATTGCTGTGCAGTGGCGTCTTTGTATTGTATGCACCTGTGCTCAACAGTATTTGTGGCCGGCATGAAGGTTGTAGGCCACTATTTGTACTTTTCTGGATGCACAAATAAAGGTTTTCAAAAATTTAAAAAAAAAAAAAAATGAGATCGATGTGACTAAATGAGGTCTCACCTTACAAGTCAAAGTACACTTGATGATATTTTCAATTTTTTTAATGTGTGCTGTGTACCTGATAGATTTCACTTATCTAATAGGCTTGCATTCAAATGGTGTCTGTATAGAAGTGCCTACTGCGTCATATTAATACTACAGATGAACAGGTCTTTTAAATGATTCACAGATGAGACAGAATTAGGTGAGAGATGAAGTCATTACGCAGGACAATATTTTTAAGGGCTTATTTACAAAACTCTTGTGCCACTTTTGTGTTACTTTTCTCATGTTGAAAGTGACGCAAAAGTGTCGTAAGGGGTTTGTAAATGAGCTCTTTTATTTCAAATGCATTTTATTGGAGGAATTGTATATCTAGGCCACTCTGCTTACTTGTGTAAACACTGTGGCCAACAGAGTTCACAACTTGAACTCCGCTTTGGTTGGTTTCTTGCCGGATATACAAGACCGCTTTCAAGAGGAGACTCCAATAAAGAGTACTGGAGTGGAACTGCAAGTATGCGGAAGGACTTGCAGACTAAGAATCCGGTCAACTTTGGAAGGGAAGAATTTAGGATATTGAGAAAGGCTCCGTCTTTTTCATGAGAAGGTTCAAGTACCAGTGGAGCAACACCGTCGACCTCTACTGCACAGCCTAATATTTGTCCCCAATTTGGAACCCTTCAAGAGAAAAAGTAAGAAAGTTGGGAGCTTTGTATGCCATCCTAAAACCTAATCATTCATTAGTTATAAAGAGATCCACCCTGTATCAGACTCATTCGTAGAAGTGTGAATTGGACATTATCTGACATCAAAAACTCCTCAAGTACTTATATCTGTTATTTTTTAACTTCGTTGACTACTCATATTGAGAGCATTTACCTTGTTAAAAATTTGTGAATCTCCATGGCTTCAGACAATTAGTATATGCCATATTTGAGACATCGGTTTTATCAGCTGGAACAGGAGCATATACTTTTCTTCAACCTCTGCAATTTGCTGCTGATTTATGTAACATTCTGCAAAGTGAAAAAAGAGGTAAAAATGTATATGTTGTACATATGTCTAAGATTAATTTAAATGTACATAAAAACATTTGTTCTCAATAGGATTGGGGATGAAAAGTAATCATCAGAGGTTATATTTGGCAAGCAAAATAGGAAATAGCATTGCATTATACAAATGCTAGGCCGAGATTGGTCACTCATTTCATTTACGAACTCCTGGCCTTTATCTGATAGAACCCTTTTTGGTCTTCCATGATCTAGAAATTGAGAAATAAACATCAAGAAAAATTGAAAGACATGTCTTCGAATAAAAAAATTCCAAACAACATTTTCACTTTGTATCTCAAGTGCAGGCTGAAAACGTGTAACGAGCATTTAAATGAGAAACATATGGGTTTCAGAAACAAACGTCTATAAGACTAACAATGTAGATTTACATTTTATAAAAAATATGTATAAAAGCAAGAAAATTATAACGATTACATGTGCAGTGCATGGGAAGGAAGTAGCACGTGGCGCACTACTTTCAAAAATTAAAAAAACAATATAAAAAAGTAGAAAAGCGTGCTTAAAAACATTGTCAAATCGAACAAAAATTTGTATTTACGCGGTATTTAAAGATCATTCAGATTAAATAATTTAATTATTCTTAAAAAAATGTGCTCACCTACGATGAAACACCACTTTATTTATTCATATAAATAGTAACTCATACTAAGGGGCTCATTAGGATGGCGGGCAGACTTTGCCCCCCCGCTACCAAACGGGACTGCCCGCAAGCTGAGCGGCGGTCCTGTACTGCATATTAGGATGCGCCCGCCACAGTGGCAGGCGCATCATGTATTTTTAACATTGTTGCAGGCAGCGCTCTCAGCACCTACGCCACACTGCTAAAAATGCATGTATGCATTTGCATACACAAAGTGGCAGGCACCGCGGGGTGCCTGCCGCATTGTGTATGAACAAAGCAAAACCTGCCTGATGAATAAACAAAATCCTTACAATTAATTTCCTGTGAATTTATGTGACAAATCCACAACTTTAAGGAGGGGAAGATCGAACATTAGAAACAAGAAAACCTCAAGCAACTGGAGGTGAAAACGTATAAGTTCATGATTCCCATTTTAAGAAAACTCAGATGCAACTGCAATAATCTACACAGCCAATTGAATAAAAGCTGGGTAGCAAGCAACTAACCTAGACTGTTTTTAATATATGAAAAAAGTTTCCTGAAGAAGGTGATGATTTCTTTCACCGAAACGCCGCGTCGACAACATTTTTTCTTCTTATGAATTATTTTACAATGTAATGTTTTATGAATAATATGATGTTTTTATTAATATCATCTAAAAAGGTTAACAAATAAAATAAGATATATAATTCAAAAAACAAATTTCTTTGTTTCCCTGCCCTCATTGTATCCTGTTGTTTATAATTGGTGTTAATATGATTGAATATCTAAAACTCTACCTAGACTAGCCTTATCACTAAAGATCTTTGAGACACTCGTATCACAAAAATAAGGAAAAGGGAAGTTTTGAATTTTTTCAACTAACTATAACACCCCTGAAACCTGTGGCTTTTTCAGTGAATTGCTGAGGTTTTTTAAATGCTAATTCCTAACTATAACACATCTGAAACCTATGGTTTTTTCAGTGAATATATATATATAAAACTCCAAAACGCCACCTCCAATCATTCCGATCAGCGAAGCAAGGAGAGACGGACCACCAGAACTGGCTTCAAATGTATTTAATAGTGCAGGTAAGGTGAAACAGCAGCAGCACGACGCGTTTCGGGCCCGGGGAAAAAGCCTGAGAAGGAGGTTCAAGTAATAACTTTTAAGCGCTTTGAGGAATTTGAGGCATTAGGTGGATATAAAATAGATTAAAAAAAGACAGAAATCATATAGTGTGGTTGAGCGTGTATGGATATGCACCCCGATATTCTTCCTTGCCGAAATACAAAACCTAAGAGATATCTGGGTGTTGAATTTTGCCCCACTTTTACGAAAAGTTCAGGACTTATTCTTCCGATGAAGCTCTCTTCCATTAACCATCTTGGGTAGGGTTGCTTTGAACAAAATGTCTGTCCTTCTACTATTTATTTTCCTCTTCTCTGCTATTCCTTGTATTTTAACAAGTTCCTTTTTTACAAAAACAGAGTCTATGTTTACAACCTTCCTCTGGGCAAAGAAGGCCCCCCGAATTGCACTTAGCACTTCATACAAAGAGCTGGAACATGGAGGATTAGCTCTCCCGAATCTGAGGGATTATTACTTTGCATATTTTGCACAATCTATATTCAGATTTAAGCCGGAAGAACATTCAAATCTTTTTATTAGCTATTTTATTAATTTAATGTGCAGGGAAAATCAAATCCACTGCCCATTAACTATTGTTAAATCACCTAAATTAGTACCAAGAAGTGTTTACAGTGGTTTTTCAAAAAGCGGCAGGCCCTGTATAGAAAATATTCTATCCCCACAATCAACTCCTCAACTCGTTTATCTGGCCCTATCATATTATCTGGATTAGAGAATCTTCAGTAGTAACACTAAAATGGGCCAATGCTGGATTCCGGAAAATCTCAGATTTTTTGAGGATGGACAGATGGCTGAGCATAATGGAAATGTCTCATCTAATCATTAAGGACTTCCTTCTTCTTGGGTCATACAATATTTTTAGTAAATTCCTCAGTAAACTTGATTTGGCCCAGTCAGTGAACGTAAACACTTGGGGGCCCATTAGGATGGCGGGCGGATTGCCCCGCCAGGCTGGCGGTAGCCACCGCCGGCCTGGCGGGGGCAATCTGCCCACCATCCGCACTGAAATGACCCCCCGCCACATTAGGATGGCTGGGGGTTCCGCGGTGGATGGAAAGACCGTCTGCCGCTTTTCCGCCCGCTCGCTTTGCGGCCAGGGCGGAAAAGGTTTAGTATGGTGGCGGTGTCTATTAGACACCGGCAGCCATATTATGATGGGCCAAAACAGATCCTTTCCGTGGCAGCAGAAAGGCATGCGGTCTTCACTTCAGGGGCCCCCTGCAGGCCACCGGAGTGAAGGAGAGGTGGGGGGTGCACACGGGGGGGTACCTGTGGTACTCCCTTGCATTTGCATAAACAAAGCGGCAGGCACCGCACGGTGCCTGCCGCTTTGTTAATGCAAATGCATTTGTGCATTTTTAGCATTGTGGCGGGCAGTGCAGAGAGCACCGCCCGCCACAATGCTAAAAATGCAGGATTCGCCCACCACAGTGGCGGGCGCATCCTAATACCCCCAACGGAACCCCCGCCCTTATGGCGGGCAGTCCCAATGACCGATAGGATGGCAGGCAGACTAAGTCCGCCTATCATCCTAATGAGCCCCTTAGTATATGAATTATTAGAAGATACTGCATTTAAAAAATCTGGCGAATGGAAAAAGTTTTAAGCCTCCACCAAGGTTATTGATCTGGAGCAGACGGTCATTATGAAATGGGCTAAACATGAGGGATTGGAAATCTCAGCAAGTATGTGGTCAGCTCAGCAGTTAATAATCTCAATTTTATCACGTTATGGGGAGCCAATTGGCGAAGGCTGTTGTTTTTTAGTAAATGGCAACTTTATACTGCAATGCTCCTTGATCCGTAGGTTCTGGAAAGATATTTTCTTTTATCTGGAATGTGAATGCGGTATTTTCATAGGATTAAGCACTTAGCTAATAATACTCGGTTTTGACCCAGACCTTCTTCTTCCAGATAAGCTTGTCAAACTTTTACACACTGCAATGGCTGTAACTAGATCACTTCTGCTTCAAAGATGGCTATCAGATCTTATACCTTCAGTCCACGAATAGATCCGAAAAATGAAGCTAGTTAAAAAGAACGAACGGGCCTATGCATTGCAAATTGGGGGACATAAGAAGTTTGGGAGGTTCTAGGCAGCCTTTTTTGGTTAAGGGCTCAAAGTTCAGAAAATGTTTTAGGAGGTACTTCCACTATGCCTGATATCTAGGCCTGGTAAATGCAGGATCTTAATTTATTATGTAACATTTGAAATTTTCTTGCGAGTCAATTGCATTATTGATAATAGGAAGATTTATTATTTTCTACATACTCGCTGATTTTTAGGTATACGTTTAGGTACCCAAGGTTTAATCTATTGCTCAGTTTATATTTATGACCGGTGGTGGATACTGTTTTCTTTGTCCTTCTTAAACTGGCTTAAATGTTCCTGCAGCTTATTTTTCTGGATTTTAAGATTTATTCCCTCTTCATAAATTTGTGCTATTTAACTACTCTGTATTATTATTGTCATATTTAATGATTTTTTATGGATGTATATATGGATAAAAAAAATGTTTGTTGTATGGATTTCAATAAGAAAAATATTTTAAAAAGAATGTTTCTCACTTGCTACTGGGCTTAATCATTTCGATACCAGTAACAGCTCCAGTTGGGGATCATAAAAGACCATTTTGGGACTGCACTGCTCCTGGCCCTAGGCATTGGCACACCCTGTGAGTAAATTGTATTACAAGTCCACGCGCCAACACTAGTGAGAAGTCTTTCCATCTTTACTTCTCCGACTGAGCCTTGTGATTGTGAGGGCTGAGTTGTGCCCCTAAGACCAGATCAGACTTTAGGCCCTGGCTGCTTTCAGTGACGTCAGATTGCATGGTACAGTAATCGTCACAGTAAATTTAAAAAAGTATATCTCTGGCAGCAAGGGAAGCTCTTGCATTGCAGCATGAGGTTGGTCCTGACAGGAGAATGACTGTGATTTTCAGACATGGGTTGTGAGGACATGGCCTCCCCTCCTCCACACTCTAGAGCAGTTGAAGAGTATGTGGAAATCATGTCCGCTCCACTGAAGGGGTTCAATGCAGCAACATTATAGGAGGAGTAGTGGGAAAGTAGCTGCAGTTACTTTTTAATGCTGAGAAGGTACAGGTGTCTTGACAGCTAAAAGAGTAAGGATACATATTCTGAAAGGCTCTATCCTGTTTCACATAAAGCAACACTTTACAACCAGAAAGTGCCCATGGGCCATTCGCCATATCCTCAAACGCTAACATTTTAATTCTTGTTCTGAACAAGGATTTTTAGATCTATTCTGTGTTAAATGTTCATTGAGATGCAAGGAAAAGTGTACAGCACTAGGTATTGATCTGAAACTCTGCATTTTCCTGTCTTCAGGGTCTTTAGCTACAATTCAACATTCAGTGCTCTTTACTACAACTATTCTCATGATTTGCAGTGAAATTCAAGCTAATGCCAAGCCAATTAATGGTTATGTTTTTTCAGGCTGTTGCTCTTCCCGAACCCTTTAGAGAGCAACTTGACATATCGAGCTTGTTGTACACTTCAATGTGTTATTGATTTTCTGGCGCTGCTATTGATGACTTACCTTAAGGATTTTACTGAGGAAATCCTTCATTCTGTCTTCACTTCTGGCCTGATTGAAGCATCAAGTGCACCTATATTTGATTTAGGTGCATAGAAAAGCACTGTCTGAGCCCCAAATCCTAATCCTTCTTTTTTTTTATTTGAGATTGGTGGAAGTATATGCTTGCCCGATTGTGAAAAAGTCTGAATTTAAATATAATGGGGCAGATTTATGATAACTGGCGCATCCCCAGGGATGCACCAGTTATTTTGCGCCGCTGCTCCGCCACCCATGGTGCGCCGCATTTACAATGTGGCGCACCATGGGGCAAAAACGGCACAGATGCATGACGAATCTGTGCCGTAAAGGTGCAGCATTGCTGGAGTTGCGTCGCAAGCGCGACGCAGCTCCAGCAAGGCTCGGGGGTACCCCATCTTTACAATGCTGCATCAAGACCTACGCCTGCTTCAAGCAGGCGCAGGGTTTTGACGCAGCACTGGCCTGAAAGTGACTGAGTGAAATCTTATAGATACTTTTGCGAGGCGCACCTGCCCCGGAACGCCCACCCTGCGCCGGAACACCCACAAGTGGCGCAGGGCTTTACAACGTGACGCATCTGCCTAGATGCGTCACGTTGTAAATGGGTCATAGGGATGCGCCACGTTTACGCCGCAGTTGCGTGACGCAAACGTGGCGCATTCCCAACATAAATCTGCCCCTTAATTTACAAGAAGTGTTACATAGGGCTGACCGAGGGTCCCAAAGGTGCCCATTCTTTGTAAATGAAGGGGTAAATGAAGGGGATTTTCAAGCCAATTTATCCAAGAAGCAGGTTGATATTGCAGGAGAAAAAGCCAAACAGGGTAAAATGCAATGCTTTGGCTGACATCAGCCACAAGAAAGGGATACAACATGTGCAAAGAAGGCTCACAATGGTGGACTGCTCAAAGGGTATCAGAAGGAGCCTAGTGGGTACAAAAAGCAGAGTGTGTTCTTTAAAGTTTCCATTCCTTAGAAAGTGAATCCAGAGGTGCAACTGAGGGTACCTGACAGCTCTGAGAGATTCCTTCAGACAGCATGAGTGAACGGGGTCTCTGATTGCACTGCAGGGAATCTGTTACAGCTGATCCATGGTGGTGGGAAGCATCCCCAGCGCAGTATCCAGTGTGTCAGACGTGCAGGACAGAGAGTGTCCACAACACTGAAAAAGACTGCGCAGATACTTTGGTCCCCCTGAAAAGTAGAGGTGGTTGCTTAGAAGATGGTAGCTGTCTATCTGAGTATGCCATTAGATTGCATTCTTTGCAATGATTTGATACATTCATAGGTAATCTAAGGGTACTGGCTTGGGGGTTAGTGTTCCAGGTCCCCAAAGAAAGAGGAGGAGTCGCGCGGCCCCCTCCCCGGGTCGATTTCGGCCCTGGAGAGCCCATCCCTCAGGACCTTGGTATTACAAATGGGGGAGGGGGGCTTTGCGCCCCCCCCCCCTCCACAAGCCAAATTCGGCCCGGGCACCCCATCTCCCGGGGCAAGGCCATCTTTCTGTAGGTTGCTACAGGGCATCCACTTTCCACTGAGACGGAGAACGAGTCTGAAGGCCCTTGCGTTCCCTGCCAGGTCCCCACCTCCTGCAGGAGCCGGCATTGCTTTCAGACATTGGGAGCTGCTAAACATGCTGCTCCCTGTGTCTGAAAACAATTCTGCTCTGCTTCCAGCAATCAAGAGCCTTTCTGAGCTCTCACTTGCTGGAAGCTGAGCATTTGCTGTGGCTTAGCAGGAGCGGTAAAGCTCTCGCCAAGCCACAGCAAACAGCTATGCCCCGGGTTGGACCCCTGAGGACATAGCAGGAGCCGGACTGGGGGGTGGTGGTCCCCAGGGCTAATCTATGGCTCCAGAAGGGGTGCCACGCGGACCCTCTCCTTTCTTGTATTATGGCCTGTCCCAGGGAGGTGGCGGACCCCATGGTTGAGAACAGCCCGGGAGGGGGGTTGCTTGGCCTCCCACCCATTTAAAAAGATTTAATTTAGCCCTGGGAAGGTGGGGTGGTCCCTGTGGCACGGGGATTCCGTTAGGCCCCCATTACAAAATTAAACAAACTCTGGGAGGTGGTGGTCCATGGGGCATGGGGGTTCTGCGAGGTTTCCTCAACTTATTTTGCATTATCCCAGGTAGATGGCAGTCTCCAGAGCTGCGGGATAAACCGTACAGGCCTCCCCAGCAATAATTAGATAAAGAGACCCAGGACGGTGGTGGCCCCGGGACACAGGCAGGTCCACAAGACCCCCAGACACCCCTATGGGTTTTAAATAATAATGGCCACATGCATTGCGAACTGGGCTGCCCGGTGGCTTAAAAATAGAGAATCATGTGAGTCTGCGCTTCTCTCTTTTTTTTTTTAAAGGGTTTTGCCCAGGGAGGGTCTCTCAGGGACCCCATCCCCTCAAGAGTCCTAGGGGTCAGGGTCTCCATACCCTGACTCCTTCATCTTATTTTTTAAAGTTTGTTTTGTGGGACTCAGCTCAAGCCGAGTCCTAAGATGGCTGCCAACACTTCCTGATTTAAGTGCTGGCAGCTAATCAGATCTCAACATGAGATTGGCAGGGGGCTCTGGAGCCTTCACTTCCCTATATATACAAATTTGGATTTGGGTTAAGATCTTTAAAACTATTAAAACTGATTTACACTAAATCACAAAAAGGCACTTGCCTGGACCAACATTTACCTTCCTGTCAAATCTGGTGTAGTTCCATTCAACAGTTCGGGCTATAGTCGTGTCTAAAGTTCCTATGCGGATTAACATGGGGAAAACGTGTTTTGGGGCCCCTCTTTTTTCTCGGCCCCCCTGCTTGACAGATAACCACAAAACTTTCTAGAGAGCAGCTGGAAGGTATTGGCAGATGAACAAACCCTCGTACTATGGAAATTACATCCAAACTATAACTACCTACTGGCATATATATGTATGTATGTATGTATGTATGTATATCAGTGATGTCACTGACCATGTCATGAGTGATGTAATATGTGACGTCATCAGAAGTGCATTGCAGGGGCGTGAGTTATAGTCAGCAGAACTAACTATAACGGAAGAATTTCTATGGTTTTGTATGAGTGAAATTTACAGCTAACTATTATACCCCTGAAACCTAGGGTTTTTTCAGTGAATTTCTAAGGTTTTTTTAATGCTAATTTCTAACTATAATGTGCCTGAAACCTATGGTTTTTTCAGTGAATTTCAAAGGTTTTTTTTAAATGCTAATTTCTAACTTTAACGTGCCTAAATCCTATGGTTTTATCAGTGAATTTCAATGGCTTTTCAAATGCTAGATTCTAGCGATGCCTACAGAGGTAGGACATGTGAAGAAAGAAGAAAAAACACACAGAAAGAAGCAAAAGAAATGCAGGAAGAAGCAACAGAAGTCCACAAAGACGAAGAAAAGTGCAGGAAGAAGCAAGATGTGCAGAAAGAACAAACAGAGGAGCAGAAAGAGGCCTTGTTACAAAATCATCCTGTGCCCACAACTTTTTCAGTCGGGTACTGCTAACCAGGCCTAGAGCCAGTGGTATGCTAAAATACACTCAGAATACAGTGAAAACACCGACATACACTAGGGAACACTATGCATTGGGGTACCCATGTGATTAGTATGACCTCCTCTGTAAGGACCTAGCACATGATAGGGCAGGGCGATTAAAACTACCTCTTAAAACGTGCTACGGGGTGCGTTTGCACAGTGGTTAAGGGAGTGGGGGGGCCCGAGGTGACATGTGTGCAAACATGCCCTGTGGCCGTTTTAAGTTGGGTGATTAAGTCCCCTTGAATCCTGACAGTCCCTGGGGTCCAACTAGCCAACCAGGTACCTCAAGTAAGCGCCACAGAGCTGCATTGCAGAGGTGTAACAAGGTGAGTGGTCTGGACCACCTCTCTGCTATGCAGGCGTCCGGCACTTACTGAAGGTACCTGGTGGGCTAGTTGGCCCCAGGGGCCCTCGGGATTGAAGGGGGAATTATTACCCCTACTTAAAAGGTGCCACAGGGCGTGTTTGCACACATCACCTCAGGCCCGCCCCCTCCCTTCAACACTGTGAAAACACGCCTGTGGCATGTTTTAAGTTGGGGTATTAAGTCCCTTTGAATCCTGAGGGTCCCTAGGGTCTAACTAGCCCACCAGATACCTCCAGTAAGCGCCACAGAGCTGCGTTGCAGAGTGGTGTAAAAAGGGGCATGGCCTGGACCACCTCTCTGCAAAGAAGGCCTTTGGCGCCTACTGGAGGTACTTGGTGGGCTAGTTGGCCCTCAGGGGTCCATAGGGTTGAAGGGGAATCAATTCCCCAACTTAAAACACGCTACAGGGTGTGTTTGCACACATGTCACTTCAGGCCCAGCCCCCTTCCTTCAGCATTGTGAAGTCCCCTTAAATCTTCAGAGTCCCTGGGGTCCAACTAGCCCACCAGGTACCTCCAGTAAGTGCCACAGAGCTACATTACAGAGAGGTAGTCCGAGGCCACACCCCTTTTTACACCTGCCTTACCGGTTAAGTGGCGAGCGATCTGTCAGAGTTCAACTGTGCTACTGCTTAGCATATTCTGAATTATTTCTACATTTGCACAAACTGCCTGCAGAAATATCCGTGACAAACCTTTGAAAAAGGACTGAGGCACTTTCATAGGTCTGAATGGAGGGCTCACTTATGTAACATCGCTCTAGTAAAATGCGTTTCCTCAGTCTAGAGGAACGGAAACAAACTATGCTAAAAGCAAAAGCTTGAAACTGCGAACAGACATGTTTGTAAAGGAGGATACGAAACGAGGCACTGCATAAATTCCTCATCATGTAGTGGGTTGTGATGGGTTAGTGTTTTAGCGTTTAGAGTAGTGCAGTGGTGTTTGTGTAGTGTAGGGGTAGTATTGTAGGGTTTAGGGTAGCCCAGTGGTTTCTGGGTAGTGTAGCGGGTCGTGCCTGGGGTAGTGTTTCAGGGTTTATTGTAGCGCAGTGGTGTTTGAGTAGTGTAGGGGGTCGTGCCGGGGGTAGTGTTTTAGGGTTTAGGGTAGCGCAGTGGTGTTTGGGTAGTTTAGGGGGTCTCGCTGGGGGTAGATTTAGGCGTTAGGGTAGTGCAGTGGTGTTTGTGTAGTGTTTGCGGGTTCATACTGGGGGAAGTGTTTTAAGGTTTAGGGTACCGCAGTGGTGTTTGTGTAGTGTAGGGGGTCATGCAGGGCTAGTGTTTTAACCCCTTCGCTGCTCATGACGAGCTGAGCTCGTCATGAGGCACACTGGAGCTGTGCTTATGACGAGCTGAGCTCGTCATGAACAATGGGGTTCGACGAGGTTCCAGCACAGGAGGGAAAAAGTCCTAGCAGCCAAGGTGTTAAGGTTTAGGGTAGTGCAGTGGTGTTTGTGCAGTGTAGGGGGTAGTGTTTTAGCATTTAGGGTAGTGAAGAGCTGTTTGTGTAGTGTAGGGGGTCGTGCTGGGGTTAGTGTTTTAGGGTTAAGGGTAGTGCAGTGGTGTTTGTGTAGTGTAGGGGGTTGTGTTTTTAGGTTTTGGGTAGTGCCGTGGTGTTAGGGTAGTGTAGGGGGTCGTGCTGAGCTGGATTTAGGGCTTAGGGTAATGCAGTGGTGTTTGGGTACTGTAGGGGGTTGTGCTGAGGTAGTGTTTTAGGGTTCAGGGTAGCGCAGAGGTGTTTGGGTAGTGTAGGGGGTCATGCTGGGATAGTGTTTTAGGGTTTAGGGTAGCTCAGTGGTGTTTGGGTAGTGTAGGTGGTCGTGCGGGTGGTAGTGTTTTAGGGTTTAGGGTAGCGCAGTGGTGTTTGGGTAGTGCAGCAGGTCGTGCTGGGGGTAGTGTTTTAGGGTTTAGGGTAGCGCAGTGGTGTTTGTGTAGTGTAGGGGTTTTGTTTTTAGGTTTAGGGTAGTGCAGTGTTTATTTTTTTTTGTCCTCATATTTCACCATGGTAACAAGGGTATAAACAGGTCTACTGTATCAATCTCGCTGACTATATAACTGGAAAGGGGTTATATGATGGTTCGGGACCCAAAACCCTTCAGCGAAGATTAACAAACGTCAAGACATGCACACCAAGACCAAGCAAATGTAACTGCTTATGTCCATAAGGAGGAGAAACCAGAAGAAAAAAAAATGAAAAGATAAAGACCAAAGCAGTGAAATCATTGGACCCGGAGGGAAAAAAAAAGAAAACAGACTATTAATTCCACTTAAGGAGATGCCAAAAAGCTCTTTTGTTATGGTTCCCAGCTCTTACCAGATCAAGTTTGGAAACGTGCCGAGCGGAAGCTTGCCAGTCCAGGAGTGTGGGGGGCCGTTGATCTTTCCACCTCTTGCATATCTCTCTTCTGGCCAGTAAGATGGAATAAAAGAGAAGGTTATTTGCCGGGCTCCGGACTCCATCTATCACCCCAAAAATTGCAAGAGGGAGATCAATTAAAATCTGGGAGTTTAAGGACAAGGACAAAAGGTTGCTGATAGATAGCCAGAAAGCTTAGATGGAGGGACATTAAAAAAACAAATGAGCATCTGTTGCTGCTACTAGTCCGCACCTAGCACAAGCTATGGAGGAATTTTGCGTGAGTTTTGCCAACCTTTGTGGTGAGTAGTATGCTCTGTGAAGCGTGAAGATATGGTTTCTACGCAACCATGTGGGCTTCACAATGTCCCACAAAACCTTGAAAGAGGCAAGCCAACGATCTCTTAGATTGTAGTCCACTAGAGAAGATCCCCATAATAAATGAGGGAGCTGAAAATCACCATCAGACTCTTCTAATATTAAATTGTACCATAGGGACACCTCTTTCTTGTCAGATGATTTATCCAAAAGTAGAGTCTCCAATTTGTTGCCACACCCAATTGGAGATAGACTTCGAGTGGTGGCCCCAAGGGCATAGGAACGTGCCCAGCTGATCATTTGGATATACTTAAATTTTGAAAAATTAGGCCCGATCTTTAATCTAAAAAACATCCCGGGGCAACAAATTTCCTTCCATAAATAGATCCCGCCATACCTCCAAACCCGCATCCTGCCAAGGGGCGGCTAATCTATCTTCCAGCCACCCAGGATTCCCAGGAGAATTCCACAGTGGAGCCCTACTCGAAAAGTATCCGAGCTTTGTTAAGGTCCTCACCTTATCCCACACTTTCGCCTTCCCTTGTAATATCTTTAGTTTAATTTTTTTTTTAAACTTGGGATCTCCAAATTTAAATAAAAAGCCTGGCAGTACTCCTCCGTCACCCTTAAGCAAGGCTAGAAACAGGCTACCGACCCCATGCTCTGAGGGCATCTTTAGCAGCATTTGTGTGTGTGACAGCTGGAAATCCCAAGCATAAATTTGTAAGTCGGGAGCTGCCAGGCCACCCTTTTCTCTTCGTCTCCTAAGCTTCTTCCACGCAATCCTTGGAATTTGTTTATTCCAAATGAACGACGTGATATCTCCCGGTTACTTAGATATAATTGATGGGTCAAAAAAAAGAGGGATAGTATTAAATAAGAATGAAATCTTAGGCAGAATGGTTATCTTAACTAGATTGACTCGCCCCAGGAGAGACAAGGGAAGGTGTAACCAGGATTGAATCAATCTTCAACAATCCTTAGCTATCGCCTCAAAATTAGTTGTTGCAATTTTGTTAATATCTTTAATGATATTCAAACCCAAATATCGCAAGGATAGTGAAGGCTGGAAGTCTGGACTAACCTCCGAATTGTTCCAGACCATTACCTCGGTTTTAGAGGCATTGACTTCATATCCAGATATTTCTCCGAACTCCTCAGCCAGCTTAATGGCTGCTGGAAACGCTGTATGTAAATCTGAGGAGAATAACAGAATATCGTCAGCGTAGAGAGCGACTTTCCTTTCCCAACCCTTGTATATAAACGGCTTAATAGATTTTTCCTCTCTCAGAAGCTGGGCAAAGGGTTCAATGTACAAGTCGAATAACAAAGGGGAAAGGGGGCAGCCATGACAGGTTCCCTAGTGATAGAAAAGGGGTCAGATAGTTCCACATTTACTAATATTCTGGCCGAAGGGTTTGAATATAAGAGGCTGATAGCACGAGAAAAATGTTCCCTAAAGTTAGCCTTTACCAAGACCTCCGACAGGTATACCCAATTCACCCTGTCGAAGGCCTTGGTTGCGTCAAGTGTCAAGACTGCCAAAGGTACTGAGGGGCATATTATCAAGGGGGTTTATCTCCGCTTTTTTGGCTTTAAAAGCCAGGAAAGCGGAGATAAAATTATCTCCCTATTACCAAGCTGTCGCTAACACCAGTTAGTGACAGCTAAAAGGAGATAGCGACCATCTTGGGCCCCGCTTTGCATGTCAGTGATATTTATCACTAATGACATGCAAAGTGGGCGTGCCAAGATGTTAGAGACTGAAAACAGTCCCTAACATCGCTATCTCCTATTACCAACTTTTGGAGATATTCGCGCTAAGCGCGAATATGTCCAAAAGCTAACACCTGCCCTGAGCAGTTCTTAGCCATGTTATCCAATGGGAGGTGGATAACATGGCTAAGAGCATTTGCTCGATAATGCATGAATATCGCTGACTTTTCAGCAATATTCATGCATTGCAGCCGTTTTTTATCGCATTTGCGATAAACCTTGCTAATAGCAAGGTTTATCTGCGATAAAAATCGCCGATGTGCGGCGATAATTTTTGTCTCTAAACAAGTTAGAGACAAAAATTATCGCTAGTTGTTGGTAATATGCCCCTCAGTCGGTTGTTGCCATATCTATGGCTCCAATCAAGTCATAGGTAAGTTCATAGAGATGCCGACCCTTTACAAACCCCTTCTGATCACTATGTAGGATGACAGGAGCTACCAGACTTAGCCTTTTTGCTAAGATAGTGTCAAAGATCTTATAGTCAACATTTAAGATTGAAATCGGCCTATACGAGCCACATGAGTGGGCAGATTTCCCCGGTTTTAAAATCAGTGTGATTGAGGCACTATCCCAGGAAACAGGAGGTAATAATCCATCCTGAAAGATATGATTAAACAGCTCAGTTAAGATTGGAACAATGGGTTGTACTAGGCCCTATAGATCTCGGCAGGGAGACCATCTGGTCCTGCCACCTTCCTTTTCTTACTATTGAGATTAGCCGCCCTTACCTCCTCTTCTGAGATTGTAATATCCAAGGAAGCCCGTTGCTCCGAGGATAAGGAGGGGAGTGATTCTCCTTGCAGCCAATCAAAAATTTGAGATCATCTAACTTTTTGTCTTCTTGATAGATGTTTTGAAAGAAGTCTTTAAAAATTTTCTTTATATCCCCATCACGTGAATAGGATACATTATTAAAGGATATAGAGTCAATATTATTCCGGACCTGGTCGGTTTTGGCTTTCCACGCCAAGAGTTTTCCTGCGTCTTCCCCAAACTCAAAATGGGCTATCTTGCTAGCTTCCCATTTCTCAAGGAGACGCTGGTTCAATACTGGGCCCAATTGGCCCTTTTAGTGATGTTAATTTATTTTCAAGGGCCTGCACTGAAATTCCAGGTGGAGTATGGTCGATCTCATCATGGATTTCGAGCAACTGCGTTTCTATGGAGGCCACTTGCTCCCTATACAGTTTCCTCCGATAAGAAACCCTACTGGTGATAAGGCATCTTAGGAAGGCCTTATAAGCGTCCCACACGACTCCTGGAGCCGCAGAGCCCATGTTACTTTGCATAAAGTGTTGGGTTTCCAAAATAAGAGATGAGATGTCATCCGCTGATGATAAAAGCGATCGGTCAAATGACCAAGAATTGACCATCTTAGGAAATCCACTAAGCTCCAGGAGAACAGCTGAGTGGTCTGATAAGTGAGAAGGGAGATAACATATATTTGTAACAGAATCTAACAGTCTATGATTTATTAAAATGAAATCAATTCTGGAACGGTGATGATACTTCTGATTATAAAAAGATACCCCCAGCTTCTTTCCTGCCCTATCTCTCCATATATCCCTTAACCCAAACTGTTTCATACATCTTAGCAAGAGGACCCTAGTCTTGGAAAAACTGCGGGGCGACTGTTTGGGGTTTTATCCAAGATAGGGTCTAAGACTATATTAAAGTCCCCCGCTAAGATGATAGGTTCTGGGAAAGACAATAGATGCGAAAATATAGAAGTTAAAACAATCGGGTCATCCACATTAGGACCATAATACCCCACTATAGTTACTTGCACTCCTGCAACAGCTACTAGGGCAATGACCCATCTGCCACATGGGTCGACTAATTTCGAAACTAGTCTAGCTTTGAGTGGCCTTTTAAAAAGGACCGACACCCCTCTGGTATTAGAGGCTTGTGACATAGATATAGAGAAATCAATCCATCTATGCTTTTTTACCAGGGAAAGTACCTCTGCTTCTATCAAGTGAGTCTCCTGGAGGATAATAATCTGTGAGTCAGAGTCTTTTAAATACTGCATGATCTTATCCGCCCTGGGCCTGGTGCGGAGACCGTTCACATTCCAGGAGATAATTTTCAAACTATTCGTAGTGACTTGAGTCTCCCACCCCAAAACCACTAAACAACGAAAACCCTACCCTGAGCATATTGTCGATCTTAGTACTTTTAGGCCTTAAAGAAACCTGTTTGAAACAGAAAAGGAGGATTATTTTTTTCGAAACTGCCCCCACCCCCTTCTCCCCCTGTGCCCTGAACTCCCCCACCCCCACGGGAAACCCTTGCCCCATCTATCCGGAACATGTCCAGAAAGATAGCGCCCCAAACTAGTGCTCCCTCTTTGCTGCTAAACGGAAACAAAAAAAGAATTTTTTTGGGTGTCTGTACTACAACCCCTATTCTTCACGGGCTTAGCCAAAATACTACTCAAACTCAATATTTTAAGGGGACAGCCCTTACTGCTTTTTTTTTTGTTGATTTTTTTCATTTTTATTCAATCCCTTTTTTCTTCTCTCTGTTTTTTTGTGAATCTTTTTCTTGGGTACTTTTTTTTTCCATTCACTATCTCTATTATGCTGATTTTTTTTTGTTCTTAACGGATGGACAATAGCTATTTATCCACTATCTACTATTCTCACCCTTATTTCAACCTAAAGAACCTGTTGCACTACCCCTGGCCCCCCCAAAGGAGAGCAGTAGCTCATCTGCCTCCTGCACTGATCTTATGTTGAACATTTTATTATTGTGCATAATTCTCAGGGAGGCAGGGAACTTAAGTTGAGCACTAGCACCCTGGTTCCTAAAAGCTTCCAAGCGCCTCCCCAACTCCCATTGCTTCTCCAGGGTAGCCCTGGATAGGTCAGATCTAACTTGGAAGTTAAAGTCCTTACCGGCCAAGGATTTCTGCTTCAGGGCTAAATTCAAGATAGTTTCCTTAAGGGTGTAGGTGTTTTTGTAGTGTAGTGGGTCATGCTGGGGTAGTGCAGTGGTGTTTGTGTAGTGTATGGGGTAGGGTTTTAGGGTTTATGGTAGTGCATTGGTGTTTGGGTAGTGTAGGGGTTCGTGCTGGGGTAGATTTGAGTTTAGGGTAGTGCAGTGGGGTGTGGGTAGTGTAGGGGGTCATGCTGTGGTAATGGATTAGGGTTTAGGGTAGTACAGATGTGTTTGGGTAGTGTAGGGGGTTATGCTGGGGTAGTGTTCTACTGTTTAGGGTAACGCAGTGGTGTTTGGGTAGTATAGGTGTCATGCTGGGGGTAGTGTTTTAGGGTTTAGGGAAGCGCAGTAGTGTTTGTGTACTGTAGGGGGTAGTGTTTTAGGGTTTAGGGTAGTGCAGTGGTGTTTGAGTAGTGTAGGGGGTAGTGCTCACCAGGGAGTTAACTGGAAGTCTACTGCTGGTATTGAAAGTGATTGTTCAGTCTGCATGTCAGAATTTTCAAATTAAATTGAAGAGGATTTGAGATCTCTCTTAGAACATGCCCTAATTTTTCTTTCTACAACACTAACCATAATTTCTATGACAAAATGAACCCCCTCATTTTGTTCCTTTTTGAATTAAGTGTTACCAGTTTATTCCAATCAAGATGGCTTCAGGTGTGCCATAATTTTGTCATAAGTAAGTCTGTTAGCACTCTGGGTAGCTGCAGTAGAACACAAAGGAATCAACTTCCAGGCTGCTTCGTATTGAAATATATGTAAATGTAAATGTAAATGTAGGTGTACTTATATAGCGCAACCTGTCACCCAAAGGGCATCCTGGCGCTTGCCTAGGGAACCCGTCGTGGTATTCCCCTGTGAGAGGCCCCGGCAGGGTATCCACAAGGTGAAAGCCAGGCATCCCGCCGCGAGGGGCCGTTGTGGAGATTAAGCAAGCTATTGCCCAGAGTCGCAGAGCGTGAACCCGTGAGTCGAGAAAGCACCGGAGCGAGAATTATCGAGACCGTGGAATTTTTAGCCCAAGACCCGCCGAGGCGGGGAATTGAACCCTGGTCCAGGGCCGATCTCAGCTTCCGGGTCTGCCGCCTCTAACCCCTGAGCCACACTTCTCCACGAATATCCGGAAGATATTTGAAATCTCACTTAACCCCTTGGCTGCTGGGGTTATTCCCCCGCTCTGCTGGGGGGCGGGGGGCACGCACAGCGCCCCGATGCTCATGACGAGCTCAGCACGTCATGAGCCACGGTGCTCGTGTGCTCATGACGAGCTAAGGTCGTCATGATCACACCCGTTTAATGGAACGCTCAGCACAGCAGGGGAATCAGACCAGCTTGCGAGCATTCCAACGGGCATGACGAGCTCATCTCGTCATGAGCACACGAGCACCTTGGCTCATGACGAGCTGAGCTCGTCATGAGCATGGGAGGGGTTAAAACGTGTCCTCATTTTTCTTTCTACAGCACTAACCATAATTTATGGGACAAAATGAACCCCATTATGTTATTCCTTATTAAATTAAATGTTTTAAGTGTTACGAGTTTATTCCAATCAAGATAGCTTCAGGTGTGCCATACTTTGGTCATTAGTAAGGCTGTTAGTGCTCTAGTTGTTCTTTAGAACACTCTGGGAAGCTGCAGTAGAACACAAAGCAATTAACTGACAGGCTGCTCCTGTTGAAATATAACAGGAAGATATTTGAGATCACACTTGAAACATGTCCTAATTTTTCTTTCTACAGCACTAACCATAATTTCTATGACAAAATAAACCCCTTTATTGTGTTACTTTCTAAAATAAATGTTTTAAGTGTTACCAGTTAATTCCAATCAAGATGGCTTCAGGTGTACCATCATTTTGTCAATAGTAAGGCTGTTTGCGCTCTAGTTGTTCTTTAGAACACTCTGGGAAGCTGCAGTAGAACACAAAAGAATCAACTGACAGTCTCTGCCCTTGTTGGATGCACATGTTTTACTGAGAATGTCAGGCTTCATTATCACATGACAGAAAGATGATGTAAATTTACAGAAAATATACTCTCATTTTAGCTTCTGGAGCACCTTTCAAACCTCTATGGGACAAGCATGAGAAAATAGATTTCTCTCAAACATCATTCATGATATCACAGCAGAAGGCTTTTTCACATGGTAAAATCACCTTAGAACACACCACAATTCCTACAATGAGTATGGTACCATCAACAAATGATTTATAATGTAACTAAAATCTTAAAACCTTCTATTGACTGCAATGCTTTTTAATGAGGTGCTATCATGTATATTGGTCCCAAGATGGCTGCCAACACTTCTTGGATGAAGTGCTAACAGCCAATCAGATCTCACGATGAGATGTGTCGTTAGGATCCGCCCAGATATATATGTACATTTTTCCTTTAATATCTATAAAACTACTGAATAGATTTACACCAATTAAGCAAAAGGCACGAGTCTGAACAAAGGACTACCTCTTCGCCAAATTTGGTGTAATTCCGTTCAGCAGTTCGGGCTGTAGCTGCAGCTAATGGTCCCTATGGAAAATTGCATGGGGAAAACATGTTTTTTGGGCCCGCCTTTTTCTCGGCCCCAGCTAAACAAATCATCCCGAGACTTTAAGGATAGGAGTGGACCGGACCTGTTCATTCGTTTTGAAAATTTCACGAAGATTCGTCAACGGGCGCCAAAGTCATTCCAAATAGAATGTTGCGGATTTCCTATGGAAAAAGGTCCTAACTATAACTACCTACTGGCAACCACCAGTAGGTAATAAATATACTTATATATATTCACTGAAAAAACCATAGGTTTCAGGCCAGTTATAGTTAGCTGGAAATTTTACTGACATAAAACCATTGAAATTCCCACGTTATAGTTAGTTGGATTCACTATAACTTGCGCGCCTGCAATGCACTGCTGATGACGTCACATATTACATCACTCATGACATGGTCAGTGACATCACTCATGACATCACTGATGACACCATCCAGTGAATGTGTGTCTTTCTGTAAAATAAATATGTTTTACAAATGCCTTTGTAAAGGTCGATGGAAGAATACATTTTTAAATAAGTGTCTAAATGGATGTTTTTTTATTGGTTAACTGGCTTATTAAGTGTATCTTAGTGAATACATATACGAGCGAGTAATTTTTAAATATTTAAATATATGTCTCAGTGTTTCACTTTGTGTATAAGTGGCTGCATGGGTTGGTGAGTACCTACATGTGTGCGTATATAGGTTATTAGATGTTTTTATTAGTATCAGTGTCTGTATGGTTTGGTGGGGGTATTACTTAGCACATAGATGCATCAATGACTGACTCACTGTTTGTATGTGTTTTGAAGACAGCATATGTGTAAGATTGTAAGGGTGGATGAGTGTGTATATGTGTGTGTTAGTGAGTGAATGACTGTCTCACTAGTGTCTTTATCAGTAACGACATATGTTTTATTCTAGTATGTGTGAGTATTGATGTTTATAAGTGAGTATATGTAAGAGTGAGAGATTGTAAAAGTTCCTGTTTAAATAAGTATGTTTTTCTATAAGTGTTTGTTTAAGAGAGTAAGTATGTGTAAGTTTCCTTAGAAGTAAGGTGGTAGTGTGTGTATAGTTGTATATGCAAATAAATGGATGTTTAATAGTTTATTTGCATGTATGAGTATGTGTGTGAGTAACTTTTGGATGACTGTCGGTGTGTAACAGGATGTATAGGTGTATCACTACATATGATGAGTGACTATATGTATGAGTGACTATATAGAACTGTTGGTGAATGAGTGGATGTGTATATAGATGGTGGAATTACTGAACTGGTTGTTGTAACTGGTATGGGTATCTCCATTTTTTTGAAAATGTTAGTTTCTATTTTTGAATATGTGTTTCAAGGGTTACATTACACTGAAAGGAGGTCTGTCACTCTGTCACAAGGATGGTGTCATCAGTGATGTCATGAGTGATGTCACTGACCATGTCATGAGTGATGTAATATGTGACGTCATCAGCAGTGCATTGCAGGCGCGCAAGTTATAGTGAGTCCAACTAAATATAATGTGGGAATTTCAATGGTTTTATGTCCGTAAAATTTCCAGCTAACTATAACTGGCCTGAAACCTATGGTTTTTTCAGTGAATTTAATAGGTTTTTTAAATGCTAATTCCTAACTATAACTGGTGTGAAACCTATGGTTTTTTCAGTGAATTTCATAGGTTTTTTAAATGCTAATTCCTAACTATAACTGGTGTGAAACCTATGGTTTTTTCAGTGAATTTCATAGGTTTTTTAAAAGCTAATTCCTAACTATATATTGGGCCTCAAACCTATGTTTTTTTTCAGTGAATTTCAAAGGTTTTTTTAATAGCAAATTTCTATAGCTATGAAATGTAATATTTTTTATAATGAATCCTATATTGTATATTTATGTAATACTATTTTTTTTTATGTATATTGTTCATGGTTTTTTTTGTTGGCCCTGGAGCGCTCCCGGTGCGTGTCCTGGTGAGCGCACCGGTAAGCGCAGTCTTGCGGCGCGCCCCAGGGCGCGTACCAGTGAGCGTCCCGTTAGCGCTTTTGCTGCGAACGAAAACATCATCGTGACGTATCTCGTAGCCGTGTCCGCATGATACGCACAGCACAAACGCACCCGGAAGCACTTGAGCGCATACGATCACGCAACGTAAGCATCCGACTCGCTTACGCTACGCGCCCCTGGGCACGCCCCGGGGTGCGTAGCGTAAGCGCGTTGGGTCATGTGACCTAAAAATAACACTTTTTATTGGTTCAGGACAGTTTTGGTTTCCAAATGATGAAAGCCCTGGTCATGTTACCTGAAAATAACACTTTTCATTGGTTCAGGACAGGTTTTTTTTCCTAATCATGAAAGCCCCCACCTTTTTTCCTCATTCTCACTTTGTACTTTGATTGAAGAAGACCTGTTGAAAGACCTCTCTGTACCTTTTTGGACTGAAAAGTGGCTTCAGTAGCAGCAGCAGCAGGTGCATCTCAGCCACCACCACCACCACCACCACCACAAGGACCACCACAACACCACAGTGGTGGAGATGAAGAAGAGGAGGAGGAGGAGGAGGAGAGGAGGAGGTTCCTGCCTGAAGACACTACCCCATATAAGCCAAAGGAGCACATTATCTGGGAGTTTTTTTCATTCCCAAACGACCAGAAGAAAGTAAATGCGCCAAAGGTGAATTGTCTAATCTGTGGCATTCAACTTTCAAGGGGGAACCCTAACAAAAAATACTCTTTTGGCAACAACACCATGATTCGCCACATGCAACGCCGGCACCCTAACAACTATGCTGCGGCAGAGGTCCGAGAAATGACCAGAAACCCTCCCCAATCTTCTCCCAGCACCTCCCAAAGTAAGCAACCCACTCCATCGGGTCCAGAGGCAAGGGAGATGGTCCCAAACATTCAAACACAGTTTGGACAATACAAAATCGTCTGTATATTTTGTGGTAAAACCATTACCTATGGTGAGCAAAGCATTAAGCTCATCAACCGTGCTGGTGACAACCACAATTGCCCAAAAAAACCTTAATTTTTTCCTGGGTTTTTTTGCTCCAGTTGAGCCGTTTACAATTCCCTTTTTTTTGTTTTTCCCCATAAAAATAACAAAAAAAATATAAAATTGTTCATAAAAGCCAAAAAAAGTACAAAATGTTCTAAAAAACAATAAAAAAAAATATAAAACAACAAAAAGAATAAAAAAAACTGTTCTTTTTAGAACTACCTCCAATTTATAAAAAAATGCTACATTTTAAAAAAACTCTGTCAATCATTTTTCCCCATGGTACGCTCCCTGGCGCCCTTTTATGACCCCCACATCAAACCTAGGGGATTAGGGGGGTCTACCCTGCCCCCTTTTGATCATTTCCCCCTTTGTTTTTGCCACCTCTTGTGTCTCGATCCAATCGAGACACAAGATGGCGGCCGCTCCGGACAGTTTGGAATGTTGACAGACACCCGAGAGCCAATCAGCTTTCCGCTCGCGAACTCGCATAGCGCGCTGGTGCGCGCCCCGCTGCGCGTACCGGGCGCGCTTATAGATATATATATTTTTTTTAACCTAAATTACTCAAAATCCACTGGAGCACATATCTTGAGACATAGCAAAGGCACATCGGGCTACCAGTCCCTACAATTTTACCAAGTTTGGTGGAAAACCATTCAGCCGTTCGGGCTAAAAGTGAAGTCGACCGCCCTATGGAAATTAACATGGGGAAAACACGTTTGGGACCCCCCTTTTATCTCGGCCCCCGCTTGACGAATCCCCCTCAAACTTTCAGGGAAGGAGCGGAGTGCCGCTAGGCGAATTTGAGGAAATTTTCAGGCAGATTCCTCAACCGGCGCTAAAGTTTTTCCCAATAGAATGTTGGGGATTTCCCTATACAAAATAATCCTAACTATAACTACCTACTGGCTCCTCGGCGAAAACCAAACCAGGTGTAGACCTCCAAACCAGCTCCGTTTTTTGTAGCGAATGAAGTCAAGAAGAAGTATGGAATTGCAGAGTAAGTATAGTTTATTAAATCAAAATCAAAGGACCGGTGTCCATCCAAGACGCGTTTCGCTCCTCTAGGGAGCTTGGTCACTTGAAACGCCCAGAATGGTGTGCAAATTTATAACAAACATAGTAGTGGGACAAATTAGTATGGTGCACGCCCTCGATGTGCAAACAAAAAAAACAAAAGACAGACTAAAGTGCAAAGCGTGCTTATCATTCAGCACAGTGCTGCAAACCTTATCGCAATTTGTATAATTAAAAAAGAGTTTCTGTACATTATCCATGGCATTTTTTGTTACAGGCTCGTGTCCAGGTGAGGAGAAATTTCTTCAAATATGGCAAAACATTGCTGTGTATATCAAAATACTCGGCTTGCACAATTTACGAAGAGAGGATGTTATAAATTATAGACATATTATGTCAATCAAGTCTTACTTCGCAAACAACAAAATAAATTATGGAAAAAAGGTCCTAACTATAACTACCTACTGGCAACCGCCAGTAGGTAATAAATATACTTATATATATGTGTATACATATATACATATATTTTTTTTTTCTTAACTTTTCCGGCCTTGTGCATGTGTGCTGCACTGTACAGCACATATCCAGAATAGGAAAAGTTTTAAAGTGTGTCTAGGCATAATATTTTGTACTGGAAGGGTACTCTTCCAGTACAAGACCTATGATGCACATGATGCAGACACTTTGTACTATGGCTCACAGGTATGTGTATGTGTAAGACAGTGTCATCCCTCTCAAGCAGTGCAGTGTTGAAAGTCTGGCAGCTGCACTGCATTGCAAGGCCACTTTGAGTATATGAGCCTGTGTTTATTATAGCTAGAAGATTGGAAAGGGGCGACCACTCGGTCCCCCCGAACGTATGGTTGGGTGCCTCGATCCTCCCGGGAAACCATCTTGGGCGGGGGCGTGTCTCGGCTGGTATGCCCGAAGCAGCGTAGCTGGGGCGCGCCTTTTCCCGCCCAAGAGGGGTTGTCCTAGACACCTACACCGATGGCCACGCCCAGTAGGCGTACCGGAGGAGGGTACACGCCCTCCCGAAGAGGAATAAAGAGAGCAGGAATCCGAAGAAGCGTCCTCTTGTTCCTGTGATCTGAAGGCTGCACCCACTCGTTGCTCGTGAGCCCTCGACGGAACAAGGAGCAATTTTGAGAACTTGTAATTCTTGTGTTTCTCTTTCAGTGACTTAAAGCGAAGGATCCAGGACCGTGTTGATCAACTCGGAGCGGATAATCAAAACCATGTCTGGCAAGAAGGCAGGAAAGGGTTCCGAGTCAGACAAGGTGCTGCGCATGTTGGTGAACAGAATAGCGGGCATGGAACGAAAGGTTGGACAAGTCCCAGCGATTGGTCGAGATTTGGCGGTCGTCAAGAAGCAACTGGCCGCAATGAACAAGCCTGGTAACCCGAAGAAGGTAATAGGCCCGGTCCCCGAGGGTAGAGGGAAGCGGGTCAAGAGGAGGGCGGTTGCAGGGGAGGTCCCGGTGCCTGAGGTAACCCCGGTCACCCCTGCCATACCAGCTAGTGTCCCGGTACCAACCCCAGACGCGGGTCAACCAATTCCGGTTGTGATTACGCCCGCTAACGATGAGGATATGCCTCCTGAATTGGCCACCCAGTTGGCCGCTTGGCTCAATAAGAAGGCAGGGGGTGCTACGGCGCCCGGAGACACGGCCGAAGAGGCCAAATTACTAATCCAGCAGTTGCGGCAGTCACGAGATGCCGCAAAGGCGAATCTTCCTCTTGTTTCCCCACAGGTGATACCGGAAGGACCAGCGGCTGGTCTCGAGAAAACGGCGGGAACAACGACCGAACCCGGTAAGCTCGCTTTGCCATTGGCGGGGGAGGGCTCATTACCCTCAAGGCAGGAGAGGGTGGTACAACATATCCCTATTGCCACGAAAGAATTGATATGGGCAGACAAGTATGTCAATATGTTTTCGTTATTAACTGACCATCGCGAGATGGAATATGCTAAAACACAGAAAGATTTGTGGCACCCGAGCGTCTGGCGCGCCAAGATGGCGGAGTTCAGGGTGGAGGAGACAATAACGAATTGGGCGAAGGCCTTTGCAATGTTTACTGCGATTATTGGGGAACGTAAGCCCGAGGTATTGACTGAACTGTCTTGTTATCAAGCTCGTATAATGGATTTTTATGAAATGTATGGGGGGGAAGAATGGAAAGGTTACGACATGAAATTCCGTAAAGCGAAAGAGTATGATTCATCTCTGACATGGGACTGCCTCGACTCAATTTCTTGGCATAAGCAGCTCCTTCCTGGGACGGCAGGGACGGCCTCGCCAGGTGGGAGTGGGTCGGGGGTTTCCCGCCAAAAGCCCGCGGTGCCCTTTCGAGCAGGCGCCGGTGGTGATCACCAGCCGAAAACCGGCGGGAATGGTGGAAAGCGGGGGGTCTGTTGGGGCTTCAATCGAGGCAACTGTAACAGACCGCAAGGTACATGTAGGTTCAAGCATGCGTGTGCGGGCTGTGGGAATTCCTCACACCCGGAGAGTTCATGCAGATCGAAAAATAGCGGGTCGGGAGGTAAAGGAGGGTCCAAGCAAGACTGAGATGGATCGTTGTGAACAATTGCCTACTCCCGTTGATCTCATGGCTATGACTCCTTGGTTAAACAAATACCCTGATCATGTCTCTGCTGGGGTGTTGAGGAAGGGATTCTTATATGGCTTCCACATCCCGGCGGGGGATTTTCGTGGGGAACCTTTTTGTAAAAACCAGCTTTCAGCACAGCATAATCCAGGTGTGGTGGAGAGAAAAATTGCTAAAGAAGTGAGCACTGGCCGAGTGGCTGGGCCTTTTCAGCGCACGCCAGTGGCGGATTTCATCTGTTCCCCATTAGGGGTAGTCCCCAAGAAGGACCCAGGGGAGTTTAGGCTGATCCATAATCTGTCTGCTCCAAGGGATCTCTCGGTGAACGATGCTATTGACCCAGAAGTTTGTTCGGTGCGGTACGCATCATTCGATGATGCCGTCACCATGTTAAATCGCCTGGGCCCCGGGGCGCTGATGGCAAAATCAGATATCGAATCAGCGTTCCGGTTTCTCCCGGTACATCCAAAGGATCACCGTTTGCTAGGTTTTGCATTCCAAGGGAGTTATTACATGGATAAATGCATGCCGATGGGTTGCTCCATTTCTTGTGCTTATTTTGAAAAATTCAGCTCTTTTTTAGAATGGGCATTTACCGAGGCCACAGGGCATAGGCATGTTATGCATTATCTAGATGACTTTCTGTTCTTGGGAGCAGCCGGCGACACGAAATGTGCGCAGGCGCTACAGGACTTTTGCATCCTCATGAGGGATTTTGGAGTGCCATTGGCGCCAGGTAAGACGGTTGGACCATCTACTTCACTGGAGTTTCTGGGAATTGAGCTTGATTCTGTGGAGGGATGTTTCCGTTTGCCAGTGGGGAAGGTAGCTAAATTTAGGGCTTCCCTGGAACTTTGCCTTAGTAAGGAGAAAGTGACCCTGCACCAGTTACAGCAAACAGTGGGTCAGCTGAATTTTGCCTTAAGGGTGATACCAATGGCCCACCCCTTTTCACGCTCTAATGCACAAGCTATGGTTGGTCTCAAAGAAGGACACCACCGCACGAGACTGTCTGCAGAGGTTCGCCAGGATATGCGCATTTGGTTGGCATTTCTGGCGGACTTCAACGGTAGAGTAATGTGGAACAAGCCGCCAGCGTCTTCGGACGAGCTGGGTTTGTGGACTGACTCAGCGGGGAGCGTGGGATTTGGCGCCATCTTTGGTAACCGATGGTCGGCGCAAACATGGCCGGCATGGTGGCATTCCTGCGGTCTCACAAGTAAAATTGGGTTCCTGGAGCTATTCCCTATTTTTGTTGCTCTGATGGCATGGCCGGACGAGTTCAGAGACCGCTCAGTTGTATTTTGGTCTGATAATATGACTGTTGTCGAATGCATTAACAATCAGGCAGCACGCTGCAAATGGATCTTGAGATTGTTAAAGGAAGTTGTGCTGCTTTGCATGAGACTGAATGTACAGTTCAGGGCGAAACATGTGCCGGGCGTACTGAATCATGCAGCTGATGCACTCTCTCGTTCACATATGCAGGCGTTCAGGGGTTATCTACCTACAGCGTACCTAGTGGCGGCACCATTCCCGAGGCGCTTTGGCTAATCGTGCCCCGGATTACAAGACCTCGTGGCAGCAAGTTTAGCCCCCAGGACAAGGAAAGCATACGAAGGAGCGTTTCGTTCCTATTGCGCATTTTTGGGTCCGACAGGGAATCAGAACTGGGGGCAGGAGGAGTCCTTCCTGCGGTTCTTGGTAGCGCTACACCGAGAAGGCCGATCAGCGGCAACGGCCAGTAGGCACAGGGCGGCCATTTCCTTTATGGCGCAGGTGTATGCGTAAAAGACCCAACAAGCTCCTTTTTGGCAAGAAAAGCCCTTCGTGGCTGGCAGCGCCTTGAGGGTCGCAAGCAGGATGAGAGGCGCCCGATTGGCTTAGAAAGGTTGTCCCTACTTATGGCGAAACTAGTCGAGACATGCTCCTCCCAATTCGAGGCGGTTTTGTTCCAGGCAGCTTTCGCATTAGCGTTCCATGGGGCGATGCGGGTGAGCGAACTGGTCGCTAGGAATAAAAAAGACGTTGAGGGAGGCCTGTGCAGGAATCACGTCCTAATTAGGGGTGATTCGATGGTAGTGACGATAGCCAGGTCCAAGACCGACCAGGGGGCTACGGGAAACAGTGTTATCATGCAGCGCATGCGAGGGTCCCCCACGTGCCCAATACTGTGTATAGAGGAATACTTGGCACTGAGGGCTGCTACGTGGGGGGGAAGTTTGCTGAGGCACAGGGATGGCACCCCACTGACGAGGTTTCAGTTTCAGAGGGTACTGGCGCTGACAATCGCTGCCGCAGACATGGACCCGAGCGATTTCGGGGCCCACTCCTTTAGGATAGGGGCTGCTACTGAGGCTACAGCCAGGGGTCAGAGCGCGGATGAAGTGAAACAGTTGGGACAATGGTCCTCGAATTGCTTCAAAAGGTATGTGCGATTGCACATGTTGTAAATCAATTGACATGCACTCACGCGTCTTGTCTTTTGTTTGAATTACAGTTTTGCGAGCATATCATGCGGGGCGGAATTTGCAGTCGACCCAGTACCAGGAGTAGGTATGGGCGAATTTTGCGAATCTCGCGTTCGCGAATTTTGCAGATTTGCGAACTCGCAATCCGCAAAATCCGCAAATTCCCGCGAATTTGCGGATTTTTTTTTTTATGTTCGCACGGGTGTCTGCAAGTTCGCGAGGGTTTTGTACAATTTCGCAAATTGCGAAATTGTACAAAACGCGTGCGAACTTGCAGAAACCCGTTCGAACACAATGTGCCCAGTAGGGTATGTGCCTCGTCTTGTGTGAATAAAAGGTCAGAGAAAGATCAGTTCAGCAGATGAAGAGAAAGAAGCTCCTGGTCACAGGAACAGCATGGGTATTACGCTCGTGAAAGTCAAGGATGCAAAGCCTATCCAGCATCACAGCTGATTTTCCACGGTAGATTTGGGAAGAAGGCACACCTGTCCAGCCTCGACGACGCTCACGATTGTTTTTGGGCTAATGAATGAGTCACTGAATTTGAGCATCAACTAGTTCGAGCGTCCATCTGTGTGTTACTATGCAATCATCACGAAGGGCGCAGGGGTCCCTTGAGTGAGCTGTGAGCTGTAACTATTTTACAATGGCGCCAGCAAGCTGCCAGCGCCGTTGTAAAATAGTTACAAAGTTAGCTTGCACAGGAAGCACTTAGATAAAATAAAGCAGCACCTGCTTCGTTTTATCTAGTGGTTCCTGTGCAAGCTAACTTTGTAACTATTTTACAACAGGGCTGGCAGCTTGCTGGCGCCATTGTAAAATAGTTGCATGAGTGGGGGTTCAACTTTTGAACCCGTTACGCTCGCGGATTTTTTTTTGCGGATTTTGCGGAAAATCCGCAAAATTCGCGGATTGCGGATTTCCCAAAAATCCGCAAAATCCGCGAGCGTAACGGATTTCCCGCTCACACTTAACCAGGAGACCAGCGGTCATGGATCACCGTCTGAGGAGAGAGTGGTGTGGGTCGTGGGCCACTCATACGTGAGGCAGGCCGGGGACGTATTCAAAGCAGGTGACGCGACTCGCGCAGCTGGGGAATACGGGTACAGAGTAGCCTTCCACGGAAGGGGCGGGCTCTGTATTGACCAATTTGAATCTTTTGTTGAGGGTCTTTTAGGGCGGCAGAGGTCACCGCCATCTGTAGTCATAGTGCATCTGGGGGGCAATGACTTGGTGACTCTGGGTAGACGAGTATTGCTCGAGCAAGTTTTGTCTGCTGTTAGCTGGTTGGCAAAAAGAATCCCGGAATGCACGATTGCCTGGTCCCACATGATTCCCAGGAAAGTATGGCGGGGGGGCCTTTCGGTGTCAGCACTGAACCATTCGGTGAAGAAGGTTAACAATAAAATTGGTAGATTGTTTCGCTCTTCGCAGTTGCATAGTATTCCTCATGGGTGTATTCAGGGTGATCACATGTATCTGAATGATGGGGTTCACCTGTCCCGGGAGGGGAATGATTTACTCATAGGAGACTTCATAGCATGGCTAAGGGGTTTGAGGAAGCATGACCTTTAGGAGGAGTCTCGGGGGGGCCGGATAGCTGGTCAACTATCCGGCCTGTGGCGGGGGGGAGGCGGCCATTGGCCCCTCCCACTGAGAGGCGGAACCCACTAACAATGGGTCGCCTAAGGGGAAACGGCCATAGGCCCCTTCCAGGGGAGGAGGCGGCTATATGCCCCTCCTATTAATTTCCCGGGGCCCGGATATCCGCGACGGCGGATAGAGAGTGTGGGGATGGGGGGGGGAGTCCACGGTGTCCTTCCTACAGATACCTCACACGGGAGCTCGGACGACCTTTAAGATGGCGTCGAGCGGAAAGGGGGGCCCCCAACAAGACAAGGGAAATTGCAGTTGGCAATGAGGGTACAGTCCTCTGCGCAGCCGCCACTCACACCGTGAGGGCGAGAGTTTTGGTAGTAGGGATCTGATACCGGTTAAGACCTTGCCATTGGCCCTTAATGCTAGGATGTACAATTTTAATTTAGAATGTATACATTTGCAGGATGTTAGACTCGGCTAGGAAACCTTTGTATTAGAGATTTGTTAAGGTTAGCCAAAGAACATGTCTTCATCGAAATGTAATAAATGTAAAATTGTACATGATTATGAAACTTTTATTTTAACGTTTTAAATTTTGTTTCATATTTTAATAAATACGGCCGGGAGGGTGACTCCCTCCCGCCTTCCAAAAGTTCAGAACTGTGTCCGACTTCCCATCCTTGGGGATTGTGTTGGGAGGGGGTGACGGGCATCCCGGCCATAAGAGCTTTGCGTCAAAACCCATGCATGGTTGCATGGGACCCTTATGTACTGCTCATGGACGCAAGCAGCGCAAAGCTCTATTTTGAGCTACTTTCAGGCAATTTTCAGTTTTGCGCAGGAAAGTATATTCAAAATCAACATTTTGTGCTCCTTTGTGTCACTTTTGTGTGCCAAACCAGGCACGAATGTTAGTAGATTTGTCCCGACGTGTTTTCCGAAATTGACTAATTCTAAATGAATGCCGCGCACTTTCCGATACTTTGCAGCAGCCACCTCTCAGAATGAAGGCCCAGCAGCCTGGTAGCACAAACACGGGCCCGGGAGCGGTTGCTATGACAACCCCGTCCCCTGCCTGCGCGCGCGCCTCAGACGCTCTCCTTAATGGACCCTGTACTTAACAAACTGCTTAAACTTAATATTGACTCTGGCGGCACTCGGCTCGTCTGCAGCCTGAAACCGAGGTATTTATTGGATAGACTGCCGTGTTTTATTGTCTAATAGCGCCACTTTAATGAAAACGCATTTCATATGCAGTTGGCACGCTGCGCCAATACTTCCTGTTACTTTTTTCCACGTTCCTACTTTGTTTTGAACAGTTAGGGGCCTGCAGTGGCTGTTCCTTGCAGATAATCTCCCACAGCTCGTTTGCATTTAAAGATCCCAAAAATTATTACCAGGCTCTCAGAGCCCGCCTGATAAGGATAATTCCAAATGAGAAGCTTATGACTGAGCCACACGGATGTTTGGGCTTTGGTCCACATGTGAGCAGTTGAAGACATAAAATAAAATGCAATGGTTAAATAAAAATATAGTTTGAAACCATTAGACAGCATATCCATCAATAGCTAATTACAGTTTGCAACAGGACGTCGCCCCACAGCTGAGCTTTATGAAAACTGATGGGGAAGTCACAGTATCTACAACAAGCTCGTGTTCAGAAATGTGTGCACTGCTTTATAGGTAGAAAGATTGAAACAATGATAATAGCGATGGAAAGAGCGCGCGGGGAGTATGTACAATGAAATGTCGAAGCGCATAGCTGCGTTAAATTTGGCAGCTCACCGCTCCGATATTTAAAAAACGCAGGGATGAGCAGTAATTGCAAGTATTCCGGCGCACCACTGTGTTTTCCAGAGCGTTGGCATTAAATTTAGCTGCCTAGAGCCAACGCAGACACCCTTGCACCACAGTGCAAGGGCGCTTGCCTTGCAGGGAATGATTTTTCTGATGCAGAAAGGTGCCCCTTCCTGCATATAAACAATCAATAATGGTGATTTGCAACTTTGATGTAATTTGTCATTGTTAAATGATTGTTTATGTGCAGGAAGGGACACCTTCGTGCACGTAAACAATCATTCATGGCAGAATGCAGCAAAGATAGAAAAAGCAAAAGCGAGGAGAAATAAAGGTATTTCTCCTCATATTGTCATTCTAATGCCCGCTTTTCCATGGGGTTAGTTTTTATACACATCCTTGTAAATCTGGGGCAGCGTCAGAAGCAATGGGTGTTGGAATGGAACGCCCACAGCCATGCCCATTGCAGATACCTGCATGAACTGGTACCATATTTACAAAGTGGCATTAAGCCACAAAAATGGCTTAACGCCACTGTGTAAATACGAAGCTGGGCATTCTGCCAAATGAACATGGTTAAAAGTCACATTCCTGTGGCGCAATGCCCTGGTACATATGTCCCTAGGTTTTTTTGTGGTAGTGGAAAATCTGCTGATCTAGAGGAGTAGCTAGCACAATACTGTTATAGGTATGCAAAGAATTCACCTCCAGCCGCAATGAGGGAGGTGGAGACATTTCTGACATAGTTTTAAATGAATTTAAATAACAAATGACTCAAGATGTATAGCAATGTTACAATTAAAATATTAAAAGCGGTCACTGTCGTCATGCATAACTTGAAGGTGTGTATATCGAATATATGTCAAAATTCCGCATACAATCATCCCGCATACCATCATCCCGCATTTTTCATCCCGCATATACTATAAGGCCGCAAACTAAAAGAACTAAAACTTTTAGAACGAATATGCCTTGAGCACGCATGCCTTTACAACGTAAAAGCATGCATGTTAAAGGTATACTCATTGTAAAAGTTTTAAAGGTAAGTGAAAGTACACTACCCTACCATACACTACCAAACACTACCCTACACTACAGTCCTTTTACTACATTTACACTACCCAGCACGACCCCCCAACACTACCATTAAGCACTTTACTTCCCTACACAAACACTACAACAGTACCTTAATACACTACCCCCAGCATGACCCTACACTATGCAAACACTACAACACTACCCTAAACCCTAAACCACTACCCCCAGCATGACCCTACACTATGCAAACACTACAACTCTGCCCTAAACCCTACCCTGACACTTTGAATAGAGGTAATATTCTTCGCCTGCTGAAATCAGTACCATCATTAGAAAAAGTAACAACAAAAGACATTGAATCTGTGGGGTTTGTACAAAACCCGGAAGGCAGCCAACCACTAACACTCCTAATCGTAAATACAGACTCCGTAGTGGATCAAATCCTGCATGAACAAGAAGTCTTTCGAAGCTGGGGGATAAAAATTAGTCAACCTGCCCCAAAGTTTTATCCGACTCCGTTTATAAGAGAAGAATCCTCCACAAATAACTTTAAAGGGAGAAAGAACAACTTAGTGTATTCAATACTAAAAAATCCCTTGGGTAACACACATCGGGATGATGAAAAATCCATGGATGAAATAAAAGTTGGATAAATAAAACAAATTAATGAAAATTGGATTCGGACAGCATTACATGAACGGTGACAGGATAGAGCACAATATAAAATAGAAGAAGTGAATTATGGACAACAATCTTTCATGCTTGTAACCAAGCAAACTCAAGGGAGTTTTGGAAAATTATGAATGGTTTCAGCAGACCCAATAAATCTGTGGTAGCACCTACCTTAACTGAAGATGAATGGTTTGTATTCCTCAAAAAGACCCTAGACCCTGTATCTGAACTAAATATTCAGAAAGACAAGCAGACAATGATGATTAAAACAGACCTAGAATCTGATGTGGAAATTGTCATTACAGAAAGTCAAGTAACGAACTTAATAAAGAAACAAAAAGATGGAGCATCAGGAGCACATGGTTGCTCTCTACAAAGATGATCCAGACTTATGGGCTACATATTTGACAAAGGTTTTTAATGAAGTTGAGCAATCTGGGCAAATACCGATATCTTGGGGAGGATCAATAATATCTCCTATCTATAAAAAAGGAAACTGGCAATTACAAGAGAACTATTGCCTGATTACCCTCCAAGATACTGACGCAGAATTATTTGCGGGCCTATTACTATCAAGTTTAACATATTGGGTTAAGGAGAAGCGAGTATTACCTCCAAATCAAACAGGGTTTATCAAAGGTCTAAGAACTTCCACAAATATATTAATTCTATCAGTTTTAATGGATAAGGCGCTTTTAGCTAAGCAGCCCCTCTACTATTGTTTTGTCGATTTTAAAACGGCATTCGACTGCGTGAACAGGTAC
This sequence comes from Lissotriton vulgaris, assembly GCF_964263255.1. Classification (NCBI taxonomy): domain Eukaryota; kingdom Metazoa; phylum Chordata; class Amphibia; order Caudata; family Salamandridae; genus Lissotriton; species Lissotriton vulgaris. The sequence goes on along the minus strand of NW_028246079.1, from coordinate 273,249 downwards.
CTACTCTGGAAAAAACTTAAGGACCAAGGAATTCCAGACTCACTACTAAAATTGATACAATTATTGTACTCTGACAACTGGGTCAGGGTGATAATTGGTGATGGTTGAACACTATCCAAAAAATGCCCACGACGGGAGGATTAAAGCAAGGTTGTGTCCTTGCCCCACTACTTTTTAATCTATTTATAGCGGATCTCACTATTGCACTGAATGAAGTCAATGCACATCCACCGAAGCTAGCTGGAAAACAAATATCTAATCTGTTGTACGCAGATGATGTTGTACTTTTAAGTCAAACTAAAGTGGGCCAGCAAAGATTAATTGATCCCATATCAATGTACGCAAAAGAAAATGAAATGGTAATAAACTAAACAAAGACGAAAGTAATGGTAGTTACAAAAAATAGAAGATTCAAAAATAAATGCAAATGGATACTGGAACAAACTCAACTAGAACAGGTTGATTACTATCGGTATCTCGGAGTTATATTGAATGACAGCGGAAACTTTCTTCCACAGAAAAAAGATATTACTAGGAAAGCTAATAGTTTGGTTGCTGCATTTAGGATTATACAAAAAAAATTAACAGCACTGTCCTGTGGCCCTTTATTAACCACATCGGTGCGGTACGATTTACCGCCGGGTGCTGACCCCTAATGGAAATGGGTGTGGTCATGACGGAACGGTTCCGTCATGAGCACAGCTCAACCGATGCTCATGACGGAACCGTTCCGTCATGAGCATCGAAGGGGTTAAATATTATATCAGCAAAATTATTACCCACCTTGACATATGGCTCTGAAGTATTAAACGGGAAAGATGCGGAGATAATTAATAATGCAGTTGCTAAAATCTACAAGATCTCATTTCATCTTCCGTACAATGCCTCGCAAGCACAGGTGAGGTTGGAATTTGGGATAAATAACCAGCTGTATGCAAGAAAAGGTCAAGTTCTTAAAGTATGGAATCGTATAAAAAATGACCTTGGAAATCAAATGTCCCAGATACTATGGCAAGAAGTCAAAGACAACCGGAAATTGAAAAAGCCTGGGCCTATCTAAATAAAGCAAAGGAAGAATTTGGTGTATACCAATTTGGGAGAATACAATTACCCAGGAAAGTTTCAAAAGAACAATTAACAAACTGACTAATCAACTGTTGCTGATAAAAGACAAAGAGGTATTTGTAAAGAGAAGACAAGCATGGCCAATTATAAATGGATTAAAAAAAAACAAGCCCAAGAATATCTTGAAAAATCATGGTCGCAGCAAAGTAAACAAATTTTTATCAGAGCACGTTTTGGATTATGGCCGGGTTTACGTCATCTACCGTCATGGAAGAGCAGTGACAACAATACTATATGTAGGTTATGTAAATGTGGGCAAGAGGATATTATACATCTACTATGTCTTTATCCTGAAATAGAAGTTGAAAGGAAAATCACCCTTAAGAGACTATTCAATGCTCGTGGAGTAAGGACATGTAGACAAGCTTTAATGGCATGCCTAAACCCTAAAGACGTATTTATGAACTCTGCATTTGTAAAACTTTTATGTGTTATTGGTAAAAACCCGAAGAGAACATTTTTGTATTTTATTAACTATGCGATATTAGAAAAATCATGTGTATAGTGTTTTACATTTTTTATACTTGGTGATATTTTAAGCATTTTTGGAAGATTTTAATTAACCCCTTCGCTGCTCATGACGAGCTGAGCTCGTCATGCAGTACACTGGTCGTGTGCTTATGACGAGCTGAGCTCATCATGAACAATGGGAAAGGAGGATCTGCAGCACAGGAGGGGAATTGCCTTAGCAGCCATGTGGTTAATCAAGCAAATAAGCTTGACTTGACTTGACACATTTCCAAAATTTTGGGTACGCATTCAAGCATGTGAATTTGAGGTCAATTTTCAAAGTGACTTCTTTCTTTGCAAATTGTCTTACATTTGGAAGGCAGAAATGGGTATAACACTTGTTCTACTATTCTGTGTTCCCCTAAGTCTCCCAATAAAAATGCTACCTCACTTGTGTGGGTAGGCCTAGTGTCTGCAAAAGGAAATGGCCCAAAACACAACATGGACAATTCAAATTCTTGAGGTGAAAACTGACCCTTTTTTTGCAATGTGCCTTGCTGCGGATTTTTAACCCTAGCTCAAACGGAACCTAGGGAAACCTAGCAAACCTATACATTTTTGAAAACTAGGCATCCATGGGAAGCCAGGATAGGGTGACTTGTGTGGCTCTCACCAGATTCAGTTACCCAGAATACCTTGCAAACCTCAAACTTTCTAAAAAGAAACACTTTTTCCTTACATTTCTGTGATGGAAAGTTCTGAAATGTATGTGGATCCACAAACTTCCACTCACCCAGCATTTCCCAAAGTCTCCCAATAAAAATGTTATCTCACTTGTGTGAGTAGGCCTAGTGCCCACAACAGGAAATGGCCCAAAACGTAACGTGGATACACCACATTTTTACAGTGAAAACTGAGCCTTTTTTTTGCAAAGTGCAAAGCTGTCTATATTGAACCCTAGTTTTGCTGGCACCTAGGGAAACCTAGCAATCCTATACATTTTTGAAATTAGACAACCTGGGCAATACAGGATTTGGTGACTGGTGTGGCTCTCCCCTGTTGCTGTTACCCAGAATCCCTTGCAAACCTCAAACTGTGTAAAAATAACTAACTTTTTCTCACATTTCTGTGATGTAAAATTCTGGAATCTGCGTGGATCCACAACATTCCACCCACCCTGCATTTTCCAAAGTCTCCCATTGAAAATGATACCTCACTTGTTTGGGAAGGACCAGTGCCCATGACAGGGAGCGGGCCAAAACGCAACGTGGATACATCACATTTTTACAGTGAAACCTTACCCTTTTTTTGTAAAGTGCCTTGTTGTGGGTTTTGAACCCTAGCTCTGCCGGCACCTTGAGAAACCTAGAAAACCTAAACATTTTGGAAATACCGACCCCCAGGGGAAACCAGGATGGGGTGACTTGTGTGGCTCTCACCAGGTCCTGTCACCCAGAATCCCTTGCATAGCTCTCAGGACTCCTTCGGGTGTCTATTTTTCAGAAATGTGTGGGTTTGGTAGGTTTCCGTAGATGGCCACCAAGCCAAGGGCCAAAAACCCAGGTGACCCCTTGCAAAACCAGGTCGTTTTGTGATGGGTAATTTTGATGTCTCCTCAATACGTTTTGGGCCTGGCCTGCCGCGGGTTCTTGGTCCCCCAAAACGAGTGACATACCATTTTTTATCGGGAGACGTGGGTTAACACTGGGTGGTAGGAAATTGTGTCAGCGCAGCGATCCCACATATTTCCCACACATAAATTTGAGATAAATATTTTTCCAGCTAAACTTGAGCTTTGCAGGGAATTCTTGGTAAGAAAATGTTGGGGGGTCCATGTAAGCCATACCTCCCTGGACTCCCCCGGGAGGTCTAGTTTTCAGAAATATGTGAGTTTAGTAGGTTTCCTTAGATGGCCGCTGAGCCTGGGGCCAAAAACCCAGGTGACCCCCTAGCAAAACCAGGTTGTTTAATGATAGGTCTCCTCAGTATGTTTTGGGCCCTTGCCTGGCGTGGGCACTTGGCCCACCCACACGAGTGATGTACCTTTTTTATCACAAGACCTGGAGGGGATGCTGGATGGTAGGAAAAATTGTGGTTTTTCTGATACCAGAAGATAATGACACAGTATTGCAAGACAATGTGTGACTACAGTCACATTTTGAGGTTCGCCTAGCATTGTGAGTAAAAAAACTTGTTGGGATCCATGAGAGGCACACCACCCAGTACTCCCCATTATTTTTGGGTTTACAAAAATATCTAAAATTGGTAAAATGTCCCTAGTAACAAACTATACCTTAGCACAGAAAAACAGATAAGACAAATATTCTTCAATTACATACACATACACATACTGGTTGGATTTGGGCACAAGGGTGAGTGAAAGGTTCGGAATGTATATGTTATTAACAAGAGAATTCGCATAAAAGAAATTCACTGTTAAAAGTGAAAAGGTTAAAAACCTGAACCAATGACTCACAGCTTGTGAGCTGTAAAGCCAAGGCAAAGCACCAACCTCTATACAGGCCATTCACACACATTTCATATGTGACACACAAGACCATTCACACTGCCAGCCACGGGCCTAGCACATTACAACTTTCACACAACAGACAGCGCCATTCAAGGGCCATCACATATGCCCATATGACTGACACAGCAATCACACCGGCTGGTAGTTGATATAGTTGACATAGTGTGTGCAGTGGTGTTTGGCTAGCAGAGTGTGTAATGACCAGCAGCAAGTCACTACTCACATACTGTCAGCCACATGCCAGCCCACGCACCCCCCTAGTCAAGCGCCAGTCCATGCACACCACCTACCAAACGCTAGTCCACCCACACCGCCAACCAAACGCCAGTCCACCCACACCTCCAGCAAAACACCAGTCCACTCACACCGTCAACCAAATGCCAGCCCACCCCCACCGCCAGCCAAGCACAAGTTCAAGCACACCACCAGCCAAGCACCAGCCCATGTACACCTTCAGCCAAGTGCCAGCCCATGCACACCACCAGCCAGGAGCTAGTCCACGCACACATCCAGCCAAGTACCAGTCCATGCACACCGCCAGTCAAACACCAATCCACACTCACTGTCATCCATTTTTTTTAACAAGAAAGAAAACACAAACCAATTGGAACTAGATACAAAACTATAACTACAAACACAACAGCGGTAACTAAAGACCTCATTCTAATGCAAACCGTGAGACTAAACAACAAATATAAAACCATACAGACCAGTCTGTACACCATTAGACTCATGGTTGTTCCCAAAAACTCTTTTGAGTATGATACAATCTGAAACATGCAGAAACACACAAGCCAGGATTAGAAGGACAATCAGCACAGTGCATACGACTCTCCTTCTGCATACCTCTTCGCAAACAGACTTCACATCTCTTACAGGGACTGCTTTTTTTTGGGCGTGGGAGGAATTAAATTCGGAAAGTGGCGATCTTTCAATCTAGCAAACACAAGGAGATGATGGACGGAGCATTGAAACTTTTCAGACACTAACCCCCAGTCACAGATCTGGGTTGAATCCATCATCATTCTTTAGCTCACTTTGCCACCTCAGTTCAGACCCAGCTATATGCAAATCAGTCTTGACCCTGTGCCTCATGGGAACAGTCCAGCCCGAACTGCCAAACCAGGTCTTCCCTGAACCGGAAACTAGCATCCTGGGACCAGTTTCTGGGTAAAACCCTTTATCAGCCAGGCTAGCTTGAATCCAGTGGCAAAGTGACCAAGGGACCACGTCTGGGCATAGCTTGCCAACTTAGGGTGAACAAAGCAAACAAAAGGAGATGATGGACGGAGTTTCTGAAACTTTTCAGACACTCACCCAAAGTCACAGATCTGGGTTGAATCCATCATCCTTTTTAGTTCACTTTGCCACCTTAATTCAGGCCCAGCTATATGCAAATCAGCCTTGACCTTACGGGAACAGTCCAGCCCGAACTGCCAAAGGTTACAGGGACGTTGGGGGCGTGGCCAAGCCGGAGACCGAGATGGTCGCTCCGCTGAGGCTCCGCTGAACGACGTGGCTCAAATGCGATTTCCCACTTTCCAGCGGCTCCATTGACCCGGGAAGCATAGCTGCCAAGGTTTCAGAATGATATGTGTGACATTTTCATAATGCCAGTGAAATTATAGGTGACATTTCAACAACTATGAGTGACACTTTATCGCGAGCAATATCACGTGATGAAGATGAGGGAAACATATAAATATCAAAAATATTGCACCCATTTGAGCAACAAGAAACTCTAAGCAGTCATTTAACTAAAGTGCACTAACAGCAGGCAACTGAAAAGCAGGCAGAGTCCGTATGTGTGACTTCACAATTCTCAGACTCAGTACACTACAGGCCATGAGTGCAGGTAGCTTAGAATAATCGAAGCATTTGTTTTACTTATTAACAGCCATAGCAAGTTAGCTGAGCTACTAAAACACAGATGCCTTAGCCAGCCTTTGCCTACACTGCCCCCCCCTAGATTCTCCTTGCTGCCAGCAATCAATGAGATCAGGGTGCAGAGCATCAGTGTAAATTTCAGGGCCTCTCTGTCTCAGGTAGGACCCAGCCCACAACAGATGTGAGGCCCCACTTGAACAAATGATGATTCTCTTAATATCTGTTATCCTGGTCTGCATTTGAGGTGATGTTTGATTAAAAAAAGAACTAGGTAAAAGAGAGCGGTACTGACCACGCACTTTGACTTTCAACCTCTGACAGGCACCTGAAAGTTTGATTACCTTACCTCAGCCCTTATATGCTAAGCCCGCATCCTTTGAAAGTCACAATCAAATTACAAAACTCAATCAGCACCCAGTATAATGTATGCCTCGCACTCATCCAAGGGTCACAGAAGCCAGCCGTCGCAAACAGTGGAAATTTCCAAGCATGATCAGTGTTTTTTAGGCGTGGTGGAAACAGTTCAAAAATCCATGCCTTCAGATCCTTGCACTCGACCCACGCACTTAACATTCCGAAAACACCAAAATAAATTCTGGCTCTGAATTTCTTTCTAAACATTAATTTTGATCACTGCCTTATTATCTCCTTTATGAATCCACTCCTCTGCCTACTCCCCCTTCCATGTTTACATTTACTGAGTTTGTTAATGCTTTTTTTTGTTCTCTTTTCTTTTGATACGTATCTATTCTTTTGCACCATAATGCAGCCTGTTGCTCCCAGGTCAGAAGCATTATATGAACAAAGTAAAGATACTTCCCCAGCAGGGTCGAGGGTGTTTCAAACAATTTCTTGGTGGCAATACAGTTTTACTGTCTCGACCAAAGGTGGTGACTGGTCTAAAATCTTTCACTCCTACACAGGGGCATTTCGTGTTTCACAACTCCCCTCCTCCACCTCCTTCAGTAATGCAATCACTGCCTGGATGGCTAACGGTTCCCCTCCCCGTGCACAGTGCGGATGACTGGGCCCTAAAGCAGTGCAGCAAGGGAAAACTGAGAGCCTGGAGGCTTGATTTATGCCCTTACACTTACTTGAGTGAGCGCCCGCCATTACATCCGGTCTGCCGCAGTCCAGGACTGTAAACTCCACTAATGACTGCACCATGACTGGCAGCGGCTGCGCGGGTTCACTGCCTCGCCGAATCTAATATCCAGCCTTGCTCATTGCAACGATGGCCAGCCTGTGACCCGGCTGCAGTACTAGTATTTTGTGCCAACGGCCGCCCGCCGAAATCATCATGCCTCTTGCGCAGCGGGCGGCCATGAGATAGAGCTGTGACGGCACTCTACCTGCCATCCGGACTAATCTAGGCCCCCATGGTGTGCCATGACTGACAGCACTCTCTGTGTAAGCGGCTGCGTACCGCCCGGCGCATCGCAGCCAGATATTGCACATTGTTGCCAGGCAACACAGCAGGCAACTGGGGCAGAGTGCATTGATACAATGTAGCGCTCTTAGCCACTCCAGAGCTGAGCGCATATGGTGGTTTAACTACTTAGGAACTAGCCCAGCAACCGCAGCACGTCTTTCGGGAGAACTGAAGCACAGAGAGCCGGTGAGGTGCCGCTGGTGACCCACGCTGGCAGGTGGTGGCAAATGCGTGACAATGCATTTCAGTGCGGTGATGCAGAGCACTGCACTGAAATGCGTGAGCGTCACATCTGATGCGTGATATTTGACAGGACTGGGAAGGGACATCAAACTGCGGCGGAATGGGTCCTGATTACGAAAATCCCCCAGCTGTAGCGAATTCATGCAGATTGGAGGCGAAATGTGGCATTTATGTTCAGAGCGGGCGGAATCCAAGAGGGCTGCTTCGTCGGACTGAGCAACATACGAAGACGCGGCTGGGAGCCTGGAATCTCGACCGGGGTGCGGTGAGTCTGTGGGCTGCTTGCCGGGGCAGTGAGCGACACCACATAAGCCTGCTTGGCGCTCGTTTACTGCGGGAGGTCCGTTTGGCCTCCGCCTGGTCGCGCGCTGAGTATACACGGAGGCGCGGTATGCAAGAGGTAATAGCAATGGGTAGTCTGTTTCCTCCCTCGCACCATCAGGACTGAGACGCCGGCCTACCACACATTCTCTGCTCTCTGAGACGCGGTTGTTGTGAAGCTGCCCTGTCTGAAATTCCGCAATTCCAAGCGCAAGGACCCTTGCCCGTGAGCCAGCCAGGATCTAGATAGCGTCCGGACCAGAACACACATGGCCCATTCGTGATCGCTATCTAATCCAGCTCCCGCTCCTTTCATATCAGCCTTCACGACCCCAGTGCAGCTGCGACAAGGAAAAACGTGGATATTGGGCCCATTATCCACCTGGGGGAGGGACCTGCAGAATGGTCCGCAAGGATCCTAAGCAACGCCTTCTCCCTTTGAGAAGGTCACTGGCGCAGTCCAAGACACCACTGACACTATGGCTGAAGGTGGCCAGAAGAAAGCTGCGTCAGAAGGGGACACCACTCAGCTAGGCTCACTGCTGCACGAAATGAGAGCTGGGTTTAGAGCCTTAGACGTACGGTTCGACACCCTAGACAAACACATGACGGAGTTGGGATCAAAGATCCAGGTTCACGGCCGGCGTCTTGACATGGTAGAATCTCGCACATCCGATTTAGAAGATGGGACGGCACAATCCATGAAAAGGCTTGACCAAATGGAACACATCCTCCAAGAAGTCACGATCAAGAATGAGGACTTGGAGGCGCGCAGTCGCCGAAACAACGTGCGCATTCTAGGTGTGCCGGAGTCTACAGCCACTGGTCGCATGGACACTTTGGTGGAAACGATCCTGATAGACCTGTTTAGCAGGGATGCCTTTACTACTGGCTTTGTGATCCAACGAGCTCATAGGTCATTGGGCCCTCGACCCAACCATGGATGCCCGCCTAGGCCCATATTTGCACAGGTCATGAACTTCAGAGATCGCAGCACTGCTCTCCGGCTGGCAAGGGAATAAGGTGAGACATTATGGCAGGGTTCCAAGCTATCCTTCTACCCAGACGTCACCATCATGGTGTAAGAAGCAAGGCGAAAGTTCACTGGAGTCAAGGCGACACTTAGAAATTTAGGATTGAAATATGGTATGCTATATCCTGCCCGGCTGCGCATTGAGGTGAATGTACGATCACGTGTTTTTGATAACCCTGCAGAGGTACAGGAGTTCTGCCATAAACATAAACCAAATAACGAACACCCTCTCGAGGAGGACAGACTTCCCCCTTCGCAGAATGGTTTATTTCTTTTTTATATATTTTATTTTTATTTTTTGTGTCAGCAAGCAGTCTTTATTACAACAGAGCCCACATTTAGTTTATACAAAACAAAGCAAAAAGCCATTACATAAATAATTTGTTGTACTTCATCATAATGAACTCAAAAATTATATCATAAATCAGCAGTTTCACATCCATTTAGATAAAGGAGTCCATACATTCAACCCAAACAGCTTTTTCTTTGCCCAATTCGATTTATATGCTGCTAACTCCAAATAATATATAGACTAGCAGCCCGTCCCGACGTTGTCCGGGTATGAATTGCTGCCGGCCAGTAGTATATTGTTTTGCAGGATTTCGTTTTAATAGCATTTCTTATCTGTGACAGGCCTGTGAAACGCTCCGATTCACAGAGCACCGCTGATGCACTTAAGAGTGCGAGTTCAGTAGTGTGTGAACTCGAGTTTCCCTACTTTATTTTTCCTTGCAATATTATATAGCGCAAATTCAACAACATGGCATGAGCACAATTTACATTACAGAAATACACATTAATTTGTGGTAGGCACGGGGAGACAAAGCGATTTGCCTGGAATCACAGGATGTTGAGCTGATGCCGAGATTCGAATGTAGCTCCCCAGCTCTACAGTTCGCAATTCTAGAACTTGTGGCGGGAGGTGTGTCTAAAAGTGTATGTCGGTGCTGTCCATCAATGAGAGAGACCTGTGCATTTTTCAAATGGGTGGTGAAAAAATATGAGTATGTTGCTGGAGATGTGGGCCGACGTACCACCAATGTACTTACCGGGGGAGGGTAAACATCCATTATTCCGCAACTTTCTTTCCGCATACCATCACTCAGCATACTTTCATTACGAAAGTACCATGACTCCGCAATGCCATTATAACGCATGGCATTACATTTTATATGCTTTTACCATGCATACATTTACAACGAAATTCAATGTAAAAGCATGAATGGTAAAAGCATGTTTTTTTTAATGTTTGGATAAGGTAAGTATGGGTATAGGGGTAATGTTTTGGGGTACTGAGGTATAGGTTTTGGGGTGTTTGGGTATTTTAAGGGTTCAGATATAGTTTTGGGTTATGGGGTACAGGGGTAGTTTTATGGTTCAGGGCTAGGTTTGGGTTTTGGGGTACAGGGGTATTTTTAGGGTTCAGAGCTAGGTTTGGGTTTTGGGGTACAGGGGTATTTTAGGGTTCAGGGGTAGGTTTGGATTTTGGGGTACAGGGGTATTTTTAGGGTTCAGAGCTAGGTTTGGGTTTTGGGGTACAGGGGTATTTTAGGGTTCAGGGGTAGGTTTGGATTTTGGGGTACAGGGTTATTTTTAGGGATCAGGGCTAGGTTTGGGTTTTGGGGTACATGGGGTATTTTTAGGGTTCAGGGGTTGCTTGGGTTTTGGGGTACAGTGGTATTTTAAGGGTTCAGGGCTAGGTTTGGGTTTTGAGGTACATGGGTATTTATAGGGTTCAGGGGTAGCTTGGGTTTTGGGGTACAGCGGTATTTTGAGGGTTCAGGGCTAGGTTTGGGTTTTGGGGTACAGGGATATTTTAGTGTTCAGGGCTAGGTATAAGGTTTTGGGGTACAGGGGTATTTTTAGGGTTCAGGGGTAGGTTTGGGTTTTGAGGTACAGGGGTATTTATAGGGTTCAGGGCAAGGTTTGGGTTTTGGGGTACAGGGGTATTTTTAGGGTTTATGGATAGGTTTGGGTTTTGGGGTACAGGGTATATTTATAGGGTTAAGATGCGTTAGTGTTTAAGGGTGTTGGGGTATTTTAAGGAGTAGGGGTGGGTTATGATTATGGGGTGCAGGGGTATTTAAAGGGAGCAGGGTGGGATTAGCACGCGATATGAGACTTGGCATGAAGGGCGGAACGTACCACACGCCCCCAGCATTTGTCATGCCCCCAGCACACGCCCACAGCACAACGCAGACACGTCCACAAGGGACTAATTTGCTGGCACGGTTCTTTTACCTTTTAAATGTATATGGTGGGCGTCTGCACAGCCTATGTCGTTCTGCTGCAACTGACCTTTCCAATGCTGTATTTGGTGTTGTGATTGGTGCTGTGGTTCCTGAGATTACCCGCCTCAAAGGTTTGGGCTCTCTCTTTTTTATATTAGTATTGATAATAATCTAGATTGCCAATTATTAAAGAGTGGTGGATCTGAGTCTAACCATTGAGAGGTGATACAAGATCGATAAATTGACATACATATAGATATAAAACCTTCCTCTGCTTCCGTTCTAGTTCCAGCTTGATTAGCCTGCATACCCAAGATAACCATTTCTGCAGATAATTGCAAACGAATCCCCAAACTAATGTTTAAAAAAACTGAATATCCGTAATAAATTGAGACAGTTTGGTGCATTTAAAAAACATATGAGCGGCATCAGTGCCATACACCCACACCGATTACACTTAGCACCACTTATAGATTTCCATTTTGCCAATTTGGGGTGGGTGTAATATAGATCCAAAATAGACATGAAGTGTTGACTTTTCAAAGACCCATTAAACAAAACTTTAGTTGACAGTTCTATAGCTGTGATCATATCTATTTTGTCAGTTTCCAATTTGCTTTGCCATTTATGTTCAACAAGACATAAATCATCTTGCAATCTGTTTAGCATAACCTGTTAAACTGGGCCGATTTTCCTTTCAAGTCTAATAGCTTCCAGTATATCAATCCTATTCATCATTGAATGACCTTGAAGCCCTTTATGGTATAAAAAACTTCGTATTTGGAGATATTTAAAAAAATCTGTCCAAGCCAAATTATATTTATGCTGCAGATAGATAAAGGAGGCAATTTGATCACCCTGATATAGATCTCCTAATGTACGAACCCCAGTCGAATGCCATCTAATCATCACCTGATCTCTGAAAACCTCCGGTAGGGCCCGACAATTATTTATAGGTGTATAATAATTAAAATCAAGACACAGACCAAATCTCTTTTTGAATTGGTTCCAAATATGGAAGGCTGTCATCAGGATTTTAAATTTTTCGTTTTTTTTTATAATAGCTGGGCTCGATTATTCTTACTAAACATTGTCTAGCTTCTTCGACCAGTACCATTTCGTAAATTGTAGGGCTGGCAAATTCTCTTATACTTATATCCTGAAAAATTAAAATACCCAGTATTTCAGCAAAACGTCCCAGTTATACAACCGGAAATTTGGAATCCCCCATTCTCCTCTCCTTCTAGGAAGAACACACCACTTCATTGCTCTTCTACATCTGTGATAGCCCCAAAAAAACCTGGAGCACAATCTATCTATCTGAACAAAAAAGGAAGTTGGGAAGAGCAAGGGGATTGTACGAAATAAATATAAAAAATTTGGGAATTTTAACATTTTTAATACATTACTTCGACCGTATAAAGACAGATGGAGATTATTTAACCTCTGCAATGTTCGTTGACTCCAATATGGGTTCTACATTAAGCCGCACTAGATCATCTATTTTAGCTGATATTTTGATATCCAAGTACAGAGCATCTGAAGAAAAATTTAAATTGTTTGGACGGCCCTTTTCTGAATGAATCAACTGAGTTTTGGAAACGTTCAATTTATAACCAGAGTATCCCCCAAACTCTTGCGCCAGTTCAACTATCCTTGGTAAAGCGCTCTTAATGTCTGAGGTTACAATGGCAACGTCGTCTGCATAAGCAAACACTTTATAATCAAGTTGATGTATCCTAACCGGAGTAATTCCACTTTCTCTTTCTAACCTTTTTAGAAAGTGCTCAATATACAATGCAAAAAACAAGGGGGAACAAGGACAACCTTGTCTCGTCCCCCTTGTTATTGCCAAATGATCTGAATAGTCCCCTGAAATACAAATTGCAGCCTGTGGGTGATTATATAATGCCTGTATTGCAGTAATGTACTCTTTAGGGAATCCCATCCAAATTAAAGTAAACCACAAAAACCTCCAGGAAACCCTGTCAAACGCTTTTTCAGCGTCTAACAGGGCCACCGCAATGGGGGATCCCGTGGCTTGTGCCCAATCCAGTAACATGATGTTTCACATGGTCAGTTGTGTCCCTATTCAAATTAAATCCGTGCTGTCTAACTGAAACTAAAAATGGCATAAAATCATTAAGTCGATTGGCCAATATTTTTGAAAAAATCTTGCTATCCGCATTAATAAGCGAGATGGGTCTGTATGAACCCAACTCAATACCAGCTTTTCCTTTTTTTAAAAAAAACTGTGATTGTCGCCATAGACCAAGAGTCAGGGGGCTGACCCAAAAAAGCTTGATGAAATAATTCCTTCAGTTCTGGTTTTAACATTCATCGAAAAGTGCGATAAAATTCAAGGGGTATATTATCTGGCCCCATGGCTTTCCCAGAGGCTAATCCTAATATTGCTGTTTTAATTTCTTCCCAAGTGATGGGGGCAGCTAGTAGCGTTTTCTGTAATTCTGTAAGCTCTACAGTATCAAGGTTCTCAAAATACTCTAAAACATCACACTCGGGGGAGGAGCCGAGCCGGCGCCCAAGATGGCCACCTGACGACAGGCTCCGGCTGACCCAGCTCCACCGGCCTAATATCCTGCCTGTAATCCTGTCCCCCGCCTAATGCAATAGTTCGTCTCTTGGGTTTGCCTCCTGTATTCTGGCCCTCTGGCCCGAGTTTACGTTGAAAGTTCGAATAACTTAGAGTTTCACCCCTAACTATTTACGTAAAAGCATCTCAAACGATTTTCGTAGATGCAGTACCTTTATTAAGTTTAAAAAACTCCTCAATAACTTTAACCATGTATTGACAATAATCATCCTCCAATAATAAATTCCTTTGAAAAGACCATTTTTCTCTTCTACCTCTTACTTGTGAGGTCAAATTTAAACCAAGTATCAGCGGATTGTGATCTGATATAAGTTTTGGCAGAATCTCAAAATTGACTTTCCCTATGAGATGTTGAGAAATAAAAGAAATAGTCCAGTCGAACAAACTTTTAATGTGGGGCAGAAAAAAAACTATATCCTGGTTCATTTGGATGAAGCATGTTCCAAACATCAATCAGCCCATTTTCCAAAACTAATTCATAGAGAGCTCTAAAAGTCCGATATGTTCTGCCCTGGTACCTCCCATTTTTCCTAACATCAAAATCTGCATCCATGTGAATATTTAAATCCCCACACATAATTATTGGTTGAGTCCATAAAGCTAATTCCGTACTAATAAAATTCATAAGTTCACAGTCATCCAAATTCGGACCATACAAAGTGCATATGGTGAATCTGTTTTCTTCAATCTTAAACTCTACCATACCCCGCCTCCCCCATTTATTGGCTGATATCTTTAAGTGGGACCCCAACACTCGTTTCATAAGAATAGCTACCCCTCTTTTGATCCCTGTTTGTTTTGAGCATACCACCAAATCTAAGACTACATTTTTCAGCCAAGCTCTCTTTTACCATGTGATATGTGTCTCCTTTAGACATAGTATATCGATTTATAACAATTGAATCATTTTAAACAAAATACCTCTTTTCTTGGGATCATTAAGCCCATTAATATTCAACGTGCAAATCCTTATTTTCCTATCCATTTATATATGTCATGAATACAATAGGCATGATATACCACTTCTGATAGTTTGTAAAATAACACATCTTAAAGTATGGCTTAAAGAAAATTGGTCCAAATTTCCAGACAAAAATGACTGCTGCTGACTTACACCCCCCCCCACCACCCCAGTACCACCTTCACCCTTTCCTTCTCCCTACCCTCCTCCCACTGCCCCCCCATCCCACCATATGAGGCACAAGGACTATCAGTCCCTGAGAACACAGAGTGCCACCCGCCCCCCCTTCCTTGGTTGGAAAAAAAGAATATCACTTTCAATAAACTTAACTAGGTAAAAATCCTTAAGGTTTGGTGTTCACAAAGACACTCAAATGTTATCAACCGTCATTTTCAAAGTGACAACAAATACTCTTTAGCCACAATTTCGGGGAAAAAAACCTAGTTTGTCCTTTGACAATAACCTTCAGCTTGACCGGGTTCTGCAGATAAACTGCTGCACCCTTTTCTTGAAACCCAGAAATCAATTGACGTAAATGCCATCGTTTGTATACAGTAGCTTGACAGAAGTCCACCGGACGAAAAAATTACAACCTTTTGCTAGTCTTTTCTTATCGGGCCTGACAAGTCCAAAAACTGCTTCTCTGGCTAAAAAATTGTTAAATCTAACCAAAATCGCTATTGGATGATCATCCTCTCTCTGTCTTCCCTTTTTAGCCGTAAACGGGAACCGATGCGCCCTCTGGATTTCTATAGACCAGTCCCATAGGGTCAACTCTGGGAAAGCCTCCAAAAAAAGCTCACACACAAATTTTTGAACATCGGTCTCTTCCAAACCCTCAGAAACCCCCAGGATACATAAGTTCTTTTTACGTGCTTGGTTCTCCATTTCCGAGAGTGTATAGCTGATGTCATCTCGTTGAGCTTTTATAGAATTAATCTCTAATTTCTGTGCGGCCAAATCGTCCTCCAGCGTTGATATTCTGGTTTCTGTTTCAGTCCCTCTCAGCGATATGTCAGAACGGATTTTAGTAACCCGTCTTACTGCATTCTGGACCTTACGACATGTAGCTTGTGTTCGGGTATTCTCCATTTTTATGTCTGCCCTATGTTCCATCATAGTTTGGTATATCATAGATAGTGTCACCTCTGTTTCCACACTATTTTCTTCAGGCCGCATATCTTCTTGAGAAGGGACCACTCGAGTGACTATTTCAGGAGAGGCCTCACCAATATCCAAAGATTTATTTCTGGCACCCTGGGTCTTTCTGACTCTATGTTTCTTAACAATTGTTGCAGTTGTAGCGGTTCCTGGGGAGGTCTCGCTCGTTCTTGGCTCATCTTCTAAGCTGCTACCATCATCCGGTTAATCAGCCAAATCTTTGATAGAACTTTCATCTGATGAATGATCAGACATAGAATTGAAATTATCAGCAATTTTTATGGGAGCCAGTCACATCTGGTAAACGCGAGTCCTCGGTTAGCACAAGTGAATCTATTTCGTCCACAAGAAATTCCAAACTACCAGAGGTTTCTTATACAGGGGAATTCGAACAAACTCCAACTCCCATAATGCCACTGGAATGATCTTTTCCGATGGATTTTTCGTGAATAACTAAAGGCGTTTTAGCTGCTTCTATAGGTAAGCCCTCTGTAGAGGATTCTTGAATCAAGTGCCCCTCCTGGTCAATAGAGCTCGCAGGGATCTCATTATTTACGGTATCAAGAGCGACTTTGACGGGAGGGGGGGCAAGATGGCGGCCTAGGGTCGGCTGTGTGAGTCGCTAGCTCCCCCGCTCCTGGTTGGGAAAGAAGAGTGAGAGTGAGGCATTGTGTTCATAGTAACTGCTTCATGGATTTTGTTGGCTGATTTATCAATTTTAACTGTTGTCGACAAAAGTTGAAGTTGCGCCCTGAGCTTTCTGTTTGGAGTGCTTAAAAGCTGCATGGTTTGTTTTCTGCTGCTTTCTGGCACATTGCGAGTGCCGGTTTGGCGTTTACCACCTTTCCTCTTCGGCACACACCTGAGCGTAATTTTCGGTGCGGGAGCGCCAGGTATCGGGACCAAAATGCATCCAAAACCTCCAGCTACGATGAGCGGAAAAACAAGAGCTGAACCCGTGTAGACCGAAGGTATGAGCACCGATAACCCAGGAGCTGCGGTTGAGTCGGGGGAGAAGGGAGAAGGTGATAGAACGGCTGTCCAGGACTTTTCGTTGCCAAACCAAAAGAACGGGGGGGACCGTTTAAATAAAACTGGTCCAGCTGCTCTTGTTGGTAACCAGGGGTTGCAAACTTTACCGGCGCTATTCGAAAAACAGCTTGCTAAAAATATACAGACCCTGTGTAATCGCAGAATGGTTTAGGTGCCAGTTTGGAATTTTTTTTCAGGATCTGGTCATGGCTGAACTGAATATTAAAAATCGCTACGTGTGGAGACTTCAACTTTGCAGGGATTTCGTTAACTCATTTTTCTAATGCTATATGTTATTTGCCACGTCGCTATTGGGGGCTTTGCCACCACCCCTCATGGTGAACACCTTGAGATTGTTGTGTGAATTTCGCAAGTTCTATCTATGGTTACTTTTCAGTACTACAGAGGAAAAATTAGTTTTGCACCGTTATTTGTTAATAATGGTTCTGCCTCTCTGGTTGGGCGGGGAGGCTTTGCGGGGGAGGGGAGTTTGGACGGGACACTGTTTAGTTGCACTGGGACATCTCCACATGCACAGATTGACGATTGTGATAAGAATGCGAGGTCGATTTTCATTCAATACTCACTCACATTTCCCCTGTGGCTCAGATAGGACATAACGCTGGCCCCTCAGAAGTTGTTTTGGCTGCCTGGAATGTCCGCGGACTGAATAACACTCGAAAAAAAAGGCAGGTAACACAGTATCTACTACGTCACAAGGTGGATGTGGCTTTCTTACAAGAAACTCATCTGCCTCCCACCAATCAGTCGCGATTTGCTGCAAGCTGGGGCACACACAGATATTTTGCAAACTACAGCAGCTATGCAAGAGGCACTGCAATACTCATCCACAAGCGGCTTCCATTCCACATGAACTCAGTATTCTATGACAGCGAAGGTAGATATATTATTGTGCTTGGCGCCTTGTTGGGTTGCATATTGGCCTTAGTCTGTATATATGGCCCCAACATTGATTCCCTCGACTTTTATTACTCCCTGCTTTCCAAACTGGCACAGCTACCTAGGCCCAGTTCCCCTCTTATGAGGGGGTGACTTTAACATTGTCCAGGATTTATCGCAAGACACAACATCTAGTGCTCCAGATCGCAAACCACAGGCGAGAAAGGCACTGAGCTCGCTTTGCGAGCACTTCACCCTAGCTGACATTGGTAGGCAGCAAAATCCTCTCCGCACTGACTTCACTCACTACACCAGCTGTCATAACACGTGGACTAGACTAGATTATTGGCTGGTTTCCCCAGATTTAGTCAGCTAGTGGCAAACGGTCAAGACACTCCCACGTACTTTCTCAGACTACTCTCCAGTATTGTTGACTTTGAAGATACCACGCTCTGAGGGTTTTGAAAGACAGTGGAGGTTCCCAAGACGTGCGCTTGATGATGACATTTTTCAAGAGGAGCTGCGGGAGGATTACTTCATCCTCAACACTGGTTCAGTAGACACTGCAGCTATGCTGTGGGAGGGTTTTAAAGCCTACATGAGGGGAGTATGCATATCCAAAAACGCTGGTGTCTTACGAGATTTGCGCAACACATTAGCTCGGCTTGAGTGAGAATTAGATACATTAGACACTGCACAGCTTCAGACAACTAGCCCTGACCTAGACGAACATAGGCTTTCCCTGCTAGCAGAATTTAAAAACACAGCTGAGAGGGAAATACTCTACATGTGAAAATACCATAACGCTAAGGTGTACAGTGAGGGTGAGGGCGAGCGACCAGGCCGAATACTGACGCAAATGATTAGACCCCCCTATGCCAAGGCATACATCCCCAAGTTGAAGTCCACACTGGGACAACATATCACTGACCCACTGGACATCCAGGGGGAATTCCTTTCCTATTTTAAGACTTTAAACACCACTAAACTGGGCACAGATAAAACGGATCAAGAGAGTTATCTGTCTGAAGTAGCGCTGGTGTTCCTTGACAAGGTCCTGCAGGATTTTCTTGCTATTCCCATAACGGAGGACAGCATAGATGAAGCAATCTCAGCCTTGAAGAGTTCCTCCGCTCCGGGGCTCGAAGGATTCACAGCAGACTTTTATAAGGCCTACAAAGATTTGTTGATTCCCCAGCTCCTTGCCATGTATGCGGAAGCCCTTGAGGTACAGGTGTTGCCTCCTACCCTGCGTGAGACGGTCATTATTTTACTCTCCAAACCAGGCAAAGATCCTCTATTATGTGGCTCCTATCGTCTATTGTCACTTCTTAACCTAGACTACAAAATACTGGCAAAAGCTTTGGCGTGACGACTGTCTCTATTAATGGAGTCCATAATCTTCCTTGCCCAGTCTGGATTCATACCTCACCGATCAACTGCATTCAATCTACGCACTTTGTTTAACACATTACACAGAATCAACCCTGAGACCCCTGCGCCGGCCATCCTATTAGATACGGAAAAGGCATTTGATTCCCATGAATGGCCTTTCATTTTATCCATCATGCAGCGAATGGGAATGCCATTCGGTTTTATTGCCACGACTGCCCTGCTACATAGTCAACCGACGGCCCGGCTCCGACTGAACGGCACATTGTCCCCCTCCTTCGCACTGTCACGCGGCACCAGACAAGGTTGCCCGCTGTCATCACTATTGTTCATTTTAGCCATGGACCCTCTTATAAGGCACTTTCAAGAAAAACATTTGCACAGAGGATTGCAGTTTCATACAGGTCCGCTGTTAGTCTCATTATACGCTGATGGCACGGTTTTATATGTTCGCAATCCCCAGATTAACTTAGACCCCCTCATTCGGGAAATATTGCGTTTTGGTGAGTATTCCAGACTGGGAATCAGTTGGCACAAAGCGGTCTTTTTTTTTTATTCACTGCCAGTACGGTCCAATGGGACCTGGAGTTCCCTTTGGAGTGGAATACCGACGCGGTCAAATATTTGGGCGTTCATATACATCTTAACGTGGAGAAGATTATTCGTCATAATTACGAGACAGCCGTTGCTAAATTGGAAACACAGATTGAAAAATGACTTCAACTCCCACTGTCTATGGCAGGTCGAGTTTCCCTCATTAAAATGGTCGTACTGCCTACAATTTTATATTTATTTCAAAACATCCCTATCCACTCACAAAGATTTTTTTTGTAACTCTGCATTCCCATTTAATAAGACTGGTATGGGGTGGTAGACACCCTAGGGTAAGCTGGAGGGTGATGACGCTCCCCTGCGATACAGGTGGTTTCGGGGTACCCGATCTCAGACTATATTATTTAGCTGCACAGTGTAGTTTTGCACAGGCATGGTACCACCCTGATGCCAGAATCCCCTACCTCCGACCGGAATCAGACTTAGTCCTACCAGACACACTAGCGGCAATTTTGCCAAGGGGATTCCCCAGAGACCCCAATGATATCCAACCTGCCTCGACCACCAGTTGGGCTTCGGACCAATTGCACCTCATCACGCACACTCCACTACTCTATTCCTCAGATCTTCCACTCCCAAACCCTAAAATGATACCCATAACTAACAAAAAGCCACGAATCTGATATCGTTAAGATGGGTGACCTATTTCCAAACGTCATGCCTTTGACACTGATGATGAATCCCTCTTTCCTGACGCCACCTTCATGGACAGATTCGTCCTTTGGCGAATTCGCTCTGCCCTCCGGGCTGCCTTTCCAGACTACCCTCTGGAACTCTGTTCCTTCCCCCCACTTACCAAGGTGATTGGCAGCGAGAGAGGGGTGCACATTGTGAACCAGCTATATAGGTTGTGCACTGCTATGCCGGTCAATGAGGATAAACTGCACAAAGCCTGGATGAAGGACTTGGGTGGCCCGGTCTCGGACGAACAATGAGATGCCTTCTGTGCGGTCATGAACTAGATCTCCCTCAACAGCCGACACAAATTAATTCACTTTAAATTTCTTCGTGGGATGTACGTTACCCTGGCCAGACTCCATAGAATAGACCCTTCCAGATCACATCACTGCACCAGATGCCAGGCACTGAATGCCGATTTCACCCACCTTGCTTGGACCTGTCCAAACGTACAGGCATATTGGGTGGCCTTGCATGGGAAAGTGAGTGAAATGGTCAAGGTACCTATAACCCCATTGCCTGAGATTGCATTACTGGGATATGTTACACAGTTACCACAGGCTACACTCAGATTTGTTGCTATTAGTTTGCTCCTGGACAAAAGAGAAGTGGCGATCCACTGGGGTGGCAGGACAACGTCCTAAGTAAAGGGATGGCTAAAGAGCATGACATCTTGCTCTACGAACAGTGACATATATGCTACAACACTCCCCCCCACTTCAAGGCCCAAAGATATCTGGGGACCCTTCAGGGCGTATCTACAGGCCCAATAACTACCCCCCCCCCCACGCAAGCACACCATGGTATAGTTCCTGCGGGTGTGGGCTAGACTATTGCACGGCATATGGCACCACTCACTTCTTCGATACTATACTAATTCTGTTGCAACAGTTACAAAATGCCCAGACCATTTGTATGTAAACTACTGTTGTTGAACATGTGATTGAAACTGCTTGTGCATTAGTGAAATGGAGATTTGAGGAACTCGCTTTGGGGTGGCACACAATCACTGCAGCATTGTTGAATGTATAATGGGAGATGTATATTTAGATTGCATGTACTTACCATATTGGGTTTTTTTTCTTTTCCTTTACTTTTCTGGTCCCAGTGCACTGCTGTAACTGTAACCAAAAGCTAAATAAAGTGTTTTAAAAAAAAGTTACAGGAACGTTATAGTTAGGCTCAGATTTAACTCATACAAAACTATAGAAATTCAGCCGTTATAGCTAACTATAACTTATGCCCCTTCAAACGCACTGTGTAGGACCGCCCATATCACATCACACATGACATGGTCAGTGACATCACTGATGACATCCTCCAGTGATTGTGAGACTTTACGAATACTTTGTGAGTGTTTAAGATATAAACTAAGGTACTCCAGAAGTTAAATTAATATACTGTGTACTACTAACAAGTGATACTATTTCTAACATATATTAGGAGTAGCTGTGTGACTGTGTGTATTGATGTGTTTTATCTAGGAACCCGATTCAATATTGTGACTTTATGCCCCTATACGGCTACAATCAATAATATCCCTATAATGGCATAATAATCAGATCCATATTTCTGTAAATCGCCCCTGCGGCCCAAGGCATGGCAGAAGCTACTTCCATAGATTCCTAGAGAGCACACCGAGTTCTTTCGACACACCAAACCTCCAGCAACCTGGGAAAGCCCCACTTGCTTTGTTTTGATTTGTAATAGAACTCCTACGAGCACTGTAAGAACGGCCAGTTCTTAGTGACATCTTTATTGACGTCTTATGTCCAAACCTTACGTCAAACTCGGCACCTTTCAGGTACAAATATACCAACGTTGCCTTAAGCAAACACACAGTGGTGATTCTGGAGCAGAGCAGCTAATCTACTTTCCGAGAGCCCAGCAGAAGCGAGAAGCCCAAGGACGCTGCCCCTCCTCTTTGACGCGATGAGAAAGACGCTGTCTTTTCTCCTGCCGAGAAAATCCAGCTCCGGCGTTTCCAGCCTACCCTTGCGGGTGACTGGGATATCGGGTCCTGAGAGGGAGATACCAGACCTCCTACATTCTATTCCCAAGGTACAGTGCTGACTAAACCCTTAGAGAGAATTCTTGAACAGATCCTTGGCAACAAACCTACTTAACTTAAACTGCTACTTACTTACTCCTTCCCACGTATTAGGCTTAGGTCAGGTACACCGGGGTAGGCGTATATTAGAAGCACCAGTTGAGCACGTTAGCCTATGTATATATGTATATATGTTTTATCCATTTTAAAGTTTCTTATGGCTAAGAAACCATATCAATGCTTTTACAGTATTATTTCATAATACTCCTTTTACTGTACGTACTTTACTTCACAATAAGTATTGCAATTGTGGCAATTCATTTCTCTTGCATGAGAAGGAAGACTGCTCAATAAATAATACCTTTTATTGAAAACGCCCGTCTCTCTATTCTCTGCACCCTGGTGAAATTAAATATGCACAACTGACTGAGTGAAATAGCTGTCTATTGTTTCACACAACTCTAGAGATTGACTCTTATTCTGAGGGAGCAAAGTTGTCATGTTTATGCGGTTGTCGGAAGCTGAATCCCTTCTTGTCTGAGCCAGGGAAGCTGATCACTTCCTATTCAGTCAAGAAAGTTTCCAGTGACCTCTGAGCTAGCTGGCGCAAACCTAAATTAAGTCTAACATAGTCAGTAGAGACCTAGAAGACCTCAGTCCTACGTCTAAACTGCTGTTTATGTTATTCCAATGCGCAGGGCCTATAGGGAAAATAGGAACTACACTACAGTATCTTTGTGTAAGTGTGTGTCTGAGTGACTGTATGGGTGTGTGAGTGGGTGTGTAAGTGGCTGTATGGGTGAATAAGTGAGGGTGTGAGTAGCTGTATGTGTGAGTGAGGGGCTGTGTAAGTGGCTGTATTGGTCTGTGAGTCAGTAACTGTGCGAGTGGCTGTATGGATTGGTGAGTGGCTGTGTGAGTAGCTGTATGGAAGAGTGAGTGGATGTGCCAGTGACAGTACGATGAGGACTGCTGAGACAGACGGGGATCAAGAATCCAACTGCGATTGTGCAGCAGTCAGGAGCACTAGTATGCCCAAGCATATTAAGAGTTGCCGGTCTACCTCCCTTTTCGTGGTGGTGAGCCTGCCATGAAAATGGTGGCAGAGAGGCAACAAAGTGCCACTCCTGGATCTAAGGGTGCATGCGGGGCACATGTATTTCCCCGCTGGTTTTGCTCCCCCAGCATGGTGTGGCTTATATGCCACACGGTGCAGGAAGGTGCAGTTGGCGCCCTGAGAGCAATCATCTGCATGTTAGGATCTTCTGTGAGCCTAACTGACGGCTGCTGTCAGACCGCCTCAGGACCGCCCGCCGAACCAGGAATTTGCACATATTCTGGCAGACAGTCGCCCCACGGCTTGCACCATCTGCTCTATCGCCGTCAAATTCATAATAAGGCCCTGAGTATAGAATATGCTACTTTGCCTTTGCAATTACAAAAATGATAGCACTAGCCTATATCCCTCTCACAGAAGTTGCCAAACACTACAATTTACTAATACAAAATACTTTTCTACCAACAAAATGAAGACAGACTTAGTCCCTTAATAGACTATTTCGAAGACACTTGGGTTGGCAGACTACATCTATAACAGGCACCTTGGCACAGGAAACCAAACCAAACAATGCAGTGGAAAGATGGCACAATTTCTTCCAATCAACACTAGATAGAACTCAACCTACACTGTACAAATTTATGGAAGCATTACAAAAAGAACAAAGCTACCAACAGCTACCAATTGAGCAATCTGTTGGCCAAATTGCTCCTAAACGTAATTTAAAAAAACAAAAGAATAAACAACATGCTACAATTTAAAGTCAAACTCTTCATAAAAAACAAAGAAGCAGATTACTTATAAATCACAGCTAAAAGCATGTTATAAATTAAATAGAAAATCTACCAAACTCCTCAAAAACTATGACAAATCATTATGCCAACTCTTATTTTTTTTAAATACTAAATATACTATTTTATTAGATCAGTCAATTATTTAAAATCCAAATGTTAATAAAGGCTTATTTAAAAAGGAAGTAACCATCACCAACCAAGATAGTTGAAAACAAACTCAATCCATCACATAAAATAATTACAACACATACACCAAACAATTCTACATACCAATCAAATAATTTTGATATAAACATTATAATATCGCATTTCCTACCCAAAAAGAAAAGTAAGAAAGAAAACTTACTGTTCTGTAACTTCAGATCTTTCTTTATATACAAATAATAAAAAATTGTAATCAACCAAAAATCAGGTAAATGATATCCAAAAATACCCCCAAAAATTGCTAACATATAACAAATCCAAAAGAAATCTCTCAAACCTATCCAATATATGTAGGATCAATGAAAAACCTGAAAAAGTGTTTTAAAAAAAGAAACATTCCAAGAAACCTGAAAATAAAGGAAATCAAACTAAAATCCTTGGTTTATTATATACCAAAACTGATTTCCTTAAAAAAAATGTAAACTCCAAATACCGATAGGACACGTAGACAAAAACCTGTAAAGAAAATAAAGAAACTCACCCACAAAAAACATTACATTTTCAAAAATGCTTATACTTAACAGTTAATCATCAAAATATAACTAACATCACAAAATTGAAAATAACATAGTGATACATTAGTAAAATTGGGTCTGATGTTGATGGTGGTGGGCCCACCACTGACAGACATCCCTTCGGTCCCACCATCGGATTATGATTCCAGTGGTCGGACCACAAACTCTCGGAGGGAAGACTGCCTGCATGCACCAGGATATCAGATCCCAATGGGGCAGCAGTCAGATTCATAGTCCCTACATGAGGTGGTGCCGAGGCAGGCACTGCCATCAGGTTCATTATTCGCCTTTCCAACAGCCTTTTCAAGTAAAAATAATGTTAAAAATAGGTATATATAAATAGTTATGAAACGTAAAGATATTGTTAAGCAACCGAAAATAAAAGTTGAAAATGTGCAAATGCATATAAATTACATTTACATGTTTTTTATTTATTGAAAAATGAAAAAAATGAGTATTTACTTAACTTTATATAACTGGTTTTCACTTGAAGTATACAATAAATAAAATGGAAGAAAAAAATTAATAAAATTAGAAAATTGTGGGATGTCTTTATTTAAAAAAAACTGAAATTAATAATATTCTTTACAAACATACAAATAGCTATTTCTTTATATTGCTAATCAGCAACAATAGTAAAAAACACAGTGCATTTCTACTACAGGCAAATAAAAGTAAAACAAATGTTTTTTAAATAAAATTATATTATGAAATTATCAATCAATCATTCAGGGAATTTAAGCACACTACTCACCTGTGAGGGTCTTCCTGAAGGTTTGCAGAGTAGGGGAGCGTCTGATGTTGACTGGGAGCTCGTTCCAGGCCTTGGCTGTGATGTAGGACAATGCCCTTCCACCTGCTCTGGTTCTGCTAGGACGAGGTTGGCGGAGTGGAGGTTTCTGTTGGGTACGTGGAAAGAAACTCTTTCATTGAGGTATGTGGGTTCGATGTTGTGGAGGGATTTGTAGGTGCAGGTGAGTAGCTTGAAGGTTACTCTCTTCTAGACGGGGACCCAGCGGTGGTCTTGCAGGTTTAGGGTCATGTGCTCACATCGGGGGGTGCCGAGGATGTGTCTGGCCGTGGAGTTCTGGATGGTCTGAAGTTTGTGTAGCAGGGATATGTTGATTCCAGCATAGAAGGCATTTCCGTAGTCCAGTGCATGGGTGATGGTCTTCCTGGCTTCGGGGGATCCACTTAAAGGTCTTGCAGAGGATGCGGAGGAAGTTGAAGCAGGTGGAGGCGACGGCGTTCATCTAGTGAGTCATGGTGAGGGAGGAGTCGAGAATGATGCTAAGGTTTCGGGTGTGGTCCGTAGGGATGGGTGGGTTTCTGAGGGCGGAGGGCCACCAGGTGTTGTCCCAGGCGTGGGGGAATATCAGAGGACGAGGACCTCTGCCTTCACTGAGTTGAGCTTTAGGCAGCTGCTGTTCATCCAGGCTGCGACGTCTTTCTTGGTGACTTTGGCTGCGAAGGGAAAGAGAGAGATGGGATCATTGCTTTTCAGGTCCGTCGGGTCTGCTGAGGGTTTCTTGAGGAGGGGCTTGACCTCTGCCCATTTCCAGTCATCGGGGAAGATGCCGGATTAGAGGCTGACGTTGATGATGCGGTGGAGCTCGGGTGCTATGGCAGCAGCGGCTCTGTGGAAGATGTGCGGCGGGCAGAGGTCTTTGGGGGCTCCTGAGTGGGACCTCTTCATGGTCGTGGTGGTGTCTTTGGTGGTGACCGGTGTCCAGGTGGTGATGGTGGCTGGCTTTCATCGCCTGGAGGGTTGATTTCTGGAGACTGTTATCATAGAGGGCATTGACTTTCAGTTGGAAGTAGGGTTCAAGCTTGTTGCAGAGGTTCTGGGAGGGTGTGAAGTCCGTGGCTTGGCTGAGGGGGTTTGGTGAATTGCTGGATGATGTTGAAGAGTTCCTTCGAGTTGCTGGAGTTGGTGAGGATTGTGTTTCGGATGAAGGTCCTCTTAGTGGATCTTGTGAGTTGGTGGTATTCTGTCATGGTGTTCTTGTAGATGGTCTGGTCTTCGGTGGTTTTGCTGTTTCTCTATTGTTTTTTGAGACGTCTGCAGGAGCATTTAGCATCTTGGAGGTTGATGGTGAACCAGGTGGCCTCCAGGGGGCATTGTCTGTTGGGGTTGCGAAGGGGTGTACTCTTGTCTTCGCAGCTGGTGATCCAGCGGTGTAGAACCTTGGTTGCCGCATTGGCTCATAGAGAGCCGGTAGCATATGCCGATGTCATGACAGCGCCGCTTGCATGTTGATACCATGCACCATGTCGTGCATGGCAACTAATGCACACACAACAGCGCACCCTCCCATGGGCTAACAAGCCCTGGGGCCCTGTTTGTTGTCCCTTTCTGCCACGAAAAGCTCATCAGACAAGGCAGGTTGTATTCTGCACCGGTGCCCCAGACCACCACTTTCGCCACAGCTGCCCTGTTGGGATCCAGGATCATGGTGGTGGCGGCGGTCTTGTGTGAGACTGTTGGCGGTTTAACCACTAAACTAGCAATCAGCCCGTCAGGTCACTGATGTTGCGGTGGTCAGACTGCTACCGCGGGTACTGCGGTTTTCAGACCACCGTACTCGTAATAAGGCATAATAAATTTATATCATTATATTTTTTCCAATATTTTGTCCAAACACCAATATAACATACCATGGCAGGTAAGTCAGAGAGTTCTGGTGGGTATCTCACAGTAGGTTATTCTTTCCCTTTAGGCTCCAGGTCTTCCCACTGGCGATCAGATTCTTTCTTGACCTATGAAAACTATGAGGCTGTTTTTTCATGCCATCTCATGCTTATTTACTCTTCCTCTTGGTTGTGGTAATCAGGGCCATTGTTCCAGAATCAAGGTTTCATGACTTCCCTGATGGGCTGTCTGGATCCCTGTGACCAACCCACCTCTTCTGAATTGGCATAAAGGCCCAGACATTTTGGCATGAGTCTTCCTTTCCACCTCAGCCCAAGCAGAGTTTTAATATTTAATACCTATGATCTTGCACTCCTTCTCCCCCTCAAGCTTTCCAGCTTAGGCCATGAGGCGGCAGGACCACTATTGGTCTAAATTCAACTTTGAGGAGTGGAAAGCTGCTCTCAGCAAGTCTAGGCTTGAATTAGGCAACCATACTCCCTCGGCCGACTTTAGATTTTCTGATTGGATCAATAATTCTCTGAACCAGTTCCTCCCGGCGACATGGCACATATACATCCGACGAGGCAGAAAATCCCCATGGTTCAATTCCTATTTGTTGTCACTAAAGAAGGAATGCAATAGACTGGAGTAAAACATTGAGAAATTCTTACTATGAGATGAGAAAATAAGAGTATCCGAAGTCATTCTGAAATTAAAACCTCTCAAGCCTCTGACTACACTGCCAAAATAGATAAGCCCTCCAACTTGCCTAAAGAAATTTTTCAGATTCTGAAATCCCTTACTGAGCTTAGAGCAGACAGTTCTTTACCTGAACCGACAGTGGCATGCAGTAACAATCTGGCCTATCTCTTTATAAAAAAGATTACAGATATCTACTCATCCTTTTCCGATAGTGTGAAGGAGCTAGGCCTCTCCTCGAGATCGAAGTCCTTGGGGAGCCCTGAACAAGGCCTGTCTGTCTTCCCAAACATCATAGCAAGCCATCTTTCAGAACTATTTAGCTTGGTTAATTCAGGCTCACCCTTGGACCCTGCCCCTCTCCACATATTGGAACAAGGGTCAGAAAACATCTTTCCAGTCCTGTAGGACTCATTGAATCTGTCTTTAACCAGTGGGCTGGTTTCCTCTCAATGGAAATAAGCAGTGGCTAAGCCCCTGCTAAAAAGGCCAGCCTGGACCTGTTATGTCTGGGAAACTATAGTCCTATTTCCTTATTGCCGGGAGCATCTGCACTTCTGGACAACCATGTAAAACAACACCTTTCTCTTTTTCTGGAATCAAATAGAATTCTCTATCCCACCCAAATGGGTATTAGACCACAAAACAATACGGAAACTGCACTTTTAGCTGTGGTGGAGGAACTTGGACAGCTCCTAGACCAAGAGGGCTCCACAGCAGTGATTCTTTTGGACATACGTGCTGCATTTGACACTGTTGACCATGCAGTATTTACCCAGAGAATTGCAGATGTGGGCATAAAAGCTAGCATGCTAAACTGGCAAACGACCTTCCTCGAGGGTAGACCTTTTCAAGATCCTGATCAAACATGCCACTCAAACACTTACCCTTTGAAATGTGGGGTACCTCAGTGCTTGGCTCTAAGCCCTACCCTCTTCAATCTTTACTTGCGTCCCCTCACTGAAATCGTACAATCCTTTCAGTTGTCAATAGTCTCGTGGGTGGACGCTTCTCCCGAGAACATTGTTCAAACTCTCAACAACATGCACCCTGTTTAAAGGAAGTGGCTAACTGGACGGCAAGTTGTTGCCTCCACAGGGACAAATCTTAGATCATGCTACTGGCTAATAACTGATATTCACACGCCGATACACTGCCGGAGTGTCTAGGGAATACTCCCAGACCTTAAAGCCCAATAAAGAGCCTGGGTGTCTGGTTAGGCGACACCCTCATCATTGAATTCCAAGCCAAAAACCTTAAAGCAAGTTGTTATAGCATACTTAGGATAATCAAGAAAGTGCAGGATCTTCTTCCTCTCCTTTCCAGAAGGCTTATTATACATGCTTTGGTAATCTCTCGTCCAGACTATGAGAATACTCTGCTACATAATAGAAAGGCTACAGGTCATACAAAATGTGTCAGCTTTCCTCCTTTTAAACATCCTCAGGCATCAATCTGTAGAAAGGGCACAGGCAGACCTTTGCTGGCTCCCCATGGAACAGTGGGTGCAGTTCAAGGCCCTTTGTATTGCTCATAGGGAGTATTACAACAAAGGCCCCCAGCTTTTACAATCTCTGGTTGAACCCTACATCCCTGGGAGGGCTTTGAGTTTGGCTTTAGGGAGGGCACTCATTTGTGTATCCGTCCCCAAGTTATGGAACTTCTTGGTGATCAGATTGTGCTAAATGGATCAATTTTTAGAAAGGCTTTGTAAACCTGGCAGCTTATGAACTAGCTGTTCTTTGATCTGAATGCAGAAACAGTACGAGTTGTATTGGTTCTTCTAAGCTCTGGGAAGCCATGCGCTCTACAAATCCAACAGAATATAATAGAATAGTGCTATAGGATGAAATGTCACCTCTTTGTCTGGGTAAACTATCCTATGGAGAACATATGGGATCATTTGCTCTGGGGAAACAAGGGCATCCTTCATGCAAATGTAGAAGTCAACTACCCCCTAGACTAGAGTTCGAACTGTATCCCTCCCATGTGTTGATACTAACTTCCACAGTAAGGCTCCCCATTCATAGGACGCAAACCAGTTTGCTCATTCATGCTCATCCTCTCACTTACTGATGACCCCCCCCACCACCAGAACCAACTCCCACAGATGCATGACAACTGGATAGACAACTTCCTGCAGTTGAACACAGATAAGAGTGAATTACTGATCTTTGGCAACAGCAGTAACACATGGAACAACTCCTGGTGGCCATCAGACTTAGGAACGGCACCCACTCCCTCCAATACCAGAAACCGCAATATCATCATTGACAACAAGCTCACTATAAAATCACAGATCAACGCCATCTCTCTACCTGTTTCCTCAATCTGCACATGCTACGTAAGATATTCAAGTGGCTTCCCCTACACACGAGAAGCACCATGATACAAGCCTCATCACCAGCTGACTGGGTACGGAAATTCCCTCATTCTAGGAATCGTCGCACACCTCCTATAGAGTCTTCAGACCATACAGAACGCCACAACTAGACTCATCCTCAGCCTTCCCCGACGAACCCACATCACACTGTAGTGTAGTTCCTATTTTCCCAATAGGCCCTGCGCATTGGAATAACATAAACAGTAGTATCGACGTAGAAGTGCGGATCTTCCAGGCCTCTACTGACTATGCTAAACTTAATTGGGTTTGTTACCAACTAGCTCAGAGGTCACTAGAAACTTTCTTGACTAAATAGGAAGTGATCAGCTTCCCTGGCACAGACAAGAAGGGATTCAGTTTTCCAACAACCGTGCAACATGACAACTTTGCTCCTCAGATCAAGAGTCAATCTCTAGGGTCGTGTGAAACAATAGACAGTTATTTTACTCAGTCAGGTTGGTGCAGATTACTTTCACAATATGTAGAGAATAGAGAGACGGGCGTTGTCAATAAAAGGTAACATTTATTGAACAGTCTTTCCTCTCATACAAGAGAAATGAATTGCCTCAATTGCAAGATTTGTTATTATAAAAAGTATGTACAGTAAGATAAGTATTGCGAAATAATACTGTAAAAGCATTGATATGGTTTCTTAGCCATACAATGGTTTAAAATGAATAAAACATATATACATTCATATATATATTAGGCTAAAATACTCAACTGGTGCTTCTAACTACGCCTACCCCAGTGTACCTGACCTAAGCCTAATACTTGGGAGGGGAGTAAGTAAGTAGCTTTAAGTTAAGTTGGTTTTGCCAAGGTTTGCTTCTAGAATTCTCTCTCAAGGGTTTAGTCAACACCATACCTCTGGAATAGAATGATGTAGGTCTGGTATCTCCCTCAGGACTCGATATCCCAGTCACCCGCAAGGGTAGACCAGAAACGCCGGAGCTGGATTTCTCTGCAGGAGAAAGACAGCGTCTCTTCTTCAGCGCGTCGAGGAGGAGGAGGGGCAGCGTCCGTGGGCAGCTTGCATCTGCTGGGCTCTTTGCAGGGGACGGCTGTTCAGCTCCTAAGTTCACCACACCATTGTTCGCTTGTTAGCAGCGATAGCAGTA
Organism: Lissotriton vulgaris; assembly: GCF_964263255.1. NCBI lineage: Eukaryota > Metazoa > Chordata > Amphibia > Caudata > Salamandridae > Lissotriton > Lissotriton vulgaris. The sequence continues at coordinate 241,189 of NW_028246079.1, read as the reverse complement.
GCGATAGCAGCTATGGTATCATCAGCATGACAGCTTCTTCAGCAGCAGCGAGATAGCTGGCAGCATCAGCTTCAGCGAAACAACGGCAGACAGCAACACAGAAGCATTGATAGCTTCAGCACAGCGTTTGCTTAAGGCAACGTTGGTAATATTTATACCTGAAAGGTGCCTTGTTTGACGTAAGTTTTTGGACATAAGACGTCAATAAAGATGTCACTAGGAAGTGATCCTTTATCAGTGCTCATTAGAGTTCTATTACTAATCAAAACACAGCAAGCGAGGGTTTCCAGGTTTGCTGAGTTTTTATCTTGTTGAAGAACTCGGAGTGTTAATGTAGGAATCTCAGATAGTAACTTCTGCTATGTCATTGCACTAATTGGTTGCAAAGGAAGTGGCACAGAAAGCTATTCTGGAATGTGGCTCTGTTTGTGTGAGGCCAGAGACGAGTTTCTGAATATTGCATATGAACGGTTATGCCAATATAGGGAATAAATGGATTTATAGCCGAATAGGGGCATAAGGTCACAGTATCGATCAGGATCCTAGATTAGCACGCAACACCCACTCCACGAATTCATGTCCATCAAATTACTAAAACTAGAGCAATAAGATGCATGTGTAACATTGCCCACCCCAAAATACATATATGCATTTGAAATAGGCGTATTTGTCATACGTGAAAATTTAGGTACTGTACGTTTTTGAAGCATAGAAATCATTCAAAAATATAGCATATGAAATCAATGAACGATTATGCAAAAAGAATTACACATGAAATATCTCTGAAACAGAAGAAGGGCGAGATAATTTCATCACATATAAATGCATTGCAATAAAATGTGCTAGAGGCTGGTGTAAAGTTATTATGTCTCTAGATGTATTTAGAAATAGAAGTTGAAGCTTCTGTTCTCTATGAATAGTTTTACTTTAAGCAAAGAATTTTTTGTGCCAGAAAAAGGGTGAATATTAAAAGTGTTCAATTCAAAAGAATTATTGCTTGAACGGGGAAAATAGAGTCCCAACGCTTTTAGCAATTTTTGTTGTTCAAAACTGAAGGCCGAATTCAGAGTTCATGGGAACGCTGTGTGTCGGAATGCTTCTCCAAAGTTATTATTTCTGTTCGGGTGAGAACATCATATCCGACAGGCTCTCAAAGAATTGGTCTACAAAATCAGGTGACAGTTCGACCAAATTCGATAGTGCTGTAACTTGGCAGGTGTGAGAATGATTGCTGTCATCAAAGGCTGGATCAGCATTGCTCACAGAAGGTCGTACCTGGGTGATGTTGCTTTTGTCACTCGCTCCACTGTTACCACCTAGTCGTAGCACAGGAGTCTCAACGAATGCCGTCATCAGGATTGGTAGCCGCTGGGGAAAACACAATGCGTGAGCCGTTATCGGACTTAGCAAAGTATCGATATCCATTGGTACTGCTGATGGAAGTGAAAGACAGATGTCCAACACGCACTCATCTCCGCATAGCATACCTCATAGTACAGGTTAGATGCAGGATTGCCATATCGGTCTGAATGAAAGGAACCAGGTCATGTTTAGATCTCTCAGCCTGGCCAATCCAAGGACTCTAGTTATTCTGTCCCGGTAGCGGATTGCTAGGATTGTCTCTTCCATTCCCATAGGAGTCATGTCTGAGCTGTGGCTTGCCATAACGAAGCAGGAGGGTCAAAAATAAAATCCCTGCTACAAGTCCCAAAAATAGGGGTATGCCGCCAAAAACAGAGTGGACAAAATTTGGAACGATTCCCAGAATTGCTTGAAATGGTGTTAGCAGTCCCGTAAAAATCTTCTTAAATATGCCTGGGATGCCTGTGGCACTAGACATGTTAAGGAGTTGGCTAAGCATTTCTACGAAATGCACGGGGCAATTTGTTGATAAAAGGTCATGAACCTCCGTAGCTGTCCTTGCAACTAGGAGATCATTTATCTCTTTTGATGACGTTATGGGCACTGTTGTCTGTAAAAGCACAGATTTCATTTTGCTTAAAGTATCAATTCGTATAGAAGAGAAATGCAGACGAGGCCAGATGGGAGTCTCTGTGTCTCCAGGCCCGCTAGGGAACAATGCTTGCATACAGCATTTGACCGTGGATGTTACGCTTACGAGATAACTTCTCCCTGGAACAAGGCCACAACATCTGTTATCCGTTCTTAGAATGTAACTCCCATTCGAAAGTTGCATAAAGAAGGGCTCTATCTGCGTTGCAGGTGTGACAAGCTGGTGGCATGAAAGGCTGTTAGAATTACCTTCACAGGCTCCGTGTAAATTAATACCCTGGCACAAAAGTATACCGCTTAGTGAATGTTTACAGTTTTCACCACTAAGAAATACATTTTTGTCGCTGTCACTATAGCATGAATGTGTGTATGGTAATTTCCATGTTGATTTAACATAACCTTTACCCAATCGTTCATACTGGCCAGTAGGTATGTATTCAAGGCACTTTTTAAATCGGAAAGTTGTTATCGGAATAGTGATAATTCCGTGTATTATCCATTCAATGACAGGACTTTCTGACATTGTCAATAGTAATCTCTCAAGTTTTTCTATGCTCAGGATTGTATAGTCTGCTCCTTTCTGTGCCAAACTGATTTGTTTATCAGTAAGGTTAAAAATGGAAAATAATGACGTTGTGTTGATGAAACGCCAAGGCACATAGCCTGAACGAAGATTTTGCAGCGTCCAGACCAATTGTACAATAGAACGTAATTGAGATTGGCCATGCTGTAACATTAGCAAGTCTCTGTCTATTATGTCAAAGGCAGAAGATACAATATTGTCCAACGAATATATTCTGGAGGACAGAGTCATTAACCCATTGTCCACTACAGAAAGTGATTTCTCCAAATGAATATGATCAATTTCTCGTATTTTTTCAGCTGTTTCAATTTGTGTGACTTTCCAAGCCTCGTTGTACGCAGCATAGATGCTGGCCGCTATGAAACGCTTTTGACGCTGTTTGCGTGGTCCAAGAATGAAATCGCGCAAATCAGCACCATCTTTAAGTAAAGACAAGTGTTGCTTAATTTCAGCCAGTGTGGATGTTCCTAACCATTCGAGGCAGAGTTTCCCTACACTGTATGTTGTTACTATCCCTGGATGTTGTCTCTGGGAGTATCTAGGGTCTTGTCTGGCCATTTTTAACCCCTGTGTTTTATTCAGGAATCTATCTTGACAGTTGTTTGTGTCAGTAGGCCAGACTTTTTCCAATCAGGATGTGTTCTGTTAAAATGTAAAATTTTAGTTACGTCTATCTCAATATCTGTTGTTACATTTTCAGGTATTGGCTTAGGAATAGACGGTTTGTTAAGTTCTTTGATCTTAGCTAGGTCAAGACAAGATGTTTGGTGAATTGTGTCATTTAAAAACATCATTTGTTCTGGAATCATGCAGGTTCTGAATAGTGCTTCAAGGCCTTGTACCTGCCAATCTTTCGTACCCCAAATGGTTTTTGTTTCAATGTTATTTTTCCAATAATCAAAACCAAATGTCATCATTTTGTCATAAAATGCTTCTGAATATATTAATTTAGTGTTTGTCAGCATTGTTTTCATTCCTGTTTTATCTAACAGTTTGTAATAAAACGTTTCTGCATCACTGGTGTTAAACCCTGAGAAGTACTTGAATTTCTCAAAGAATGTCTTAGAACTGCTTTTAGGTGGTGTAGCACAATGTTCCCATTGATTATACTTAAAAACATTTCTAGGCTGTGCAGATTTATGCAAATAATGATCGCCATAATGTGTAAAACAGAATAACTGTTCATAACTAGACGAACCTTGTAAATAATCATGTTCTGTGAATCTAGCTGACATTACTAAATCAGACATCATGTCATTAATACTGTTAAAGTCCCAATCATCAGAGAATGTACTAGGTTTTACAAAGTCACTTAAGGAAACCTTCAGTTGATGAGGATACTTCAGGATTTCGACCGGACCATAGATCTCATAGTCAGTTTTCTCCCATACTACCCCACCAGGTATTGGAATGGCTGTGACATTTACTGTTGACAGTTCTCTTTTCTTCACGTGGGATGATCTGTGTGGTTTGAGGACTAGGTTGATGTTCTGACTTGCTGTGTCCATTGTACTATATTTTCCCTCAATGAATTTTCCCAAACAAAGTACCATGATGAGCCAAAGCAGGAGGAAAAATACACCTAGACCGAACCAGAACTCTAACCAAGGGGAAATAAGGTAGATTTCCTTTAGTTGATGAAAGAGTTCCGTTGCTTTTTCTTTAAAAGTCTTTTTTGTTTCTGGCATCACTTCGGGGTTACTTTGATCCTCGGAAAAGTTGTCGAAGTCGATGAAATAACCAGAGGCAGTTCTGTCAATTATTGGGATTGTTCTTTCAATCTGTCTCTCGGTAGCACTTTCTGATGCCACATTATTGTAGACTGGTGTTTCTTGACGAACTGTTTCAATCTGTGTCTCAAGAGGCACGAGTTCCTTCGCATTATTGCATAGTCCTTCTCTGTGCACTGCAGGCTGATCGAATGTGATTAGTCTTTCAGTTTGAACCTCTTGGATTGTTGCAAGTTTGGACATTCTGTTGTTTCTTGGGAGTCCACTGGGCCTACTGTTGATTATAGGCCACATGCTTGTGGTTTTACCAGGTCTATAGATACGACTCTGTTCTCCTTTCTACCAGCAAGGGGCGGTAATACTACTGATCTTGTTCCGGTGACTGCCAAGACAGGTACTGCTTTTCTGTAAGAAGGCCCAAATTCCTTCTTCACCGCGATTTTTTCTCTGACTAGATCACCAATCTTTGGAATCCAGACAGGCCTTGCTGGGGCTGTTGCTTGTGGTGCCTCGTCAGTGGTATCTGGCTGTTGCTTTAACTTTATGTTGCTTAAGGATTTTCTTGTTTCATTCAGTTCCTGTAAAACAGCCAAACGATCTTTGATGTCAAAGTCTGTATTCTTATCTTGTACCACTGATACCTGACTATCTAAGTCCTGAATTCTCTTCTAATTCCGAACAATAGTTCGTATGGGCTGAAACCTTTTAGAGATTTTCTTGGCAAATTGTTAAGACTGGTCTGGACACTTATTAAATGTTTGACCCACCCAGCGCCTGAACCTAATACCTTCGCTGTTATAGATCGCTTTATGTCTCGGTTTTTTCTTTCTACCACACTATTCCCTTCGGGGTGCGACGGACAAGAATACCGCAACCCAATTCCCATGCTGGCCATGGCCTCCCTGTAAGCTCGAGAGCTAAAAGCAGGACCCTGGTCAGAATGTATGTATTGTATGTATTGGCATTTATATAGCGCACTACTTACCCGTAGGGTCCCAAGGCGCTTCGACCGCTGCGAAACCCTTCCTGGCTTCCCTGAGAGATGGTCCCTTAATGGGTATCTCCAGGGTGAGACCAGGCATCCCCGGCGGTCTGGTGGGGCCGTTAGTGAAGATGAGGCAAGCTAATGCCCAGAGTTGCCGAGTGTGATCGCTGATCAGAGTGGGCACCGAGGCGAGAGAATTATCGAGTCCGCTGACCCTGGTCCAGAAACCTGCCGCGCCGGGAATCGAACCCTGGTCCCAGGCCGTCCTCTGCTCTCGGGTCTGCCGCCTCTAACCAGTGAGCCACACTACTTCACAGAATGGAACGTGGCAATTGCATATGTGCCGATAAATACTCGCGGATCTTTTATAACTGTTCTAGCGTCAGCCGAGCGCTGGAGGCCACATTTTTTAAGTGCGTTTAGCCTTAACGATTAATAGGACGCAGTATGGGGTGTAGACAGCGTTACGCTGTTTCTGATTGGTAGCCGGTAGCATGGTTCACTACTGCGATCCCTATTGCAGTTTTCACAGTTGTTTGCATATATTTGGTGTTGTACACTCATTCCCGGCCACCAGTATACTGATTGTAATTCAGTCAGGGATTCCTTGATCTCTCTGAGCCTAGGACCCAAACCCATGTGTGCGTCTGCTATTAAAAATATTCTCCTGTTCGTGTTTGGAATTACCCTATCCCCCACTCCAGGGATTCGAGCAAAAGGAACGGAGTTTGCATCGATTATGTATGCATAATTGAGTGGATAGTTCACGGGCAGTGCTGCACAGTCGCTTTTTACGGTCGTTTTTACTGCCAGCATGGTTTCCCCGTCTATGTATTTTTCTGTACGCTTTTTTGTGGCTACGGAAGCCGGTTTAGTTGCTTCCGCTGTGGCTGTATTAGCCAATGAATTCCCTGCAACGTGAACGCCATCACGTTGAAGACTCTGTGCGTGTATCACGTGAGTCTTTTGTAGTTCTTTCTGTAAAAGAGCTACCTGTTTCCAGAGCAATTTATGCTTTATTGTGGCACCTGTGTCATCTTTGTAATCGTTTTCAATCCAGCTCTGCAACTTATTATTGTAAGAGTTGACGCTTAAATGAGAATCACACACGATAAGTGTCGGGAATTCACGTTCTGCATTTTCGAGCGCCATCTTTAAAGATCTGATTTCAGCTCTCTGAGCCGAACAGTTTCTTACTGATTCAGTTTTTGTTACTTCCGGTCTGAATTTACCCCACAGCCAACGACCTTTAACGATCGCACAGGCTGCATCGTAGGATTTGCTCTCTACGTTGTAATGCTGTACAAATCTATCTGTATAGATTATACAGGCGTACTGTGGGAGAGGCAGAAGTTCGATTGGCAGAGGATATTCTTCTTCATATTCTAAATCATTCAGTTCTTCGAATTGCGGGGCGAAATAGTATTTCACATCTTCCGCTCCTAGAGAATCTACACACTGTATCCATTTCGGATCCAGTGACACTGTAGGCAGGTATACTGGGCTGAATAGCGCCTCGAAGGCGGATTCCGCTGTGAGGATATTAATCCTTTTGCCGTGTGCTAGTTCTCGTTCATTTGCTAATGCAATTTGCACTGCTTTCACAGTTCTTTCTGTGTGACTGAATGTTTTTTCTACTTGTGTGTACAAGTGAGATTTAATTGAAATTGGTACCTTTTCTCCCTCATTAGAGGTTAGGTACGTGAATCCGCATCCTCCTGGGATGACTCGGATTACAAGATCGCGTGTGTTGTCACGTGTATCTAATTTTGTTTTAGCTAACATGTCTGTTTGCAGTGATCTCAAAATTTCTGTGTGTTTTTGAGTCCAGGTGATTTGTTTAAAATCAGGTTTTATTAGTTTGTAGAGAGGTTTAACCCTCTCTGCGTAATTTAGAATGTAAGTTCTTCTGAAATTCAGAAAACCTAGTATGGATTGTAAATTCTTCAGCGTTTTTGGAACTTGGAGTACAGCGCACTTCTCTAAGAAGTTGTCCGCTAGGCTTTTCCCTTCACTTGATAATTCGTATCCTAAAAATAATACTGTCAGATGGGCAATTCGAGACTTTTTAAAGTTGAATTTGTAACCCTCGGCTGCGAACCCAAGTATAATGGTGTTCACTCTTTTCAAGTGAGTATCCAAGTCGTCGTCTGTGAGATAGATATCATCTACGTAAGATAATGCCTCATCATCATATATTTGTAGTAACTCTGTTACCCTAGCTGAGAATAGTCCTGGGCTGTTCTTGAACCCCTGTGGGAGTCGACAGAATTTTTTCTGCGACCCAAATGCTGAGAAAGCGGTCAAGTATCTGCTTTCTGGTGCAATGTTTTGACAAAAGAAACCATTAGATATGTCTAATGTCGTTTTATATTTTTTTCTAACTATGTTATTCATTAGGGCTGCACTATGCGTGTTTTGTACTGCAAAAGTTTTACAACATGCATTAAGGTGTCTGTAGTCCAAAACTAGACGATATGAATTGTCTGGTTTGGAGACAGGAAACAAAGGATTGTTCATTTGAGAGGTGCATGTTTCAATCACCCCCTGGTACTCAAGTTGATCTAAGATCTCCCTGACTTGTTTTTTAGCTTCTTGCTTAATGGGATACTGCCGTTGGGCAGTTGGTTCACTTTTTAAAAGGTGAGTCCTCATCCCATCCTACATGATTTTTATATAATGCCGGTGCCTGGGCTACTGCCCATTTCCTTGCATAAGTATATTTTTTGTGAATCGGAATGTGATTCGAGAAGGCAGGCATAATAATTTCTTCGCCACGAGGGCACTCCCTCACAAACTCTGGGGCCAATCTTTTTCAGCTAACAGAATATCGTAGCCTTTTGAGAGCTTATCCCAAAATAGACCCTTTATTTTCCTAGTCTTATCACCCTCTATACGCAATGTTATTTCGTATATCTTATGGGGCTCGCTAAGTCTGGTGTCGGCAGTTTCAACCTGAATGTATTCATTCGTGTCCACTGTCTCCAGATGACTCATCAAGATCTTGCGGGCTATACTGATTTCTGCTGCACTGTCTAACATTGTCTGTGCCCACTCCCCGTTTTTCAACTGTGTCCTCAGTATTCTCGGCATGGTTGATTACTCTAATACTGGCTACCTTCTTTTTTGGAAATTGAGATTTTTTACTCTGAGCAGGTTCCTTGTCTTTGGACTTGGTGTGCTCCCCTGGGTGTGACCGTCTTCTTCTTTCCGATTTTTGCGAAAAAGATCGAGAGGGACGTGTATCAATACTTTGATATCTATCAGGTTTTTTCAGATTATCCCTATTTCTAAGGTTATATCTTTTCTCAGAGGGCTCCCTCTGGGGAGACTGGTGTTCTCGAGTCAGAGTTCTTTCCCTCCGTCGAGGAGACCTTCCTCTGGACTGGAAAACTTTTTCCTTGGGAGTGGATTGTTTATTTCCATCCAAGCTCTTTTTAGGAGTGTTTGAATTATTTTTAATAAATAATTTTTCAGGATTTTCGAGCAGTTGGGGTTTTACTGGTTTCCCACCCAAGCTGTCTCTACCTAATTCTTCATAGCACTTTTCTATGATTCTGGCAAGCTCAACTGGCTGATCTGTTATATCTGTTTCCTTCAACTTCTGGCGGATCGCCACAGATGCTGCTTCTCCCTTTATATTGGCTAATAATATAGCCGAGACCTGCTTGAAGTCTTTCAGTAATTTCATACCAAGAGTTAAGGCGGGCTCTGGAACGTATTCATTCTGAATCTGTTTTAGCACTTCTGGTATTACCGCCATAGACGGTTTTTGTGTAAATGGAAGCAAAGACTGTACCCCAAGTGTCACAGTCCTCCACGTGTGGTGCGATTCCCATAGGAAGGCAGATGGTCAAGATTCTGTGTTTCTCGATAGGGGTAGTATCCGGAAATACTGCCTCTATTTGAGTGATTTTCTGTGCTAACCAGAAAGGGATTTGTTCCCGTTTTACGGGTGTTTTACCAAGACATGACTGTATGTTCTGTGGTGTAATTTTATTAGTGTTCCCCTGATGAGGGGTCAGCTGTGGTACATTAACAGCTGGTTGGACTGTTGCAGTCCGCATTACATATTGGACTAATTGCCTATGTATTTTAATTAATGTTTTTAGCTGTACTAACAGCTCTTCTTTTGACATTTTTGCAATGTCCGTATGTGGTGTGTAGCTGGCTAGAACCGGCCATGTTGAACCTGGTCTACCTAGTGGACCGAGCCTGGTAATATGATCATTATGTTTTAGGGCGCCATTAAACCAGAGCAGGTGCTCTTGGAATTTTAGTGGGATTTCAGTCTCCTCGAAAGGAGCGTACTCTTCCGGTGGTTTCTCTATTTTGTAATAGTGAAACTCTTTTGTTCTAGCGTTTGCCGCTGGAAAGTTTATCCATGAATAGAATACCTCTGTCTGCCGATATTCGTGTGCCTCTATCACGAAAATTACTGTACCACCTTGTGGTGTCAGTCCGTTTTCTATAAGTTTTAAAGTTATAGATTTTCTTAAATGTACCGGGATGATAATTGCATCCGGGTCAGTGTCGTCGGGACCCTGCTGAGTCGCATCTGCTGCGGCCCCAGTGGTTCCGTTTTCTCCTGGCATTGTATAAATGCAAGGTTTGCAGAGTAGGTTTCCAAGGAGACAAAGATTAGGTGCACAATATTTTGGAACACTGTATCCTTCAACGTTGAATAAACCAGAGCTTTACATAGGAATCTCTTCCTACTGAGTTCGGGCGGATTTTAACCTTTCACCCACTCCAGACGTCTATTGGAGTATTTACGGGAAAAAGGGGTCTGTGTGAAATATGTACGACTGAGTTACTCTAACGTCTTGCGTTAGTTTATCGCCTTACCAAACATTTGGGCGCCATGTAGTGTAGTTCCTATTTTCCCAATAGGCCCTGCGCATTGGAATAACATAAACAGTAGTATCGACGTAGAAGTGCGGATCTTCCAGGCCTCTACTGACTATGCTAAACTTAATTGGGTTTGTTACCAACTAGCTCAGAGGTCACTGGAAACTTTCTTGACTGGATAGGAAGTGATCAGCTTCCCTGGCACAGACAAGAAGGGATTCAGTTTTCCAACAACCGTGCAACATGACAACTTTGCTCCTCAGATCAAGAGTCAATCTCTAGGGTTGTGTGAAACAATAGACAGTTATTTTACTCAGTCAGGTTGGTGCAGATTACTTTCACAATATGTAGAGAATAGAGAGACGGGCTTTGTCAATAAAAGGTAACATTTATTGAACAGTCTTTCTTCTCATACAAGAGAAATGAATTGCCACAATTGCAAGACTTGTTATTATAAAAAGTACGTACAGTAAGATAAGTATTGCGAAATAATACTGTAAAAGCATTGATATGGTTTCTTAGCCATACAATGGTTTAAAATGAATAAAACATATATATATTCATATATATATTAGGCTAAAATACTCAACTGGTGCTTCTAACTACGCCTACCCCAGTGTACCTGACCTAAGCCTAATACTTGGGAGGGGAGTAAGTAAGTAGCTTTAAGTTAAGTTGGTTTTGCCAAGGTTTGCTTCAAGAATTCTCTCTCAAGAGTTTAGTCAACACCATACCTCTGGAATAGAATGATGGAGGTCTGGTATCTCCCTCAGGACTCGATATCCCAGTCACCCGCAAGGGTAGACCAGAAACGCCGGAGCTGGATTTCTCTGCAGGAGAAAGACAGCGTCTCTTCTTCAGCGCGTCGAGGAGGAGGAGAGGCAGCGTCCGCGGGCAGCTTGCATCTGCTGGGCTCTTTGCAGGGGACGGCTGTTCAGCTCCTAAGTTCACCACACCATCGTTCGCTTGTTAGCAGCGATAGCAGTAGCAATAGCAGCTATGGTATCATCAGCATGACAGCTTCTTCAGCAGCAGCGAGATAGCTGGCAGCATCAGCTTCAGCGAAACAACGGCAGACAGCAACACAGAAGCATTGATAGCTTCAGCACAGCGTTTGCTTAAGGCAACGTTGGTAATATTTATACCTGAAAGGTGCCTTGTTTGACGTAAGTTTTTGGACATAAGACGTCAATAAAGATGTCACTAGGAAGTGATCGTTTATCAGTGCTCATTAGAGTTCTATTACTAATCAAAACACAGCAAGCGGGGGTTTCCAGGTTTGCTGAGTTTTTATCTTGTTGAAGAACTCGGAGTGTTAATCTAGGAATCTCAGATAGTAACTTCTGCTATGTCATTGCTCTAATTGGTTGCAAAGGAAGTGGCAGAGAAAGCTATTCTGGAATGTGGCTCTGTTCGTGTGAGGCCAGAGACTAGTTTCTGAATATTGTTATATTATGTTATGTTATGTTAATAACATTTATTAGGCGCAACAGCTGCCCCAGCGAAGGGGCGTCCTGGCGCCTGATCACATGTACAACACAACAGATCAAAGCAGAGAAGTGGGGACATTAGATAGCAGAGATGAACAGGTGGGTTTTGATGGCCCGTCTGAAGAGAGTCAAGCTGTTGAGGGCGCGAATGTGTACAGGAAGGGAATTCCATAGATCCGCCGCCAGAACACGGAAGGAACGTCCTCCCATCCTGCTAAGCCTGAACCTAGGCTTGTTCGCCAGATGCTGAGCTTCGGATCTGAGGGACCGCGTGGGGACATACGAAGAAATAAGGCCCGTCAAAGCCGGGGGAGAAGAAAGCTTCAGAATCTTGAATGTCAGACAGAGAGCCTTAAATTTGATTCTCTGTCTGACCGGAAGCCAGTGCAGAGAAGCCAGGACAGGAGAGACAGAACATCGTCTCAGAAGACCTACAATGGCCCGTGCAGCAGCGTTCTGCACCCTCTGAAGCCTAGTCGCCTCAGCCTGGTTGACTCCAAGGAGCAAGGCACTCCCGTAGTCTATCCGGGAGAGGATAGAGGCCTGAACCACCAGTTGTCGCGTGGGAGGGTCGAAAAATTTGAGGACTGGCCTGAGTCCTCGCAGAATACCATAGCAGGTAGCTGCTGTCTTCTTTGTGTGGCTGGTAAAAGAAAGGTTGGAATCCAGCCATACCCCCAGATTTTTGACTTCGGCCACTGGAATGGGCATCGCCCCCAATTCGAGAGGCCACCACTGGTCTCCCCAGAGTTCCGCCTGCTTCCCTACAATCAGGACCTCGGTTTTCTTGGCATTAAGCTGTAGGCAGTTGTTACGCATCCAGGTAGCCACAGCTATGAGTCCTGCCCGGAATCTGGGCGCAGTCACCTCAGGGTCCCCACTGAGTGTCACCGCCAGCTGCGTGTCATCGGCATACGATGTCATAGTAAGGCCATATTGCCTGACGACGGCAGCCAGCGGTTTCACATACAAGTTAAATAATGTGGGGCTAAGGGCAGAGCCCTGAGGGACTCCCAGTTCCAGAGAATGGTACGAGGACTGGCCAGGTGGAATGGCTACTTTAAAAAACCGGTCCGAGAGGAATGAGCGGAACCACTGAAAAGCCTTCCCTACGATCCCCACTTCCTCCAGACGCCGCAGCAAGATGTCATGAGACACCGTGTCAAACGCGGCGCTCAGGTCTAACAATAGGAGCGCCGCGGTCTGCCCCGCATCTAGCACTGACCGCAAATGCTCGATCATAAAGAGCAGAGCAGTTTCAGTGCTGTGTTGAGCGCGAAACCCATTTTGACTCTCGTCAAGAATGTTATTACGCGAGAGGTGGGCAGACAGAATGGTGTTCACGTGCGCCTCTATGACCTTGGCGGTCCAAGGCAGGAGGGAGATGGGCCGATAGTTCTCCGGGAGCAAGGGGTCAGAATTGGATTTCTTCAAAATGGGCTTGACCACAGCTTGCTTCCAGGATGGCGGGACCATGCCCCCACTGAGGGAAAGATTGATCAACTCCAAAATGGGCTCACGACAGAGAGGCGGGAGGGAGGCGAAAAGCTCCGGCTTCAGAGGGTCTAAGGGGGAGCCTGATTTAATTTTGAGGCTCAGAGTGTCGAATACCTCATTAGACATGGTCGGCAGGGTTGACAGGGTTTCGGACACCAAGACCTCTACATCGCTAAGAGCATCCCCGGGGGCAGCTGGTGTGAATCCTCGATAGATTTTCTGCACTTTCTCCACGAAAAAGGATGCCAAGCTTTCACAGTGCGAGTCCGTACAGATTTCTTGCGAGGTGGCCCGTTTCCCCATCAGGTCTTTAAGTACCTTGAAGATTAATTTAGAGGGGTTGGGGCTGTTGGAGAACTCAGCTGCATAGTATGCGGCCCGGGTTTGACAAATAGCTCTGTGGTAGGACTTAAGCTGGGCAAAGTACAACGATTTTAACGTGGGATCAAAAGCTTTCCTCCAGGCCCTCTCAGCTTGCCGGCAGGTTCTCTTGAGGTCGGCAAGAGTCTCATTGTACCAAGGGCTACGATTTTTAGCGTGACATTTTGCCCAACGCAAAGGTATGAGAGAGTCGAGGGCAGTAAGAACCCAGTTGCAGAACTGTTCATAGCCCTGTTCTACATTCTGCAGTTTGCCTAGGGGTTGTGCCTCCAATATCCTGACAAACTCCTCCAGCTTAAGTTTACGCCAATTGCGTTTTAAACTCTGTTTATCTACAGGTTTCAGTTGTGGAGTGTCAAGGGGACATGACACTTTAACCAGCAGATGGTCAGTCCAACCCACCACCATCGGGTCAGCTGATCTAGCCCGAACTAAGGTGGTAAAAAAGGGGTCTAATATGTGTCCTCCTATGTGGGTGGGGGAGGCGACTAGTTGGTCAAGTTGCAACGCTTCTAAGTCCGCCAGCAGGGAGCTGATGGAAGGAGATGACGACTGGTCCAGATGTATATTTAAGTCACCTACTATATTGAAGTTAGAGCATGTTGCGGTCAAAGAGCTGACTACATCCACAAGGGCAGCCTTGAAGGCGGTGTCATTCCCAGGTGGACGGTAGATAAGCACACCGCTGAAGGTGAATTGATGACTGACCTTTACCTTAAACGATGCGCTTTCACACATAGGGAGGTCCAAAGCCTTCCACTCAACCAAGAAACAAGATTTAGTCGCCATGGCTATACCACCTCCCCTAGTCGAGCGGTTCAAGATAGACACCGTATAGGTAGAGGGGAAAGCCAGGTTAATGATGGCAGTGTCCGCGTCCTGTAACCAAGTTTCGGTCAGGAAGATGATATCGGGAAGGTCCGTATCAATCATATCCCGTAGTGACTGATGGTGTTTGACCAAAGATCTTACATTCAAACTCCATATGTTAAGTGCTTGTCCGGTCCATTCCGTATGGGTACCACGGACAGTCCTGCTAACTGGACGAACTCCAATGGGAGAGGCCAGTGAGAAGAAACCGCAGGCACACTCATATGGTCCTGAAAGAGGGGGTAAAGGGTCATGATTACAAACCCGAAGACTATCTTTTATTGAGATGATAGCAGCGCGATCGTACCTAAGCGCCGCCATGTTAAACAGGCTGCTAATAAGGGAGGAAGCCAGAGTCCATAGCCCGCACCCGCTACCTCGACGCGTACGAGCGCAGACGGGCAGGACTCTGGCACGACGGGCAGGACTCTGGCACTTGAACGGTTATGCCAATATAGGGAATAAATGGATTTATAGCCGAATAGGGGCATAAGGTCACAGTATCGATCAGGATCCTAGATTAGCATGCAACAACACCCCACCTCAGTAAACTCCACTGGCTCCCTGTACAAAAGAGATGCCAATTCAAGCTTCTGACCCATACACACAAGGCTCTACACAAGCAAGGACCTCCCTACATTAACCACCACATGAACTTCCACTACGCTCCGACTCCCTTTCACTTGCCCATACTCCCTGCATATACCGAACCAGAAGTGGAGGAAGCTCCTTGTCCACCATTGCAGCAAAGACCTGCAACAGCCTCCCCACACACCTCCAAACCATCACCTCATTACGGAATTCCCAATGGCCCTCAAAACCTGGCCATTCGAATAAGCCTCTGGGACCTGAAACGCCTGGATTCCCTATTGGGTGATTAGCCAAGCATTATGAATCCTGATTGATTGATTGATTTGGCACTGTTGTCCCCCACCACAAAGCTACGCAGAATACCGTTGAGCACGCAAGAGGTGTTTGGAGCCCCTGTGGTCACCTCAACATTGCTGCCACTATTGTATTCTGATCTCAAGAGTCCTAAGCTGGCCTTCATCTCTCCCAAGGCCAGTCTCTTTTCTTACAGTGCAAGTTTCTTCTTCTCTAGTGCTTGCCTTTCACTGAGCTCCAACTGGCAGATGGGAGTTCTGAAGAGCTTGTGCTGGCAGAGCTGACTTCAATTTCAACCCTGGCAGGAGGAGCTTCGCGGGCGACCAAGATGGCCGCGTAATCTCGGAGCTCCGCGGACCCTCCGACCCTCCGCAAATATCCTGCTGAGAATCCTGCTCCACGTTAGTGGATTCCGATTGGTGAGAGGTCGCGGACGCAGGAACTGCTTTCCGCTTTCAAATCCGTTGCTCCTAGACGAAGTTACGTCGAGCTGAACTTCGTGCCAGTGATGCGCCATTGTCTCATGGGTGGCTGCTGTTCGTACCGACGCTCCGCATGATTGAAATGCGAAGTGGACATCTTCGGTCCCTGCTGGCGAAGTGCATGTAGCTGCGGAGTCGCCTGCTATCGGCCTGGTTTGTTTGCTGGCTTCGCCTCTGTTCTGCACATCTGCTTCCTTGTCCGGGCAGCGTAGCCCTTTGTTCTCCTTGGGTCCATCATGGCCGGCAGAGGGGACCCCGACAAGACGTCGAACAGAGGCGTTCGTATGACGACTCAGACGCAGTTGAATAAGATTGACCTGTGTGCCCAGCAGCGGACCTCGCCCACTGTGGTGATCTCCTCTAAGGACTCGCAACGTGCGGGCTCGCCTGATGGTTCTGAGCCTACTTTGAGTGAAGTTATGGGGGCCATCGCGGGCATTCGGACTGAAATGCATGAGCAACATGAGGTCCTGACTCATAAGGTGGACACTCTGGCCGTGGATCTCAACCTGATCAGGGCCGACTTGGGAAAGACCAACGATCGGGTGAAATCCCTTGATATCAAGACCTCCAGTTTGACTACCGATGTTTCGGACCTGCAAGCAGAGGTCCGGACCCTAAGATCGGTCAACGACCAATTCTCCAGAAGGCTGGAGGATTTTGAAGGGCGTGCAAGGCGGCAGAATGTTCGCATTATTGGTATTCCGGAGGGAGCGGAGGAGGCGGCAGCGGACCTTTTTGTGGAAGATTTGATACAGACTCATCTCGCACCATCTGGCCTGAGTAACTTCTTTTCTGTGGAACGGGCCCATCGACTACCTGGCGGCCCTCCGAAGTCGGGTGTTGCACCTAGACCCATCATTGCCCGGCTCTTCAACTTTAGAGACCGGGATGTGATCCTTCAAGCCTCCAGGAGACATGGGCCGCTCAAATTTCAGAACTCTGAGGTGCACTTTTACCCAGACTTCACCAGGGCCGTTCAGAGACAGCGTCAGAGCTTTGCAGGGGTGAAACGGCGCCTAAGAGACATGGGTTTTAAATACTCCATGCTATTCCCTGCTAAACTACGGATTGAGTACGAGGGCCGAGCTCTGTTCTTCGATGTGCCAGAGAATGTGAGCGATTGGCTGGACACTTTGCCGCAACGCCGGGAAGAACACGATGAACAATCCGGTGGCGCAACTGGTGGCTCTGATCTCTAGGACTGGGTTCTGCTGTGCCAAATATGGCGGTTGGTGTCCCTGATGTCTGTGACTGCTAATACCAATGCTTTTTCGGTTTTGATATTTCTCCTGTTTTTACATGGAGGGTGGCGGGAGGGGATTGCAGAGATTCCTTACTCCTCTAGGGTCTTTTTGTAGATTAGTTTATGGGGTGACAGGCACACTGCTGGATTGTGGGGGCTTTTAGTCTGCTGCAGGGGTGCAGGGCGGGGGGTGGTGGTGGGGAAGTTTGTTTGTTTACTCTTTCTTTTCTCTTTCTATCTCTTAGGCAATGGGTTGTATATATTGATCAGTTTCACTTGTTGTTAAGGCTTGCTGGGGTTGGGTGGGGCCAGGGTCACGATGATGGGGGGTAGGAAACTACGAGTTCTCAGTTGGAATGTTAACGGGTTGGGTGACCGTATTAAGAGAGGAGTTGTGATTCAACTGATTAAACGTCATATGCCAGATGTCGTTCTCCTGCAGGAGACACATCTGGTTGGAAATACGTGTAAAGCGCTTAATCGTAAAGGGTACAAAATGGTGGCCCATTCGGGGTTCTCCTCAGGATCTCGGGGGCGGGTGTTCTTGTCCGTGCATCCCTTCCGCTTGAGGTCAACACCACTGTGATCGATGAGAGGGGGCGGTACGCCGCAGTGGCGGGTCGATGGGAAGGGCGTGCCCTGACATTACTTTCAGTTTACGTTCCCCCGGGCCTACAGTCTAGCACTTTCCAGGACCTCGGTGGCGCCATTTTGAATTTGCCTGCTGGATTGCTGATAGTGGGGGGTGATTTCAACTCGGTTTGCTCCGGCTCCTTGGACTGCCATCCGCCTAGAGACCTCCATGGCTCCCAATTGTGGCTGCCATCTTTCCTCGAGACGTTGGGACTGGTGGATAGTTGGCGGCTTTTGCATCCCACGCAAAGTCATTACTCCTTCCACTCTGGCGCCCATGGTAGTCTTTCTAGGATCGATTACGTTCTTACATTGGCTGCTCATGCGCCTGCTGTTTCTGAGGCTCGTTTTCTGGCGCGGGGTGTTTCTGATCATTCCCCGCTGTGGGTCTCTTTCGACTTTGACATTGTCATATCGGAACGACTGGCGGTTGTTAACCTGTGGTATTTCCGTAATCCCAAGACTCGTAATCTCCTAGCTAAGGCCATCGATCTCTATTTTACTGAAAACGAGGGATCGGTTGCGTCGGCCGCAACTTTATGGGAGGCGTTTAAGACAGTTTTGAGGGGCGAGGCTTTTGCTCTTATAGCGGAAGCCGGTAGAGTTAGGGATGCTGATTTACTACGCATTGAGGAGGAGATCATGGAGATTGACTCCCAATTGGGGGCTGATCCCGATTCTGCTCTCTTACATGACCTCTCCCTCAAACAGTCGGAGTACCGTGACCTTGCTACAAACGCTGCCCTCGCCTTAGCTAAAGAACAGCAGGGTCGGATATACGACATCGTCGACAAGGCCGGGAAGTTGCTGGCCTGGCTGGATAGGAGAGAGATGGCTAGCCGTGTTGTACCCGAGATATTGGGGGAGGACGGAGTTGTCGTCACTGATCCAAGTGCCATAGCCGAGTCTTTCGCTGACTACTTTCGAGGCATCTACACCTCTGCCTCGGACCGGTCTGAGACCGATTCGACAGTGTTTCTTTCGGCTGTCGATCTTCCGTGCCTGTCGGACGAGGAGCGCGGCGACCTGGACAGGGACATCTCTGTGGATGAGGTCGCACTTGCGATCCGCTCACTGCGATCAGGCAAGGCGCCTGGTCCCAATGGTATCCCAGTTGAGTTATATAAGATCAGGCCGGATGTGGTTTCCCCACACCTGCGTAAAATGTTTCTGGAAGCGCGGGAGAATGGCCTACTTCCCCTTGACCAGAGGTTGGCCACTATTGTGGTCATCCATAAGGAAGGGAAGCCGAGAGATTTGTGTCGGTCATACCGTCCCATTTCTCTCCTGAATGCTGAGCCTAAGATTCTCGCCAAGATACTCGCTAATCGCCTGGTTGGTGTTATCGGCGACTTAGTGCATCCGGACCAGTCGGCCTTTATTCCACACCGCAACACTGCCCTTAACTTGCATAGACTCCACGGCGCCCTGGCTAGGGCCCACACCCTTGAGGAGCCGGCAGTCCTTGCGTCCTTGGACGCCACGATGGCTTTCGACTCACTCGAATGGGGTTACCTTTGGGCGGTGTTGGCGAAGCTCGGTTTTGGCCCGGTGTTTGTGGGATGGGTGAAGCTTTTGTACGCTGACCCACTGGCCAACGTTGTCGTCAATGGCCGTATCTCGGCGACTTTTGCCCTCCACAGGGGCACCAGGCAGGGTTGCCCCTTGTCGCCTCTTTTGTTTGCGCTCGCTCTTGAGCCACTCGCAGCCTTGTTACGGACACACCCGGATCTACATGGTATCAGCTGGGCCCCTGGCTTCGAGGACAGAGTCTCCCTTTATGCGGATGATATTCTGCTTTACCTCACTTCCCCCTGCAAGTCACTTATTGTGGCATGTGATGTACTTAGACTTTTTGGCCAGTATTCTGGCCTCGTTATTAACTGGGCCAAGTCTTCCCTCTATGTACTGAAAGGGGACACACCGCGCCTCCCTAGATGCTGCGGCATCCAGGTAGCCGGCCAGGGCTTTAAATACTTGGGGATTTATATCTCTGGTAATGCGAAGGCGCGCTATGAACACAATCTGCTTCCCCCTCTTCTCCGCCTCCGGCGAGACGTGGAGGGTTGGCGCAAACTTCCGCATTCCTTACTCGGGCGCGCGGCATTATTTAAGATGATGTCTTTGCCCAGGTTCTTGTACTCCCTGCAGAACACCCAAGATCCGGTTCCCGCCAGATACTTCCGGGAGATCGAGGGCCTTCAACGTGCCCTGCTCTGGGATGGCCGACCCCGCATCGCTATCACGAAGCTCACGCTTCCGTGGTACGACGGGGGTATAGCGCTTCCGGACGTGCGTAGATACTACTGGGCCTCCCAATTGGCGGCCATCAATCACGGTTTCTATGGTCCGGAAAATAACCCTGGATACGCGATGGATAAGTGGCTTTTGAGTGGCGGCAATTATTACAGGGCGCTTTATTCGAGGTCTCTGGACAGGCGGATGTCGGGCCCTACGAGAACGGCGGTCCATATTTGGAGGGCAATCACCAAGGCTCAGGGCTGGCAAGGCAGGCTGACTAGACTCACCCCGTTGTACGATTCAGACATTTTGGGCAAGTTATGGCACACCAAAGGGTTTGATAAGTGGGACCTTATAGGCATTTCCAGGGTGGATGATATGGTATCGAAAGGTGAGATCAAGACCTTCTCCCAGCTGCAGGCTGAATACCAGCTGGGTACCTCAGAGTCTTTCCGGTATGCCCAAGTGGACACGCATTGCTTTCTGCTAAACCAGATGAGGGGGCGATTCCAGAAAGCTCCCCGTTGGAAGACAGGGTGCTGGACGGCCATATGCCTGACAGTGCCATCTCACTGTCTTATAAGAAACTTATTAATGTTCGCACTGACCTCCTCCTGGGTGTGCGGGATCAGTGGGTGCGTGACGGATTGGAAATCGACGATGAGGATTGGCAGAGTGCAGTTTCTTCCCCTAAGGAGGTCGCCATCTCTTCCTGTCTCAGGCTGGTGCAGCTCAAAATCCTGCATAGAGTGTACGTGACTGGCCCCCGGTTTGTGCATATGGGCTACTCGGTCGATGGGCTTTGTCGCCGCGGCTGCGGTGCCCTTGCCACTTTTATGCACATTCTCTGGGAATGCCCCGCCATAGCCTCCTACTGGAGGCGAGTGCACCGGATTATGGATGAAGTGACTGGGGTGGTAGCGAATGCGGAAGCTAGGAGATGCCTCCTCAACATTTGGGGACCGACGGACCACAATGTGGCTCAGACGCAGTGGGTGACCCTTGGCAACATGGTGGCTAAACGTGATATCGCTCAGAAGTGGGGGGCTTCGGTAGCTCCAATGGTGGTGCAATGGAAAGCCAACATGGATTGGTGTATGTTCAGGGAAAAGACGGTCTATGTTGCCAGGGGTAAGCCCAAAAAATGGTTGAAGGTGTGGGGAGCCTGGAATGCCTATAGGGGAGACATTTGTGTACCCCTGGAACCTGTCTCATTAGAGGAACATTTGTTGCCATAGCCTGTGACACCAACTGTGATACGTTAAAAAATTTTATCCTGTGTTCTCTTCTTCCCCCCCCTTATCCTGATCTATTCTCCTGTTTCCGTGCTTGTGTTCCCACTGCTCCCCCCCCCTGCCCCGCTGCCAACACTTCACTGGTTTTTTCTACCCCATTGCCACTCTTTCTGCGCCTTTCTGGCGCCTTTTTCTTCTTCTCTCTCTATGTTCCTTTTCGAAACAAAATAATAAAATCAACCTTCATTGTACTGTGACATTGATTCTTGCACTATCGCTCTATTGTTTACATGTGCTGCCTTGCCTCTGGGATGTCAGGCTGAATAGCTGTGTGCCCTTTTCAAATAAAGGTTTTAAAAATTTAAAAAAAAAAAAAATTTCAACCCTGGTTCCTTCATCCTCTGAGGCTGCCTCCACTGGGTTCATTCTCAGAGGGAATCTTTGCTTGGCTGGATTCTTCACAGGCCTTGAATCCCCTGTCATAATCTGCATTCCTGGCATTCTGGTCCAACTTCAATTTCTTTCTCTGCACTGGGCCTTCATCTCCACAACTGTGAGAGATGTCAGGGTAGCAATATCCAACTCCATGATACTTACGGCCACTCTCGAGCTGAAAAGCGCATTACTGTCCTGTGGCGTGGGTGAAGTCTGTGGAGCCTGCTCTCAGCAGGGGTGCCATCCTGTGTGAGTAGCGATTAAGAAGAGGAGAGGAGGGACTACCCTTCAAAGCTTGCCCTGCAGCCACTCTTGTGCTGAAAAGCACATCACTGTCCCGCCGTGTGGGTAAAGTTCATGGAGCCTGCTCTCAGCCAGTGTGCCATCCGGTGCGATTAAGGAGAGGACGAACTGACCTCCCCAGCCTGCCCTGCGGTCGCTCTTGTGCTGAAAAGCGCATCACTGTCTCACGGTGTGGGTGAAGTCCTTGGAGCCTGCTCTCAGCCGGCATGCCGTCCTGTGTGAGGATGCACAAGTGGACATGCCCAGGCAAAGCCGGGCCAAGGGCGGGCCCATTCCACACCTTTCACAGCCCAGAAGAGGTTGGACCGAGCCACCCCCTGGACTCTCGGACTAATTCTGATGGTATGCCGGAGAAGACATCTCTGCTGTAGCGTCAATGCCGCAGATACTTTTGTTTTTGTTCTCCTTCGAGTAGACACCATTGTTCGGGTCAGATGATAGAAAATCAAAGGGAAGGATTTATTCTGCATGCCTGGAACTTTTTCCTTGAGGACTGCTCGCTGGTTTATGCAACATCCGGTTACCAGATAGGTTAATGCGGGGTTTTAAGCGGGATAAAAAAACTGGGGGAGGGGGTCTCTTAAAGGGGCGTGGCCAATATAATTAAGGGCGTGGCTTAAAAACACCTAAGCAGAAAATCTGTTCTTAGCATAGTGTGCCACCGACTTGTATTTTGCTGTTTCTGTCATTGCATCCAGATACATGATACAACAAGTAACATCATATGTACAACATGTCAGGACTATTTGCTTTTTCAAGGGTTGTTAGCTGCATAAGATAAATAAGCAGCAACTATGGCTTGTATATATTATTGAAAAAGCGTCCACTTAATATTGCTGCTTCTGAGTTTCAACAAGAGAAGGGAAATCCAGCGAGAAAATGACTCTCTAAAGGATTTCCCTTCCCCTACAAGCTCACCAGGCATGACAAAATGCCCTAACTTCTCCACTAGTGAGAAGAGCTGTGTGAGCATGCACGCATCCATGTGCCTCCTGTCACTGCAGTCCGGAAAAAACGGACAGGGCACAAAACAGAGCCCGATTGAGCCCCGTTTCCAGGCCCCTTTAAGAAAACTGCTGTTGCTCAACGCCGGGGAGACCTGGCCCACTTAAAGCCCCAGGAATATGGGTAAACTGAAGGC
This sequence comes from Lissotriton vulgaris, assembly GCF_964263255.1. Taxonomy (NCBI): domain Eukaryota; kingdom Metazoa; phylum Chordata; class Amphibia; order Caudata; family Salamandridae; genus Lissotriton; species Lissotriton vulgaris. Next base: position 218,188 of record NW_028246079.1, on the reverse strand, counting down.
TAGGGTAACCCCAAGGGAGTCCCCAAGTCAGCCAAAAGGTCCACATCAAGTGCAGCGGCGAACTGTGTGGCTGACGATATAGACAGGTTATTAGAAGAAGTTGAAAGCCTACTTAGTGGCCATGATACCTCACCCAAAGCAGGTCGGAGAGTGGTTGACATTTTCTTGAAGCAAAAAACACCTAGGAAACCTCCATCTATGTCTCCAGCCCCAGCTGTAATTCTGACAGTTCTTTTGAACCCAGAAACACAACTTATAATGAGCTGGTGGGGTACAACTCTACAATAGTACCATCTGCTTCTACCCAAATTAGTTCTTTTTTTTTTTAAGTTTGATTTTATTGAAGAAATAAAGAAAGGGGGGAGAGGGGAAGGAAGAGAAAAAACAGGACATGGATACAACAATATAATATATCAAAATAAGGAGTATTAATTAAGGTAAATACAAAAAGAAAATCAGTAATATAATAAAACTTAATGAAAGGCATATATAACAAGCATGAGGATTGAATGAACATAACATGTGTAAATGAATTAGAAATACAGTATAATACAGTGAAATGCAAATTTGTAATATAAAGGCAAGAGGGAAATCATGGAGGTTTACGCACCTCGACAGTGTTAAGATCTGGAGAGGCATGTGCTGGGCCAGAGGAAGAAAGATACGTAACCGAAGGAAGCCAAATCAGGTCACGTTTAATTGCCAGGGAGATGGGGGATACATAGTTGGTATCTAGTCGATGGTGAAAACAAACTGCATTCCACCAGGAATGATAGGAAACATTTGTAGCTTGCTTCCAATTAGAGGTAATGGTATGTAAAGCCACAGCAATCAAAAGGTCAAGGAGGAGGTAATGGCGAGGAGCCTGGGGAAGTTCCGGAGATAGGGAACCTAAAAAAATTAGTGAAGGGAAAAGGGGACCTGAAATTGAAAACTCTTCTAGAGTTTCTTCCAGATTAGTTGTCAAAATTTGGAGATAGGAGGGCACTCAAACAGCATGTGTTTGAGATCTGCAGAGGGACATGAGCATGACCAACAAGTAGAGGGGGTGTCTGAAGAAAAACGGGACAGAGCAAGTGGGGTAAATAAAGTTCTGTGATAAATAAAATATAAGGTTTGAGTAGTATTAGCAGCTCTAGAGGTCTTATGAAGTTTATTCCAAAGTTTATCCCAAAGAAGTACCGACCAATCCTGAGAGAGATCAGATTCCCAGGCAGTTTCGATCTTAGATTTAACTCTGTCAGTAGAAAAACGAAAAGAATCATAAAGAGCAGAGGCGGAGGGAGTGGTTTCTAGAAGTAAGGAAGTGGATTTGCGGTCCAGAGGAATATCAGTTGAAGAGGGTAAAGAGCGGAGGTAAGTAATCAGGACTGGGTAAAGAGCAGTGTATTGTGATCGAGCAGAGGAGGGTAGCAAGAAAGAAGACTGAAGATCCGTGAAGGAGAGAGGGGAGCCGTGAGAAATTAATTGAGAGACCCAACACAATCCCCGGGAATGCCAGGACTTCCAAAAGATGGTGCGGTTACGGATTCTGATAAGTGAATTAGTCCAGATCGAATGCTCATGAGTAGAAGCAAAAGAAGGATAAGAGGAGGTCAAATAGGGTAAAAGGAGATTGTGAGAGAAAGAGATAGCAGGAGTAAGAAGACGGGCTGGGGAAGATGAGAAAGACAAAAATTTGTGAAAATTAAAAGGAAAAACAAAGGAGGATTCCATAGTTAACCAGACGGGGGGTAATAAGGAAGATCTTGAGAGAACCAGCGAGTGGTTTGTTTCATAGAAAAAGCACGATGATATTCCTTAAAATCCGGAAAGCGCACACCAGAAAGATTTTTGTCTTCACGTAAGGAGGCAAGAGCTATCCGAGGACGCTTACCATTCCACAGAAATTTTTGTAATAAAGAATCAATCTTTTTGAAGAAAGAAATCGGATTGCGCCGAGGGAGCATAGAAATGGTATAAAGAAGAAGGGGGGATAACATCATTTTTATGGAATTAAGCCTACCCCACCAGGACAGAAAAAGTGGATGCCAACGTGAGATGGTGGTATCCATTTTCTTGTAAATGTAATCAAAGTTTAGTTTGAGAGTGTCAGATATGAGAGGCGCAAACCAAACACCCAGATAGTTGATTTTGGAAGGCTGCCAAGAGAAACCAGTTTGAGAAAAAAGATGTTTCTGGCACGTAGAGTTTAAGGGGAGAATTTCGCACTTATCGGCATTGAGGCGATAACCAGAAACTGTGGAAAAGGAAGAGACTTGCTGAAGAAAGGAAGGAATAGAGGAGACAGGATCATAACAGTAAAAAAGGATATCGTCAGCATAAACTTTGAGTTTGGCCTGATGAGAACCAAATTGAAATCCCTTTATACTATCATCCAGGCGGATCCTAGTAAGGAAGAACTCCAAGGCTAAAACAAAAAGCAAGGGGGATAAAGGGCAACCTTGTCGAACACCCCTATGTAAAGAGAAATAATCCAATGTCATCCCGTTAACAAAAATGGAAGCCTGAGGGTTAGAATAGAGTAAAGAAATGATAGAGATGAATTTGGGAGGGATGCTAATCCATCGTAAAGCCTGAAACATGAAGTCCCATCCAATCCTGTCAAAGGCTTTTTCCGCGTCCAAGGATATGGCTGCAAAGGGGAGATCCAGAGAAGAAGCCTTACTAAGAATGTTAAGGAAGACACTTGAATTGTCGGAGGAAAGACGACCCTTGACAAAACCTGATTTTCAGGACCAACTAGATCGGGTAAGAGGGGATCCATACGTAAAGCTAGAATCTTAGCTAGTATCTTGTAGTCGGTATTGACCAAGGATATCGGTCTATAGTTTTTGCATAAAGAGTGATCCTTGTCCTCTTTGGGGATAAGGCAAATTAAAGCTTGTTGGAAAGAGCCATGCAAAGAACCTGCTAAAAGAAAGGATTGAAATAAGAGTAGGAGTTTAGGAAGAAGGAAAGAGGCGAAATGACTATAAAATTAGATAGTGAATCCGTCAGGACACAGAGCCTTACCGTGCCGTAGTTTAGAGACAGCGAAGGAAATTTCAGAAAGAGTAATGTCCTGTTCCAGAGAAGAGAAATCAATATGAGAAGCCGGAGGAGAGGGAAGAGAATGAAAGTAAGAGAGAAGATCCGAAGATTCCGGGACCTGTTCGGGAGTGTAAAGAGTATCGTAAAATTTAACAAACTCAGTGAGGATGTCCTTATCTTTAAATCTAGATTCTCCAGAGGAGGTCTTTATGGATTCAATCTTTGTACGTTCCTTTCTTATTTTCAAGTAATTGGCTAGAAGTTTACCCATTTTGTTTTTACCACCATAATATCGGGAATTACATTTTAACAAAAGGTTGGAGGCAGCATCAGTAGTGAATTTATTAAATGAGAGTTTCGCGTCAATACGTTTTTTTAGGGAAACCTCAGATTTAGAAGAATAGTAGACTTGCTCTAAGTGTTTGATATCTGCTAAAATTTGATTAGACTTGAGCTCCCTGAGTTTCTTCCTTCGAGCCACAAAATTGATAATAAAACCTCTAGAAGCTGCTTTAAAAGTGTCCCAGACCATAACAAAAGAGGAATCAGAGGTGTGATTAAGGAGAAAAAATACAGTGGCAAAGGCAGTAAATTCAGAACAAAAAGTAGGTTCCAAAAGTAAAGCGTTTTTGAAGCGCCATCTGCCAGAACGAGGGGAAAATGGAAGGAGGTCGAGGTCAACGAAAACCGGAGCATGATCGGAAAGGAGAATGGAGCCAATTTCAGAGTGAATGGCATGTTGGGACAGGGATTTACTAAGGAAAATATGATCAATGCAGGATTGTGATTGATGAGGAGGGGAGAAAAAACTGTATTCTCTAAGGTCTGGATTGCACAGTCTCCATATGTCTACCAGAGCATGGTTTTGAAAAGCCTTAACAAATTGGGTGTGCATTCTGGATGGAACAAATTTGACTTTTGAATGTCGGTCAATGAAGGGATCCACGACTTGGTTGCAATCCCCTCCGAGAAGGATGTAATCACCGGAGAGGGAGGACAACTTATCAGAGATAGAGGGCCAAAAGGATCGGTCAATCCCGGTAGGGGCATACACATTAAAAAGGGTGAGAGGAATGTTGTCAATAAGTAGTGTAACAATAACCCAACGGCCATCAACATCACATTCGTGAGAAATTGAGGAAACATTTAACTTTTTATGCAAAAAAATCACAACACCATTTTTCCTATTAATCGTGGGGGAGCATAGAGCATGGCCCACCCAACAGCGCTTAAGCTTCAAAACTTCTGACTCAGAGAGATGAGTCTCCTGTAGGAGGGCAACATCCGTCTTGAGCCTTGCCAAATGTGATGAAACCTTTTGCCTTTTAATAGGATAATTTAATCCTTTAACGTTCCATGACGTTACACGGAAGGAAACGGCATAGAGAAACAACTAACAGCAACATGCTCGTTAAATGCATGTAAATAAGCTGAGAGAACTGAGAAGGAACATGAATATAGTATAGTAATGAGGAAGAAAGGATATGAGAAAAAGAGAAAAATGAAGAGATAGAAGGATCTAGAATAGGAACAATACTGAGTCCGAAAAAGAAAAAGAAAAAGGAGAAGCGAAGGAGAAGAAAGTGAAGAGGAAGAAAAGACAGAGAAAAAAAGCAATTGAAAAGAGTCCAAGAGAAGAGAATTAGGAAAGAGGACAGAAATAATAACGATCAAGAAGACAGTACATGTCCAAAACGAACAACTGAGAGACATACTTACGAAAAACAAAAAAAACAAAACAGGAACAGGAATGAGGGGTGGTGGAGGCAGGAGACGGCGACAACACATCCATAGCGAACACCAAACCTCAATTATCATGACTTCAAAGGGCAGCACGAAGAGACATTAAGGTAAAACAGGGTGACGAGGAGAAGGGAAATACCTGTTAAAGGAAGAGAAACATTAGGATAAATGCATGGACCTGAAATAAACAAGAAGAGAGATGGGTTGAACATTAGGTATACAAAAAAGAAAAAGACAACCATGATAACAACATTGGGTACTTCACAACATCATCAGTGCCAACAAGAAGAACGACAGAACCATATTATAATGAGATCAAAAAGTCAACAAGACCAATCAACCGGGTCTGGATATATCCATGACGTCAGGACCATGTTGGCGAAGAAAAGCTTGTAGGGCCGCAGGGTCTTCATAGGTGGTTGTTCCGTCTTTATAAGTAACTTTAAAGAGACATGGATGCAAGAAACCATATCTGGCATTAAGGGCTCTGAGCTGCGGCCTCATGTCCAAGAACTTCTTCCTCCGTTCCGCGGTGGCTTTGGAGACATCCTGTGATAAATAGAGACGATGACCCTCCCAAATGATCTGCTTCTTGAGTTTGGCAGCTGAAAGGACCTGTAGGAGGTCAGTATATTGCAGGAACAGCATGATGACACCTCTAGGCTTGGTAGCGATCTTAGGACCAAGACGGTGGGCTTGTTGAATGTTAATGGAGGAAAGGGCCGGAGCGTCCAGGATCTTGGAAAGAAAGTACTGGAATAAGGTGGTAGGGTTAGACCCTTCTGAAAGTTCCGGAAGGCCATATAAGCGTAGGTTATTCCTGCGATTCCTGTTTTCCAAATCCTCCGTCTGACGTTTAAGTAGAAGTATCTCCGCCTCCATGGACGGAATACGGGAACAAGAGGACTGCAAAGAATCTGTGGATTGTTCCAAAGTGAGGACACGCGTATCCAGAGATGACCATTTCTCCTGCACAGCCTGCATATTTTTAGTGGTTGCTTCCATAAATGGCTTGAATGCACGCAATTCTTCCAATATGATATCCATAGAGGAGGGAGAAGAATTACTCCCAGGAGATGGCGGGTCCTTCTTTAGGCGCTTAGAAGAGACTAAAGAGGATTGCGCTTTGTTTCCGGTGGAAGCCTTAGGAATGGCTCCGTGTACGGAGTCAGATTTTGATGGCCGACCCTCTTGATGGCCGACCGATATCTTGAATAGGTGAGTCAGAATCTGAACCAGCCGGCACTTTAGAAGTGGAAGTAAGCTTCAAATTGCGAAGTTTCCCCATGAAAGCCCAGAAAAGCAGTTGAGAGGAAACAATGAGTCAATGGGGAAGAAGCAGGCGTCTTGGCACAGTGTAGAAAAAGCAAAGGCTGGCAATTTAGTAGGGCCAAAAAGATAAAGTTTAGCAATACTCCATCGCTAACTGAGAGAAGGCATGACCCGCAATATCATTTGATGGTCAATAGAGGGCACCGTCTCATCCTGGAAGACAAAGCTGAGTGAGCCATAACATAAATGAGAGGTTGCCTTTAGAGTTCCTTGCGGTGAATTAATAGTATAACAGCATTAGGGTTGAGCCGCGACAGGTAGAAAACTACGGGGCCATAGAAAGGTACCCCAGCGAAATCTCTAGCAGTTCACGCAGAAAAGGAGCAGAGAAGAAGGTAGAGGAGACACTCTGTAAGCTCCTATGGGCGCTCCTGAAGAGACAAATGCAGGCGTTCCAAAAACACAGGACAGGAAGAGGGCAAGGATACAGGCTGTAAATTGCGCCGAGAGAAACTGCTTTAAAAGTTCAAAGCTTGTATAAACAAAGAAATCCACATAAGCATGTTGAGGAGGAGAGAGCAAAAGCGTCAAAATGGCGGCCGGAGCAGCAAGTATGAGATCCTTGAGGAGAAAAGTCCAGCAAAATACAGTGAAACACAACGTTGGGCTCACCAGCTGTGGTAGATGTGGACCAAGACTTCCTGAGGTCGAGTAGGCATCTCGAGGACTGCTGGAGCCGGCCGCTTGCAGACTCCGTGGCCGGCGCCCAAAATGGCGGCTGCATTCGCCAAAGATGAGAGGCCTGAAGCGGCCGGAGTAAAGTCCGTGAAACCGGGAAACAATGAGGGCGCTAGGCTCTTTTCATGTTCCGGTCCACGGAGCAGTGTCCATTGCGTTGAATAGCGCGAAGGGGATGTACGTTGTTACAACGCATGCTTTTACCACGCATGCTGTAACAACGCAAGTTTTAAAACGCATTCCAGTAAAACGCATTACACTGGGGGGTGCTGGATAGTGAATAGTTTAATTTACTATTCCAACACCAGTCCCCGTGGACACTAGGGAAGGTGTTGGATAGTAAAATAAAACTATTCCCTATCCTAGAGCGCCCCCCAGTGTAATGCGTTGTAATGGTTTTCGTTTTAAAGTCTGCGTTGTAATAGGACTGCGTGCTAAAAGTTGCGTTATAAAGGTTGTTCCCCGCGCGAAGGTGCTGCCGAAATCCAGCGGAAAGAGGAGGTCGGCACCGGAGCCTCCGGGTTACGCCGCCATCTTGGCCGGCGTCCAAACCTCGCCCCTACCCAAATTAGTTCTAACGATGGGCAAACTGTGGCTCCGGATATTGTATGTGTCAATCAGTTTGATCCCCTTGCTCTTGTAAGTTATGATATTGAAAACACAGACAGTGGGCGAAATAGTGTCATTGCAACCACTCACACAACTTCTAAGGAGGAGGCTAAGGGGAATTGGAGATGCACATCGAATACTGACCATTGTATCTTCTTTAATGAACTTATCGAGCTCAAATTAATGTTACGAAATTTGTTTCAGAGGTGTTATCACTGAGAATGATTGTAGAAACCATCACAGAACAAATAAGCAGGAATCTACTAGGCATAAGCAGAGGAAATGCAGTGGGCAATAAATCCTCAGCATCATAGTAAAGCATGGGTAGGTGAGGGGCCTGGAACCAGTAATTCATGGATCGATACACATTCTAGGAATGTAGCCCCTTTTAATGCCCATGAAACCCGTCGTCACCCTACGAGTCTTTCTGCTCTAAACCAGGGGGGTTTGCTTCAAAGGCTAAAACATATGGAAATGTATATACACCAGTCTCCCTGAAGGTCAGACCCTAGACAATATTTTTTATACTACTCACACATGGGTGGGGCACTGCCGCCAGTCGCTGCCAAAGGTTTCTCTTGTTTCTTAGTTTACTTATTGTCTCATTTAATATATTTTTCTATAAATCAAAAAAAATTGATGAGCATTGTTTTTTACTGTGATCCAGTGGGTAAGTGGAGGTTGTTGAACACTGTCAAGAGTTATGAAATGCTTAAAAATGTATCACTGCATCTGATACACGGATAGTCTTATGATATGCAAAGTAATAATTGGTTCATAATGGTATATCGCTGACGTTCAGTAACATGTATTTGACGGATTTGGAATGTGATACAGTGCAATGTCAATATTAAAGACAAGTTTTTTCAAAACACGAATGTGAGAGCAGCAATTCAAGTTGCTATTCTCACTCTCAAATATGGGTAGCGGCCGGTAACGGAGGCTCTACCTCTGATCAAGATCTAGGATTGATTATATCCTGCTCGATGTACTCGTCTGGTGCAAGCTATCAGATTTGTATGTTACTGAGAGATCAGATAATGATCATAATGCTTTAACACTAGAACTGTCTGATGTGTTGTTTTTTCTCCCCAGCCCCTTGTGAATCTGCTTTTCACAAAAAGGACAGATCCCGACCACAACCCTCCCCTGGACCAAGGCAAAACACAGCCCTTCTCCAAGGCGAGGTAATAATACCAATCCAAACGTCTGGAATATAACACATATACATTTATTAATACACTACTTCAACAATGGCAGGCCGAATGCATCAGTCATGGCAGACTCCGGAATAACAAGTGGATAATTAGACTAAAGGATCAATAATAAGGTGCAATGTATTATAATGAATGGAAAAGGAATAAGAAAAGAGTGGCAAGAATAGAAAGAAATTAGAAAATGTTTGGTTAGGAGCACCTCACCCACTGATTCTTCCACAACATTTCACCAACCAAGCTGAGGGGAGTCTGGTACAGCAGCCAGGCAAGAGTTCAGTCAGGACACAAAGTTCCCACCCGACCACAGCAATATATCCATTCTGTGGTGAACTTCAATCTAGCCCGCGGAGGACCCTCGCTTTAATACCATTTCCTATGTGAAACGAAGCTTCTAGAAAGCCTTGCCCCCTTCTCATACCAGTCCACGTCAAGGTCAAGACAGTGGCTGGCCAAGCCTCTGTATTTTGGCTTTGAGGCGGAGTTTGTACATTCTAAAGATAATATCCAGTTCGCTCTGGTCAGTGAGGTGCGAAAAACAAGTGAAGAGCAAAACATGCCCTCCCCAACTTGTGAAGTACAGGAAATGGCGACAGTCGAGAAAATTGAGTCAGTTCTGCAAGCGGTATCATGCACATAAAGAAGCTTAGATTAGTAAGCAAGATGACATTAGATTATGTCAAAGCCAAGAGCAAGCACTGTTGTGAAGCAAGACAAATTTAAAGAATGAGATCGACATGAGGCCATGTTAAAGTCAATGATAAAAGCTTATATCAAAAGGTACCCTTCTACATAATTGTTCTCACTAGGCAGGTATATATCGCCAGTAGGTATATATAGTTAGGATTTTTTCTCTATGGGATTTTTGAAAATTCTATGTCTAATAGCTTTGGCGTTTGTGGATATATATATAGATATATATACATACCTGCCTATATATATATATTACCTACTGGCGATAGCCAGTAGGTATATATAGTTAGGATTTTTTCTCTATGGAACTTTTGAAAATTCTATGTCTAATAACTTTGGCGTTTGTGGACGGAATCGGCTGAAATTTTCAGGGAAATGGCACATTTTGTTTCTGAGCAGCCCCTAAAATTTTGGGGGCGTTCCGTCAAGGGGGGCCGAGAAAAAAGGGGGGTCCCAAAACACATTTTTCCCATTCATTTTTCCATAGGGCCTTTGGCCTCACTTTTAGCTCGAACGGCTGAATGGATTTACACGAAACTTGGCAAAATTGTAGGGACTGTTAGCCCGATGTGCCTTTGCTGGGTCTCAATATATGTGCTCCAGTGGATTTTGAGAAATTAACGTTTAAAAAAACAGATATATCTGTGACAGCGTCCCAGATAGCGTTCCAGATCGCGTACTTTTCGCGTAACAGAGCTTTGCAAAGCGAAGCTGATTGGCTCTCCGGTGTCTGTCAACATTCTAAACAGTCCGGTGCGGCCGCCATCTTGTCTCTCGGTAGGATCGAGAGACAAGAGGAGGAGAAAAACGAAGGGGGAATTTAATGAAAGGGGGCAAGGTAGACCCCTCTTGACCCCCTAGGAATGATGTTGGGGTTATTAAAGGGTACCGTGGGGCAAATAACATTTTTTTTATTTTTCGCGGTAGAAGCGCTTCCCGGTTCGCGAACCGGGTCGCAAACTGGTAGCGAAACGTGAATTCGCCATTTTGTGTTTCGATTTAATTAAATTACTAGATGGAGGAAAAGCAATGTGAGTATTGGGTATAAGGGGGTATGGGAGACGTATCCTGACCCTCTATGTTTTCTGAGGGTGGTTGAGGAGGCTCATATATGTTGATACTTGTCTTCCAGCGGTTGCGCGTGAGCGTTTTGTTTTTTTTTTGCCGCTTGACTTCTGTTAACGTTCGATTCGAAGGAAATTAGGAAGTGTTGATCGCCATTTTGACACTGCGAGTAAATATATTGTTAAAAATAATTGTTATAAATTAATCCGTATTGATAAACATTGTCTGCGCCATCTTACTTTTTTTCCAATGCCACACTTTTGTTGTGTACGGCAGCCATTTTAGATGCCTTGACCAGACCCACTCTCTGTACGCCGCAGATCCTCAGCATGGCTCCCCACCCTCGCAAGCATCTCCCCCACGCACTGGTCACCCGTGCTCTCTCTCTCATGCATGGGCCATAAACTTCCCCCCATCTGCGCTGTTCTTCCCTGAGTATCACACCCTGTGCCCGCCCGACACCTCCCTTTCACCCTATTCACTACCGCACCCTCTGACACTCCTCTTCCTCTGTGTCTGATTGTCCAGGCCGGTCCCAGGCTATCACCTAGCCCTGCGGATGTAGTTTATGGCCCCAACTGTAAAGAATCACCCCTGTTGAAAGGAGTTACAGTAGATCAAGGTCACCACCTCATGAGATCCGTCACACCACACGCGTTCCTACTATCTGATAACGATCCTGTATTGTGATTGGGGAGGGGATTCTCACTGTAAGGGTGTGTGGGACCTAGCCTGAAGCGGAAGATTCCAGGGATGCCTTTTTGTACATCAAAGTCTTCACAATTATATGTCACATTAAAAATATATAGCACTCCAACAAAGTAGTAGGATTATAACACTTTAATAACTTATAAATATATACAACGCTCCAACAAAGTAAACACGTTAAAAAAAAACTTTTTAAACAACTATTTATATGACATTGCTTTAACCAGGATAGACAAAGAAATGACACAGTGATGTAAAAGTTTCTGAAAGAAATGCCAAGAACGTCCCATTTGAAAGTGAATTTTATCTGGCAATTTTTTTCTTTTCCTTCTCATGAAAAGAAAGTTAATGCCAGGTTCGTTACCTGCCTCATCTGCAAAAAAAAAACTCTCGAGAGGGACCGAAAAAAAATATAGCTATGGTAATCATACCATGCATCGGCACATGGAGAGGTGGCCCCCTCTTAATTATTCTAAAGCACAACTTCGAGATTTGGTGGATAATCCCCTTTCGGCAAAAACATCCATCAATGACTTAGCAATAAGTGAGTCAGAGGCAAGGGAAACGGTCCCAAATCTGCAAAAGAACTTTGGGCAGATGAGATTGACTTGTGTAGCATGTGGAAAATTAATTTCATGCGGAGAGATGAGTATTACTTTAATAAATAGATCATATGAAAATCATCAATGTCCAAAACGTCCTAGAAAGTAATTTTTGTCATATTTGAGGAAGAGAGATAACCTTTAGTGGTACGGGGTCGTTTTCGTTCGAACTAGGGGGGCCAGGTGACATTCCTTCGGGGTGGCTTAGGGGCATTTAAAACAACTTCCCTGATACAGGTAGCATATAAAGTAGAGGGTAAATACCAGGATCTTTATCGATTGCTTTATGCTGTACAAAAATGAAAAACACATACAACAAACATGGACCATTCATATTTTCAATGTTTCTGCGTACTATACTTTTTAACCCTTAACTAATTGAGCTGCTTCATTTCACCTACTTTAAAAAATAAAAATAAAAAAATAATCGGAAACAGTGGTCTTTTATTCGAAACTTACCAATCTACGCGTTACAACTACGTTTGCTTTTTCAAAAACCTTTAATAAAAATGTTGGTGCCCAAATACGGGCCTACAACCCCGTGGGCCGGCCACGGAGCAGGCTGGAACTGTAAATTGGGGGGGTATTTATTTGTGGAAAACATAACAGAGAGTCAGTGGTCGTTGATTTCATAGTAAAAAGTGCGACAAGTGCAACAAAATCATATCGATAATTCATTGTGAGCAAGTACCAAAAGTGTCGACAATTCGAACCTTCAATAATAAATACAGTAATCAATGATGCATTAGAACTTAATATCAATTCATTGTTCGAACTTGTAATCAGTACCCGTCCCATGTCAATTCATTGTTCGAACGTATAATCAATACCCATCCCGGATCAATTCATTGTCCGAACATATAATCAGTCTTATCCCATATCAATTCATGTGCTAAAAACTGCATACATATCTCATGATATCAAGGCTGAGCAATCGGGCACAACAAGGAGTTGAGAGTTTCATTTGTACCGGCGCCATTTTGGGTGAGGTCAGGAAGGTCCAAGTATAGTCAAAATGTCTCCACCAACTCGTGGTTGGACCGGGACCTCTTTCGGCAGTCCAAAAGTTTTCGTTGAAGGGTAGCAGAGGGGACTGCCGACATGAACCATCAGTCAAAGTGGGGTGGGAGGCAACAATCTCTCCTACCGGGTCATACTGGTGTCCCACCAGAACTGATCAAGTTGGTAGTCTTGCAGGATTTTGGTCATTTCAAGACTGAGGCCGGCGCCGGCATGAGCGCGCCGACGTCCCTCGGCTACGTCGTGGTCGTTCCGTGGGTGATCATGGCAGTCATTTCCCATCGGGGGCCCCCGTGGCTCTTATAGAATCTTCAAAGTTGAGAAGAACTTTTCTGGACGCAGGACTCATTTTCTAGCTGAACTGAAAAGCGTCGTTGTACCGCGAAAGTAAAGGAGACCCCCGCTGGGTGAGCAGAGCATCATTGCCTTGCAATAGTGGACGAGACCTTTTGTCGGGTGAGTGCAGCGCCGCTGCATCGCAAGAGTGGAGGAACCCTTTTGTTGGGTGAGTGGAGCGTTGGGGGTGCAGCTGAGGGGTTCGTTCGCGCCGCCTCTCCCTCCCAGCGCACCCCACGCCGACACCTGGCGTTGATATCCGTGATGTCCGGACTAGGCGATAAGAGGGGGGGGGTCGGAGGCAGAGGCAAGACATCCCCCCCCCGTGGCCTGCAGGGCGCCGCTTCAGGACCGAACGGGGAGCTCATATCAAGCCGGGGCCAGACCAGGAGATACGAGGGGAGGGTCGTGGCATTTGCAAGACATTCCTCTCCAGTGTTGTCGCAGCTAGAGTTCCCGTCGGCCTCGGCTCCTCTCCTGGTGCACCATACGCGACGACCCTTTTGATGGGTGAGTGGAGCGTTGGGGGTGCAGCTGAGGGGCCCCCACCTGGGGGGGTGGGAGAGGCTCGTTCGCGCCGCCTCTCCCTCCCAGTGCACCCCAGGCCGACACCTGGCGTTGATGTCCGTGATGTCCGGACCAGGCGATAAGGGGGGGGGGGTCGGTGGCATGTGCAAGACATCCCCCCCAGTGTTGTCGCAGCCATTATTGAAGAAAGAAGAAGATACCGTCTGCCTCGGCTCCACTCCTGGTGCACCTTACGCGACGACCCTTTTGTTGGGTGAGTGGAGCATTGGGGGTGCAGCTGGGGGGCCCCCACCTGGGGGGGTGGGAGAGGCTCGTTCCCGCCACCTCTCCCTCCCAGCGCACTCCACGCCGACACCTGGCGTTGATATCCGTGATGTCCGGACCAGGCGATAATAAGGGGGGGGGTCGGAGGCAGAGGCAAGACATCCCCCCCGTGGCCTTCAAGGCGGCAGAAGAAGGGAATCAGGAGACCAGTACATTTCGGCCCATCCACGCCAAGGCTGATGGCGGTTAGCTGGGCCCCGCCCTGCACGTGTCGAGGCCTCATCTTCCGGATGGGCGTAACCGTGGCCCTGTTGCACTTCGGGAGTTTCCGGAATGGGGGTAGGTATCTGCTGATTTGTATCTATTTCATGTTACCGTTAATGGGCGTGGCGGGCGGTGGGACAGACATGCTTGGAGCAGTGGGGGGGTGGCGGAGCCTAGCTACCTCGTGGCTGCCGTAACGTCAAGCTTGGCTTTTTTCATTACTTTCATGTTTCTTATTTCTAGCGAAGTCAAAAACTCATCAGTGGCCTACTGATTTTGTTTGATTTCTTTCCCTTCCTTTTCAAGTGTGTTTCATGCTAAAGTTTAACAGGATACAGAGATTACTTCGTTTTTTACATATGTCTTCTTTATTAGGGGTACTCTCTGGTTGAGCCAGATGATGTACCTCTAATAAATGGTCCGGGTGGAACTAGTTTCTCAATCAGTGGGGAGTAGATGGGTATGACAGATTACAACGGGGGACAAAGGTCCGCATTACCCACCCTTCACTACTACAGACTAGACAGAATATTTCTATTCCACGTTATTTACAAACAGAGAATACCTCGAGAGAACTATTCCTTGAACAATAAATGTCCATCCAATCAATCAATCAGTGGGGAGAAAAACAGGTATGACGGATTACAACGGGGGACAAAAGTCCGCATTACCTATCCTTCACTATCTGCAAAGGGAGACAGAATATTCCTATACTTCTCTGTTTGTAGACAGGGAATATCTCAAAGAGCAATAATCAATAAAAAATTAACAACTTTAAGGTAAATACTCACAATATGACTACTCAACGAAGTTAAAAAGTAACGGATATAGGTACTTGAGAGGTTTTCGGTGGCAGATAATCTACAATATACACTTGTACATATGAGTCTGATACAGGGCGGATCTCTGTATAACTATGGATAATTAGATATTAGGATGGCATACAAAGCTCCCAACCTTCTTACTTTTTCTCTTAAAGGGTTTCAAATTGGGGAAAAATATTAGGCTGTGCTCTAGAGGTTGACGGTGTTGCTCCACTGGTACTCGGGCCTTCTCATGAAGCAGAAGGAGCCGCTCTCAATCTCCTTAACTCTTCCCTTGCAAAGTTGACCGGATTCTTAGTCTGCAACTGCATCAGCATACTTGCAGTTCCACACAAGTCCTTTTTATTGGGGTCTCCTCTTGAAAGCAGTCTTGCATATGCGGCAAGTAACTTTTCTTGCATTCACCTTTTTTAAGATTTGTGAAAATTAATTTCAAAACATTCAATAAATACGGTGTTACTATGCATTGTGTCAAATGCTTTATTAAAAATATGCAGAAAATGTTCCCTTTATTTGTTGTTAAGGTCTTTACAAGAGAATTTGAAAGGAGAAAGTAGGAGATGAATAACACATGTAGGACGTTATATCTCAAACTGCAAAAATTGATAAAGAGGGTGGACCAAAGTCTGCATGTACAATGCCAGTGGAAGCGTTTCAGGCACACTGCGAAGATTTAAAAAAATATAAATATTGTCAAGTTTTACTTTGACTTGTGATGTTTGATCTCATTTAGTCACTTCAATCTAAATTTAAACACTAATTTTCTTTTTGTTTTGCAGATTAACTACAATACTTATTTTGGACTCCATATTACATGTTGTTTATTATATTGTTTTGTTACTTATAGTTCTAGTTATTTATTGTAGTGTTATATTTTAGTTATAGTTCCAGTTATTGTTTTAATAAAAGTTAATTAAAAAAGTACATACGTCTGTTTTTTTGTGGGGGTAGCAGTCATCAATAGAAATGATATTTATAATTTGAAGTATAATGCTGAATCTCACTCATTAGCAACATATTGTGGTGAAATTTTAACCTATGTGCTGACGTAAGTGTTCCATAAACTACTACTATGGTAACAGGCAAAATACTGTTTGGGGGTAGGGTATAATACGCAAGA
Source organism: Lissotriton vulgaris (assembly GCF_964263255.1). NCBI lineage: Eukaryota > Metazoa > Chordata > Amphibia > Caudata > Salamandridae > Lissotriton > Lissotriton vulgaris. The sequence continues at coordinate 202,155 of NW_028246079.1, read as the reverse complement.
ATGCTGTAAAAATAAATGGGCAAGGGCTGTTTTGTTTTCCACTGTTGCAACATAAAGTGATCGATAAAAATCCGATAATCAGGCCTATCAGCGACTAAGACAGCAGGTCGAGTCTCTTTTGCTCAACGGCTCCCTCATGGGACGAAGAAACGCCCTTTTTCACGAAATAGGAATATTTTACTTGTAGGACAGTTGTTAATTTCCCGTGAAAATACATTAGCCTGGAACATTGTTAGTGATAAACTGTAAATGCATCTGGGTCCTTTGCTTAAAAAAAAAATATAAAATATATTTGTGAATTAGAATAAGAATATATGTTACAGCTATAGATATTTGCTATTAAAAAACCATTGAAATTCACTGAAAAAACCATAGGTTTTAGGCCATATATAGTTAGGGATTAGCATTTACAAAACCTTAATTTACTCGCACAAAACCATAGAAATTCGCATATATAGTTAGATGCAATAACTATATATCGCGCACCCGCAATCCACTGCTGATGATGTCACATATTACATCATTCATGACATGGTCAGTGACATCACTGATGACATCACTGATGACATCATCCAGTGACTGTATGTTTCTGTAAAGTTAAAATATGTCTTACATATTGAAGAATGAGTGGATGTATAAGTGTCTGGATGAAGGATTTAGTAGGTGCATGACTGACTGTATGAGAGAGTGATTAAATGTGTCTCACTGAGTGCATGGGTTAGTGACTAAACTGTCTTAATTTGTGCATCATTATATCTGTTGTTCTATGAACTGCTGCATGTGTTGATCAGTAGCTATATGAGTAACTATATGGGTTATTGATTGGTTGCCCAAGTATTTGTATGGGAGAGTGAGTGTGTGTGTGGGGGTGGCTGGGAGGTGTGTGACTCTGTGCATACATGTGTGAACAGTTGATTCACTAGATCTATGGGTTCAAAACTGCATGTGGAAACAGCTGTATAGGTGGTTGACTGTGTACGAGTGTATTGGTGAGTGAATGGATATCTCAGTGCTACATGTCAAAGTAAGTACATATATAAAACACAGTACATGTGAGAGTTCACATATATAAATTACTGTGTATAAGAGACAGTGAATGTGTGAGTGGCTGAATGGATCATTGAAAACTTGTATCAGGAATTGTATAAGAGAGTAAATATGTGTTAGTATATGTTTGAATAAGTAAGGTGTGTATAACTGTATAGTTGATGAAATGGAGGTGTGATTGATTCAGTGCATGACTGACTAGGTGTGTGAGTAACTCCATGGATGAGTGACAGTCTGTGAGTGTCTGTTTACTCTGAGTGTATCTAAGGTTATATTAGAGTCTGAAGAGGTTGATCGTATTATCACATGATTGATGTCATCAGTGATGTTGTCAGTGATGTCATTTGAGTTGTCATCAGTGATGTCATTTGAGTTGTCAGTGATGTCATCAGTGATGTCATTTGAGATGTCATCAGTGATGTCATCGGTGATGTCACTGACCATGTCATGAATGATGTAATATGTGACATCATCAGCAGTGGATTGCGGGTGCGCGATATATAGTTATTGCATCTAACTATATATGCGAATTTCTATGGTTTTTATGCGAGTAAATTAAGGTTTTGTAAATGCTACTCCCTTACTATATATGGCCTAAAACCTATGGTTTTTTCAGTTAATATATATATATATACTATGCCTATATATAGGCTATGTGATCAAGGCAGGGATCTGCCGAAACGCGTCGTGGCTGACATGGTTGCACTCTTAAGCTAAATAAAAGAAAAAAGCACGAAAACTGGGTCTACCTCGTCTTTGCTGGTGTGTGGCTGCTGTTCTCATGTAGAGACGGAGGCGAGCTTTTGCAGAATATATATATATATATATATATATATATATATCCTACAAAACAATATACTACTGGCCGGCAGCAACTAATACCCGGACAACATCGGGACGGGCTGCTAGTATATATATATATATATATATATATATATATATATATATATATATACTAGCAGCCCGTCCCGAAATTGTCCGAGTATGAGTTGCTGCCGGCCAGTAGTATATTGTTTTGTAGGATTTCGTTTTAATAGCATTTCTTATCTGTGACAGGCCTGTGAAACGCTCCGATTCACAGTGCACTGCTGATGCACTTAAGAGTTGGCGTTCAGTAGTGTGTGAACTTGAGTTTCCCTACTTTATTTTTCCTTGCAATATTAAATAGCGCGAAATCGACAACATGGCATGAGCACAATTTACATTACAGAAGGACACATTCATTTGTGGTAGGCACGGGGAGACAAAGCGATTTGCCTGGAATCACAGGATGTTGAGCTGATGCCGAGATGGGAGCATAGCTCCCCAGCTCTAAAGTTCGCAATTCTAGAACTTGTGGCAGGAGGTGTATCTAAAAGTGTATGTCATACTGGCCATCAATGAGAGAGACCTGTGCATTTTTCAAATGGGTGGTGAAAAAATATGAGTATGTTGCTGGAAATGTGGGCCGCCGTGCCACCAATGTACTTACGGGAGGAGGGTAAACACCCATTATTCCGCAACTTTCTTTCCGCATACCATCACTCCGCATACTTTCATTACGAAAGTACCATGACTTCGCAATGCCATTATAACGCACGGCATTACATTTTATATGTTTTTACCACGCATACATTTACAACGAAATTCGTTGTAAATGCATGAATGGCAAAAGAATGTTTTTTTAAATGTTTGGATAAGGTAAGTATGGGTATAGGGGTATATTTTTTGGGGTACTGAGGTATATGTTTTGGGGTGTTTGGGTATTTTAAGGGTTCAGATATAGTTTTGGGTTATGGGGTACAGGGGTAGTTTTAGGGTTTAGGGATAGGTATGGGTTTTGTGGTACAGGGGTATTTTTAGGGTTCAGAGCTAGGTTTGGGTTTTGGGGTATAGGGGTATTTTTAGGGTTCAGGGCTAGGTTTGGGCTTTGGGGTACAGGGGTATTTTTAGGGTTTAGGGCTAGGTTTGGGTTTTGGGGTACAGGGGTATTTTAGAGTTCAGGGGTAGGTTTGGGTTTTGGGGTACAGGGTTTTTTTTAGGGTTTTGGGATAGGTTTGGGTTTTGGGGTACAGGGTATATTTATAGGGTTAAGATGGAGAAGTGTGGCTCACTGGTTAGAGGAGGCAGACCTGGAAGCAGAGGTCAGCCCGGGACCAGGGTTCAATTCCCGGCTCGGCGGGGTCTTGAGTCCTAAAAATGTCCATGGACTCGACAATTCTCGCTCCGGTGCCTACTCGATTCACGGGTTCACACTCTGCGACTCTGGGCAAAAGCTTGCTTAATCTCCACAACGGCCCCTCGCGGCGGGATGCCTGGCTTTCACCTTGCGGATACCCTGCCGGGGTTATCTCACAGGGGAATACCAGGACGGGTTCCCTAAGCAAGCGCTTAGAAACCGCTCGGTGATTTGCGCTATATAAATTTTTGTACATTTACATTTACATTTACAAGGGTGTTGGGGTATTTTAAGGAGTAAGGGTGGATTATGATTATGGGGTGCAGGGGTATTTAAAGGGAGCAGGGTGGGATTAGCACTCGATATGAGAAATGGCATGAAGGGCGGAACGTACCACACGCCCCCAGCGTTTGTCACGCCCACAGCACAACGCAGACACGCCCACAAGGGACTACTTTGCTGGCACGGTTCTTTTACCTTTTAAATGTATATGGTGGGCGTCTGCATAGCCTATGTCCTTCTGCTGCAACTGCCCTTTCCAACGCTGTATTGGGTGTTGTGATTGGTGCTGTGATTCCTGAGATTACCGCCTCAAAGCTTTGGGCTCTCTCTTTTTTATATTTGTATATATATATATACATTAAGGCTAAAATAAAATAACACGCTAAAGTCAATTCAAGATGATGGTGGTCATCATCAAGTACCCGACCACAAAAGTGGCACTTTCATAACACCAATTGCTAAATCCAACCATTCTTAGCAATGATAGAAGGAGGGTTAAGTGGCCCATGATTTAAAGGAGGGTAGACACTCTGGTACAAATTCATAATTAACAACAATGTTTACAGCAATAGCGAAAAGAAAAAGAACAGCAAAGAGGCACAGAAACTGAGCAGAAAGACAAAGGCTGTAACCAGAAAAAGCTAAAAACAGAGGTACAGAAACAGAGCAACAGATTCAAGAATCACAAAACTGAGGGAGAGGGAGGAGAGAGAGGGTTTGAGAGACTGTGAGAAAAAGAGAGACCAGGATAGGAAAGAGGCGAGCATCTCATCTGGTCAGCTACCTATGGGACTGTATGCATTCATAGGGCCTCCTCATATGCTGCTTACACAAAAATGCTTCCTTAAATAGGAAAAACTTATTTGGCAGTCACAAACCTTGTGATTTTACGCTTTTCTGGCATTGCAAAATCCCTTTAAACATCGGGCTGTGTGTCATGTGTCTGTGAAGTATTTCTCAATATTCCGACCACATTTCAGTGTTTTTTTACACTTCCCTGATACAAAGGGACACATACTTTCTTTTTTCTTTTTTTTAAATTCTTTATTGTTCAGTTCATAGCAAACAGAAAGCAAGAAAAAAAATAGATGAGGTTCAAGACAAAGAAATAAATGTCATTATAACCCACTTTCACAACGAAACCTCCAAATGTTGAAGCATTGGTTGCCATATCTTTAGCCCTAATTGTTTCTTCCTCACAGATTTAATACAGTAGAAATTAAATTCAAGATGAAACACATTATAGAACTTAGCAAACCACATTTCATAGGCTGGTACCTCTGGTTTCCTCGACATTGTAGAAATACATAATATAGCTACCGCCATTGCCATAAAAATATAAATAACGGTGGGGATAATAATTCAGTATACTTTGACTATAATTACCAACCCCAAAAAGCAGTATTTCACGTTTAATAGAGCATTGCACCTTAGTTGTTTCCAGCAGAAATTGCTCAATACATAAAAAAACTAAGTAAGTGCATTACCACCAAAAAATATATGAACAATATCTGCTTCCTCCATTTGACACTAAAACATTTTCCATCATGAATATCACACCACTTCATCATTTTAGCTGGCGTGTGATATAAATTAAACAAGGTTTTATAGTGTTGGGTGCGTAGATTTGCACTCAAAACTATTGCACGATTCTTGCAAAAACGAGCAAGAGCTACCCAGTTGATTCTGCCATTTCATATCTTGATTTACAATATCATCCTGTTGCTTTGAAAGTAAAATTTCAGATAAGATCCCAATCTTAGCCCCTTTTAGCAAAGCTTCAATAAATTCAATATTTAGGATCCCCTATGATCTACAATGTTTATATATAAAATCACGTAGCTGTAAATATTTAAAAAAATCATTCTTAGTAATTGCATAAATTTCCATTAAATCCATAAATGAAACCAGTGCTCCATCCTTAAACAATACCCTAAACGACGAACCCCTTTATCTCTCCATGTTTTCATCTTTGTATCCCAGAATATCAACAGGAGTATATCCATAGAGTCAAGGGGTGTATAGAAAATAATCCGTCTAATTGCCAGGATTTTACTAAGCACTTTGCACCCCTTATAAGCTACAATTATAATTTTAAATCTAGTGTGTTTAAAATAACTTGGCTCAAATAATTTAAACAAGGCTTCACACGCCTGATTTCCTAATGTCATCTGATAGATATTAGGTGATTCAAACAACCGTGTCTCCCCCCCCTATTACCATATACCTCGCATTTTGAATAAGGCAAACTAAATAATACAGAATAAAATTTGGAACCCCCCACCCACCGCGTGCCAATGGTAACGTCATATATTTTGAGGCGCGACGGGCTTTCTTCCACCCTCAAATAAACCTATCCGTGGTTGATTGAAGCTGCATTAATTGTGCCCTTGACAACTCTAAGGGAACCGTCCAAAAATAATATAGCACTTTGGGGAGTATACACATCTTTAGCACGTTACGATGTCCAACCATAGTCAAATGTAGACATTCTATATTTTCTAACTGTCTTTTAACAGACCCTAATATATCTTTCCAGTTTACATCAATTATCTCCTGAATAAACATCCTAATTTTAATCCCCATATATTTAGCCTCTGTTGTTGAAGGAACAAATTCGTAAATTCCTACCCGACATCAATCCTGGTATATTGCTGGTCGATAACAGATAAACAAGAAATTGAATCTACTCCGAAATACTTAAACAGATGCTATGAACTGACATTTTATCTTTTTTACCACTACTCCCTACCCCCCCAAACCCACTAGCCCCCCAGTGGGCCCTAGCCCACCCCTATACCACCACCCCAAACCCTCCCTCTCCCCCACAGTGCTCCCCCCCTTAACCAAGGCAACAGATTCAAGAATCACAAAACTGAGGGAGATGACAGGAAGAGATCTAGATAGTGAGAAAAATGCAAGGAGAGAGAGGGTTTGAGAGACTGTGAGAAAAAGAGAGACCAGGATAGGAAAGAGGCGAGCATCTCATCTGGTCAGCTACCTATGGGACGGTATGCATTCATAGGGCCTCCTCATATGCTGCTTACACAAAAATGCTTCCTTAAATAGGAAAAACTTATTTGGCAGTCACAAATCTTGTGATTTTACGATTTTCTGGCATTGCAAAATCCCTTTAAACATCGGGCCGTGTGTCAAGTGTCTGTGAAGTATTGCTCAATATTCCAACCGCATTTCAGTGTTTTTTTACACTTCCCTGAAACAAAAGAACACACACTTTCATCTTATTACCAGACACAACTTTGGGGCTTCTTCTAACTCCATTTAACACATATACGTCCTAGATTTTGAAGGGATCCAGTTATCTGCCAATCCATGCATCACTTACAATCACCAACAATGGGAATTCGAGAATGTTCATCTGTAGAATGATATCTGCTTAGGTTCTGAGACTCATTATTACACATTCACCAGAAGGCTCCAAAGTAATTCTTACCAGCATATTTCCTGCTTTAAACATAACAAATCAAGGGCCATATGTATCAACATTCCGTTTTGCGATTTCTAAATAGCGATTTTTAAGGAATCGCTATTTAGAAATCGCAAAATGGTATGTATGTAGAAATTCGCTCCTTTTTAGCGATTCCTTAAAATTCCTTAATTGCGATTAGCAAATTGCTAATCGCAATTAAGGAATAATTTCCCATTCATTTCTATTGGCCAGGAGGCCCATAGGAATGAAGGGGAAATTTGAGATTCGCAATTTGCTAATCGCAAATTGAGAATATTTTCAAGGGTGCAGGGGTGTCCAAAGGACACCCTGTTGCACCCCTGAAATCTGCATGGGTGCACATGTGGCACACGTACATGCCCTAAGGGCATGTATGTACGTCACATGGCACTTTGAAAAATGAAAAAATATGCATTTTGAAAGGAATTCGCAACTTACCACCAACTAGAAGTTGGTGGTAATTTGCGATTCCTTAAGGCCAATTTGCGAATTTTTTTGGCTTCTTACATTGTATTTAAGGAATCGCAAAATTTGCGATTCCTTAAGTGCAATCGCAAAATAAGGAATCGCACATTTTGCGATTCCTTATTTTTAAAGCACATTTCCTTCATACATACCATTTGTCCAAATTGCATTCGCAAACGCCCAAATTCTGCGAATTTCGGAGTTTGCAAAGTCAATTTGGCTTGATACATATGGCCCCAAATTAGGACCGCTTTTAAGAGGTGATGGGCATCTGTTGTAGTACCATCCAAGCAGAACTTACATTACACAATAGGCAAGTGCAGTTTACTTAGCCTTTTTAATAAATTAGAGTATTTCTTCAAGGGGTGAGAACCCACCTCAAATAATATTCACAAACCTTGTCAGGGTGAACGACTAAATTAACAAAATAAATCCATGCTTAACCCTCTGGTAGCTTAGCACAAAGCAGGCAAGCTTAACTTAGAGGCAAGTACTCAACCAGCAATAAAGTGAAATCACAATACAAGAGAACTCAAAAGCAAATTTAGAAAACTAGATTGCATTTTAATAAATACAATTACACCAACAGTCAATAATCCAATAAGTAGAACCGGATGTATGAATTTTAAAATTTGAATTAAAATTAGTATTAAAAAGAACAAAAGCGCCAACAGTGCCTATTTGGTTAGGCTACACCAGCTCAAAGTCAAATGTTAAGGCCAACCATGATTGATCGCTACTTGGATGCAGGGACCAGATTCATCCTGGTGGAAAGTTTACCTTTGGATGTAGAACTTTTTATGCAAAAAGCATGACTGTCGATGAGTTGGTGGCAGGGCAATCTGCAATCTAACCTGGATCCAAACCAGGGCCGGACAGGGGTATCCCGGTGCGGTCACTGACGAAGGCAGGAAAGCTCCTAGTGGGTGAAATCCAAAGCCTGCCCAGGAATACCTTGACATTGACGGGTTGCTGCTGAGCATCAGTCCTGATGAAGCCCTCAATTTTGGTATTTGGTAACGTTTCGGGAAGTCACATGTCCTCCAGCAGGGCAAACCATCAAGCTGAGGGTGACCGTTGATTCAATGTCCATGGCGATGTCCTTGACAGAGATTCTGGTCTCTGTCAGTTCTCCACGCAGAAAGCTGCAAAGAAAATTTAAGTCCCAGCTTTTGCAATGTGGCCAGGAGGAGTGCTCGCCAAGAACCAGCCAAGATTCTGGGACCTTGGGGAAGACCTTTGGGGTCAGGGCTCACTCTTGGGGTGGCCAGTAGCAGGATCCAGGGCATGTCTAGTTGGAATTGGTCAGCTGGGCATTTGCAGAAAAGGCACCTGGAAGCTTGCTGTGTCCCTGTGGCTCAAACAAAAGTCTGCTAACTGACCCTTTGAGTCATGTCTAGTGTCCTCGGTTCAGGGCAAACATGTTCAGTCTTCCCTCAAGTTTTTCATACAGTAGAAAGGTCCTTCATTTGACCTTCACAGGTCCAGGAGGGTACAAGGGATGCCACATTTATGCCCAGTGCCAGCTTGTGGGTGGAGGAAATTCCTGGCCACTCTAAATAATAGAGTAAAGTTTCCCTGGGGTGACCCTATCCACTTTTTAGCACCTCCTGTGAGTTGTACTGTATGCTTTCACACAGTGCCCTTCTCTACCTGGTCAGAGCTCACTGTGCCCACTCAGAAATGTGGCTAAAATGATGACCAATAACTCCATTGTGATCAGTCTAAAACAGTTCTGGCGCAACCTTCCCCATCCCATTGGATTTGTAGTCATGCTGACTAGGAAGACAAAAATAGGCAGGCCTTGGTGTGAGTTACATCTGCCAGTGACAGGGTAGACACTCACTCATTTTGCATTTGTCACCCCGAGTGGGACGGGTATGCCCAGACGTGGGTCACGTGCTCTCCATGCCACTGGAGTCAAGCTATCCTGGCTGAAGAGGGGTGAAACCCCGAACCCGGTCCTAGGATGCTTGTTTCCAGTCCAGGGAGGACCTGGCCTGGCAGTTCGGGATGGACTGTTCCCACTGGGCGCAGGGTGAACACTGATATGCATATGGCTGGGTCCAAACTGGAATGGCATGGGGAGCAAAAAAACGATGGATTTAGGCCCAAATCTCTATACTGGGGTGAATGTATGACATTGTTCTGCATTCTGTCCATCAATTGTTCTTTTTGCAGGGAGGGGCTGGCACAACCCCCAGGTCATCCTGCTCAAGGAAGAACACACCCTCCTCACCCAATCTTTTTATCAATTGTCTGTGTGGACTGACTCTAACTTTACTGTAAAGTAAACAAAGTCCAATGGCAACACAAAAATGGGTTCAGCTACAGAAGGCAAAATTCTCAGGAATACCATGATCATTTTCAATAGATAGTTACTGTAGAGAAAAGCAGAAGACTGTCACGCGTGAGCAGATTTTATTTATGTTTTATTATGGTAGTAGCTATTATAGGCCCTGATGCACACTAACATAGTCTACGTTTGTGCATTGCATTGAAGTGACTGAATGGCTCAACCAGCACATATGTGCTAAGACCAGAGTTTATCCCTTAGTTAGCATGAGGTTTCCTGCTTCATTTTGTGAAAGCTAGCAGAAGGCTTTCATGTGCAAAACTTTCACAAGTTATTGTGTTTGTGGTGCTTCAGTTTGAAAGTAGACTTTTTACTCTCTTGCTAAAAGTTTGCAGTGGGCGAGAGGGACTTTTGCAGTTCGACTTTATTCAGTTCTGCATAGACAGAAATTAACAATAACAAGGGATGTTGCTTCCACGCTTCCAAATACTTTTACTAGAAGCATTGTTGTTAGTCCTGCATTACAAGAGCAGATTCTCTAGCCTCCAGCTGCCCTATAGACTTATTTAGGTGTATAAGAACCTCTAGCAATTTTGGCAGAACAGAGACAAGAACCAGTGACTTAGAGAGATGCTGTCAAATAGGAACATATTTGAGGGCTTCTGGCTTAGAAGTACACAGGAGGTTTTATGTGGGTCAGCAAATAAGATGAATATTAATAATAGGATGCCAGAGGGCAACTAAAGGTTTTTAGGCTAATAGGTTGGGAATTTGTGATAAACAGTGCTTGGGGTGTATCTCATATTCGGTATTATTTTGAATTGCTGATGTTGTCCTCATATGATTTGCAGAAGAATAGCACATAATACTTTCTAATAATGCACTGATTTTGTAGGTTTGAGATGGCCTGCCTTATCTTACACCTGCAGGGGACTGTCTGCCAGGATTGCCAGAGCCAAAGCACCCATAACTCTCATGACCATAAGGCATGGAGAGAAGTGACAAATACCTGCACCGTTTTTCTATTCTCTGCAAAGGCCGTAGTATCCTCTGAGGGCTAATAAAATAAGATAAGTGTCATTATTGCTCATTATGAAATACATTTAACATGCCGTAACTCCACGTCGGCATTTGGATCGAGAAAACTGCAAAATATCTTTACAACCCACCCATTGGCCTTGTAACAACCAATGAGAATGGTGGTCTCAGTATTTTAATCAGTCAGGTACTGTGCAAGAATTACTCTCAAACCCAGCATGGAGAAAGGCAAGAAGCCAAAACGCGTATGCAGAAGAGATGAAAATAAATTATTTTAAATAACCCTCTTTTTTTGACCCCATCCATGCTTATGACGTGCCCAGCTCGTCATGAGGCACAGTGGAGTTGTGCTCATGACGAGCTGGGCTCGTCATAACGGCCGCAGCACTTCCCTGCGCGGCGAATTCCACGCCTGTGCGGGCGTTCTGTTGGAGTGGACAGAGTCATGATGAGTCCAGCTCGTCACGAGCCCAGCTAGTCATGAGCGCCGCCGTGCTGCGCGTGGCCCCTTTCCCCCCGCACCGTGGGGGAATTACCCCTGCTGTGAAGGGGTTATATGACCCTGTGTGTGCGTGCCTGACCCCCTTTTAGGTCTTGCCTAGGCAGCGCACATGCGCTGGAGAGGGCCTTTAGCAATTGGTCTGCACTTTTCAAGCACTCGTGCTTGTTGCAGCATCTACCTTGCGCAAGCGAGGAGCCACGCGCATGGGCCATATGTTTGTAATTAACATGACTGCACCGCTGCTCGCTCACGCGAGGCGGGTGCCGCCACAAGCCCGAGTGCTTGAAAAGTGCAGACCGCTTGTTGAGGTTCTGCATCTGGCGCTGTATATGGATTGTGCGCCTTGCATGCTTTTGAACTCCCGTCTGGCATTTGCTGTTTTTTGTAAATGCATGCGCAACTGACGTCAGCAAGAAGGGCTGGTTAAATATTGGACATTTTGTGAAAGCAGCTCGCGGCAGGTCTGTCAGTCCCGTCAGCTGCTAGGAAACGGGTCACGTTCCCACAGCTGACCGTGTCTCATTAAGCCCATCTTATCACACGAAGGAAGTGCACAGGCTGCCTTGGAAATTCCTCAAGAACTGCTGATATCTGGAAGTTTGATGCATACTCTTGCACACACGTTGCAGAAGTGACATTTCAGACTCTATGGGCCAAGTCCAGAAACATATATCTCAATTTGGAACTTCAATTTACTTACACCTGCGACAGGCACGATTTATGATGGCAAACTTACGTTTTGTATTATGAAACTGTCCCTTTACAGTTCTCCATGACTCACACCATATTACCCCCAGCATGACCTAATGTGGGAGCAAAAGCCCTAGGTGCAAAGTAAGCGTTCAAAGCCAGGAATGCCTTGGAGACTTTGGGCAACCTCTTGTGGGTAATTCACACACCGTTTCTCTGACGCTCTCCTTCCTCCCCTCAGAGCCGGAACAGTTGTGTCCCTATGACATGGAGTTATCTGGTCACCCTAGAAGGGCCATGAACCCACACAGTCCTGGAGCTTTGTCCTGCTGTTCCTGTATCAATAAGTGAATGAGGAAGTATGTTTAGGAGCTGTGACATGTGTCCTGGCAACGCACATTAAGGTAGGTTGACCAGATCTTGAGAACCAAAAACCGGGACATTTCGCAAAAATAGATCAAGCATTGGCATAGCCAATAGGTCTCGTCTTTGGAACCTTATAAGTATTTAGTTATGCAGTACAATATTCTTGGTGCAACAACATCAACTGTTGCATGTCTAAACACTTATAAGGTCCCAAAGGTAAGACCTATTGGCTATGCCAATGCTTGTTTCAAGTTGTTGTGAAACATACATGAGCTTCACCCTCGTGCATGGATACGAGGGTGAAGCTCTGAGTTCGGCAGTTCGGGTGAAAGATTGGTATGGATATATGTCTAGATACATGCACTAGCGACAGTGGGGTACAAAACGTGTTCGTGATCAGGTGGAAGTGATTCAAATGTGCAATATGTGTATCACAATCTACAACAATTGTTTGTGCAGCCTCTATTTAAGGGCGGCTCCTGTATCTGGGTGGAGGAGCCTTGCCCCACTGCTTCCTCACAGTACGAGAAGCAGAAACATAAAATGGTATTATAAATACCATTTTATGTTTCTGCTTCTAGTACTGCGAGAAAGCAGAAGGGTTTGGTTGGTTGGGTCCTGCTCTAGGGCAGGTGAGGAGTGGCTTGCCCACTCTGAGTGCCCCAGGGCCAACCAAACCAGTTATAGGCCCTCTCCCTTTTCTCCAAGCAGTCTACATGGAGAAAATGGCCTCCCCATAGACGCCTGTTTGGTCAGCGTCTCAACCAATCACAACGCTGCCATTGCAGCGTTGTGATTGGCTTAGGGGAGGGGAGGGAGACTGCCTGCTTCCTGTGTGGAGCAGAGAAGCGGAGATGACTCAGGACCGGACCAGGGCGGCGAAGGTAAGTTAACTTTTTTTAATGTTTCAAATTAAATCAACCCCCCCCCCCCGCCCCTCGCACAATCCCCTCCCCACTCGATCCCTCACCCGCGAGTCATGCCGGCCGAGTCTGCCTGTATTTCTCAAATATGTTTATTTAAATGGGTTTGCACACTTCATTCGATGGAGTTTCAATACATAACTATTGTGGGATCATCCTCAGGAATTGAAATACAGTAAGCACAAGACAGTAAAAGGTCATCTAAAAAAGACATACATAAGAAAAAGACAACTATACATATGAGTTAAAATAACAAAAGCTGATACAACAGAGTTATGGGCATCTTATGATTACTCACATCCACAAGAATTGTGTACAGTTCTCACTGAATGACGGCTGGAGGTGCATCTACAAAAAAAATAGAATGGAAGGAGATATCAGAGAAAAATAAAACAATAAAATTAGTAAAAGTAAAGAAGGAAAAGTGGATTATTCCAGATGGAGTTTACCAGAGAGGAGGGGTAATAGAATGGTCTGAGGCTATGTCACAGGGATCCACACAAAGATATGAAGGGCTCTATTAAAAAGGGGGGCTATCAGTAAGTGGTAAAAAATAGATGAAAAATAGCCCAGCCTATAGTAAAGCAACCTTATCGCTGTAAACACTTCTGGCAGAGACGGGAGCTAAAGGGTAGTATTTTTACTCATAAACCGATCAGGCGAGCAGTCCGACTGTCTGTTAGGGTGGGATTTTGTATCCAAGGACAACTGAGTACATAATGGTGTGGAAAAGGCTGGTTTATTGAAAAAGGTGCACAAACTTTAATACCCGAACCTTAGCTCTACATCTTGCATACTAAAATCAATCTGGCCCTCTATGCATCTTAATAACTATCCAAATCCTCCTCCCCTCCCTCTCCCCCTCTCTTAAGGAACCGTTCTCAACTAAACCAACCAAAATCCAATCACAACTCTCCTCACTCAAAACTCCTGGATACAATCCAGCATACAGCATTGTTGCCTTCTCATTTCAATCATAAATTCCCCTTTCCCCCATGAAACTTCGACTTGATCTCAACATGACCAACGTTTCTTGAATAACTTTCAAAGTTGTGTACCAAACCGCCAAAGCACCAGCCAATCTCAGCGACAACATGACAATAAACAAATACCAAAACCTTTACTCCCTGAGTATCTCCCTCATCAAAACTAATATCGAAAATCTAACAACTGTCCCTGTCACCCGGGGTATCCCCAAATCTAAAATGGCACCCAAAAAGTGAAGTTTTATGTCCCTAAGAGCCCAGTGCCCAAGGCCAATCCTGACGCCACTCACTCCTGGACCTTACCACCTGCCCGAATATTCCAGGGGTGGGGGGTAGGACATTCTGCCCCCCCCCACCCTAAAAAAAAACCTTTCTGGCAGCAGAGATGCCTACCGAAGCAATATGAATAGGCCCTCTTGGAAGAATGTAGGAAAGTGGGTTTCTGTTGCAGTAACCCCCCACTTTTTGTCAGATTACTGATGGACTTTTACTTGATTTGCCCTGGGTCCCTGCCAATCAGGTTCCCAGTGCCTGTGGTCTTTCACCAAAACTAACCCAATTGGTTTCTCTGGCCACAGGTCAGCCCCTAGTAAATGGTACCACAGGATCCAGGGCACTGTCACAGGGAAGACCTCTAAGGCCTGCAGCACTTATTGTGCCACCCTTAGAGGCCATTTACCCTTACACACACACACTGCCTTTGCAGGCTGCGTGTTTTGGTGCAGAAAAAAGTGAAGAGTCAACATGGCATTTCAGGCTGGACTGTTCCCATGACGCACAGGGTCAGACTGATTTGCATATGGCCATGTCTGAACTGGGGTGGCGGTGTGAGCTAAAGAATGATGATGGATTAAACCCAGATCAGTTGACTGGGGGTGAGTGCTTGCAATGTTCAACACTCCGTCCATCATCCCCTTTGGTTTTGCTATACATCCCTGTATGCCATGCCTACAACCCACTGCCCTGGCATAGATCAGTTACCCCTCTAGCTGGGTGCCCTATGCCAGTGGTGAGGGTACAGGTGCATGAGCCCTGTACCCCTACAGTATCTAAGTCCATTCTTAGACACTGCAAGTGCAGTGCTGCCATTAAGATTAAATGGTACTGGGAGCTTGTCATTACGAACTCCACAGCACCATAATGGCTACACTGAAAACTGAGAAGTTTGATACCAAACTTTTCAGCACATTAAACTCATACTGATGCCAGTGTGGGATTTAATGAAAAATGCACCCAGAGGGCATCTCAGAGATGCCCCCTGAAAATCGACCCACTTCTAGTGTCCAGGCTGAGTGGCTGCTGAGGCTGCCACCAACAGACATGTTTCTGGACCCCTGGGTCGAGAGCCTGTTGCTCCAGGGGGCCTGAAACAATGCACAGCCTGGGACATGGTGCCAAACCTCCTCCCCCAGGATGGGCAGGGTTCAAGAAGGGGAAGCTTCAAAGGCAAAGCCGCCTTTGGAGATTCCCTAGACCATTTGCTGCTTTCAGCAACTGGTCCCCACTGGTTCTCCCCCCCACTTTGGGTGGGAGAATCGGTGGGAAAACCTAGTGAGGGAGAGAGATGTGCCCACCTCTGCCAACTCCAGGCCTCAGGTGGGGGAGGTGAGGTGAAGCACAACTCTGAGTCCCCGCAATCTTGAGGATGGGGGTACCTAAGCAGCCAGGAACAGGCTCCTGACCCCCTCCCACTGGAAAAGGGCTGAATAGGGGGTGTACTCACCCCAGGGAAGGGGCCCATTGCTCCCTGCCCTTTACCTACCTGTAACGCCCCTAAATCTAGTATTTAGGGGGCACCCTGAACCTTGTTTCTTCAGATCCAGAAACGACAAGAAAAGAAGATAAGAAGAAGGACTGAAGAGCCGTGCAGAGCTAACAAGAGGATGACGCCCACTGACTTGGCCTCAGCCCTAAAGGTCTGTCTCCCCTCGAACCTGCTCCTGCAAAATCGAACCTGCCCGGTGTGTCCTGCAGCTAGCAACCTCAAAAACCCTGGAATACCTGCCTGTCTTCACTTCCAAGACTGAATCTCCTGCGAACACCAGACTTGTTCAAAGTGCAGCTTCTGGCTTCAGCCGCACACCAATAATCCAGCCCACTCTGCACCCGACTAACCCAGCCCGTGCGCGAGTGAAAAAACACTACAAGGAGGTCACCCCAGCAATCCTGACCCAAGATCCGGCGACCCCTGACCTTCCTCAAGCCTCCAGCCAACACCAGCAGCCTAAATCCAGAAGGCCCCCCTAACCGCGACCAGGAGCAGGTAAGAAGATCCAACCTCAAAAGGCACCCCCGCACCCAACGCCACATGGCCCTGTAAGCCCAAACCGACGGTGCCTAACCAACCCTTAACTTCCCAACTTACCCCTCCAAGTGGTGGTCGCACCCGTAAGTACTTTTTGTACCTGCCTGCAGTGCTTTTGCAAACCGAAGGTTCTCCATAGAAACCAACGTCGTCGAAACAGCACTCTGCCACCCGGCCGCCCCAGTGCCGCTGAGGATGCATCTTTTGTGCTACTTTGTATTCCCATTTGCCCTGACCTTAACCTAGGAGCTTTACTCCCACAACCCAGTGGCCTGTTTGCCAGCAGCCACCAACCAGAGGCCCCCTATCCCTCATTGGATAACATTGGGTCTCAACACTCTGCAGCGGGCCGCTCTAGTGCCGCTGAGGGTGCAACAACAGTGCATCACTGACCCTGGGGGACCCCTGAGTCTAGCCTCAGAACCTTAACTCCCACAGTTGATAACTTACCAATGAACCAATAACTTGTTTTTCCTCCATAGGATAACATTGACAATTTTCCTCCTAAAAGTTTCTGTGTGGAGTTTCAAAATATAAAAGTATTCTTTAAAAATTGCACGAGTAACCAAAACGTCTATACTCACCTGTTTACAGGAAATGTCCCCGTGATTAATCCAGGTATCCAGCACTGAGTAAGAAAAGTACTGTAAAAAGTAACTTACCTGCAATTCATTGAAATAGCCTATTCATTCCAATGCACTGCATTTGCTAAGCGTTGCAATCTACTGCACCCCTGTAAATCAAACAAAGCACAATTTCTATTGCTTTTACAAACTGTTCGATATTCAATACCTTATTACTGTAAAGTATTTAATGCTTACCTGTGCCAGGCTTGCTTGGTTCTAAAATAAAACACTGTATATTTTTTCTACAAAAACAATTGGCCTAGAGTTCTGTCTCTGAGTGTGTGAATTCATTTGCTGAGTGTGTACATCAAATGCTTAACACTGTCCTCTGATACTGCCTTACTGCTCGACCAAGTTACCACGAATAAAGAGTGAGGTTCCATCTAACTTCAACCTCTGCCTACCTTTGGAGTCACCTGGACCCTATATACACTATACCTCATTTTGGTGTAGTATATATAGAGCCAGTTTCTTACAAAGAAGAATAGAGCAGCCATTTACGAGTGACAGTAAAGCTTATAGGGGCAATGGTGAACAAAGCATGACTGATGCCAATGTGTTGGAAAAACTAAAACTTGATTCCCTATTCAAGGAATAAATGGAAAAAATTGGTTTTGGGGATCTCGGACTTGCCTGGACAGTAGTGAGGAAAAAGGAAGAGTCCACTGGAGTGATCTATCATAGATTGGGTCAAAGGACCAAGAATTTGAATATATAAGAGGAGGACGAGGGAGCCACCCAGAGGATTCAAAATGCAAGCGAAATCTACTGGCTTTGCCGATGCTTGTTTTTTTCCAAGTTGTTGCAAGAGTAAACTGCACGAATGCTCCCTCAGTGGGTACTTGGACCGTTATTCTTGCAGCTCTCGTCTGATGCCTTGGACTTGGGCGTTTTTCCCCTAACGAGCTCCTTTCATCACAACAACAACTCCTTTGAAGAGTCATTCCACCCTGTAGTTGAAAGCCTGCTGCGGACCGATGGCTCCAGTACATCAGGGGACGGGGATGATTCAGTGTAGGACTGCAGCAAATGGCACTTTAAAAAGCTGAATCTACATTTTTAACACATTTGTAAGATTCATGGTGGCTCCTCGCCGACCAGTCAGCAACTCATCTGCACACGATTCCGTTGTGCCGCAGGTAGAAAACCAGGCTTCGAATGCTGAGTGAGAAATGGCCTCCTATTTGCATATGGCAGAAGGACAGAGCATGTCCCCTCTTTGATGAGAAGCCAGGCTGCACATCTTGTCCTTTTGGAAGAAAAGGAAGGTCTCAAAATGGCGTCCTGCCTGGGACAGTCTCGTCCGGGGAGACAGTGCCATTTATTACCTGAGCCCTAATTTTATATATGCAAAATGTCTGCTTGTCAGAGGTAGGAAAAGAGCCAGCCCCGTAATTGCCCTGCATAAATACACCTTGGCAGCAACAAATGGGACCGGGGAGAGTGCTTTTTCATTCTAGTAATTGGGCATTTAATAATGCAGCAGCAGAACCGTTTGCCAACCTTCGAGAGGAAACAAGAGAAATGAGGTCTCAGTGATGCTGCTAAAAGCCCTTTGCGCTTTACAAACAGCCACAGAAAGAGGAGCCAGGGTGACGTTGTAGTAGTCTTGAATGTTACTGTCTACACCTGTAATGAAATTGCTCTGAACTCGGTGGCTGTATACATCAGTGCAGCAGAGTAAAGGTGGCGGACGGAAGTCTTCCCCAGTCAGGCCAATCTGTAAGGGCAATTCAGAAAGGTATCGGTGCTCTTACCTGTTTAATGAGCAGGAGTAGAGATATTAAGGTTTATTCGTCCGTTCACTTCCATGTTGGAGATGCACTGTGGGACAAGCGGTGTTACGCAAAATGATGCACCACCCTTGTAGAATGTAAAAGGGGCCCTTGAGTCTCTCACGTCTCACATATATTCATTAGACATGGGCCTAATGGGGCCCCTGAAGGGTTGAAGGTCTCCCTGTACCATAGGGCCTGTATGGACCTGCGTTATTCCCCTATGTGGGGCTTGTCTCAATCAATCAATCGGGGTTTTGTACAGTGCACTACTCAAGGCACTGTGGGGGGGTGGGGGGAGGGGAGTGAGCAACACTAAGGTCATTTGAAGAGCCAGCTCTAGAGGTCCATTCTAAACTGGTGCAGTTTCGGGCTCCTTCCGAGGTGAAGGGGGAGTTTGTTCCATGTCTTGGCTGCGAGGTAGGAAAAGGATCTTCCACCAGCTCTGGTCCTGTAGAATTGAGGGACGGTGGCTAGGGAGGGGTCGGCTGAGCAGAGGTCGGCTGAGACGAGATCTAGCTGATTGCTGGATGTACCTAGCGTGCAAGCGGTAAGGGAGGCATGTTGTCCTGTGTCCAGGTTAGGGTGACGAACCGTCCGTAAATTTCACGGACAGTCCTTACTTTCGGCCGTCTGTCCGTGAAGGATTCTTTGACGGACGCCATTTGTCCGTAATTTTAAGTGGTCGCACAACCGGCAGAGCTGGCCTCCACCTCCCTTCTTGACTGCAATGCTGCTGAGGTCGGGTGTAACAGACTCCGAGGCAGTACAACAGCTCAGATACCCATCAGCATTGGCGAGGCACAGCGGGATGGCAACCCTCACACCGTCAGCCCTGATGAGCTGTTAAGAGGTGCTGAAGGTGACAGAGGGAGGGGCGGCAGCTTCAGGGGCAGGGGCATCTATTCAGATGCAAACAGCACTGAATGCGTCTTGTATACAACCATTTCTTTGAATATATCATTCTTACCCCACTTGAGTAGATTACACTGCTGGTTAGACTGAGCGTGCACTTTAAAGCTGTCCGCATGGTGCGTCAGGCATGCAATGGAAGTGGCCCCAAGTTTTTAAGCAGTACATTTTACAAAACATGCTCTGTAGAGATTCTGCTAAGGCAATGTTACTTCTGACTTTTAATGATTAAGTGACAGTGCAATCAACACTGCAATGGTTAAACTTTGGTGAATAAACTGTGCAAGAAATTAAAACCATCACTGTTTACAAAGTTGTGCTAGTGTGGTCCAGATGGCTGCAGTCGAGTTTGCTTTAATATGACTGCGACAAGAGAGTCCTCATGAAATAATGATGTACTTAGTAAATACTATTTTGTACAGCACTCAGCTGCCTTTATAGCTAGATTTGTGCCGTTACAAACATTGTCTGTCAATATGTATTGGCAAAGAAAGAAGGTCTGGCTTGTAAATTAATGTGGCCCTTCGTTGATGGTATGCGAGTGCGGGTCGAGTATTGTAGATGGATGACTCAATTATAGAATGAGTCAAAAAGTGGATGAATTAATGCACAGGTCCATATATGTATGATGAGTGACACAGTAACTAAATTGCACATACTGGTTTTGCCAATGTTATTTTTACCAGGTGACCATACTTGTACTATTACCAAATATCCGCCTCCCTTCAACAATGGTCGCTGACTTGCTCTTATGTAACATTGTGATTTAATATTAACGCCTGTGCTTCCTCTACACATCCTCCAGGAGCATTTTAAACATAAGGTGATGTGGGTGTGGAACAATGTGAAGCACTGTGGACGAAATTTGCTTTCCAAGCGCAGTGCTTTTCAAGAATGTCTTAAGTCCATGTCTGTGCCCTTCCTCTGAGCCCCATGCCTGACCGGTCAGCATGCTCGCCTGTTTGAGATCTGACCTGGAAGATTTTAACTCTGCAGACCTGAAAGTCAAACAACCAGTTTACAATTTACGTTATGTTGCCATGTTATTTATTGTGCAGCAAATTTCTAGCATGTTTTCCTCATATATTCAAGATTTCTGATGATCAACGAATTACAGCAACAATGATCTAAGCAGCCATGCTGGCAGGAATGAGCACTCCCTACTGAGCCCCATTGTAAGAGGGATTTCCAGAAACTGCACCCTGGTCTCCTCTTTTGAACCCGCCTCCCAGGAGTCACAAGGACAGAAGATTTGAAGTATGGTGGAGGGGGAGGGGATAGGAGGGGGGCATTAAATGGAACACAGATCGAGACAGCCAATCATTTTAACCTTGCCCCATGGCGTATGTCCCCAGGAAGAAGCAAGTCATGAGCAAGAGTAGCCAAGCAACAGGGCCACTAGAGCAAGTTTATAACAGCTTTCATTAAAAAGAAGGTTATGGCACTTGCATGGAGGCAAAAGCTCTGAAATTAATTGTTCCCATCTTCTCAGTACATCGTGGTGCGCTAGCCTTTTTGCTGCTTGTTTGTTCATTTACTGGACCCCTCTCTGCCCAGGCCTGTACTCTTCTCTTGCCTGCTCATTCTTCCCAATCGCCATGTGTCAGGGCAAGCTTCATTCAATTTCAATAAACTCTATAGTTTAAGTAATTAAGCATTTTACTGCAATCATTTTTATTGTGCAGATGTAGATAAAACAGAAGTAGTCAATAGCATGGGTTGGAAAAGCCACTTGTTCAGTAGACTCAGCATGCTTCATATCCAGTCAAAGTGTTCCATGATTTAGAAGGGTCATTCAAAGTGTGTTAATATCTACACTCCATGTAGCTACTGCCTCCTCTTACCAGGCTATGAAGCTGCATGTGATTGAACTTTAAAGCCAAGCTGACCAAGCTCATGCACTGCGTTCATTGAACAAGGAAGCACTTGTGTGAGACATTCCCTTTCTGCCCTGGGTTCCAAACATCCTAGAACCGGCCCTGATTACACCGAGGCAGCACGTGGTTCACTTCACAGAGCTTAACCCGTTGCCAGCGCTGAAAATATTCTGTGCTAGTGCGGAACGTTCCATTGAGCTAATGAGATTGGAACGTTCAGCGGACGTGCGCAGCACTAGCGAGGTAGTGCACGTGACGACTGCTGAACGTTCCTCGCGCTTAAGGGGTTAATTACTGTCACTAAATTGTAAACAAACCTCGGTTCTTCAAACATGCAGTCTATATTGTAATAAAATAGAGACATGGCACAATCGCACCCACACTGATTAACAAAGTATGGAGGACAATCAGTTAAATCAGTTCTCTTGGAGTATCTCCTTTCAGTACTGTACATCAGTGTGGGGGGAGGGGGGCAAAACTAACGTTTTGGAAACAGAGCCTGTCTTATCATTGTCTTGTCCAGGAGGGGGTGAGGAGCCCTCCCCCACCCTGGAAGAGACCAAGATGATACTAGAATACTGCACACCCACCCCTGTGTCCACCCTGGTGGATCCTGTTCCCCCTCCAGTGATGGCTCTTGTCCCCCCATGTGGTGGGTCCTGTCCCCAAACCCCGCCTGTGATGGCTCTTGTCCCCTCCTGTAGTGGATCTTGTCTCTGCCCTGGGTGGCTTCTGTCCCAGTCCTGGAATATCTCCTGCAGCGAGGGTGAAGTTCTTGATGGGCCTCTTCTCAAAAAGGCTCAGCTCAAAATTAATATAAAAAGGTGGGCGAGTGAGTAAGTGAAGGGATGGCTGGGTGAATTAGTGAAAGGGGGAATGGATGAATGAATGATTGAATAGATGGATAATGGGAGGGGATGGATGGATTGATAAGTGAGTGGAAGGATGGAAGAGAGAAAACGGAAATAGCTGGATGTATGGGGGAAGGGTAGCTGGATGGGTGGAAGGGTAGCTGGATGGGTAAAAGGGTGGATGGATGAGTGAAAGGATGGATAAGTGAAAAGGTGGATGATGAGTGAGTGGGTGGATGGATGAGTGAAATGATGGATTGATTGATGAATTGATAAGTGCAAGGGCGAATGGATGGACGGATGAGTGAAAGGGTGGATGTAAGGATGGATGAGTGAGTGAAAGGGAAGGTAGATGGACAAAATGATTAATAGACCAGTGAAGGAGTGAAAGGATAAATGGATGAGAGAAAGGATGGATGAGTGATAGGGTCAATGGATGGATTCATGAGCGGATGAGTACATAGATGGATGGATGGGAGGATGGATGGATGGATGGATGGATGGAAGGAGGGTGGGTGGATGGATGGATGGAAGGAAGGATTGCTAAGTGAAAGAGTCGTTGGAGAGAGAAAGGGAGGTTGATGGATGACTGAAAGGGTGGATGGGTGGAAGGAACAGTGACTGGGTGGATGGATGAGTAAGTGAAAGGATGGCTGGATGGGTGAAAGGGTAAATCGCTGGATGGATGAGTGAATGGATGGATGGGTAGAAGAGGGGATGGATGAGTGTACAGATGGATAGGGTGAAAGGGCGGATGGATGGATAATGGATGGATGAGTGAAAGGATGGATGAAGGGATGGATGAGTGAAATGTAAGATGGAAGGATACATGATGGATAGGTTTGTAAATGGCTGAATATGTCTAGATATGGCTGGGCTTACTTATATACAATTGCGCGACCTCTGATGTGTCTGTAAAACTTATCCAATTGTCCTGAATTTTGACCCCCTGTCCTGAATTTGTGTCCTGAATTTTGACCCTTTGTCCTGAAATTTTACACTCATCGTCCTGAATTTGCACCAATGCCAGTTGGTCACCCTAGTCCAGGTAGGTCTGACTCCTGCATGCTATAGTGCGGACCGATGTACACAATGATCAGTCGCTATCCGTCCACTGGGGTTGGTTGAGGTGGATGGATGATGGTGTCAGGGGTGTGACGTTGCCCCTAGGGTGTGGCCCACTGAACACAACAGTCTTGTAGGAGTTGAAACCCAGGAAGCTCTGTCTCCTTCAGAGGAGGGCTCTATTTCTGTGTAGCAGGAACGATGAAGGGGAGGAGCATTGGGTACAGTCTGGAATCACTGCTGCCTCTCAAATCGCCACCCCTACCTCCTACTTACTAGTGGAAACACTTGGTAAAATTGTAGATAGGTAGTTCTCATTCCTATGTTTATTTACAGGAAAATGGAAGAGATACAATAATATTAAATACAGCACATTTTATTCAAGCCACATTTTTTACTTCACAATGGAAGACAAAAATAAAGAATGTTGTTTTGTTTTTCCCAAACGTCTCTGAATGTCTCTTTCTTAACTTGGTAGAAGTTGGTTTATCAATATTTGTCCCTGACATGTCAGCTTCTCTTTTAGCAGCCTGCCTTTGAGTACGCCTCCATGTTATCACATCAGACCCAGACAACCTCCTGTGGCTGGAAGCCTCCTGGCTTTCTACCGCATGGGTTGCCTCATCAGTGAAACATGTTTGCCTAGTCCTAGTGTATAGCAATTCCATTGATGATGTAATCGTACCTACATCCTTGTGACAGTGTGCTGGTTCCTGTTAAATATGTATGGTTCTTCTGCTAATCACCCCTGTAGCAGTAGCCAGTTTCTCTACATTCTTAACATAGTTTTGTATTCTTAAAACTCCATGTTGATATATTTTATTCTGTTGCTGAGTTTCCTCTCAAATTGCTCTGCATAATGATTTAATTTCATCGGTTAAATTATGAATGCTTATAATAGTGGAAGACCATCCTTCATCCATGTTTCTGCCTTTACTTTTTTTACAGTATCGATTGTTTATTTTTTTAAATCAAACCTTGATTTTTTAAATCCGCACAAATTCCTCTTGAGGGTGTTGCTCATGGCTCATCGTGAGTTAGAGTAGTCTGTGCTCTTAGGGGCTGATTACGACTACAGTGGTCCATAGGGCTGCCATAGTTGTGGTGGCGGTCCAATCACCGCCATACTGCGGCATTATGCACCACTTTAGGAGTGTGGTGTTCGGACTGTCACTGAATCGCTGCAACCCCTGCGGATCCAGACTCCCGCGGAGGTCTCGCAGTGGTCTGAGGCAGTAATATGCTGTTGGTGCAGCAGCGGCGAGTATATAACGAGTTGCCTCAAAGACACACTTTTCATGGCTCATGAAAAGGGTGGTGGTGAGGCAACAAAGAGTCCTAACTCGCCTCCCTGTGCCTGGGTGTGTGTGCAGGGTGACACATGTTGTGTGCCCCTGTAAATATGCACCCTCCTTTCCTTCATGGTGTGGCATACATACCACACCATGCAGGAAGGTGCAGTTGGCGCTGTGAGATTGGCAGTCTGCCTGTTAGGCTCTTTTATGAGCCTGACAGACGGCCGCTCTCAGACAGCCACACGAGCACCCGCCAGACCAGGAATAAATTCCTGAACTGGCAGGTGGTCTCACCACAAGTTTGGCGGTCCCACAGCAGACAACGAGTTGCACTGTCTGCTTTGGGACCGCCAAACTCGTAATCGGGTCCCAAGTCTTTGGATGTCGAAATTTGTTGGACGTTGTGTTGGGAGACATACATGTGTAGAAGCTGTGTTGGTTTGTCTTCTGGGAGGTACTCTTGTTTCACAAACTGTGACAGAACGTGTAATGTACGTGGTGGAGGAGGATCAATGATGGAACTCTTCTGATCCTCATCCTGATAATGCTCCTCATGAGCCTCTGCTGTGGTTGCCTCAATCTCTTAAGTGAAAGGGTTAGGGTTTAGGGTGGGAGTGGGTTTTTGTGGATGGCAAGAGTAATTTTAGGATTTGTGGTGGGTATGAGAATTGGGGTGGCAAGGGTAATTTTAGAGTTTAGGGTGGGTATGGGTTTTGAGATGGCACGGGTAATTTTAGGGTTTAGGTTGAGCATGGGTTTTGGGGTGGCAAGGGTAATTTTAGGGTTTAGAGTGGGTGTGGGTTTTGGACTGGCAAGAGTAATTTTAGGGTTTAGGGTGGGTATAGGTTTTGGGATGGCAAGTGTAATTTTAAAGTTTAGAGTGAGTATGGGTTTTTGGGATGTCAAGGGTCATTTTAGGGTTTAGGGTGGGTATGGGTTTTTGGGTGGCATAGGTAAAATAGGATTTAGCATGAGTATGGGTTTTGGGTTGACAAGGGTAATTTTAGGGTTTAGCGTGGGTATGGTCCTGATGCAGCGCTACTCCGGAAATATTTTCTAAAAACATATCACCTTTCCCTGAAGTACCAAATCATACTTCTACTCATCAGTGGGGCCATTAACACTGCGAGTTACTCACAAAACACTTCCATCCTACTTCATGGATCGTGAGATTCAAAGGAGAGCTGCTGTATCATAGTGGAGTGTCTAAATTAAAACAAAATATTTATACTATTTACACCTCCAGTTTAAATGAGTTTTACCATGGTTTTTAATAACAAGACATTTTATTCAGACACACCACCATTATAGTTGATGAATCTGCTAGTAAAAAATTAGGTGTAGGAAAATACAAGACCAGCTTAATTCTCCATTTATCTAATTTGTTATTAAAACAAAGTTTAACATGTCTAACAGTTTATTCGCTTTATTTATTTCTTTATTCAAAAATAACTTTAAAGTAGTAAAAGTTTTATATCAAACAGTTATATTCATTTATTTCAGAGATTCAGAAATAGACATTATTATTTAGATTTCAGAACATAAATATTAGCAAAAGACAGATAGTTCCCAAAATTCATTTTCTCCTAACTTCCCTAACTAATAACCTCATCTAAAGCTCAGTTCTCATTCAAAGAAATAAAACATTTATTCAAGAATTCTTAAATCTCAGGAAAATCAGCATACCGACAGCATCTCAGGAAGAAATCGGAAGAGAGTTTTTTCTTAAGAAAAGTCACAACTTTTTATACCTTTTTTCACTAACCTTATCTATCTAAAAAAGTAACTGTCAGTACAGACTCAAGTCCTGATTGGACAATTTGAGGGTGGATGAGCATCACCTCTTGATCCTAATATTCAATTTCCGTAGCATCAGCTGAATTTTAAAGAGTCCTTTGTATGAGAAATTCTTTGGCCAAGTCACATCCTCAACTAGCTACTACAGGTTTCATTCCAACGATCAGTAACTCAAATGTTCATTCTTTTGGCAGTCATCAGGACTTCCAGGGCAAGTCGTCCTTGAACTGCTTTCGTTCAGGCATAGGCAGCTCACATTCAATCTCGGCTTTGGGCTGTGCATGTCAGTTTATCTTCCATTCACAGTTAATAAAGCAGCCATCTTTTTACTAGTAGGCCTCACGGGCCAGAACAGGAACTATCATAGAAACAAACACAAATAAATGTTAATTATTGAAATATAGCCCTTCTGTTTACCTCCCCCCATACTAAGGGTTTCCCTGTTAGTTGTTACCTAGCAAATAAGCAACATGTATGCATGATATACTCCATGTTTTTGCCTCAAAATACATAAACAGACAGCACATTTAAGCCGCTTTTGATTACATTAAAGCCTTGCATTAATAAACAACATGACAACATTACTAAATTAGTCAGTTATAATTTTCCATGCAAGCAGATTAGTATTCCCACGGGTATTTGTGTGTGAATTCTATACTAGGTTGATTAATTTTTCCAAACTACACAATTATTGAAGGTTACATTTATGAGGAAATTACTTTATGAGGGGTATACAATATTTTGTTTTTCCACCTCGCTCCATCACCTCACTCCTTTGGTGATCTTATCACCAAATATCTCCCAAAATTTTGAAAAAGGTATCCAAACATGTTTCAAGTTCTTCAGATTAGTACAGTTTATACTCTTGTATCTTCTTCTCTGGTTTCTTAAAAGACCTTTTCTTGAAATTCTTTCATTTCTATATCATAGTTTTCTCTTTCTCTTTCTCGTTTTTCTTGAATTGCTTTCTTTATTGACTTTCTAGCATTCCTTCTTTTTCTATATATGCAACATAATCTTGAAATCAAAATCACTAATACTAGTATTGTTACTGGGATTAGTATCTTACCTATAATTGAACTACCTATTTATTAAAACCAACGTTTAACTGCTGAAAAACATTTACCTAGTCGTCCAAGAACACCATCAACCGCCAGTGGTTCAATTTCCTTATGCAACTCTGTAATGTTTGTAATGTTCTTTTCAATATTTTTACTTTTGTCTGGAATGTAGGTACAACAGTCCTGCACATTTAAAATTCCACATACTCCTCCTTCTTTTGATAATATTATATCAAGAGCAAGACGATTTTACATCACCAAAGCTCTCATAGCAACCATTTCAGTACTTACCATTAAACATCCTCCCGCTGTGTCTGTTGACAAACGATCTACTATCGTTGATAATCTTCGAATTCGGTTTGCATTAAAGATATTCCCACTGCTGGTATCAGTGCTCCAGAAATATCACCTATTATTTCAATTACACTCTCTCAAATTCAAAAGAGACTTTATTTCGGTTTGATTCAACCATAAAAGTGCACATTTCTGCTGTACATGCATAAAACATTGGTGAAGTGTAATTACAAAAATAAAATTCCCTATCTACATTAATTCCACAGAACAGTAATTCATTAATATATTAACATTCATTGATCCAAACAAGTTCTCATTCTAAGAAATCTTTAAAAATTCAATTATTTGGAGGATACTGTCACTGTGCAACAATTGTAAATATAAAAAGGCTGGTCGTATCTGAATAAAATTAAGTTTCTTTAAAAGAACAAACAGGTAGTGTTTACGCGGATATTCATAAAATCTACATAAAAACATAAAATGCAGCATATCCTGTGGAGACTTTCCATCGCAGCCACAGGGTGCAGGAAGTGTATTAAAAGCATCTTTTTTTGGTTCTATAAGCAGATGATGGAACAAATTCAATCTAAATCTTGTTAACAAGAACTTTTCATGGGTACTAAATGTGCCGAGTAGGTAAGGATCCATTGTCATACATGTTTTAACCATGATATATTTCCTTACACTTGTTTTCTGTAACTCAGCACCCTCCCTCACGGCCTTCCGTCGCAGAAGAAAAGACTGCTTAATTGCTTCAACATCCCCTTTTACAATTTCAGTCGGACGATCAAATAATTCAGGGCGGCCCAGCTCACAGAAACTGGTTTTGAAATACTTCAGCCATGGGGTACCTAGTGCCTTATCATGAGAAATGAAGTCATTTACAATCAGGTGTGTTAAGGGGATGTCTCGGCTCAGCCACAATTTCAACCAGCAGGTCAATGGGCGTAGTGAGGGAATATCGCTCACATATTCTACTCCTAACTCCTCATGAACTGCAAAGTTGGAAGCGGCGGCCGAGACACACAAGAGGCGTTTTAAAAATGCATTTTCTGCAATCTGTAATTGTTCACAAGCCATATAACCCCAAAGTTCACTACCATAGACTGCAGTTGCTACTGATTTAGCATCATATAATTTCATCATTGCAAGCGTTGGCTTTTTCCTAATTTTGAAGCAAAATTAAAAATAGAAGCATTTACCCTAACCACATCACATCTTTTCTTTGCAAGTTGTGGACCCCATGACAGCTTAGAATCAAAAAGAACTCCTAGATAAGAGAATGTATTAGAAAATGGAATTACTTCATTATCTAGTTTGAATATATAATGTCTTTTTGGTCGATTACCAACTTGCATAATAAATGATTTGGAGTTATTAACGAGCAGATCTCTTTCTTCCATAAACTGTTTAAAAGCATTAAGTAACGATTGGAGACCTTTTTCAGTTCTAGATATTAAAACCGCATCATCTGCGTATGAAAGAACGGGAATACTCCTTCTCCCCACCCTAGGACAATCAGCTTTCACCTCCTGCAAAACGCTATCAATTTCGTTTATATAAAAGTTAAAAAGGAAAGGGGCTAGTATGCAACCTTGGCGCACACCCTTCCCAGTTCTAAAATTCTCAATTACGCACAGCTCTTGGGAATACCTGACATTCGCACTTGTGTTACTATGTAGATCTACAAGAAAGTTAACAATCCCACTGTCCACTCCCTTCTCCCTCATGGAACCCCAGAGCCTTCCCCTGTTCACACAGTCGAAGGCTGAGGATAGGTCCATGAAGGCTAGGCGGACTGTGCCTTTTTGGGCAATACAGTATTTGCTGAGTATTGAGAAAAGGTTTATACATTGTGTTATGGTTGATTGGCCACTGCAGAAGCCATACTGTGAGATAGACATGATGTTATTGTCCATCACCCAGTCCGAAAGTCTCTGCAGTACAATTCTCCCCACTATTTTAGCCATGGAATTAATTAGGGAGATAGGCCTATAACAGAGTGGGCTGTCCCTGTCTGCCTTTTTAAAAATCGGGACAATGGTGGAAACCCCCCAGGAAAATGGGCACCCGACTCCAGCGGCTGCATTGAAAGCAGCTTCAACAATTGGTGCCCAAAACTTGGGATCAGATTTAAAAAGGTCAGGGGGTATCCCGTCAGGTCCAGGCGCTTTACCAGCTGTAAGCCCCTCTATCCCTACCATTACCTCTCCTATATTTACTCTGAAGGAGGTTGCCCCAATATCGGGCTTAGTGTTCGCAATATCGTCCACCGTGCCGCCGTATAGTTACTTAAAGTGTACTCCCCACTCCTCCTTAGTTATGACACTTTCTAGTCCCTCTCCTGGATCTTGCACCAGGAATGGTTTCTTGACTACCGCCCAGAATCTGGAACTATTTTTCAGGGTTTGTGGATCCAAGATCTCATTCCACGCCTCGTTCCTCAAAGATTCTTTACGAGTGGCAGTGGCTAGTTCAAACTCTTTGCGACACCCTTTGACTATCTCCTTGTTTCGGGGGTTTGCTGCCAGGGCAGATCTCAGGTTACGCGCAGCTTTAGAGCATTCCTGATTAAACCAATGCGGTCCCTCTTTCCCGGACTTCTTTGCTGGGACTGTCATTAAGATAGAAACTTTGTCTGTTAGACATTGAAATGCAGACAGGACCTGTATTGGATTAGAGTCATCCTGAGTGCAGCTATTAATTTCATCACAACAGGTATCTTTGATGTTTTTATATATGAGGTCAGGAGTACACATGGCCCATTTTAGGCGGCGTCTTCCATCCGTTGTCATTACCCTGCCCATGGACAGACTGCAACTTGTATTAACCACCCAAGGACCCCTAAGGTGGATAGTGAGTGGATTGTGATCACTAAATTCATTATTTTCAATAGTGAATGAATCTGCAAAAACCTGCATTGGCAAAGTTAATAACATATAATCTATAAATGTCCCTTTCCCATGCCCTTTGAAAGTTGGAGTATCAAAGCGCTTCATGGGATCACACAGTGCCATTGTTAATGTAAGATCATGGTCATTTAATAAGTCAATAAAAGAGCCCCCCTCCAATGTATGTTCCAAGTGTAGGCCTTCTTGTCTAGCACAATGGATTTCCTGGAGATTTTTCATTAGAGGGTCCCCGCAGGGGTGAACATTAAAATCACCCATGATCATTAGGCTATGTGAGCAGTCCTTCATTGATGAGCTAACATAGTCATTTAAAGTTTTTAGGTTATTAAAAGCTGTGCATGTATTAGTAGAATTATAAAAATTGATCAGACCAGCCATACAGTTATCTTTGGCTAAAACTAATCCTAGGATACCAGGGTTACTTGATACCCTTCTTTGTGTTGTGCATGTCATAGCTACAGAGATCAACGTGACCATCCCCCCCTTTGGCCTGCCCCTGCTTACTGCTATAGCAGGTACAAAGTATGCTTTATATCCTTCAATAAAAAGGTCACACTCTACTGACCAAGTCTCTTGTAAAAATATAATCTGAAAACATTTAATATATTTAATCCAGTTCTCATCTTGCATCTTAGTGGCCAGCCCGGCAACATTCCAACAAATAACATTATTTTTGTGTATTATGAGCTGACTTGCCTCTGTAGGCTGATCTACTGGAGTTTGTGCAATACTTTGACCCTCATGCTCCTCAAGTCAATCAAAAGCATCCAGGCCTGAAAACACCTTGAATCTATTCTGTGTGGCCACATTAAACCCTCTCCAACTCTGATTAACAGCATTATTATTCTGTACAGGCATCTGCCATCCATTCACCCCATGGCTAACAGTATTATACATGTATGGTGCTGCCGGTGTGGGTGGTCGAGTTTGGGACATTAGCCTGAAACTTCGAGAGTCTTTGGGGGTAATTGGCCCAGGCGCATAAAAATATCCTAATGGACGCACACAGACACTGTTTGGGCTATACACTAGTGAGGATGCACGCAATAACACTGTAGCAACCTGTTGTGGATGTTTAAAATTAATAACCACACAATCCCCAGTTGTTGATTTACGCGAGGGACCAACCCAGTTGACCCTTTCAGTTGAAATAATTTGGTCATATTAGTGAGCTGTAAAACCACAATTTTTGTTTAACCAGGCCACTGTTCTGTTTTTCAGTGATTCTTGAGACTCCCCATGTGGTAGAGCAGGATGTTCTTCAAAGCATGGGACATTTGTCAACACCACCACATAGGGCACACAGTCAGGCGGAAGATTTACGTTCCCAAGTTTTATTCTCTGGGTTGGCGCTGGTCTGCTACTCAGAAGTGACGGCGCTTGTTTTTGTGGCTGGGTTGCTGGTGATAGATTATTAGCAGTCCTGGTTTCTACCAAGCCTTGGGGACACCTCTGCTGCACACTCTCTCCCCTGTCTGCCTTTCCCTTCACAACTTTGTTAGAATTAGTTTTTGGGACAATCGTTTTTGGGGCAGTGGCAGGAGCCAGATGTGCCGCCAACAGTCCTCCAAGCCTTTCTACCTCAGAGGCTACTGCATCCAATCTAGTTAGTAGTTGATTAACCAGTTCAGTGATTTTCTCCTCCATCTTACTTAATAGTGTACTGATTAGATTCTCATAATCCTTAGACGTTAAGCTTAACCCTCTCTCACTATTACCCTCCAAATTGCTAACGCCTGTAGCAGGGTTACCAACCTTGCTAGTATTAGGATGAGAAGTATCAGCTCTTTTTTTTAATAGATTTTCCCCCTCGTTTTGCCTAAATCTTTCTACACTTTCTTATTGGTCTTGGTGTTGGAGGGGCCGAGTCTAATTCTTCACTAGAGGAGTTTTGCAGATCTGAATGTACCTCCGCATATACCTGTACCTGTACCACAGTCCTAGGTGCCCCTTCACTACTTTCATTAGCCTGATGTCTGGTCTTGGTTTGGTACAGTATTCAAGAACATCTAGACATTTGTGATCAACCTCATTTCTAACTTCAGTTTCCATAGTATCAGGCAATAGCATAGAAGGATTGATATTTACATATCTAGAGATTGTCATATTTTCTGCTCCCAGAATTACCTTCTCGCATTTTGTCATCCTATTGTTGGTGAGATACTGGGTCTTTGTCCTTGTGAGAAGAATCTCCACATAATGAGGTACATACACCCTCACAGGAAATCCCATCACTATTCCTTCACTTTGTTCTAGACTTACGCATGTAGCTGCTACAGCTTTCAGACAGCCTGGCAATGCCTTTGCACCTGGGTCCAAAACAGCTGAGAAATATGCAATTGGCTTTTCTCAGTTTTCCATGTCTTTGAATTAGCACTGACAATGCACATCCTTCTCGTTCACTGCAATACAGTTCAAATTCTTTTTCATAGTCAGGCATTCCTAAAGCTGGTGCTTCACATAAGCTCGTTTTTAACTGTTCAAATGCTTCCATCTCAGTCTTGGTCAATACTATAGGGTCTCTGATATCTGCTCTGGTTAATCTCTGTAATGGTTCTGCTATCAGTGAAAATCCACTAATCCATTGTCTACAGTAACCTACCATTCCCAGGAACATTCTTACTTGCCTTTGGGTTTTTGGTTGCCGTTTTGATTCTTTCTCCAGTGACTTGTCTGATTCCTTTGGCAATCTTATGACCTAAGTTTTGCACTTCTTTCTGACAAAATAAAAATTTTGATGGAGACACTTTATGTCCCTCCTCTGCCAAATGATTCAACAATGCAACGGTATCTGTTATACGTGCATCTTTTGTCCTTGATGCCACTAGGAGATCGTCAATGTACTGAACCAATACAGACTCTCCAGGCATGCTCAAACTTTCTAGTGATTTCTTTAGCAACTGATTAAAGATAGATGGACTCTCAGTATACCCTTCAGGAATTCGGCACCATGCCAAAATACAATCTCCAAACCGGAACGCAAATATTGGCTGGCTTTCTGGGTGCAATGGAACAGTAAAGAACGCATTACACAGATCGATCACAGTGTACCATTCTGCATCATGGGGAATTTGATATAAAATCACTGCTGGATTTGGTACAATTGGGCAACATGGGACAACTATTTTATTAACCTTTCTAAGGTCTTGCACAATCCTAAATGTTCAGTTTGGCTTTTTCAATCCCATTATCAGTGAATTACAAGGACTACTTTCTGTCTCTCTCAGAATGCCATGATCAATTATTTTGTTTATTACTGGAGTTATTCCTTCAATTTTCTCTGCTGTCATTTTTTATTGGGGAACGTTCGGGTAACTCACACCTTTTTTTATAGAGACCTTTACAGGATCTACGTCTTTCATTAATCCAATGTCTTCTCTTGTGAAATCCCACACCTTCTCTTTCACTACCTTTTTCAATTCATCAGGTATCTTTTCTCGATTAACATAGGAAACAACTTATTTTTCTCTGCCTCAATCATGAGCATGGTCATTTTATACAGGCTATCTTCATCTGGGGTTTGCAATTCTATGCCATCTGGTGAACAGTATATGGCTCAGCTCATTTTACCCAAAATGTCTCGTCCTAACAGATTTACGGGGCTACTATCACACACCACAAATCGGTGCATCTCTTTGAAATTTCCAATTTCTACTTTAACTGGTTGTGTTAAGGAGGTCTTAATCTGTCTATTAGCTATACCTACAACTTGGATGCTCTCTCCCGAAAGAGGAAGATTTTGGACTTCCACTGATCTAACAGTAGAACGGGTAGCACCAGTGTCCACTAGGAAAGTTATTTCTACATCATTCACCTTTCCGTTCACAAATGGGCCAGACTGATGTACCTCTAAAGTAGCTCCAAGCACATATGCTTCTCCCTTTCTTAGGCACCGTCAGAAACTTTCATCCGACTCACTTCCACCTTCCTCTTGTATCCAATACTGGGGGACTCACATTCACTCTGGGCGATCGGTTTACCTGCTCGCCTCCCCTGAATCCTGTCTCTGCACTGTATCTCTGTAGATTTACACTGTGTGGAAGTGGCAGTTGTGGTACCTGACTTTGCTGAGTAACTATCTGCTGCTGCTGCGGTTGCTGTTGAATTACCTCATGCTGCACCTGTGGATTCAATTATGTATTTTCGGGATTAACTCTTGGTGGATACTTACATTCTTTTCTCCATTGCCCTATTCTGCCGCAATTATGACAAGGGAACTTTTTCTTAAGCTCTTCTATATTTCCTACCAATTTAGTTTTGTTAAAATTTCCTTTAAATTTTCCTTGACTATCTGTATTTTTATTCTCCAATTGTAATACTTGGTGTTCTTCTACCTTCACTTGTGCCCACATAGCTTTTTCCTTTAGCTTCTTTTGTTTAGCTTTAATTTCATCACTACAATATTTGGCCTGTCTCAATACTTCATCCACTATACTCGATTGTGATCCTATTAAACTATGTCTAATCCTGTCTCCAATTTCTGGTTTTAAACCATATACAAATCGATATACAAAATGACTCATGTCTTTTTCACTCAGTTCCTCATATCCGCTGTATTGTTTAAACATCAACAACAGTCTTTCATAAAATGCATGTACAGATTCCTTTGATTCCTGTATAGTTCTGTCTATTTTAACCCAATCTGTTTCTTTTAGTAGAATTTTATTCTTCAAAAACACTATTACTTGTTCGTACTTTCGCATTACTTCAGGTGACGGAGCACCTGTTACTTTGTCTCCAGGATATTCCTCCTTCGGCCAATTTACAGTTATCTTGCACTCAGTCCACAGATCTGCTGGTACAACTATGGCAAATAATCCATCCAGATCAACCCATAGTACTTTTGAAACTTTCACAAATCGATCTACCTGTCGATACCATTCTACTGGCTTTTCTCTCAATCTGGGGAAATCATTTGTAAAGGATAATATATCCTGTCTACTCCAAGGAACATGTACATAACCTCCTCCAGGTATTTCTCTCATAGGGAACTCATTCACAACTGTTTCCTTTTCCTCTCACAGGGAACGCTAAGATAGATTTATCACTGGCCTCTTCTTTCTTCTTTGCCCATTTTATTCTCCACTTAATTACACCATCCCATCTCCTTAGTAGTACAATCCATTATTTTTTCTGGGTTAACCTTCCTGCAGTATTCATATTTTCAATATCTTTTTCTGAAAAGTCTACTATGTAGGATTTCTGCAATATTTTATTCTTTGCGAATTCTACTTCAAATTCATTCGCTAATCCTTCTAATTGACCATGTACAGACTTCGCTTTCCATGTTATACTCTTGCACATGAACATAAGTTCATCATCGTGGTACGTTTTTAATCTGTCCAGTCCAATTGTTCCAATAATGAATTCTTCCGTATCGATTTTGAATCTTGCCACATGTAATACTTTAGGTTCATGTTCTTTTAATTTCAAAGTTTTAAGCCAATCACTTAATTCTTGTTCCGATGGTCCTATAGGAGTCTGTGTTAAATCTATTTTCTCTATGCTCTTTTCAGGTGTAGCAGTCAGATTCTGCTCCGTTTACATACTTAGGGTAAACTCTGATTAAAAGTTAAGTCAGGCGGATTTACATTATTTGCTCATCTAATTTCTGACAAATCTGGATAAATATTTTCTTTTACCTTTTGCAAACTTTGCTGTAAATGGGATCTTTTGAAACAGACTATGTGATGTGCGACTTCACTTGCCACACTTTCTCTGCCTGCAGACAGAGGAACTAGCTTCACGCAATCCTCGGAATCCTTTTCAGGACTACATATCACATAATACGTACTCACCAGATGTTAGTTATAATTCTGTACATCAAAACCCTTATATATCATTTTATACATCATAATCCTAGCTAATTCTATAGCAACCAATGCTCTGCTACCAAGCTTACAACTGATGCACCGCTACTCCGGAAATATTTTCTAAAACCATATCACCTTTCCCTGAAGTACCAAATCATACATCTACTCATCAGTGGGGCCATAACACTGCGAGTTACTCACAAAACACTTTCATCCTACTTCATGGATCGTGAGATTCAAATGAGAGCTGCTGTATCATAGCGGAGTGTCTAAATTAAAACTAAATATTTATACTATTTACACCTGCAGTTTAAATGAGTTTTACCATGGTATTTAATAACAAGACATTTTATTCAGACACACCACCACTATAGTCGATGAATCTGCTAGTGAAAAATTAGGCGTAGGAAAATATAAGACCGACTTAATTCTCCATTTATCTAACAAAGTTTAACATGTCTAACAGTTTATTCGCTTTATGTATTTCTTTTTTCAAAAATAACTTTAAAGGAGTAAATGTTTTATCTCAAACAGTTATATTAATTTATTTAAGAGATTCAGAAATAGACATTATTATTTAGATTTCAGAACACAAATATTAGCAAAAGACAGATAATTCCCAAAATTCATTTTCTCCTAACTTCCCTAACTAATAACCTCATCTAAAGCTCAGTTCTCATTCAAAGAAATAAAACATTTATTCAAGAATTCTTACATCTCAGGAAAATCAGCATACCGACAGCATCTCAGGAAGAAATCGGAAGAGAGTTCTTTCTTAAGAAAAGTCACAACTTTATATACCTTTTTTCACTAACCTTATCTATCTAAAAAAGTAACTGTCAGTACAGACTCAAGTCCTGATTGGACAATTTGAGGGTGGGTGAACATCACCTCATCATCCTAATATTCAATTTCCGTAGCATCAGCTGAATTTTAAAGAGTCCTTTGTATGAGAAAGTCTTTGGCCTAGTCACATCCTCAACTAGCTACTACAGGTTTCTTTCCCATGATTAGTAACTCAAATGTTCATTCTTTTGGCAGTCATCAGGACTTCCAGGGCAAGTCGTCCTTGAACTGCTTTCGTTCAGGCACAGGCAGCTCACATTCAATCTCGGCTTTGGGCTGCGCATCGTCAGTTTATCTTCCATTCACAGTTAATAAAGCAGCCATCTTTTTACTAAGCCTCCCGGGCCAGAACGGGAACTATCATAGAAACAAACACAAATAAATAGTTTCCCTGTTAGTTGTTACCTAGCAAATAAGCAACATGTATGCGTGATATACTCACTTAACTCCATGTTTTTGCCACAAAACACATAAACAGAAAGCACATTTATGCCGCTTTTGATTAAATTAAAGCTTTGCATTAATAAACAACATGTCGACATTACTAAATTAGTCGGTTATAGTTTTCCATGCAAGCAGATTAGTGTTCCCATGTGTATTTGTGTGTGCATTCTATGCTACGTTGATTAATTTTTCCAAACCACACAATTAATAAAGGTTACAGTTATGAGGAAATTACTTTACGAGGGGTATACACAAAATTGTGTTTTTCCACCTTGCTCCATCAGGAGCTAGAGAGGG
This sequence comes from Lissotriton vulgaris, assembly GCF_964263255.1. NCBI lineage: Eukaryota > Metazoa > Chordata > Amphibia > Caudata > Salamandridae > Lissotriton > Lissotriton vulgaris. Next base: position 163,763 of record NW_028246079.1, on the reverse strand, counting down.
ATGAAGATCAGGTTGCCCCTCCCTCAAAGTATTACAACACAATATAGACCAGATCTTTTAGGTGAACAAGGTACTTGGAAATCCCTCCATCATAGTTTGGTCACCCAAATTTGTGTGAATAAACAGTGGCTACAATTATACAGTCTGTTCTAGGGAATCCATGTTCACCTTTTGTTTAAAGTGGTGAAAAAGGTTGGCAGTGCCTCACGGGAGTAACACCATGGGAGTGTGGAGATTGATTCTCACCTGCACCCTCAGTTTCCCATCATCAGCAACTGCCAACCTGTAACAGAAAGGTGTAGAAAAATAAGGAAACGAAACAGCATGCTCAGTGTGGTGTATCGTGATGTAGGCACTCAGGATACCTTATCCGCGTGCCCGACTTTACGAACCCTGTAGGGAGTAGGGGGATCTGAGCATGAATATCGTTATTCCAAGTCTAAAAACGAGCTAGATATCCACTGGCTATCCTATTTTATTATGTGCTGTGGGTCTGCTCACATTAAAATAAGGACACACTGTTGCCGACTACCTAATTTGTGTCAGGAGAGACCTGAAAAAGGGAACGCCATTGTTCCAAGGTCCACACTAACAAGGATGACTCTGTACCTAGTGGAAAAGAAGCCACCCCTAGAACTGCAGTAGGGCAAACAGGAACTGTTGAAAAAGTGGATAGCGTTGCCCCAAGGACATTTTTTTACCGTTGGTTAGGCAGTTTCGAGGAGTCACCCTCCCTCACCGGTAAGTGTTAACCTTAAATGTAGTACCCAAGGAACCCTCCTCAGAACACTTTCTGGACCTAAGGACGATCAGAACAACACTGGGCCTGCCGTCTGTGACCTGATAGGAGCCCTGTTTGGACTGGGCCTGCCCCATCTGGTACCCAACACAAAATAGTATATTCCAAAGGTCACGTTTCGAGCTCCATAAAAAAGGCTACGTCGGAACGTAAATCTCTGACTGGGACAAACCAGTTTGGTTTATTCATCCCATGCGCCATTGCAGTTGACCTGAAATTACAACGAGAACCCAGTCCACTGCTTTCATAGATTATCATTGCTGCTCAGTGCTTTTTGGCACTATTTTACATAAAACTTAAGAAAATTAAGCTCTCTGGTTCCCCTTATTGGCTTTTTGTTGTTTTGGTGCCATTTTATTTCTAAATGTAACTCTTCTTTTCCAATTCGGTCTGGGATTTTTATTGTTTGGTGTTTTCACTGTATACCATGTTTTATCCCCAGAGGCTAACACCAAGAGGGGATAAACTCCTTGGTTTCGGTGTCGCCGCTGCCGCTTCGCTTCTCATTCAGCTGCTTGGCTCGCCTCTACTCTGCTGGCTGGCCAGCCGGTCTGGGGGCCGCTCTGGGTTTGGTTGACCCAAACATCCCAGGAGTCCAGGCCCAGACCCCGGACCCTGGCTCCCCGAAATTGCCCTGGGGGAGGTGTTGGACGTAGCGCTTGGCTGCAAGAGCAGAGGATCGAAGCTCCACCATTAGCAGCAGGTGAGGCTATCACTCTTCATTTTGCAGAGGTAATAACAACGCTCTGACCTCCGCGTTCAGTGGAAGCAACTGGAGGCTGCAGAGCGGCAGCAGAGAGGTGTGCTCGAGGTAACAAGTGGTGCTTGTTGGGGGTGGTGGGGCAAGGGAGATCACCGTATTGCTTCACAGGCATTTTCGAGCCAACTCCAGAGCCCGAGCCTGGCAAACCGTGCTCGGGCCCCTCCCACTCTGTCCTGTCCCTGTGTCTCCTGGCAGAAGTCGCCTGGGTGGGAGTGCAATAATTTCCTGCACATCTCACCCCTCACAGTTGATTGACAGACCAGCAGGTCTTCAGGAGATCAGGAGATCTATTGTGGGAGTTGTGTACGAGTAGCCGCAGTTGCTGTCGCTCCTTTTTGGGTCGTAGTGGGGTCTGTGGTCACAGCAATCTGAGCGGTGAAGGCTGCGTGCAACTGACTGTGTGGGCCCTACACCCAGCACCGGCAGCTGACAGAGCAGACTGTAGTCGGGCAACTGGGCGGCAGCTGTGGGCAGCACCCAGGAGAAATCACCAGCCTAAGAAAGTTTCACCTTTACATCAGAACCCAGGGCATTGGAATTGTATAGCACAAGTCCTAATTGCAAGATGACCAAAAAAAGGCCCCTCAGTGCCACAAAAATGCTCCCGCAAAGATAATTCCTCTGACTCAAGCATCACCTGGAAACCTAAGGAGCACACAGAATGCAGCCCCTTCTTTCATGTAATTTCTAAAGACCCCATCATCAGGTCTCATATCCCAATTTTTACATAACCACTTCCCTAACAACAGGAACTCTCCCGCCCTGACTGACCCTTCAGCAAGAGCCAAGGCCAGCAAAGAAACAAAGCACCTTTTAGAAAGCCCCCTTAACAGTGATTCTCACGCAACACAGGAGCAATGTACTCATATTGGAGACGCCGGTAGGAACCCTGCCCAAGGCTGTGCCGCTCCACAGGGAATGAACTCAAACCTGCAAAGGACTCACTTGCCGACACCACCGCTCTGACCCTAGGAAACAGAAACCTCAAGCAGGTTGTTACAGCTCAAATACACTACCCACAACAATCAAACCTACAGGCCCCAGTCAAGTCCGCAGAGCTCCCAGGATCTGGACCAACTAAGATGGAAGAGCCTGGGCATCCTCAAAACTTAGGGTATCTATCACCAATATGTTTACAAAACTTGTAAACAAATATAGAAAGAACACTGGAGCTCACCCCAAAACTTTTAAGAACGACCAAGGATACCCGGCTCTCCATTCCACCTATTCAGAACCATCAAAATAGCAGTTTCATCACTGACTCAGGACCGACTCTAACCAGTGAAATAATTCACTCTATGGCAAGGGCGTTACTCTGGCAATCGAACAAAATGGAGCTACAAATCGACCTCCTATCAACCATTGCACTGCTCCTAATGGAACTAAGCAACAAGGTGGACTATATAGAGAACAAGCTTTGCGCCAACATGGATAACCAAGCTTGCAACTGCTCATGCGCAGTACTCATTGACAAATGGGCAACACCTCTGAATATTGTAACAGACCTGGTAGTTTCGCTAAAGGCACAAACAGAAGGTGCCTCTTGCTTGCCGACCAACAGTTGTACCATACCATTCACAAAGTGTGCCGACCCTCAAGTAAATTCGACCATAAGCAACTTAGGCTACCCTCTAACGAAGCCCGACAACCAAGTCTTACCTGTGCCAATCAACTCCTCTACCAGCCCTTTGAGCCCAAGTCTTAGTCCTCGTACTCCACTCTCTGGCAAAGAATCTGAGGGCAAAGCCCTCACACAGGAAAGAAAAGATGAACCTCTCTCGAGGAGGGCCAAGAAAAAACTAAAGAAACAGGAAACAAAGGCCAATGCCACCAAAAAAGTTGCCCTTGCATTATCAACCCACAATCAAACATCACAAGTTAATGATGACAAAACACGGATCTATCCACTCTTTGCTAAAAAGCATGCCCCAAGCAACTCAACACCCACAGTAACAACCTTCAAAGACATAAAACAAGTCCCAGGTAGAACAACACATCCAACCACCGGAACAGGGAACTCGTCTAGCCTATTAGGTCCGGTAACTGCAATTCAACCAGTCTCCTTACCAAATACCACGAAGTTGGAGCATAACAGCCAACCACCCTCGCACATGGAAAAAGGATCTAAAATCGTGGAATTCACCATCAAAGGTCCTCTCCACTGAGTCCTGGACATCGGCTCAAGCTCCAACTCAAGTTTCACACAGACAGGATTAAGTGCCCCACTTAATGATGATCAAGCCAGAAAACAACCTATGAGGTATTTCTCACACCCAGACAATTACATCAAGGGCCATTACGGCATCTTAAACAGGGGCAACATACTTCGCTTATTTAGGCACATCTCCGCTCTGGCAGAAACACAATCAGACGATCTTGTCTGGGTTAAGTTCCTGAGCCTTCCCGGTGACTCCCATGGGGAATCAACTTCGATAGGGTTGCGCCGTCACATACGGGTGGGGGTAAAACCAGAAGAATCATCATTAATGGCAGATTGGGGCATTAACACTGCATTTCCCGTACCAGAGAAATATCTACATGTGCTAACAGTACTCCCGTTAAAGAATGTTGTTTATTCAGTCTTAAGGGGGACATCGAGTAACCAATCTGGAAACAGCCAAGTCGATAAGCCAAAATCCTATAATGCCTATAGGATAACACGCCCTTTAGATCACAGGATAGTTTACAACAGTGGGTCAACACAAGCCTCTGAACACGGAACTATGACCCAACCAGAAGGCCACTACGACGGCACCACTAATATCATAAAGGGCGCCTGCCACCGGATTAGTACCAGTATTCCGGGAATTAACCCACAGTTGTCCATCATATCCATCATATCCTGGAACATTTCTGACTTAAAAAGACTTCTTGGGTCAAATGCAGTTATCAATTACTTTCAAGAAAAGGACATTCTGTGCCTTCAAGTCACTTGGTCTACTGAACCCCTAATCCTCCCAGGTTTCTATGAACTGCATTCCGTAGTCATAAAACGCAATATATTCTGGAGAGCATCTGGCGGTCTTTCAATCTTCACTAATCAAGCCTGCAGAATAGAGACAACTTTAATTGTAACTAACACTCCAGATCTGCAAGCGGCACTTAGTAGTGAGCTAAAAAGTAACAATAACTCAATTTGTCTTCTGTTAATTTACTGTTATGTCAACCACGCCTCTCAGGAAAAAAATATAGGTACTAAAAATACTGTGAACAAAAATAGAGCATGTTTTAAATAAATACGCTTCATACCAGTGATAGTCGGTGATATGAATACCCGGGAGCTAAGGAACTTGAAAATGTGTTCACTAACTTATACCGAAGCTGCCCCCCTGCAACGGATATTTCACAATCATAACTTGGCCTCTGCGCATGCCATCAAAATGGATGCAGGTCCCCTCTGAATCCCTCTTCCCACCTTCAGGGATAAGTCCAGAATTGATTACATCTTTATTTTTGAACACTTGGTAACACACCTTAACAACTTCGAAGTGGACAAAAGGGATGAGAGTGATCACAGGTCGCTGAGGGTAACTCGTTAGTTAAATGAGAAAACCGCATTACAACTGCAAGCACTGGGGGTCTCAACAGGAAAAGAACACCATGAAGTTCTGAGCAGAATCAAATGGACTACAAATCTCGTCTCAAAACTTTTGGAGTGGATAACACACAAAGAGTCGAACCTCATAGTCATGTGGAGCGTATCCCCCCCCTCTCCCGGAGCACTGGAAAACAATCCTAGTGAAATTAAAACTCACCCTAGGGGGGCAATCTGGAAATACCCAAGTGCAGGATGCCTACACTCATCGACTCCCCTTACAAATCAAACCACTGGAACTACTCTCAACCAAATGCAGTCTCTTAAAGGCCTTAAAGGCAAAAAGAAAAGGATCTAAAAACTCCCAAACACAGACAATGAAAGTTCTTTGGGGCTTATTTATGAGCCAGTGCGTCACTTTTGCACCGCCGGTGCATCTCTTGTTGTGATGCACCAGCAGGGTAAAATATGCGCTATGTTGCGTCATATTTACAAAGTGATGCATCTAGGTAGATGCGTCACTTTGTAAACCCCTGCACGACATTATACCTGTGCCAGGTATAATGTATGCAGGGTGGGCGTTCTGATGCAAGTAAGCCTCGTAGAAGTGACGCAGTGAAATCTATGAGATTTCACTGTGTCACTTCTAGGACACAAATGCATCAATATCTTACGCCTGCCTCACAGCAGGCTTAAGACTGATGCAGGCACATTTGAAATGGAACTTGCCCATTTGAAATGACCCATTGATGGAGTTACGCCACTTTCGCAACATACTCCAGCAAAGCGTCATTTTTGCACATACAGATACGTCAGAAATACTGACGTATCTGTAACTCCTTGCGACATGATGCGTCATACTGTAAATATGACGTATCCAGCATGTCGCAAGGAGGGCGCAATGAAAAGAGATGCAGGAACACAGGAAGAATGTTTGGGAGATAAGAACAAAGAGAATCGAGGCGGAAAGGTTGAAAATCTTCACTCTCCTCAAACAAAGGGGCCACATCCAACTCTGGAAATACATTAACCAAAACAGTAACACCGGTCAGACAAAAGGGAACGGAGTGGCAGCCGTTGAGTGGGTTAAACACGCAAAGCAGTTATATTCTAACCACCAGAACACGTCCTACATTCATTCACAACAACCCACCCCAGTTACATACAGCATTGTTAAAATACCTAACATCAAAGAGGTTGATGTCACCACGTTAATCAGAAAAATGAGGACAGATGGTGCTCCAGGATCCAATGGGGTCCCCGCATCAGTGTTCAAAGCCACACATGCTTTTTGGCCAGAACACCTCACAATGCTTTTTAGGTACGCTTTTGCCACATCAATTGTCCCAACGTCGTGGAAAGGCTCTATTCTCTCCCCCATTTACAAAAAAGGGGACAGCACTAAACCAGAAAATTATCGGCTTATTGCTTTATTAGATATAGAAGCAAAAACATATGCCAAAATACTACTGAAGGAATAAGAAGACAGGGCAAAATACAACAACATTCTTCCTTTTTTTCTATCCGGTTTTAGGCCTGATACTTCCACCACAAATAACATCTTAGTACTGGGACACCTGCACAGTGAGCAACTCGGTAATCACAACCTCCCCTTCTTTTACTGTTTCGTGGACTATAGTTCAGCATTTGAGCAGATTGATCGAGGGAAGTTGTGGTAAAAACTGGACTCTTGGGGAATCCCCCAACAGCTGCTAAAGGAAATAATTGTGCTACATCAAGAGACTTGGGTTCGCATTAATTGATTGATTGATTGCAGGTTTATATAGCGCTAGGATCGACTCCCGGAGGAGTATCTCCGCGCTTCGACCGCTGCGAAACCCTTCCTGGCTTCCCTGAGAGATGGTCCCTTAATGGGTATCTCCAGGGTGAGACCAGGCATCCCCGGCGGTCTGGTGGGGCCGTTAGTGAAGATGAGGCAAGCTAATGTCCAGAGTTGCCGAGTGTGATCGCTGATCAGAGTGGGCACCGAGGCGAGAGAATTATCGAGTCCGCTGACCCTGGTCCAGAAACCTGACTAAGACTAGTTAAACGACTGTAACAGCCAAGGTGTCAACTAATAACTGGCTAAAACAAGGGTGTTTCCTTGTACCCCTACACTTTAATTTATATACATCAGACCTGGGAAAGGCACTGGAAGGGGCAAGCTTACTAACACCAAGGCTGGGGAAAGTGCGGATCCAAATTCTTCAGTATGCTGATGACATTGCAATAATGGATCACATATGGTCAGGCCGACAGAAAGCCCTTAATGCCTTACACAGGTATAATCAAAAGAACAATCTCCTAGTGAACCAGGAGAAGACCAAGATATTCATTTTTGGTAAGTACCATTGAAAGAAAACATCCCAATGGCGCCTAGGCGATCTGCAAATCAAAACATGCACAAGCTACAACTACCTGGGCATCCGATTATCGGAAAGGGCAAAATCCACAGCCCACCTAAAACATCTCAGAAGCAAGGGGGCCAGCATCATTTACAGTATGAGACGTCTAAACCAGCTTCTTCACAGTCCAACAGCTGAATCCATCCTGAAAGTTCCAAGAGCAAAACATTTTCCCTCTCTCAATTATGGTCATCTAGTTTTTCCTGGTGCCTTCAAGAAGCTCCTCATGACCCTTCAAATTAGTGCCTATAAAAAGGTCCTGGAACTCCCACGACAGTCAAGGAGAGCTCGGGTAAGGCTGGAGCTGGGCCTCATTTGCTCGGATATCACCAGTTCAAGGAATATAATAAAATACTATGTCAGAAGTAATCATTTGAAGTGGAAGGCTCCCTGTGGCAGGAACAGTTGGTAACCGCAACAAGTTTACTTAAAATAGAAGCCCAAAACGTGCACAACCTGGACATCTCGGCAATAGCCTGGAAAAAGACAGTGAATACACAGATCAATAGAATTTCCTACGTAAGGGACCTGGAAAGTCTACACCACCAACCTACCTTTTTAACACGGGACGCTTCTTACATCCTGGGAAAACCTCAGTCTTATTTTGAGCAAGTTTTGACAGTTTTGGCTCGGAAAACAATCTCCTTTATGAGACTTCTGCACTGCCCATTGTGGACTGCACTCCATCCTGGGCCCGGCAAGACAATTCAGTTGCCTGTCGTCTTTGTAGTTACCATTGTGAATCCTGGTTCCATTTGTTATGTTGCTGCCCGAAGCTAGCCAGAGAGCGGCAATGTTTGGTACTCCCAAGTTGCAGGTCTCACGGCATTGGACGATGCAGAGAAGTCTCAGAACTGTGCTTCTCTGCTAATACAACTCAAACTGTGGCCAGACTAGGAAAATTCATTGATGCAATCCGGATTGCACTTACTCAAAAGATCAAAAAATAATCAAGCGGCCACCATGCAAGAGTGACTATAATTAATTATTGTATACAGTTAAAATATTATTCCTGTTTCTGCAATACATTTAGAGTCCTCCCTCAGATAACATTTATCACAACTACCAGGCTCACAAGGAAATAAAAAAGATCAAGACCAGAGGACTAATCAAGTCAATTCAGGTACCTGGCACCAAACCGAGAAACATTAACATTAACTGGTATAGGGCTCATCTAAAAAGTTATGCAAACTTGGCCACCAGATGCAGGAGTAAGCCGTACACATCAGCACTTTAGTTCCAGCTCGGACAATCAGTTTAAGACTTTTACTCTTTTAGTCCTTAGCAAACTCAGTGAGATTTTAACTTTTCTCCTTCTTAATCGCTTTTTAAATGATGGTATATTGTAATGATTTGAATTAATTGAACATTAAAATATACTTGTACTTGTACAGAGGCTGTCACCACACAGGTAAGTATCATGCATGCAGGACCCTTTTGGTAATTTGCAATGCAGTACTTTACCACAGAGGTAAGTATTTGTTTTTTAAATGACATAAAAATCATGTCATTTATAAACAGGAATTTAAGAGTTAAGGAATAAGTAAGTGTTATGGGTTGGATAAGGGAAATGGAGGATAGAGGTAAAGGGAGGTAATTTCTTTTAGGGTTGGGGAGGGTAGAGGTAAAGGGAGGAAAGGTATTTTAGGTTTCAGGGCAATGTAGAGGTTAAGGGAGGTAATCATTTTATAGGGGCCCATAGAAGTAAAGGGAGGGAAGGGTTTCTTAGGATTCAGGGGCGAGTAGAGGTAAAGGGAGTTGAGGGATTTTTTAGGTTAGGGTGTGGGTAGAAGTAAAGGGAGGTATGAGTTTTTTAGGATTCAGGGGCAGGTTGCGATAAAAGGTAGTAATGTTTTTTAGTGTTCAGAGGCACCTAGAGTTAAAGGGAGTTAAGGGTTTTTTAGGGTTCAGGGCAGTTTATAGGTAAAGAGGGTAAGGGTGTTTTAATGTTCAGAGGTGGTAAGAGGTAAAGGAGGTATGGGTATTTTTTAGGGTTCGGTGGGCAGAGATAAAGGGAGATAAAGGCTTTAAGGTTTCAGTGGCAGGTAAAAGTAAAGGCGGGTAAGCATTTTTTGGGGGTACAGGGGCAGTAAAAGTAAAATGAGGTAAGGGTTTTTTAGGGTTCATTGGGTCAGACATAAAGGCATGTAAGAATTTTTTATGGTTCAGGGGTAGGTAGAGTTAAAAGGGGGTAAGGCGTTCTTTAGAGTTCAGTAACAGGTAGAGGTAAAGGTTTTTTATGGTTGCGCAGTGGCGGCTCCTCCGCTAAGGCAGAGGAGCATCGCCCCACTGCCATAAAGCAGTAAAAGAAAGGAAAAAATAAAATGATAATAACGTTATGTTATCATTTTATTTTGTCCTCCTGCTGCAGCAGCTTATGTGAGGGGGTGGGCAAGGCTGCAGAGCAGGGGCGGATTGGTTGAACACTCCTAAGTGCGCAATGACTGTTTGGCCGGTCCTCTTGGGCCACTCAAAACATTCATGCGCACTTTCCCTGTTCTCTATGCCCCCCGTCACGGCGCTCAGACCAATGCAGCGTTGTGATTGGCTACAGGGAGCTTGGAAACTCTGGTGCTTCCTGCTTCCTGTTTCTCCCAGGAAGAAGATGCAGGAGAGGTGACGGCGGATGGCCAGCCTGTTGACCTCCCCCGCCTGACTGCTGATTCCAGGCAACAGCAGCGCCTGACAGGAGCAGCTCCTCCACTAGGGCGGAGGAGTGCGGCGCCACTGCTTTCTTGTAGTGCAAGAAGCAGAAACATAAAATGATAAAACCACTTTTTTATGTTTCTGCTTCTCACAGTGCGAGAAAGCAGAAGTGTTTGGTTGGCGGCGGGTGGGAGCTGATTTTCTAGGGCAGGGAAGGAGTGGCTTGCCCACTGCTGAGGGCGCTGAATGTTACCAGTCATGCACACTCTGCCTTTTCTCCATGTAGGCTACATGCAGCCTACATGGAGAAAATGGCTTCCCCATAGACGCCTTGCTGGTTGGCGTCCCGACCAATCACAACGCTGCCATTGCAGCATTGTGATTGGCTTAGGGAAGGGGAGGGAGGTTGCCTGCTTCCTGTTTGAAGGAGAGGAGCAGAGAAGACGCAGGACTGGGCCGGCGAAGGTAAGTCAACTTTTTTGTTTTTTTTCATTTTAAATTAACACCCCAAAGCGTGACCCCATCCCCACGTGACCACCCCCCCCCCCCCCCGCACCCCCACCAGCTAGTCATGCCGGCTGCGACTGCTGACAGACAGACTCCTGTCTTGGACAGGATTGAGAAAGTACTCTCAGCTTTATGGGGGCACAGGGAAGCAGTTGAGTACAGCGTACCTAAATCCGGCAAAATATTTCACTGCAGTACAGTTCCAGCAGCAGGACTAAATGTGTATTAAGGGCAGAGAGGTTGTGGTATTTAACCATTAACTTCACAAACTGAGCCATCCATTTCTTGTGCAAATATCTGACTTGCTATCTGAAAGTAACCAAGAGACAATGACATATGAAATTATATGTTCTTTAGACCTGTGTGTATGATGCATTCAGCATTAGAAAAAATCAGGTTTGAAATGGTCACTTGTAACTGCGTTACCATAGTTTGTATTAAAAACCCTCATAAACGTGATGGTAAAGTCGTTTGCGGTATATCTTGTTTTTCCGCCCCACACATGCGTTATGGCATTATCATTGGGTTTATTAATGTGCTGTATGCCTGCCTCAAGCCTGAGGCAACCTCTGGAAAGAGCAGTAGTGTCCAGAGATAGGTAAGCGCCCACAAAAAAGGGAATAGTTTGGTTCTAAAAAGCAATACTACATCCTACAGTGATTTTCAACGAGAGGTTGGATGGGTTTGCTATTAAAAACTCTCATTGGGTATATTCGTAGATCGCGTTACCAGATCCTATTATACCACTTAAAAAGAACAGTCAACATGTTTCTGCCCCACCTCGCCCAGCCAGGTCTATGGGGCATTCGTCAGAACTAGATAAAAATACTCACACGATTTGTGCAGTAATAAGAGTGGTCCTAGTGTGGCCACTATGTTTCTGTCGAGGTATATGTGCACCTCAGTCGTCTTATTGGCGCAAATCGTCAGGGGTTTCTTGTGGATTCACTGATCCCAGGCCGCGTTTGGAGCGCAGAGCCAGTACAAGACACGGAGCAAACTCCAAACGCGGCCTGGGATCAGTGAATCCACAAGAAACCGATGATGATTTGCACCAATAAGACGACTGAGGTGCACATACGAAACATAAACATAGTGGCCTCACTAGGACCACTCTTATTACTGCACAAATCGTGTGAGTATTTTTATCTAGTCCTGACGAATGCCCCATAGACCCTGCTGGGCGAGGTGGGGCATAAACATGTTGACTGTTCTTTTTAAGTGGTATAATAGGATCTGGTAATGCGATCTACGAATATACCCAATGAGAGATTTTAATAGCAAACCCATCCAACCTCTCATTAAAAATCACTTTAGGATGTAGTATTGCTTTTTAGAACCAAACTATTCCCTTTTTTGTGGGCGCTTACCTATCTCTGGACACTACTGCGCTTTCCAGAGGTTGCCTCAGGCTTGAGGCGACCATACAGAACATTAATAAACCCAATGATAATGCCATAACGCATGTGTGGGGCGGAAAAACAAGATATACCGCCAACGACTTTACCATCGCGTTTATGAGGGTTTTTATTACAAACTATGGTAACACAGTTACAACTGTCCATTCCAAACCTGATTTTTTCAAATGTCTATGAAGGGGAACTGAATGAACAGATATGCCTCTTCCCTCCCTGGTGATTAGTAGCTTTGTGAAGAAGTGTGGCTCAATGGTTAGAGCGGCAAGCCCTGATGCAGAGGTCTGGCCCGGGACCAGGGTTCAATTCCTGACGCGGCAGGGTCTTGGGCTCATTGTCTGCGGACTCGATATTTCTCGCCTCAGCGGCTACTCTAATCATGGGGTCCCACGCTGCAACTCTGGGCAATAGCTTGCTTAATCTCCACAACGGCCCCTACAACACTGAGATGCCTGGCTTCACCTTGGGGGTGCCCAGGAGGGGCATCTCACAGGGAGAGCCAGGAAGGGTTCCACAGCATTATACAGCGCCGGGACGTCCCGGTGATGGGGAGCTGTGTGCTTTACAAGTATACTACATTTACATATACTACATTTACATTTACATTCAGCATTAAACATACAATCCTAATCTGGTTTTTGGTTGGGCACATGAAGGAGTCTGTTTCTGAGCAACGACAATCCAGGACAGTACAAAGGTACTTTGAAACCATGGTGCACATATGAAAGACATATCACTACACTGCCACTTGAGTAGCAGTGCACACAATTACATGATATTTTTCTAACCTAGAACATACAGATGTTTCATGTTAATAATTCTATACACAACTCACACAGATGCCATTGTACATTCAGTACTGTCTGAGTATATCATATTAGAACCATGGGGATAGAAGGCATGTGTAATATGTTACCATGGCATCATGCAATCCATCATGAGACAATGTGGGAAAGCAGAAAGAATTTAACAATCCTAGCCTCACTATGTCAGAACCACACCTATTGTGTTATGTTATGTTATGTTAAATTTAATTTCTATAGCGCACGGCTACTCCTATGGAGTGTCCCGGCGCTTTATATTGGCAGCTCATAAAAGGAAAACATAACAGATGAAGACATTCAGAAACAGCAAGATAACATAACTAGAGAGTAAAAAGCCAAGTTTTTAAGCCTTTCCTAAAAGACAGCAGATTAGAGGTACTGCGTAAGGCCAGTGGCAGAGTGTTCCAAAGCTGGGGCGCCCTCAGACTAAAGGAGCCCCCCCCCAATAGAAACACTGACATAAAACATTTCTTTTGTAATTAACAGTACAAAGATGTTTTACTTTTTATATTTTGTGGTTTATACTTTGTCCAATGAGTGGATCAATAAGTTTCCAACACTGCCTGTCACCCCCATGTCACATATGGTTGTAAGGGCAATTGTCCAAAGTACAGTGTGCCGCACCGCAAGCCACATATGAAAAATGGTGAAGGAGTGATTGTGCGTTGCATGGGCAGCCCAGATTTATAAAGTTGACACCTATTTGTAAGCTCATCTGTTTCACATATACCTTTAGGTTTCAATCTTATACAGTATGGCAACCCTCACTGACTCTATGCATTGATATGAATTATTGTGAAACTTAGGGGGTCATTAGGATGGGGGGGAATCCGCATCCTCTGGATCCGGCGGAAGCCACCGCCGGCCTGGAGGATGCGGATTCACCACCGCGGACATCGGAAACACCCACCACCACATTAGGATGGCGGTGGGATTAGCGGCGGATGGCAAGTCTGTCCGCCGCTGATCCACGTGGTGTTGACCGCAATTTGGTGGCGGTGTCTGTAAGACACCGCCAGCCAAATTACGATGTGTATGAAAACATGCTTTTCCGCTGCGTTTTTTTCGCCGTGGAAAAGCATGTGGAGGTTTGCTTCTGGGGGGCCCTTGCGGGCCCCCAGGGTGTCGGGGGTGCACATGGGGGGTACCTACGGTACCCCCCTGCATTTGCATGCACAAAGCGGCAGGCACCACACTGTGCCTGCCACTTTGTTCATGTAAATGCAAAGCATGCATTTTTAACCTTGCAGTGGGTGCTGCTTTAAGCAGCACCCGCTGCAAGGTTAAAGATACGGGATGTGACCGCCAGGGTGGCGGTCACATCCTAATTGGTATGGAGGGACCGCCGTTGCCCCTGCGGACGGTCCCTCCATCTCGGGGGTGGCGGACGGGCGCAGGTCCGTCCGCCATCCTAATAGGCCTCCTAGTCTGTGTTAGATTTGGGGGTCTCTAGTTGGCATGGGTAAGAACCTGTGACAAATAGGGGCCCTTGTGTCTAGTCAGGGTATGGGGGTACACTCCTAAAATAACCCCTGCTCACCCCCTTGGTAGCTTGGCATGAGCAGACAGGCTTATCTCAGAGGTAGTATGTAAAGAATTTGTACAGTAATCCAGTGAAAACACTACAGATGGACAGCACACAAGATGTATATTAAAAATAAGTATTCTTTACATAGATTTAACACAAGACCACAAACGATAAAAATGAAGCATGGGCAAATTTTTCGAATTTGCGATTCGCGAATTTGCATATTTATGAATTTGCAATCCGCAAAATTTGCGATTGCGGATTTGTTATTTTTTTGTGTTCGCAAGGGTTTCTGCCAGTTCGCGTGGGTTTTTTACCAGTTCGCAAACGCGAACTTACTTGTCGGGTCGCAACGGTCGCGACCATGTTGTTTCTACGTCTGGTTCATCACAGCACCCTCTGTATCACCCATGCCACCCTCTGGTACATCACTGCCACCCTCTGGTTCATCACTGTAGATTATGGGGGGAAAAGCACACCTGCCCTGCCTCAACTGGCATGAATTAATTTGGGCCTGATTAATGTGTCACTGAATTTGAGCTGGCACCTGCTTCCTTAGCAAGTGCTTCCTGATTAATGATGAGCTTGAACTTTTGCACCTGCTAAGTGCTTTCAATTTTGCAAAATTCGTTAGCACACCTGCCCTGCCTCAACTGACATGAATGAATTAGGGGCTGATTAATGTGTCACTGAATTTGAACTTCCAGTCTGTTTGAACTTCCAGTCTGGCACCTGCTTCCTTATCTGTAATTGCTTTCTGTTGCAGTGTAATTTTTTTTAACAGGACGTTTGTGGCATACTTGTAGCTATTCTCTGAGCCTGCTGTGAGGGTCAGAGCAGGGTCATAGAATAGTTGCAAGTAGGCAACTGAACTCTGGAGGGGGCCCTCAGGAAGCACTACAGGGAATGGTTACTAATGATGAGCTTGAACTTTTGCACCTGCTGAGTGCTTTCAGTTTTGCAAAAATCCTTTTTCTGCAATTTCGCGGGATTCGCGGGGCGCGAATTTGCGCAAGATCGAATTCGGAAGCCGCGAATTTGTGCGAATATGCAATTTGGTTTTTTGTGGCGTGTTAGTTTGTGTGGTTTTTTGCGTTTTCGCAAGCCGCTTGTAGCGCAACGACGCGAAGTTACCCTAGCGGTCGTACATGGGCGCAGCCATCTTGTTTGCGTGACGTATTTCCGTTTCCGGCCGCTATGTGTAATCTCGCAAAGTGTGCGGCTCGCTAGTACAAGTTCGCATGTGATCGCGGGGAAAATCTTGCGCGAACCTACCCACGCGGTCGTGAACGGGCGCGGCCATCTTGTTTTTCATTCATTGCTATGGTTCTGGGCATGCTTTCTGTATCCTCTCTCAATCTCTGCCATCCTTTGCTTGTTTGAAGTTTTTTTGATCTATTGTACTTATTATCTATCCCTCTATTTTTCTAGCTCTATATTTTTGTGTTTCTGCTACTTTTGGTTAATTTTAAACTACTTTTTTAAACTCTTTTCTTTTCTTCTTCCCTATTCTATTTCTTATTTATTATTTACCTTCCTTTCTGCCCAGACCATGGTAAAGGGAGCCAGGAAGCAACCCGAGAAGGGGAAGGGTCCCGCACCCCGTGCCTGGCTCCCGTGCGGGCATTTGAGGGGTGGAGCTAGTGATGCCACGGGAGATCTTTAGCACGGAGGAGATGGCCGCTCTAGTGTACTATGTACAGCGCCACCTCCCCAGGACCATCGCGGCAGGCGGCAAGATCGCAAGCGGCTACGGGATCCAGGAGTGCCGGAAGCGGTGGGAGAAGGTGTGCCGGGCCATGTATGAACACTCTCGGGTCCGGCGCACCTACAACCAGGCCACCCACCGTTGGACGGATCTCCTGGACCGGGAACGCGACCTGCCCGGCGTCGAGATCCCCGGGCTTGGTGAGTAGTAGTAGTTATTTCATCACTACTCTGTTTTCTGCTGCTCTGTGTGTTATTATATTGCAAATTTTTGTTTTTTACCAAGAGCAATAATGCTGCAGATTACATTGTAGGTAAATTATATTTCAAAATCTTCTGTGCATTTCAGGTGCACTGCTCTCCTTCTCAGTAGCGTTGCCACTATGCTTATTTGTTTTTGATTTTGTGTTCATTTCATTGGCCTGAGAAATTATGTATGAGTGTATTTTACAGAACTGCGTAATGCTAGATACTAAGGGGCAGATTTGCAATTACTGGCGCATCCCTGCAAAGTAGCAAGGATGCGCCAGTAATTGTGCGCCATGCCATCACCACCCATGGTGCGCCGTATTTACAATGCGGGGCTTCAAGGGCCCAAAACGTCACCGAAGCGTTACGCATCTGTGCCGTAAAGGCGGCGCATTGCTAGAGTTGCGTCGCAACGATGGCGCAGCTCCAGCAATGCTCTGGGGTGCCCTATCTCCCCAATGCTGCGTCAAGCCGTACGTCTGCTTCAAGCAGGCGCAGGGTTTGAGTGACGCATCATTGTCCTAAAAGTGACTGATTGAAATCTTGCAGATTTCCCTCAGCCACTTTTAGGATGCGCTCCTGCGCAGGAACGCCCTCCCTTGCGCCGGAACGCCCCCTGATGGCGCAGGGCTTTACAACGTGATGCATCTCCCATATGCATCACGTTGTTAATATACGCCCCACCATGGAGCCTCTTTTGTTCTGCCGCTGTGTCACAAAAGTCATGCAAAAACGGAGCAAAAGAGCCTCAATGGGCTTGTAAATCTGCCCCTACAGATTCAAGTCCAGTCCTTCCTTTGTACACCTGGCAATAAGAAGAAATAGTGGTGGTGGATTGATAGTTTGAGTATTTTAATGACTGGTTAATGTAGTAGGAAACTTTTTAGTGTTGTCACTGATCTGCAATCACGATGGAGTTTGTCTGTCACTTCGCATGCTGCGGACTGCTGCCTGCCAGTCCTAGGCGAACCTTTTTAGTAGTTTGTTTAGTGAGTTACATAACTTTCCAAGTCTACGGTCCACAAATCAAGCAATACTAATATATCATAGTAGACCACATGAGATAGGTCAATATATCCCGTTGAATAGTTGTCTATTTGCTATTTCGCCAAAATATTTTGTTATTGTTCTTTTTAAATGTTTGATTAGGTTGACAACAATCATCCATGTTTTCGGGTCTTTCTTTCTTTCATGTTGTACATCAGCTCCCCCCAGGGGCAAGAGGACAGAGGAGGAGGTGGTATCGGCTGCTGCTGCTGTAGAAGGCCAGGATCGGTCAGGCGAGTGCTCCTTTGCTGGCCCCGGTAAGTTTTCATTTTAATATAAAGTACCTATTTTTTCCTAGCGTTCCTCATTCGATTTTTTCTAAATCACACGCTGTTGTAGTCGTCCTGTTGAATTTGGGAAGTTGCATGCATCCAACCATTCCTCTTATTAGCGGGACTCCTCCATTTCATCTGATGCTCCGTCCATCAATGTTGGTGACCAGAAGACACCCTGTCCACTGCCTGCCTGGCGGATGCTGAATTGCAGCTCGCTAATGTGAAGCCTGACTTCATCCTTTTTTTCCCATTGCACAGGTTGAAACCCGGCCTGTAATTATGATGGAAAAACAGGAAGTGATATTAGAACACCACTGACAAATAAATAAAAGGTATGTACGCTGTGTAGTGCAAAAAGTCACACTTTGAGTTTCCTAATAGACAGTACAATATTTTTGAAAGTGCGTACTCTGTCTGAGTCTCCTTTTGAAGGATAAATAAGTATGGGCGAATTAATTTAGCAGATCTTTCCCCTGAAGCTAGGTGTACTGTAAACTGTGTTTTAGAACAAAATTAGACCTTCCCAGCAGTGCTCCCAGACCCTTAATAAACCCAGTCGCAAAAATGTAGAAGACCCCAATCAGATCTCAAAAAACGAGGCCTAGTAGAAAATGGTGACCAAACGTACTTTGAAAATAAAGTAGGCCCAAATCCCCCCTTACCCACCATGGATTGTATTCAAACCACTTGCAAGCAAGCAAAATTATCCATACCCAGCATTGCTCCAAGACTCGCAAACCCTCCACAAACACCAGGAACCCCCACAAACAGCCCCCCGAAAACGGTAGAGTGAGCGAAATCTCAGAAAATGCAAAAACTTTTCCCCAGGGATTGTCTCCAAAACACTTTCTTTCGGGTATTAGACCTTCCCAGCAATGGCCCCAGAACTGTAAACCCGGGCGAAAACAAGTTTAACAACCCCAACAAGCCAAAAGGCAAAACCCGGGAAAAGCCACACTTAGAAAACTTTGGCCCTACCTGGAATTCAGTCCAAATGCGCTGTGCAGCTAGGCCCTAACTCCCCTTTTCCACCACAGATTTCCTGAAAAACAAATGCAATCAACATTAGACTGTGCCAGCAGTACTCCCAGACCCCAAAACCCACCCACAAAAACCTGGAAGCCCCCCAAACAACACCCCAAAGACAGGCAAGTGAGCAAAACTCCAAAAAAGGTTTTCCCCATGAATTTGGTGCAAAACACTTGATTCCGATATTAGACCTTCCGAGCTATGCCCCCAGAACCCTGCAGCCACCCGCAAAAAAGCAGAACACTCCCAAACAGGCAAAAAGCAAAAATGGGCCTACCTTCAATTCTGTCCAAATGCGCTGTGCAGCTAGGCCCTAACTCCCCTTTTCCACCACGGATTTCCTGAAAAACAAATGCAATCAACATTAGACTGTGCCAGCAGTGCTCCCAGACCCCAAAACCCACCCACAAAAACCTGGAAGCCCCCCAAACAGCACCCCAAAGACAGGCAAGTGAGCAAAACCCCAAAACCTTTTTCACCATGGATTTGGGGCAAAACACTTGATTCCTATATTAGACCCTCCGAGCTATGCCCCAGACCCCTGCAGCCACCCGCAAAAAATCAAAACACCCCCAAACAGGCAAAAAGCAAAAATGAGTCTACCTTCAATTCTGTCCAAATGCGCTGTGCAGCTAGGCCCTAACTCCCCTTTTCCACCACGGATTTCCTGAAAAACAAATGCAATCAACATTAGACTGTGCCAGCAGTGCTCCCATACCCCAAAACCCACCCACAAAAACCTGGAAGCCCACCAAACAGCACCCCAAAGACAGGCAAGTGAGCAAAAACGCAAAAACTTTATCACCATGGATTTGGTGCAAAACACTTGATTCCGATATTAGACCTTCCGAGCTATGCCCCCAGACCCCAGCAGCCACCGCAAACAAGCAGAACACCCCCAAACAGGCAAAAAGCAAAAATGGGCCTACCTTCAATTCTGTCCAAATGCGCTGTGCAGCTAGGCCCTAACTCCCCTTTTCCACCACGGATTTCCTGAAAAACAAATGCAATCAACATTAGACTGTGCCAGCAGTGCTCCCAGTTCCCAAAGCCCACCCACAAAAACCTGGATGCCCCCCAAACAGCACCCCAAAGACAGGCAAGTGAGCAAAAACGCAAAATCTTTTTCTGCTCCGATTTTCTCCAAACCACTTTTATCCGGTATTAGACCTTCACTGCAATGCCCCAGACCCGAAAACTCACCCGCAAAGAAGTAGAACACCCCCACAAGTGCAGAGTCTTTCTTCATTGGGCGTAATCCAGCCATCTGCTTTGAGGGAAATAGGAGTCTGGAGGAGGAGGATAGAGGAGCATGTTCTTGTGAACTTGTGAACCTGAGGAATGCAGACTGTGGCATCTTCAAATCAATAAGCAAATAAGTGAAGACAGTTCTGCTGATGGGCTTGTTTTTGTGATTAGGTGAATAAAGTTTTTATTTATATAGATTTTGCAAAACAAAGAAAGACAGACACACAGGAATAAAAGTGAATAAGGACGAAAAAGAAAGTTAGTGATTCATTGACTCATTTTCAGGGCTCGGTGTCAGGGAAGAAGAGCTCGTCCTCAAACTCTGCGAATTCAGAGCGGAGTAGGTCAGTTAACAGAGAAGAACTTCCCTCATCTAAGTTGGTGTCCTCCTCGTCTTCTTCCTGCGTGCATTCTCGTATTTTGTAATCTGGTGGTATTGAGTGCTGATTCATCTTGATCATTGTTAACCTCTCCACATTTTTGGGCGAGAGGCGGGTCCTTTTGGAAGTAACAATGCCACCAGCAGCACTGAAAACACGTTCAGAAGACACTCTTGCGAGTGGGTAAGACAAGTAGTTTATAGCCAGGTTGGTGATCTCTGGCCACACATCTATTTTCCCATGCCAATACGCCAATGGGTCATCATGAAAATAGACCTCTGTTGAGTCATTCAGATAGGCCTGCACCATCGACTCAAGGTTCTCCAGGGTTCCTCCACTTTGCTTACTTTTTTCTGGGACCTTTTGAGAAGCAAACCCAAGCTGAGTTAGCCAATCCTCTTCTTCACACAATATTACTGGTGTGTCTGGTGCAGATGACACGGTTGCTGGTGTCGTTAACAGCTGAGAGGGAAAATCACTCACTTCTGCCACAGCCACAGATGCAGAAGTGGATTTTTTTTACTCCGGATGGCCTGCTGATGCTGATGTACTGCCTTTTCCTTCAATTTCCTGCCGTTCTCTTTCAAACCGAGTGGCTGACACAGCTAGCCAATGATTGTACTTTGTAACATCTGCGTCATCAAAAGGAAAGATTACACTGCCTGCCACTGCCTTTTTGTACTGTGGATCCAGAATAGTAGCAGAAATGTAATGCTGTTCTGTGTGGATCTTTTCAAGACGTTCATCGCGCAGTAGGCGCTGTAATAACTTCTCCGCCAACTCAAATGCTTCTTGCTTTCCATCTTTTTGAAACATAGAAGACACTGCCTTCAGTTGGTGCTCTAGCATGCACAACAATGGGATAGCTTTTCCCAAATTACAGTCCTCCCTGCTGACTGCAAGCGTGAAGACCGCAAAAAGATGAAGCATGTCTGTCAGGCTTTTAACTAGCTGCCATTGTAAATGTAAATGTAAATGTAATGGGCATTTATAGAGCGCTGCTACCACTCCAAGGAGTATCTTGGCGCTTACACAACCCAGGTGGAAGAGTTGGATAGGGAAAGAAGTCCAGTTTCTTAAACACAGCCACTACACTAGGGTTCTACACAGAGAGTCAGACATGGAGAAAATCCAAGTTTTCAATGCCTTCCTAAAAGGAAACCATGGACTACTAGTCTGACAGAACAATTTTAAGTTTGGTTTACTGTGTAGAGTTTTGAATTGCTATGTTTTCTGTATGGTAATTATGTATCTCTTTGTAGAGAAACAGTCCTGAAGAAGGTGCCCATTACCAACACCGAAACGCTCCGTCGACATTTGTTCTCTTGAACAATTTAAATACATTGATGTGTAAACTTTTTAAACAATTTTTATCCTATGAATTTTATGATGTACTGATTTTGTATTGATATATGTAATTGTTTTTGTGCATATTTATGATGATACTATGCAGAATAAACATGTACATGTTTTAACTATAATCTTGTCAAGTTAGTAACCTGTGGCACAGTTTGTGTTCTGTCTAAATTGTGTGAATACATTACTAAGACTATTGATCTTTGTACTTAAGTGTTTAGCTCTCTTTACACAAGAAGGTTCTATGGTTTTTGTGGTTGTCAGACAAACCTAAAGGTTTGGTCCACTAGATATATGCTATAGGGACACTCTTAGATTGTTTCAGCATCTTTACCCTGGTCCCATATTTGTCCAGCAAGGGGACCTCCTTAAAAAGAATGTCCCCATTGACACGTCGCCAACATCACACTCAGCGGCATTTCGGGATAGGGTAAAAATGTCTGTTTGCTGCATGCCCGCTGAGGCTGGAGTGATGTCTATGATGACTGCGTTGTCGTAGTGAGAGTCTTCATCAGCAGGAGTATACGCCACTTCTTGTTCAGCTTCATCATGACACTCCATAACTCTGAGACTTTCGGGGACCTTCCTTTTACGCTTAGCTACCTTTGTCAGATCATGGTGTGCCTCACTCTCAGACGGCGCTGGTGGTTCCCAAGTTTCATCCATATCATCAGAAGGAAGGGGGCTTGAAGAAGATGTAGACACCATCCTTGATCTTTTCCTTGCTGGGGATCTGGAAGACAATGAATCATCAGGAGGAATGGCTTCCTCAAATGATGTCTCGGCTTGAATGTCGATTTCCTAATGTGCCACTACTTCGGGAGGAACAACTATTGTGGGCACTTGTGCCGCTCCATGCACCTCTGCTTGCGCCTCTCCTTGCGCCGCCTCTCCTTCCACATGTACTAGGGCTTGTACTTGCACATGTGGTTGTTGTTGCGGCTGTGGTTGTTGAACACTCGTCAGATGAGTTACAATAACCTGTGTTGATTGAGGGATGCTGCTACTTTCTTGCGATGACCCAACATCACTGGTCGATGGTGATTGAACAACTATACTGGCTGCCTCTGCAGCACTCAAGGGCTTGGCCCTAAGTTGGCGTGGTGGTGGTGGCACTGAGCCCACTGGAGCGGAGGTGCTGCTCCCAGCTTGGTCCCCAGCAGACCCCGCTGCTGCTGCAGGCGTACTTTTATTCCCAAAAAAAGGCGGTCGGCACACCAGTCTCCTTACTGGCAACTTTCTTGCTAGAGGAGCTACTGGCAACTTTTTTTGGGGCTATCTTCTTCAGATGTCAGAACAGCAGGCCGCAGTTGCACAAATTGCAGAGTTGTCTGTGGCCACACGTGACGTTGTGCTGCACACAACGCAGCAGGACTCGTTCCTGGCACTTACTGCACCTAAAAGCAAACTAAGCCAGAGGAACATCAGTTAAATAAATGTTGCATATGTAGCGCTTCAATTAATAGTTTGCAAGTACGCATTTTTATTATACCCACCCCCCAAAATGGAAGGACCAATAAAATGCACCACTGACAGAGTACCCCTGGGCATAATGGATGAAAGCATGGCAGACTGGGTGCAGGCCTATGGCACAACAAAGCACACTGCTTGGCTTCAAAATGGCCCCTAGACCCCCACCACATGGCCAGGCCCTCCCTGTACCAGTCCTCAAATAGCCCCCACCCAAATGGCCATGCCCCATCAACACCCCAAAAAATCAAAAAACAAACACATATCACCACAATCCAATGCCATCCATGCCCTCCACGATGTTTACATTAAAGAGACCCCACAGAAAGACTCAGTCCTGCACCAGTGAGTACCCCCGGGCAAAAGGCCCCAACAGCAGCTAAAAAATCAAAAAACACACAAAAATCACCACAATCCAATGCCATCCATCCCCTCTATGATGTTTACATTGAAGAGACCCCACAGAAAGACTCAGTCCTGGCACCACTGAGTACCCCTGAGCAAAAGGCCCCAACAACAGTCAAAAAATCGAAAAACACACAAAAATCACCCCAATCCTATGCCATCCATGCACTAGATGATGTTGAAATTCAACAAAACAGTTGTATGATGCACCCATAACTAACCCTGGTCCTACTGGATACTGTGGCTACCCACAATATATTTTATTTAATGTTCTGAAAAAGTTCCAAAATTGTAGTTGCAGTAACTGTAATGCCCCAAACAAGCAACATCAACTTACTTGTGATATTTCTGATCCAAAAGTGATCCAAAGAAAGTCAAAAAGGCCTCAAATCCATATATCAAGCAGCATCCACAAAAAGTAATCCTTCCAGGTCAAGATCCAAATCAAAGTGACCAGGACATGAACAAAGCACTGAGAGGAGACTGCTGGACAGGAACAGGAAGTTGGAGACTGTGGGGCACTTCCTTCCTCCCACCCCCCCAAAATGGACTCCTTGCAAAAAAAGTGCAGGCAAATGTCAACCTGAGGAGTTATTCTGATAAAAATCCATCAATTTCAGAAGGTTTATGCTGCCTGCTGGTGGATTTCTTGTGCAGAATTGCAAATTTTGCAATTTCGCGAGTGCGAAATTGTTGCTGCCCGCCGCATCTACGTGTTTGCAATTGTTTACTCCCGCGATACGTGATCACGAGCCTTAATGACGTACTCGCAATGACAAACTCTCGTCGTGCAAGGTGGCGGGCCGTGGTACCGTAATCGCGGTTGACAAACTCCCGCAGGATCAGGCAGCAAGATCCAAAATGGCGCAGCACACGCAAACATGGAGAAAAACAACTCTTCAAAGGCTGAATGACGGTAAGTGAATGCCACGCTCCGCAATATTGTATTTGTCAAGCGCGACCAAGCAAAAAAATCCGCTGCACGCAAATTTGCGAATTGTCGGCAAATTCGCGAGAATTCGCGGATTGCGAATTTGCGGAAAATCCGCAAATTCCGCAAGCGGAACGGATTTTACGCTCATACTTAATAAAAATCCACAATACTGTACTTTAAAATGGTAGAATTAGCTTAGTTCTCTTTAGAGCTTAAAATGCGACAATTTGAGTCAATGTACCTTAAGATGCGTAACTCTGCTACAATGAAAGTGTTGCAGGGATGGTGATGCGGTAGTTCCTTACACGCAAACACAGTGATGCGTTGAAGATCAGGTGCAAAGAAACAAAGATGGCGTCTTCTTGATGCGGCACGCTCCTCCGATGTTGCAACATGTCTCGGCTCGATGCGATAGCTGCAGCGGCGACACCCTTGTTCCGTGATGCGACAACAGCTGCTTTGGTGGCAACACTCTTCTCCGACAATGCGAGACGACTCCGCTCGATGTGAAAGCTGCAGCGGCGACATTCTTGTTCCATGATGCGACAGTAGCGGCTGCGACGGCAGCACATTTCTCCGTGGTTGCGAGGCGCTTCGTGTGATGCGGTGCAATGCGACAACTACAGCGGTGACATCCTTGCTCAGTGATGCGACGGCAGCGGCTGCGACGGCGACATGCTTCTTTGATGTTGCGAGACGTTTCTTGTGATGCGGTGCAATGCGACAGCTACAGCAGCAACATCTCCGTGATGCGACGGCAGCGGCTGCAACAGCAGCACACTTCTTCTTCGTGAGTCGCTCTTCCAGTTCCTTGTGACACGCAGTCCCTCAGAAGACCCAAAACAGCTGCAGGCACTTCCAAAGAGCTCTTGGGGAGCTGGTGGTTGAAGTCTGTTGTCCCTGAGACTTCAGCAGGAGGCACGCTCTTCTCTCAAGCCCTTGGAGATCCTTTACAAGTTAAATAAAGCACACTTAGTTCCTTTCTCCTTTCTTTGGCAGTCAGTCAACCACTGCAAGCCAATCCCCCAAGCAGCACTTCAGCTTAGGGATAGTCTCTCCTCAGTCTCTCTGTTTCCACTCCTCAGCAAAGGTGTCTTCTTTTTGTCCAAAAGTGATCTAATTCTCTGGGATTTGGGTCCCCTCTTTTCTACACAGTTTCTCTTTGTTCTCTGAAGGCAGAGAGGCCTTTGCCTAGTCCAAACCAGTTCTGATCAGTCCTGGAGCACTCTGTTGACATGCTCCTTCTTTCCTTTCACAGTGCAGGGCAGAGACATCAGACGCACCACAGGAGGTGGAGCCAACATTGTGGACGGAATGTACAGTCCTATTCAGGTCCCAGGTGCAACTCCTCCCTTCCATCTAGATGCAGTTCTCTATATTCACCACTTGGCTGACTCTCCCTGTCTCCTGGAATCCCCCAGGCCCTGTCACTCAAACTCCAGACAAGGAATACACAACCTAGCTGAGGCAGGCTTGGGTAGTTAGAAAAGAAAATACCTACTTTCTAAAAGTGGTATTTTCAAACACAATGTTAAAACCAACTTCACTAAAAGATGTATTTTATCATTCTGAGTTCAGGCATACTAAACTCGAATTTCCACCTAGTTCCCTGAGTCAGTTAGGATTATAAAATGACATAATCTAACTGCCCATTCTGGCCTATGGGGAAAAGGTAGCCTTGCCATAGTGAAAAATTAAAATGGCTGTAATTCACTATTAGGACATGCCATACACATCAGGGCTTGTCCTACCTTACACTTACAATACACCCTGCCATTGGGCCTACCATAGGGGTGTCTGATATGAAGAAAGGGGAAGGTTTGGGGACTGGCAAGTGGGTGCACGTGCCCAGTCAACATGGCAGACCAGACTGCACACAGGCTCTGCAATGGCAGACCTGAGAAATGCTTTTACAGGCTGCTTCTGTGGGTGGCACAACCAGTGCTGCAAGCCCACCAGCGTGAAAATTGCAAAAAACACAGTTGATGGACAGAATGTATAACAATGTCATACATTCACCCCGGTACAAGGATCTGGGCCTAAATCCATTGTTATTTTGCACTCCACACCACCCTGGGTTAGACACTGGCTATATGCAAATCAGCTCTGACCCTGTGCCTCATGGGAACAGTCCAGTCCGAACTACCAAGCCATGTCTTTCCCAGACCGGAATCAAGCATCCAGGGTATGCTCAGACGTGAGTCCCTTGCTCACTTTGCCACTGGATTCAAGCAAGCCGGGCTGAAGACGGCTGGAATGCCAGAAACCGGTCCTCGGAAGCTTGTTTCCGGTCCAGGGAAGACATGGCTTGGCAGTTCGGGCTGGACTATTCCCATGAGGCACAGGGTCAGACTGATTTGCATATAGCCATGTCTGAACTGGGGTGACAGAGTGGGCTAAAGAGCGGTGATGGATTAAACCCAGATCTTTTGACTGGGTGTGAGTGTTTGATTGATTCAGATGCTCCGTCCATCACCACCCCCTTTTGTACAGCTTTTGGCCGCTATAAGTGTGGCAGGGTATGCTCAGACGTGAGTCCCTTGCTCACTTTGCCACTGGATTCAAGCAAGCCAGGCTGAAGACGGCTGGAATGCCAGAAACCGGTCCTCAGAAGCTTGTTTCCGGTCCAGGGAAGACATGGCTTGGCAGTTCGGGCTGGACTGTTCCCATGAGGCACAGGGTCAGACTGATTTGCATATAGCCATGTCTGAACTGGGGTGGCAGAGAGGGCTAAAGAACGGTGATGGATTAAACCCAGATCTTTTGACTGGGTGTGAGTGTTTGATTGATTCAGATGCTCCGTCCATCACCAACCCCTTTTGTACCGCAAGCCCACCAGCAGCATTTAGTTTACAAGCAATGGGCACACTCAATGCACTGTACTAGAGTCTGACAGGTAAAACCAAATCAGCCAATCATGGAATCACTAATCCATATATCAATTTACAAGACGGAGAGCATATGCACTTAAGCACTGATCAGCAGTGGCAAAGTGCCCAGAGTCATAAAACAGCCAACAACAGGTCAGAAAACATATAGGAGGAAGGCAAAAAGTTCAGGAATGAACCTGTAAAAATGGACAAGTCCAACACAACCCCCTTCCAGCCAAAACAGAGGGTAGATCAATCACTACCCAGATGGACTTCCCTGCTTTTGGCGATAGAACCTGGACCAGGCCCACAACTTCGGGTGCATACTCCAGTTCTACGCCAATCTTGACCTATTGGAATCCCTCTGTCCATACTCTCAAGGCCCACCAAGCTAATCCATGGGGAACCTGTGCAGCATCTAACCTTAACTTGCTCGCAGGTATGTCCCAATAGATAGACAGCAAGCCACAGTGGCCACTGACAGTAGTTAGTGATGAGACCCAGGCCGTATGCCTCTCAGGGCTCTCAAACCTCTGTGGCATCAGAGAGCGGGGGTAGTAGCCCCAGGTGCTTGGCACCGTTTGTCCACTCTAACTCCTGTCAGGTCAGGTATGACATCCTGACACTGACCCACCAGCCCCAGGCCTGTAGCCGATGGCTGGACAAGAAACTGGGGTGGGCTCTCCCACACCCGGTCCTCCTCCTTGGGGCTCTGTACCTTCCCACCTGGAGCGGTACCCCCTTCCAGAATTGTCAGGTTGCCTGTAGCAGGCGTCCTGCAAAATTCACCCACCAGTTCAGGCGTTCTATCCTGCAGCTGGGCTTCCAGGTCATGGGGGACACCATGAACCTGGCTCTCCAGCCTAGGGTCTAAATGAAGAAATAAAAACCTTTTAAGGGGTTCACTGATGCACCTGGTCCTTAAACCAACGAAGAAGAAATTGACATGGAAGCTGTAATATGAAAAAGAAGTATTTATTAACCTCACATGAGGGAGACTGCATCATACAGTACCCTCATGCCACTGTATGAGACAGTCTCAGGAGTACAGAGAACGGGGACATGATATATGCATTTTTTCGCAAAGTCAGTGTGAGATCTGCGGGTCTCTAGTTATCAGAGGTAGGTACCACTGTCCAAATAGGTATCCTTTCTTCTAGTCAGGGTAAGGAGGATACACTCTTTAGATAACCCCTGCTCATCCCCTTGGTTGATTGGCATGAGCAGTCAGGCTTATCAAAGGCAATGTGTAAAGTATTTGTACCAACACTCAGAGTAACACAGTGAAAACACCACAAATGGACTCCACAACAGTTTAGAAAAATAGAAGTATTTAATCTAAACTAAACAAGACCAAAATGATAAAAATCTAACATACACAGTTCAAGATATGGATTTTAAAGAGTTCTTAATGGTTGCTTTAAAATAATGCACAGTTGTGTGAAATTAGTTCACAGTTGCTTCACGTTTAGCCAACAGTACCTTTAGATGCAACAAAGCTCCAAAACATAAGCTTGTGCATGGAAAACAAGTGATTTGCCAGTCATGAGACCCTGGGGAGGCGATGCGCAAGCCCCGTTGGACGCAGCAGGCGTGTTGCGACGAATCTGGTCTGTATGGGTAGGGAGGTCATACCTTGTATGGATTCCGGTGCGTAGGTTCCGTAGGAAGCGTCTCGCAAAGGCACGATGTGATGATCTTCTGGACGGCAACAATCTCAGGTGCGGCGGCTATGCGCGGTGCAGCGTCGATATTCTCCTCTCGCGGCCCCTCGATGCGATGGCTCAGCGACGATACTCGCAGCGATGTGATGCGGACCACAAGCAAGGGGTGCGGTAATCTCACCCAGCAATGACAGGCTCTACGACGATACTCGCAGCGATGGTACTTTTCCCACACCGGAGTTATGCGTTCCGCAAGCAAAGGATGCGTCGGTTCTTGTAGTGGCAACAGGCGCTGCGACGATCTCGATCTTCGAGGCGGCGGGAATTTCCTCGCACTGGCAGGGATGCGCTCCGCAAGCCAGCGATGCGTGAAAATTTGCAGATAGTCTCAGTTTCTTGTTCTCCAGCTTCCCAAACAGCAGGCCACAACTTCCAGATGCCCCCCAGTCAGATTCAACACTCAGGAAGGGCAGAACTCTCTCAGCAGAGTTCAGGGAAAGCTGGGGGTGAAGTCCTTTTGTTCCTGGGACTTCTTAACAGGAGGCCAGCTCACAACAGGCCCTTGGAGTTTTCTTCTAGCAAGGGGACAAAGCAACAACAAAGTCCTTCCCCTCTCCTTGGCAGCAAAGCAACTGCAGGTCAGTCCAGCAAAGCAACAGCAGGACAGTCTTCCTTTTTCAGTCTTCCAGCTTTCTCCTTGGCAGAGGTTCCTTCTTGATTCCAGGATGATCTAATTTTCTGTAGTCTGGGGTCCTGTACATATAGCCCTAAAATGTCTTTGTTGCGTTTGTGCAGGAGGGCTCTGAGCTCGATCTGAACCAGTTCTGGGTGTTCTTTGAGCACTTTATTTTCCTGGCTTCTCCTTTCCTTTCAGAGTGAGGGGCAGGGTCGTAAGCCGCCCAGCAGGAGGCGGAGCCAGCATTGTGGAAGACTGGCACAGCCCTATTCAGGCCCAGGTGCTATCCCCTCCCACCACTCAAGATGCAGATGCAGTCATTCAGCCTAGGGCTGACTCAGCCAGCCTCTTTGGGGCTCCCTAGCCCCTGTCACTCTCAAACCAGACAGTCAATTCACAAACAGGCCAAGGCACACAGAAAGGTCAGACAAGAGAATAGCCACTTTTTAAAGGTGCTGTTCTCAAACACAGGATTTAAAAACCACCTTTCCTAAAAAATGTGTTATTATATTCTAAGTTCAGGGATACCATATGTGTATGTCCTATCTTGCTCCTATGGGAAGATATGCTGGTAGCCACTGTAGCCAGCATTCCCCATGATAGCCTATGGGCAAGATAGCCTTCCAATAGTGAAAAACGAAAATGGCTGTAATTCACTACCAGAGCATGTCACCTGCACTAGTACATGCTCTACCTTTCACATACACTGCACCCTGCCCAGGGGGGTACATTGGGCCTTCCATAGGGGTGACTAATGTGTACAGAAAGCGAAGGGTTAGGCCTGGTCAGTGGGGACACTGACCAGGAAGACATGGCAGTTCACAGACTGCACACAGGAACAGCGGTGGCATGCCTGAGACACCATTTTAGGGCTACTCATGTGGGTGGCACAATCAGTGCTGCAGGCCCACTTGTAGCATTTGCATCACCAGCCCTGGCACACCCAGTGCACATTACTAAGGACTTCTTGGTGATACAAATATGCCAATCATGGATAATCATTTACAATAACAATTTTCAGAGAGAGCATACGCACTTTAGCATTGATCAGCAGTGGTAACATGCCCAGAGTCCTATTGCCAACAACCACAGGTCAGGAAAAATAAGGGAGGCAGAAGCAAAAGGTTTGGGGATAACCCTGCAAAAAGGGCCATTTCCAACACAACCCCCTTCCAGCCTAAAGCCAGGGTAGACCAAATGATACCTCGATGGGATCGCCTGCTTAAGGCGATAGAACATGGAAACTGGCCCAAACAGCAGGGCCCTATTCTTGTTCTACGCCTTCCTGAACCCAGTTGGATCACTCCATCCATACTCCCAGGGTCTACCAAGCCAACCTAGTTGGAACCCTTCTCCTCCCCTGTGGACACCAGCTATGCAGCACCTAAACTTACTGTGCTCACAGGTGTGTCCCAACAGACAGCCTGCCACAGTAACCACCGACAGTGATCAGGGATGGGACCCAGGCCTTATGCCTCTCAGGGCTCTCAAACCCCTGTGGCATCAGAGGGTGGGAGGCAGTAGCCCCAGGTGCTTGGCACCCTTTGTCCACTCTCCCTCATGTCAGGTCAGGTCGGACATCCTGGCACTGACCCACTAGTCCCGGACCTGTATCTGCGTCTGGACAGGAGGCTGGGGTGGGCTTCCGCACACCCAGTCCTCCTCTTCCTTGGGGATCTGTACCCTCCCACCTGGAGCGATACCCCCTTCTAGAATAGTCAGGTCACCTGTGGCAGGTGTCCTGGACCATTCACCCACCAGTTCAGGGGTCCTATCCTGCAACTGGTATTCCAGGTCAGGGGGGACACCCCGGGCCTGGCCCTCAAACCTAGGCTCCAAAGCGTCCAGGTCAGACAACAGCAGAACCTGGCTTCCCCACCCAGGGACCAACCCCTGCGGTGGAACACTTGCCGGGCATACCAGGACTTCACTCACAAATGTGCCCACACTGGTAGAGGGTACCCACCTGGCCAACACAACGATGTGGCCCAGTCCACCCCCAGCGGGAGATTCCTGCCCCTCCATCTTGGGGCAACCCTGTCCACCAGGACAACCAACCACAGGGGTCACTGACAGCTGTCAGTGATGAGAGCCAGGCCGCATGACTGTTAGGTCTCTCTAAACTCTGTGGCGTCAGAAAGTGGGAGGCAGTAGCCCCAGGTGCCTGGCACCTCTCCTCCACTCTTCCTACTGCCAAGTCAGGTAGGGCATCCTGACACTGGCTCGCCAGCCCAGGGTCTGTACACTCAGGCTGACATGGGGTCATGGGCGAGGCTCTCCTCTCCCTACACCGCCTTCTGGTTACCCGCACTCTCCTCCAAGGAGAGGCCCCCTTGGACACAACTCTCCTACCAGTTCAGGAACTCTCTCCAGCAACTGGTCTCCCAACCTAGGGTCTAAACCCTCAGGTTACAACGGGGTCAGAGGCTAGGACTCCCTCCCTCTGTACCCCCTTCCAGAGTGCTGCACCCTCCCTACTGGAGGGGTACCCCTGGAAGCCAAACTGGTCAGGACACTGGTTACAGATGTCCTTCCTTCCAGGTCAGGCAGATCCTGAACCTGGTCTTCCAACCCAGGGACCAATACCTGCGGTTGTGCACTTGCCTGGCACGCCAGGACTTCAGGGGACTCACACAGTACCCCCTTGAGGGAGACACATGACTTATATGTCTCATGACTGTCTGCCTGGCGCAGATCTCCCGACCCCTGTCCACCTGACAGTGCCGTGAAGATCCCCCAGGACAGAAGTGGTGTCACCATGGTCACTCCTGGGAGACTCAGCCCTTCTGGCTGGTCCCTGACCCACTGGTTCTCCCACTGGGGACTCCTTCCCCCTCTCACCCCTCAGTCTGGACTTCTGCACCCTCCCAACTGAAGTGGCACTGCCAGACACCAGAAATGATGGAGGTCTGATTACAGGCACTCCCCGTTCAACAAACACTAGGAGATCCTCCTCAAATGGTCTACTAGCACCTTCTAGGCCCCCAACCTGGTGTTCCCTTAAGGAACCCTCAAGGCCCTGAGACTGGATTTCAGGCACCGTGAGACACACCATTCCACACTCACTCCTTCTTCACTGAGACCGGATATGAGTCCCTACACCCCTCCCACTACATTGGGACCTAACTGGGCTACACTGAACCTCTTCCACCTCACAGGTCTACAGGATATATGTGCCACTCCTTTTGGGATCACTCCCCAATGCCTCCTCAGACTCTCTGGAATCCACCAAGTGGTCTGCTTCCAACGCAAGCTCTCTGGGGTCAGAGAACTCAAACTCCACCGGGTGTTGGTATAGCTCTGGAAAACAGGGACTTAAAATATGCTCTCCAACAAATGAATCACACAGACCCCAAAAGTTGCTAACCAAGCTACCCTTTGCCTCACCCTCCAGTGCCTCACCCAGGTACCCCACACCACTCTCCTGGGATGGCAAGACAGTGTCCTACTGTCTCTGTCACACAATCTACACTTTTCTGAGCTGTCTTCACTCTCACACACCATGGTTTATAACATGTGGGAACCCCTCTCCCTGCACCTCTCATCTAGAGTCAGTAGAGTGTCCCTCCCATCATTAGGAATATGTTCCCCTGTCTTAGTCCCCCAATCTACTTCAGAGATACTGAACACCACTGGAACTATATCATAAACCTGAACCCCCTGGTGTATGTCAACCCCTTCCCTAAAGTCAGCACCACATCTCTGGGTGTTTGTACCTTTCTCTTAGCACTTGATACCATAATCTTGCTGCCACCATCTGAGCTGGACTCCACCTCCAACTCAGCAAAGCTCACTTCTTGAGCTACCCATTTGTCTTCTTCAGCTGAGACACTGATGGTCTCAAGCCTCTCGAGCTCCAACTTGAGCTTCCTCATTCTTAATTTATGTGCCAAGGTCAATTTCAATTCTTCTAAGGCATGAGCATTTTTGCTCTCCTCTACCTCTTTCTCCATTTTCATTTTCATAAGCTCCAACTCATGATTCCTCACTCTTTGATTCTCCTCTAACTCTTCTAGAGTGAAACCCCTATTGGAATGGTTGCTGCCAGGCCTTGAGCCTGGTCTGCTCACAGGCAGATCTTGGGGTTGAAAACCATTCCTTCCACTTGCATCATTTCCCTCTTGTGCCGCCCAACGGGCCTTCAAGATTCTCTGTAGCTCCTCCTTCCTGGAGCTACTCTGTATGGGACAGTCAAATTTTTTGCAGAATTACTTAAGCTCATCAACTTTGTAAGAATACAAATCGTCAAGGCAAAACTCCAATTCGGCCTCCACACTTGGTACCTTCCCATTCAGAGACATGATGCTTTGAAGAATTACTCAAAAATATAATCAACAACCAAAATGTAGTATGCGGTGGCATAGTGGTCTGCACTCAATTAGTGATGTACACCAATCACTGTGGGTCTAGTACTACTACCAGTTCAAAATCCCACCGCTTACCAACAATGTTAGATCTTGGGGTCGCTAGTTGGCAGAGGTAGGTACTACTGTCCAAATAGGGATCCTTGCTTCTAGTCAGGGTAAGGAGGATACACTCTTTAGATAACCCCTGCTCACCCCCAGGTAGATTGGCACGAGCAGTCAGGCTTATCAGAGGCAATGTGTAAAGTATTTGTACCAACACTCACAGTAACACAGTGAAAACACCACAAATGGACTCCACAACAGTTTAGAAAAATAGAAGTATTTAATCTAAACTAAAGAAGACCAAAACGACTAAAAATCCAACATACACAGTTCAAGATATGGTTTTTAAAGAGTTCTTAATGGTTGCGTTAAAATAATCCACAGTTGCATGAAAATAGTTCACAGTTGCGTCACGTTTAGCCAACAGTACCTTTAGATGCGACAAAGTTCCAAAACAGAAGCTGGTTCGGTGGAAAACAAGCGATGCGTCTCTCCTGAGACCCTAGGGAGGCGATGCAACAGCCCCGCTGGACGCAGCCCGGCGTGTTGCGACGAATCCGGTCTGTATGGAGAGGGAGGCGATACCTTGTATAGATTCCGGTGCGTAGGTGCCGTAGGAAGCGCTCGTAAAGGCACGATGCGACAATCTTCGGGACGGCGATGATATCAGGTGCGGCGGCGATGCGTGGCGCAGCGTCGATCTTCTTCTCTCGCAGTCCCTCGATGCGATGGCTCAGTGACAATACTCGCAGCGACGTGCTGCAGTCCGCAAGCAAGCGGTGCGGCGATCTCACCCAGCGATGACAGGCTCTGCGACGATACTCGCAGCGATGGTACTCTTTGCACACTGGAGCGATGCGTTCTACAAGCGAAGGATGTGTCGTTTCTTGCAGCGGCAACAGGCGTAGCGACGATCTCGATCTTCGCGGCGGAGGGAATTTCCTCGCACTGACAGGGATGCGCTCCGCAAGCCAGCAATGCGTGAAAATTTGCAGATAGTCTTATTTTCTTGTTCTCCAGCTTCCCAAACAGCAGGCCACAACTTCCAGATGCCCCTCAGTCAGATTCAGCACGCAGGAAGGGCAGAACTCTCTCAGCAGAGTTCAGGGAAAGCTGGGGTTGACGTCCTTTTGTTCCTGGGACTTCTTAACAGGAGGCCAGCTCACAACAGGCCCTTGGAGATCTCTTCAAGCAAGGGGAAAAAGCAACAACAAAGTCCTTCCCCTCTCCTTGGCACCAAAGCAACTGCATGTCAGTCCAGCAAAGCAACAGTAGGACAGTCTTCCTTCTTCATTCTTCCAGCTTTCTCCTAGGCAGAGGTTTCTTCTTGATTCCAGGATGATCTAATTTTCTATAGTGTGGGGTCCTGTACTTATACCCCTAAAAAGTCTTTGTTCCCTTTGTGCAGGAGGGCTCTGAGCCCTGTCTGAACCAGTTCTAGGTGTTCCTTGAGCACTTTGTTTTCCTGGCTTCTCCTTTCCTTTCAGAGTGAGGGGCAGGGTCGTCAGCCGCCCAGCAGGAGGTGGAGCCAGCATTGTGGAAGGCAGGCACAGCCCTATTCAGGCGCAGGTGCTATCCCCTCCCACCACTCAAGATGCAGATGCAGTCATTCAGCCTGGGGCTGACTCGGCCAGCCTCTTGGGGGCTCCCCAGCCCCTGTCACTCTCAAACCAGACAGTCAATTCACAACCAGGCCAAGGCACACAGAAAGGTCAGACAAGAGAACAGCCACTTTCTAAAAGTGCTTTTCTCAAACAAAGGATTTAAAAACCACCTTTCCTAAAAGATGTGCTATTAAATTCTGAGTTCAGGGATACCATACTTTTTTTTTTTTTTGTAAAATTTTTATTTTGCAATTAACAAAAAGAACACAAGAAAAAAAAAACAATAAGCCGCACCGGGGCGTCACACATGTTCCCACACAGTGGGAAATGAAGCAATGTAAGACGGTGATAACATCACAAAGCAAATAAAAGGGTTAGGCAAGGAGTCCGAGCACCTGTAAGATAAGAAAAAGTCAGAAGGAATGCCCCTTAGGAGCTGAGTCTTGCTAAAGCAATTGGTCCCTTCAAGCAGGTCGGCAAGCTATCCAACAATCTCAAAAACAATACACCGTCCGGTGAGATGAGGTACCTCGTTGCAGCATTGAAAAGAAAGACAAAAAGGAACAACTCCCCAAACCCCCCCCCCCCCCCTCCTGACGGCGACACAAGCACACCACAATCACTCGACAGGCACACTAAAGCTGGAAGAGGTGTAATGACCTCAATGAAGCTGGGCAGACTGCTGATGGTAGGCCAGTATAAAGGAAGGTTACCAAAGGGCCCCACACGTGCTTAAAGTTCTTGTAGTTGCCAAGGAAGATGTCCGCCATTCTTTCCATGCTCAGGAGTCTCCAGAGTCTCGCGTGCCAGAGGGAAATCGCCGGTGCCTCCTTCCGTTTCCAGGCCGACGCCAGCGTAAGCTTGGCTGCTCCCAAGCACAGCCATAAGATTTTCTTATCCGCGCGCGTCTGGTGCTCAAGACCGGGGTCCCGTAGGCCCAAGAGCGCAAAGGCTAAAGAATTCTCAACAGGGTATCATAGGATATCCTTGATATGGGAAAGGATTTCGTCCCAGAACGGCCTGATTATTGGGCAATCCCACCAGATGTGGCGGAAGTCCCCCAGGAGACCACATCCCCTCCAACACCTGTCCGAGGTAGCCGGGTAGATACGATGGAGCCGAGCCGGCACCATATACCACTGCGTGAGAGTCTTGAAATGCGCCTCCCGCAGGTGAATCGAGTGATTGAATTGGGTCATATCCCTCCACAGCGCTGTCCATTCGGCATCGGCGATGTCCCTCCCCACCATCTCCTCCCACTGCTCCATGTACCGTGGCCTAGGGGACAACTCAGATTGAAGCAGCAGCTGATACAAGAAGGAGATGGCTCCCTTCATGGTGGATGTCCTTAGCAAAAAAGCCTCAAATTTCGAGGGAGGTGGCTGCCTCCAACACTCCAGGCGACGTAGCCCAATGTAGTAACTGAACATGCTTATATCTATCAGTTTGTGGCACCTGGTAATCCCGCATGCAATTAGCGAAGGACAAAGGATCAGAGCCGTGGAACAAATGGAGCAGCGCCCTACACCCACCTTCCCTCCACGTGTCAAAGGGCCCCTCGGCAAGCGCCGGCGGGAAAGCCGGATTAAAATGCAATGGCGTGAATGGAAATGGGAAGGTCGTCCAGTGCTCATCGCCAGCTAAGGTGTCCCACACCTTCAGCGTAGTGCCCGTGGGGGTACTGATGTAAGCGTTCACGGGGCGATCTTTCTTCGGTTTCCAGGCCAAATCCCAGATGGACCGGCCCGCCACGCCTCGGTCCATATGCAGCCAGTGCTTTTCAGAAAACTGCTGCGACCACTCCACCATAACCCTCAGTTGTGCTGCCTTATAATAAAGGCGCAAATCCGGTAGGCCAACCCCTCCCTCCGACCGAGGTCGGCGAAGAACCGCGAAGGAAAGACGCGCTCGGCCTCCCTGCCAAACAAACTTCAACATCATCGTTCTGAGTTGCCGGAAGTACACGCTATCCAGTGGAATAGATAAGGCTTGGAATAGGTACAGATATTTGGGGAGAAGGACCATTTTAACCGCATGTACCCTACCTAACCAGGACAGGAATTTAGGTTTCCACCTCTCCAATTCCGCCCGGGTCTTTGTCATGAGAGGCGGGAAGTTGGCCGAGAATAATTTGCCCACCGTCGGAGTCAGGTGGACTCCCAGATAGACAATCGAGCCCGCAGCCCAGGCTAACGGCGTCAACGCCTGCACCTGAGCAACATCGGTCTGCGATAAAGTCAAATTCAATATGTAGGACTTGCCATAATTTACCTTAAAGCCAGCCACAGCTTCAAACTCAAGTAAAATGTCCCTAACACAGGGTAGAGAAACAGCCGGGTCAGCCACCGAGAGCAGGACGTCGTCCGCGAAGAGAGAGATTTTGTGTTGTTCTCCCGTGAACGGTATGCCCTTCACCCCTTCGTGTTCCCTCACCGCCATCGCCAGGGGCTCGATACTGAGCGCGAATGACAAGGGGGAGAGGGGGCACCCCTGTCTAGTGCCCCGCAAGTGCGTGAAGAAAGCCGATCAGTGGCCATTCACCGCCACCCTCGATCGTGGGCTGCAAAAATTTGCCTGCACCATGGTAATGAATTTGTCGGAGAAGCCGAACGCCCGCAGTGTGTGAAACAGAAAGCCCCAATCCACCCGGTCGAAGGCCTTCTCCGCGTCCAGCCCCACCAAAACGGCCGGAATGCGGAACCGGTTCGCTTTTTCAATGAGGTGAACTACCCTAGTGCAGAACCAGGCTGCTCGCCTTGCCTTCGGTCTTCCCAAATTCCACCATACCTCCCCCCTCTTGAAAACCCTCCACTGGCTCCCTGTGGGGGAACGCGCCCTGTTCAAATTAGGCTGCATGGCGTTTCAGGCCAGGACTGGCCTGGCCCCCCTTTTTATATCCTCTGCCATCAAGGCCTATGTCCCTGGCAGAGACCTCCGCTCCTCGGCACATCTTCTTTTATCAGTCCCTCGCTACCGGAAAAAAAAACAGGGTGGCTCGAAATTTTCCACTCTTGCCCCCATGTTTTGGAACTCTCTCCCTTTTCATCTTAGGTCCCTTACCCAGTATTCTAGTTTCCGCAAAGCTCTGAAGACCTTTTTATTTTCTCAGGCCTTTCTACCGTAAGCCCTGCTTGCCTTTCCAGTCGACGCCTTAGCAACTGCTCTTGCCCAGTTGGCTGCCTGCTACTTTAGCGCCAAGAAACCGCCCAGGTGTACGTTGCGCTTAACAAATATTTTAAACTTAAACTTAAACCCTACGGGTATTATCGTTGGTCTGACGGCCCTTGATGAAGCCCGACTGGTCTGGGTGTATAATCGCCGGGAGTAGGTCTTGTAGGCGGCCAGCCAAGATCGCCGAGTACAGCTTTGCGTCGATGTTAAGCAAGGCAATGGGACGAAACGAAGCACATTGCTCCGGATCCTTCCCAGGTTTCGGCAGAACCGTAATCACCGCCTCCGCCAGGGTCCCTGCGTTCATCCCAGACGTCGCCATGTCATTGAAGAGGCCAACCAGAAAGTCACACAACTCAGCAGCATACGTCTTATAGAACACCGCAGTGTAACCATCCGGACCCGGGGCCTTGTGCAATTTCAAGTTTTTAATGGAGGATAGAACTTCTTCTCTCGAGATCGGTGCTTCTAACAGCTAATTCCACTCTTTAGACACGCGGGGCAGCGGCAAACGTTGTAGGAAAACCCGCTGTGATTCAGCGTCCAGGGCGTCGCCCGCGTATAAGTCGGCATAAAAGCGCCCAAATATTTCCGCCTTCGCGCCATCCCTGTGGTGCAATACCCCTGCGGCATCTCTGACCCCTCCGATGTATTCCCGTTCCCTCCTGTCACGCAGCTGGCGTGCTAAGTGTCTACCAATCTTGTTGCCGCAAGCATACGAATGACGCCCCAGCCGCAGAAGCGTAAGCTCGGCCCTATTGGCATAGTGCGCCTTCAGTTTGCCCCTCACTGCCGTCAACGGGCGGAGAGTCACTCTC
The DNA here is from genome assembly GCF_964263255.1 of Lissotriton vulgaris. Classification (NCBI taxonomy): domain Eukaryota; kingdom Metazoa; phylum Chordata; class Amphibia; order Caudata; family Salamandridae; genus Lissotriton; species Lissotriton vulgaris. Next base: position 124,029 of record NW_028246079.1, on the reverse strand, counting down.
GAGGGGTTGAGTTTGTGAGCTCGTTCGAGTTCAACCACCTCAGCCTCCAGTGCCTCACGGTCCTTCCTCCTCAGTGCGTTTATCTGTGAGTTGAGACCCAAGCATGTACCCCTGATTGTAGCCTTAAAGGCGTCCCACGTGGTCGATAGTGAAGTGTCCGATGGGGGATTGAGGTCGAAGAATTCCCGGATAGCGAGGCGTAAAGCCTGATTAGAGATATCGTCCCTGACCACCGATGCCGGGAAATACCACTTCCGATGAGATACATCTGGTGGTGACCAACGAAGATGAAGCACCAAGAGACTGTGGTCCGATACCGAGATTGGAAGAATGGGGGCATCCAGCACGTCCCGCGTAGGGACTGACTAAGGAAAATGAAATCTAAACGGGAGTAGGTATGATGCACGTGGGAGAAAAATGTGTAATCTTTGGAGATAGGATGGAAAAAGCGCCAGCCATCAACTAGCCCCAGTTCCCCCACCCCTCGCTGCACTGAATCAAAAAACACTCCAGTGCCCGCCCTATGCCCCCCTGAGCTATCCAGATCCTTGTCCCACACTAGATTGAAATCCCCCAACAGAAATAAATGACCTTCTGCAAAGTCCCCCACCTTCACCAACAGATCCTGCAAGTACTTGTTTTGACCAGCGTTGGGTAAATACACCACTACGAAGGTGCACAGTCGACCTTGTACAAGCCCTTTGACCATCAACCAACGGCCCTCCTTGTCATGACGAATCTCCACAGGCTGAAAGTGCAGCGCAGCCCGGAAAAGGAGTGCCACTCCTCTGTGTTTTGTGGCAGCGGAGGATCTATAAATAATGGGATAGGCTCTATGCCGGAGCCGCATCTCATCTTTCCTCGCCAGATGGGTTTCTTGCAACCCAACAACGTCAAGATGGTGGTCCACTATGTACTTCAAGACCTTCTGCCATTTCTGTGGCGAATTCATGCCCTTAATGTTCAACGTCCCTATGCTAATCGGCATAATCAAGACAATCCCCGAGAACTGCTCTCATCATTCCAGGAGTCCCTCTTCCCCCACCCAGTCCAGCACTCATACAAAAGACCAACACTCGCCATCCAACCATTGCAGCAATATCTATAACGCCCTTGTGCCCACACATCCGCAGCCACACCTCAATCAAACCCCCATTCCAACCGTCACGAGACCCCCCCTCACACCCCAAACTCCCCATCTCCCCCCCCCCCCCTCCCCTAGTCGAAACTCAACCAAAAACAAGAGCAAAAGCAAAAATACGAATGCAAATACAGTACTCATCATGTCCAGAAGGCCGGAGTCCGTAAGAAGCCTTCCTTCCAGGAAGCAGGCCGGGGGGACTAGTACACTATCCCCCATGGCCACAGTCGAGGGAGTCTCCTCCAAGAGTACATTCCTACCCCCCGACCAGAAGGCCCGAACCCCTCCGGCGCCGATCCGTCAATGAAAAGGAGGTCACGCAGCTCCTGAGCTGTGCTGCGAATCAGCCGATGTGGCCGAGGCCACCGATGCCACAGCGTTGCCCCGCTCCTGCAGGCTAGTAGTGAGGTCCGATCGCCGCCGGTCAGGTGAGGCACCCACCCTATGCCAGGAAGACGAGCGGTGGCGCCCCTGGGACGGAGAAGTAGCAGTGTCCTGTGAGGGCGGCACATCCTCAAGGCCCAGAAGGTCTTTTGCTGCCTGAAGCGTGCGTATTTGTGCGAGTCGATTCTGCCACCGGAAGATAATCCGGAATGGGTGCCCCCACGAGTAAGCGATGCCCCGCTCTTTCAGAAAGGCAGTCACTGGGCGAAACTCCCTTCTCTTCCTCAGGGTGGAGGCCGCCAGGTCCTGGAACAATTGGGGGTGGTGGTCCCGAAATTTCAATGACGTGAGTGCTCTAGCCTTGCGGAGGATCCGCTCTTTCACCTGGAAGTCGTGCACGCACACCAGGATATCGGGAGGGGGCCCCCCCGCGCCTGGGCAGCCCCACTCTATGCACTCTGTCCATTTGAATTTCACGCGTGTCCTCCTCATCCAGTATTTGGAGGAACAGATCTTGGACATAACCACGCAGGTCCCCTGCCTCACCGTCCCAGGGCACAGCCCGGATTCGAATGTTATTCCTGCGTGAGCGATTTTCCAAATCCTCCGTGTGCATCTGTAAGTCCAGGTTCTGCTCGGTGAGGCGTATAATATCCTGCTGCAACAAGTGCACGTCGTTGGCCATACTTAGATCATGGTCTTCCAGGGTCGCCACCCGCTCCCCCAGGCCATCCACATCTCTCCGCACCTCTCGTAGGTCAGAAGCCAATTGCGCCCGGAGCTCGGAGATATCCTCCTTGATGGAAGCAAAGAGTTCGGTCATGAAGGCTTTCGTCGCCGGCGCTTCATCGTCCGCCTGCTTCGATGATCCACTAGCTCCAGGTGACGCCGGTTGTTGAGAGGATTTTGAAGCGCTATCCTTCATTAGGCGCCCTTTGCGCTGCGCGTTAGACATGGCGGCAAGCAATGCTCCGGCCGATCGCCACGCGGCCAAACAAGATGGCGGGCCTCTGCGCTCGGCCTGCGTCCTCAATTGCCAGGCCTCAAACCTCAGTCCGTAGCACCCCTGAGATGACTGGTGTGGCAGATATGACTTCACAGCACACACTGCAGCCCGAGTTTTAGGCGTCACAGGTGCACGTAGTAAAGTTCAGACACGTGGATGAGCCGAATGGCGGCCGTGCAGTCCGTCGGTATCCCCCAGACTGCCTCCGTCCCACCTGTGTCCGGGCGTCACCAGGCGTTGCAGAGCCGTCTCAGCCAAGGCTCGTGGATCCGTTGCATCTCATAAGCCAGGGGACTCCAAGCTACCTCCTCAGCGAACTCTCCGCTCCGTCAATTCAGCGCCACACTCTACCCTCCACCAGCTCTGGAAACCCCGGGCGAGTTCTCTCAAGCTCCGCCCTCCGCCTGCGCCGGCAGCAGATATCAAGAGAGGCCGGGGTTGCACAGGCCGCGGAGTCCAAACGTGCTCGTGGACGATCTCGGTGTTTCTCCGCTCCACCAACGGCACCTCACTGCTCCGCTACGCCAGGAAAATTTCCACAGTACTTTTGAAGTGGGGCCGCTTCCTCCGGACCATGCTATTAGAAGCTTTTGCTGGGTCGACGCCGGAGCGACTCGGAAAGGCGTCCTACTCCGCCGCCATCTTGGCCACGCCCCGGATACCATACTTTTATGTCCTATCTTGCTCCTATGGGAAGATATGCTGGTAGCCACTGTAGCCAGCATTCCCCATGATAGCCTATGGGCAAGATAGCCTTACAATAGTGTAATTCACTACCTGAGCATGTCACCTGCAGTAGTACATGCTCTACCTTTCACATACACTGCACCCTGCCCAGGGGGGGTACCTTGGGCTTTCCATAGGGATGACTAATGTGTACATAAAGGGAATGGTTAGGCCTGGTCAGTGGGGACACTGACCCGGAGGACATGGCAGTTCACAGACTGCACACAGGCACTGCGGTGGCAGGCCTGAGACACCATTTTAGGGCTACTTATGTGGGTGGCACAATCAGTGCAGCAGGCCCACTAGTAGCATTTGCATCACCAGCCCTGGCACACCCAGTGCACTTTACTAGGGACCTCTTGGTGATACAAATATGCCAATCATGGATAACCAATTACAATAACAATTTACACAGAGAGCATATGCACTTTAGCACTGATCAGCAGTCGTAAAGTGCCCAGAGTCTGATTGCCAACAACCACAGGTCAGAAAAAATAAGGGAGGAAGAAGCAAAAGCTTTGGGGATAACCCTGCAAAAAGGGCCATTTCCAACAGCCAGCATAAAACCAAAGGGAGGTCCTGGCACATACAAGCATAGTTATTGACTAATATGGGTATACAAAATGTGTTTGCTCAACAAAGTGGGAGGGAAGACATTTCTCCTTACATCAGTGAGAACAGCCTGACAGTTATATGCTAGGAGCAGGTGCATTTTGGCAGCAACAGGTCTTTCTGAGCATGTGCAAGGTTCTGGAATAGGGAGAAAGCACAAGGCGAGCACATGGCTAACTAAAATGGCTGACAAGAACAAAATGGCTTTAGCTCATGCTAACACTGATTCCTGCAAACTTTAACAGACGGTCCTTTGAGCTAAAAACATCCCTATGATCTAGAAGGAACATAGAAAATATTTTGCACACTTATTCTCATAAATTCATCAATATCCTAATCCATTGCTAGGTGGACATTTACATTCTAAACATTTCATTAAGCAGGTATATATATATAAGGTATAAGCAGGAGCACAAAGGGAACAGAGCTTTGAGTCATAATTAACATACAGAGTTCAGGAGAGCACATCTCTGATACAAAATATTTTCAATAGACTTTTCCAGTGTTCCTTTTATGAGGGCTAGAGTATCAAGTAATATACTTAAGAGGCGGGCAAAGTAATATTTATCAATTGTTTAGCAAAATGTTTCTCTTGCAGAATAAACATTACTAATGCAAATATTAAAACAGAAATAATATTACAAAAACAATCTTCACTCCAGGGGACCAGGAGGACCACAAAGGGCCATGAGAATTAGGGCAAGGAGCCGCAAAGGGCTGCTCCTCTTCAAAAATCCGATGACCAAAGGGGTACATTGCTAACAAAAAGTAGTACATGGGAAATTGAAGCCGCTGTACAACCAGCCAGAGGGTAGTCTTCTCCCTGTGTCCGTTTGAGCCTCACAGGCAGGCTCTTGTTGCTCCCACTGTGGAGCTGCACAACCTGCAACTCAAGAAAACAATCACTGCCCAGTTTTAAGAGAAAAGATTCTTCTTTCAAGATAGGGCAATCACCTTCCGGGGCAAATACCCTCAACGATCCTGTCCAGTGTCTAAGGCAGTGCACCAGTTTTCTTCACTTTAATCTAACAGGCACCAAGGGCACAGCACCTGTACCCTGAGCTCAAGTACTTCCCTAACTCCTGTGTTGTCCTGCTGGCACACTGCTCTTTTTTTGGGGCAACAGATTGTCCCAGTATGCCCGGGCATTTCTTGATCAACAAACAAAGGCGCAGAGGAGCCAAGCCGGCGACCAAGATGGCCGCATAAGGAATCGGCTCCGCCGACCTCCCTTCCCTGCCGCAGTATCCTGTCGCATATCCTGAACCTGTATCCCACCCATAAAACCGGAAAGTGTTGCGACGCCCGTTGGTTCCGCTCCGAGCCGCCCCAATGGTCCGGAAACGGAGAATCGTCGTCCGGAAAATCGAGGCCTTGCCGGGCGTGGAAGTCGGGGCCTTGCGTGACCGGTGGATACGACCGGAAGTGTGGGAACTGCGGGGGCCGCGGCCCGACTGATACCGGCCTGGCCTGAACAGTGCGCAATGCTTTGGGGCACCTAGAGGGCACAAACCAGCTATGCGACGTAGTGAGGAGGCGGGAGCGAGAGCTCCGAGGCACGGCTGCCCCGTCAGAGGATTTACCCAGCATCGGCCCAGCGCCCGTCTGTGAGTGTACCCGGGGGAGGGGGGAGATACCGCTATCTGCGAAGGAGAGATGACGGAGAGTGAGAGAGGTGCGGGAGTGAAGCTCCTTGGTGGCCCCGCCCTAAGGAGCCCGGCGAGTGTGGTGCCCAGAGAAAGATGGAGACCTCTCCACTTTGAGGAAGCCTGCAGGCCCATGCCCATACCTGGATTGGGGGTGAAGAAAAGCCTGGACAGCCCCTGGGGAGACCCCATTTGTCCATCCCGCGCTGCTGACGGTGGGAGCTGGGTGTGAAGACCGGCTGAAGGGGGCCCTCGGGCTGCTCTCCGCTGTAGTGGAAGATGGAACACTAGTGGCGCCACCTGCGGATATTAGCCCTGCAGTGTATTTCGGACTGGGCAGGAACTCAACCAGGAACCACAGAGGAGAGCGTTGACAAGTTAGGATCCAGCACAGGGTGACTGAATTGACAAGGGGAGCTGCTGTGGTGATTGGATGCGCCCTAGACTAAGTGACTGAGCAACTCATAGCGGATACCCGGAGGGGACGAGATAGTGTGCGGCCAGTTGATGGACATCAGATGTAGACGGACGCCCTGAGACTCTGGTTCAATGTGAGGATATCGGCCGTATCTGGTGGCTTGGACTATGGCAGTGGGATGGCGACGAAAACGGATTCTGAGAAGTCCCTGCCTCGCTCCTCTAAGGGGTCCAGGAAAATTCAGTCAAATAGGTTGGATTGCTACACCATGCCCAAGGGGTCCCCGGTGAAGCCGAGGAAGATCCCGTCGGGCGGGAGGAAGCTACACATACTTGCACTGAGCCAACATTGACAGATCTCATGGCGGCCATTAACGGATTGCGGACATCTCTGGGCCAGAAGATGGAGGCCCTAGAGAATAAGTTAGATACTGTTACAATCGAGGAGGGGCTGATACAGGCGGACATCACAAAGGCGAACGAGAAGGTCAAGACGCTTGAGCTCAAAATGGCCAGTCTAATCGACGATGTGAGCCAGCTGCAGCAAGAGATGCGGGACCTCAAGAGCTCTTATGGACCGCAAGCTGGACGAGGGGTAGTAATGGTTCGCATCCTTGGGGTGCCCAAAATATCAGAAGGGCAAACACCGGATCTATTTGTCGAAGATATAGTTCTCAATATTACCTCAAACCTAACGGCCTCAGCAATTTTTTAACAGTGGAGAGGGCGCACAGTGTCCCGGGGGCAGGCCCAAACCAGGGGCACCCCCATCCCATGATCGCAAGGGTCCTGAACTTTCGAGATAGAGACGTAATCCTCCAGGCGGCCCGGGGCCCCCCTGAGATACGAAAATGCAACTCTTTCCTTCTTCCCAGACTTTACTCAATTTTTACAAAAACAGCGTCAGGGCTTCATGTTGGTGAAGAGGACTTTGAGAGAAAAGGGACTGAAATATGCAATTATGTTTCCGGGCCGCCGTCTGGTGGAACTCAATCGAAAGACCTGGTTCTTTGATAATCCAGAGGTAGCGGCCGATTGGCTGGAAAGTACACATGTGACCGAGGCGGAGAGCAGAGTCCGAGGCGAAGCGGACGAACAATAAACACTTCTGAACTGACGACAGCGGGGTTTAACTAGTAAGAACTTGTGAATAGGGGGTGGGATGGGTAAGTAATGTCTCACATGATGTGAAGTATTTGAAAGATATTGTGTTGAACGACTAGAGCAGGGGAAGCAATGGCGAGGTGGGGGAGGAGGGGATTGGCGGGATTGCCCGGGCCCTCCCTCTATTTTGTAACTTCAGTTAGTTGTAGATTATTGTGGGGGCGACAGGCGCACTGCTAGTTGGGGATGAGCGTAAGCTGCATGCAGGGGTGCAGGGTGGGGGGCAGGGGTTGAGAGTTTTTTTTTTTTCATATTCAAGTTGTTGATGGCATCAGTATATTGTGCTTGATTAACATGCAGCAGACAGAAGATTGTCACTTCCTTTTCATACACGATGATGGGGGTTAGGGAACTGAAGGTTTTGAGTTGGAATGTGAATGGGCCGGGGGACAAAATTAAATGTAGTGTGGTTCTTCAGTATCTTAAACGCCAGGCGCCGCATGTGGTTTTGCTTCAAGAAACACATTTAGTTGGAAATTCATGTAAGGCGATGAACAGAATGGGGTACAAGTTGGTGGCCCATGCGGGATTCACATCTGGGTCCAGGGAGGTGGGCATCCTGATTCGGAAGGTGCTCCCTTTGGTGATAGACTCCACGTGGGAGGATGATAGGGGTAGAAATGTTGGAATTACAGGTTGTTGGGAAGGGCATGTTCTTACCCTCTTGTCTGCCTATGTCCCCCCGGGTATGCAGTCCACTTTATTTGTTGATTTTGGAAAGCTTCTGCTCGAACTGCTGGTTAGGCTCTTGATCTTGGGGGGTGACTTCAACGCAGTGGTTTCTGGAGCTATGGATAGACATCCCCCACGCGATACGGGACGCGCCCAGTGATGGCTACTCAACTTTATTGAGGCAATGGGATTAGTGGACAGCTGGAGATTGCTCCACCCTGACCAGAAGCAGTACACATTTCACTCTGGTGCCCACGGCAGCCTCTCCCCCCTGGATTATTGCCTGGTTCCTGCGGCTCAGGCGCCTTACGTCACTGAAGCTGTTCATCTCGCCAGGAGTATCTCTGATCATTCCCCGCTCTGGCTCCAGTTTTGTATCACTTCGGGAATGGCAGGTAGGGTAGCCCCCATTAACCCCTGGCATATACATAACCCCAAACTTCGTAAGGACCTCATTAAGACTCTAGATGGTTATTTTATAGATAATGAAGGATCGGTGTCCTCCTCCATGTCTCTCTGGGAAGCCTTTAAAATGGTCATCAGGGGTGAGGCTCTGTCACTGATAGCTGGAACAAAAAAGGAAAGGAATAGAGAGGTTGTTGATGCAGAGACTGAGATTGGTCGTCTGGAAGGGGAACTGGAACAGGAGATAACACAGCCTAAATTACATATTTTGAGCCTTAAGCAGCATGATTATAAATCTCTTGTCACCGATAGTGCTAGGGCTCTTGGCAGGGAGCAGCTGGGTAGGCTTTACGACCTCTGGGATAAGGCATTGCTTGGTTGGACAAAAAGGACAGGGCTGAACGTGTCGTCCCAGAACTCGTTACAGAGGAGGGAGCGTTGCTTACGGATCCCCAGTGTATTGTCGATAGCTTTGCGGCATATTTTTGAACCGTTTATTCCTTGGTCTCGGATCGACTGGAGGAGGACTCCCATTTGCTGCTTCGTGATATACAGCTCCCTCGTTTGTCCAGTGAGGACCGTGATTTTCTGGATAGTGCCTTAACAGCTGACGAAATAGCCCGAGCTATTTGCTCTCTTTGAACTTGGGTAAGGCACTGGGACCCAACGGGCTCCCAATTGAACTCTACAAGCTCAGATCAGATAAGCTGGCTCCTTACCTTAAAGGTATGTTTGTTGAAGCCCAGGAAAAAGGGATCCTGCCCTCTGACCAGAGAGTTGTGTCGGTGGTGGTGATTCATAAGGAGGGTAAACCCAAGACTAACTGCGCCTCTTATAGGCCTATATCTTTATTGAATGCTGAGCCCAAAATACTGGCCAAGCTTCTTTCTAATAGACTGGTGAAAGTGGTCAGCGGACTGATCCACCCAGATCAATGGGCTTTATTCCCCACAGAAATACTGCCCTGAATTTATGAAGGTTGCATGGCGTGATAGCCAGGGCCCACACTCTGCAGGAACCAGCTGTAATTGCTTCACTAGATGCAACCATGGCTTTTGATACCGTAGAATGGTCCTATTTGTGGGTGGTCCTGACTAAATTTGGATTTGGCCCTGACTTTATTGGGTGGGTGCGCTTACTGTATACTGAGCCACTTGCCCAAATAGTCGTTAATAATCGAGTTTCGGCGTCCTGCCCTCTCTCGCCCCTCCTTTTCTCGCTGGCCCTGGAACCCCTAGCGGCTTGGATACGCTGGGTGCCATCTATCCGGGGCATTCGTTGGTCCTCTGAATGGGAGGACCGGATCTCCTTGTATGCGGACGATATACTGCTTTATCTGACCTCTCCTCGGAAGTCCCTCATTGTCGTGTGCGATGTCCTGGCCTCTTTTGGTAAGAACTCCGGGCTCTCCATTAATTGGGGGAAATCACTGTTGTTTGTTCTTAAAGGGGAGCCCCTGGTCCCTCCGCGAAACTGTCCCATTCAAATTAATACGGGCGGGCAGTCAGGTATGCCAAGAATCTCCATCCCCCTTTTCAGAGGCTTAGGAGCGACATCGCTAACTGGAAGAAACTTCCACTCTCTTTGTTGGGCCGAGTGGCTCTTTTTAAAATGATGTCTCTGCCTCGTTTCCTTTATGCCCTTCAGAATACCTTAGATGTAGTGCCGGCTAGTTTTTTCCGTGAAGTGGAAGGGTTGCAGCGTAGTCTTTTATGGGAGGGCAGAGCCCATATCGCTTTAGCCAAGCTGACGCTCTCATGGTATGATGGAGGCATTGCCCTCCCAGATATTAAACGATACTATTCGGCTTCCCAGATGGCCGCAATCAATCATGGAACATATGGTCCCGTTGCCGATCCCGGCTACTCTATGGATAAATGGCTCCTCCCTGGAGGTAGTTACAATAGGGCACTGTACTCTAAGCCAATGAAGTTGGACTTGACAGGGCTAACTAAACATGATGTGTGGATCTGGCACGATGCCACAAGTTCTTTGGGATGGAGGGACAGACTGACGCTAGCTACCCCACTTTTTGATTCGGAATGGCTGGGTAAGCTTTGGAATACGAGAGGATTTGATAAGTGGGATCTGATAGGGATCTCAACCATTAAAGACATCTGGGGCAAGGGGAGGATTAAATCATTTGAGGAAATGGAGGTTGAATTTGAGCTGACAAGATCTGAGTACTTTCGCTATGCACAAATTCGACACTCATTACAGGCGGCTTTGCCTGTGGACGCGGACCTACCGGATGCCTCGCCTCTCGAGGAAAGAATTTTAGATGGTCACCTTCTCAAACAATTTCGTCATAAATGGAGCGCACACCGCTAGCCCCTCCTCCGGATCGCCCCTCGGGACTCTGGTACTTGCAGTTCTTCAGTGGATCACCCAGGTGGGTGCAAGTCGGTACTTGTAGGACTGATGAATCTCTAGACCCGATACATGTCCCGGGTTTTAGGATATCGCCCAAGACATGTCTCGGGTTTCGGGATGACTTCCCTCATCAGTAGAGAAAGATTGTTTAGGGGTGGAAGAGAAGGCCGCCACACAACAGTCAAAGGCTTCGATGCCAGAACCGGCACGCAGGTGCGTCTTCCAAGAGCCCGTCGGCCCAAAGCTCAAGGGAGCCGTATTGTGTTTCATCATAAATGGAGCGCACACCGCTAGCCCCTCCTCCAGGATCACCCCTCAGGACTCTGGTACTTGCAGTTCTTCAGTGGATCACCCAGGGGGGTGCAAGTCGGTACTTGTAGGACTGATGAATCTCTGGACCCAATACATGTCCCGGGTTATAGGATATCGCCCGAGACATGTCTCGGGTTTCGGGACGACTTCCCTCATCAGTAGAGAAAGATTGTTCAGGGGTGGAAGAGAAGGCCGCCACACAACAGTCAAAGGCTTCGATGCCAGAACCAGCACGCAGGTGCGTCTTCGAAGAGCCCGTCGGCCCAAAGCTCAAGAGAGCTGTATTGTGTTTCGTCATAAATGGAGCGCACACCGCTAGCCCCTCCTCCGGATCGCCCCTCGGGACTCTGGTTCTTGCAGTTCTTCAGTGGATCACTCAGGTGGGTGCAAGTCGGTACTTGTAGGACTGATGAATCTCTAGACCCGATACATGTCCCGGGTTTTAGGATATCGCCCGAGACATGTCTCGGGTTTTGGGATGACTTCCCTCATCAGTAGAGAAAGATTGTTATGGGGTGGAAGAGAAGGCCGCCACACAACAGTCAAAGGCTTCGATGCCAGAACCGGCACGCAGGTGCGTCTTCCAAGAGCCCGTCGGCCCAAAGCTCAAGGGAGCCGTATTGTGTTTCGTCATAAATGGAGCGCACACCGCTAGCCCCTCCTCCGGATCGCCCCTCGGGACTCTGGTACTTGCAGTTCTTCAGTGGATCACCCAGGTGGGTGCAAGTCGGTACTTGTAGGACTGATGAATCTCTAGACCCGATACATGTCCCGGGTTTTAGGATATCCCCCGAGACATGTCTCGGGTTTCGGGATGACTTCCCTCATCACTAGAGAAAGATTGTTTAGGGGTGGAAGAGAAGGCCGTCACACAACAGTCAAAGGCTTCGATGCCAGAACCGGCACGCAGGTGCGTCTTCCAAGAGCCCGTCAGCCCAATGCTCAAGGGAGCCGTATTGTGTTTCGTCATAAATGGAGCGCACACCGCTAGCCCCTCCTCCGGATCGCCCCTCGGGACTCTGGTACTTGCAGTTCTTCAGTGGATCACCCAGGTGGGTGCAAGTCGGTACTTGTAGGACTGATGAATCTCTAGACCCGATACATGTCCCGGGTTTTAGGATATCGCCCGAAACATGTCTCGGGTTTCGGGAGGACTTCCCTCATCAGTAGAGAAAGATTGCCGGTTCGGGCATCCAGGCCTTTGACGGTTGTTTGGCGGCCTTCTCTTCCACCCCTAAACCATTTCTCTACTGATGAGGGAAGTTATCCCGAAACCCAAGCCATGTCTCGGGCGACATCCAAAAACCCGGGACATGGATCGGGTCGAGAGATCATCAGTCCAACAAGTACTTACTTGCACCCACTTGGGTGAACCACTCTTCAACTTCAAGTACCAGAATCCCAAGGGGCGACCCGGAGGAGGGGCTAGCGGAGTGCGGTCTATTGCTTTTGAATCTACAAATTGGCTCCCTTGAGCTTCGAGCTGACGAGCTCCTGGACGACGCACCTGCGTGCCCGTTCGGGCATCCAGGCCTTTGACGGTTGTTTGGCAGCCTTCTCTTCCACCCCTAAACCATTTCTCTACTGATGAGGGAAGTTATCCCGAAACCCTAGCCATGTCTCGGGCGACATCCAGAAACCCGGGACGTGGATCGGGTCTAGAGATCATCAGTCCAAAAAGTACTTACTTGCACCCACTTGGGTGAACCACTCTTCAACTCCAAGTACCAGAATCCCAAGGGGCGACCCGGAGGAGGGGCTAGCGGAGTGCGGTCCATTGCTTTTGAATCTACAAATTGGCTCCCTTGAGCTTCAAGCTGACGAGCTCCTGGACGACGCACCTGCGTGCCGGTTCGGGCATCCAGGCCTTTGATGGTTGTTTGGCGGCCTTCTCTTCCACCCCTAAACCATTTCTCTACTGATGAGGGAAGTTATCCCGAAACCCGAGCCATGTCTCGGGCGACATCCAAAAACCCGGGACATGGATCGGGTCTAGAGATCATCAGTCCAACAAGTACTTACTTGCACCCACTTGGGTGAACCACTCTTCAACTCCAAGTACCAGAATCCCAAGGGGTGACCCGGAGGAGGGGCTAGCGGAGTGCGGTCCATTGCTTTTGAATCTACCTTCTCAAAAAATGATCTCCCTGATCTATAAGAAGCTAATTAATCACAGGGCCGATCTACTTAGGGAGTTGAGGGACACGAGACGAAATAGAATTTGATGATGAGGACTGGCAATCGGCTGTGTCCTCTCAAAAAGTGGTTGCCATTCCTGCACAACTGCAGCTCATTCAGTTAAAAATACTACACAGGGTCTATGTCACGGGACCCCGCCTTGTACAGATGGGGTTGTTGGATGCCGGATTGTGTAGACAGAAGTGTGGTCTTGTGGGGACATTCCTCCATATCATCCGGGAGTGTCGATATATCACTGAGTACATGCGTACACTATACACGAGGTCTTGGGGGTCTCCTTGCTACCAGTGGCAAGGAGATGCCTCCTTAATATATGGGAACCTACTGACCTAAACTCTATACAGACACAGTGAGCCACATTAGGTTTCATGATAGCGAAAAGGAATGTTGCCCAGCAGTGGGGATCAAAACAGCCTCCTACTCTTGAGAGCTGGAAAAATGACTTAGATTGGAGTATGTTCAGGAGGAGACTGTTTTCATGGCAAGAGGCCGTCCTTGAAAATGGGCTTCAATATGGGGACCTTGGAATAAATATAGAGGAGAGATCTGTGTGCCACCTAGGAATGCTGTTTTTTTTGTACCCCCATCCCCGTAAGGTTCCTGACATGTATGTATTTTGGTTTCCTGTACCCTCGAAGATGTTATATTGGCTATAACGTGACTCTGCTGTACTGTCTTTTCTTGATGCCTTGTTTTAATAAAAAGAATTATTTAAAAAAAACAAAGGCGCAGACTTTCATTCATTTTGGGACCAGGACTCGGAGGCCTGAAGCAACCCTTGTTTCAAAGCGGGTCACCTCAAGCAAAAACCTCCTTGCCATCCTTGTCGGTCTGTGACTCAGCTGGGCATCAAAAACTGGATCCACAACTTCTCCATTCTGATTTGTGACCCCGTCTTTCGCCCAAGACACTGGCAGAGGTACACACTTCACATCCCAGTGCTTTCACCTTCACTGGGGTCCTAGTTGCCAGCAACGCCTGTGCTGGTTACCTTCACCTTGGCTTCAAGCTGGACTGTTGCTGACTCCCCAGGCTGGATCTGATTTCTGGGCCCCTCTGGCAATGGTTGTAGGGCAGCAAATATCTATTGGTGGACAGAACAAAAGGTCTTTAGACAAGGAATAAAAATAATCTATCAACATAGAGGATAGTCTCAGAATACTTTCTTAGTCTTGGGGCACCCCATACATTAGCAAAGCACCCAAGAACCACATCATCTATCTGAGAGTAAAAAAAACACTCTGGACCTATTGGCAAGTATAAAAGAAATTCTTTGGTGAACTGACAAGAGTAATACGTTACACTATTTCATTTGTTTCTCCCAATCCCAAGCAACCAAGGAAGTCTATGTTCATTTACTAAATTCTGAGGAAAAAAGAAAAACAATACAGACATACTCTAAATCCTTACATTTGTGTATTCCTATATTATTCATCTGCTCAAGAAAGGGTATTCTTAGAACAAGCATTCTTTTGTGCTTCTTGTCTTAACAAGCTTGTGTTTCATAAATCATAACTTTTCACTACTTGTACAGGACTGCAGACACTTCTACAATTATTTCTCATAATAAAAGCACCTATATTTTATACTTAAGGTCATGCTTTCATGGTTTACGCGCAGCAGGGAAATCTAAAACTGCTAATTTAACAAGGATTCTTATTACATAAAGAACTAAAAAAAAAACGTCAAAATAGTGGGTACATACATTTCTCCAGCAGAACATGTTATGACAAACAAACTCCTATAAAACAATATTTTCCTTTAAAAAATGTTTGCTGAGGATCACATGAGTGTCTTTCCTGACATTATGAAACTTGTGCATTCTACTTTTGACGATCTGAACTATGCAACATAATTTTCAAAGAAAAAAACCCTATTCATCAGCTCTAGTAAGGGCTGTCAGCTCATTTACATAAACTAACTAATAAAAGACTAGCAATGCCCTTGCAAAACTGTACGTAGCATGAGAATAACATATAATTCCCCATAAAGGTCAAATAAGGGAAAAGCAAACTAGACTACTCATCTTTCATAATTTCATCAGACAGGATGGGCAGTAACTGCGTATTTTGTATTAATTTTATTAATGCTAACAATTTTGAAACAGTACTACTGAATAGCCAATTAAATGTCTCATAGCCAGGGGGGCATGGCTACCGGCCGACCAAGATGGCCGCCTAGCCTGTGAGTTCCGAGGACCCAGCGGCCCTTTTCATTAATCCGTGCATTTCTCCTGGACTTTTCGCTGCCCCGACGACAGCCACCAAAGTCGGAAAGCAAGTGGTATCGCCTGCTGTAACTCCGGTGAAAATCGGGCATTGTTATCTACCCATGTGGCCGACCGACAAACTGTGGCCTAAATGCAACGCCAAGACCGGGGACTGAAGTGTCGGGCTCCGGCCGTGACTGGACCTGCCTCCGTCTGGAAACCGGGGATGTGACGACGGCGCCTTCGCCCTCCCCCTCCCCCTCTCCTGGCGGGAAGATAGGACAGTGCGAGCTCTTCTCCAGTGCTGGCCCACACTCACGAACCTGTCCGGCACCTGTGTTTACCCCCCTGCAGTGCGGCTGCCTGACTCCGCCACCCACGAGACACGGTTCCGGCCGCTGGCCGTGAAAGATATCAGACGCTCCAGCCGCGGTGAGTGTGAGGCCACCTCCCCCGGCCACCGCTGCGGAACTAACAGCTGCCACACGGGGGTGATTCCTCCCCGCATGGACCGGTACTGCACCATACCCCCCCCCCCCCGGAGGGCTGCCTGAACCGGGTGTGATGATCCTTTCTCCGGATGACTGCGGCGTGGTGCTAGGCCTGAGACGGGGGTGAAGTGAGTCCCTGGAAGCTATACCCCTGAGTGAACATCGGCAAGTTATACCGTACCCTTCTCCTCCTCCCACTTGGACAACAAGTGCTGCCACCGCCGCGCTGATACGCAGTGTGTATCCCCGGTTTTTACCTGCTCCTTTGGCTCATCGTACTGTACCGGATCTTTCCCAGACCCCCCTCTGTCCCATACCACCTGGAAGCCTACAACCGGTCCAGTTTCCAAGCACCATGGGCTACACGAGTCCAACAACATGGCGGGAAGGGGGCCAAAGCACAATACCACGCAGGCGAAGCTGGATACATTTGGATACGAAAAGGGCTCATCTCCCGGGCACTCTCAGGGTAAGCCTACGGACAGTGAAGGGGCAAAAAAGATCACCCTTGAAGACGTGATGAGTGCTCTGGCTAACGTACAGGCAACGGTGGGCACCATCTCTACGGACGTTTCTTTGCTACGAGCTGACCTTCACAAGATGGCAGATAGGGTAAAAGAAGTGGAGATAGTCGTCAAATCTCTAGTTACGGACACTTCTGAATTGCAGACATCTGTCGCCCAGCTGGAAAAGGAGAACAAAACACTTGCAGAGAAGCTCGATGAGCAAGAAGGGCGTGCAAGACGCAACAATGTTCGGATTATTGGTATTCCGGAATCAGAAGGTGTAAGGGCTATGGACTTATACGTTGAGGAACTAATTACCACCAAGCTTCAGCCTAAGGGACTCTCAAACTTTTTCTCGGTGGAGCGTGCCCACAGGGTGCCAGGCGGCAGACCTAAGCCGGGAGCGGCCCCAAGACCGGTGCTCGCCAGGCTATTTAATTTCAGGGATCGAGATGCCATTTTACAAGCAGCAAGAATCTCCCCTTCCATCCGCATCTTAAATTCTACTGTGGCGTTCTTCCCGGATTACACAGCGGCTGGATCTAGAAGACGACGAGGCTTCTTTGAGGTCAAGAAGTTGCTCAGGACGCAGGAGTTGCCATATTCGATGCTCTTCTCCACAAGACTCCGAGTAGTGGCAGACGACAGAACATGGTTCTTTGATATGCCTGAGGCGGGGCATGACTGGCTGGAAGAATGTCGCACTGTGGACCGATCGGATCGTAGATCAAAACCGCACCGCCACCGGGACAATGAAGGCTCTGCAGGAACTCCTGGCTCTGGAAGCCCAGATGCGAGCCAAACCCCACTCCAAGAAAAGGAATGACCACTGGCCTCATATTACTGATCCCCGATACACACGATGACCCCGTGCCTATCTGGGCCTCTGCCGCTTTGTGGTTCTGAACTGGGGCAGGACTAGGGGCTCTAAGGGGCTGGTGCCACGCTGAACTCTTCCCCCGACAAGCAAGTATTGGGTAATGGGAGGGGTAAAGCGCTCTGCTGAGTTAGGGTGGCGGGCAGTTGAAAGTTCGTCTAGCAGGGAGGCAGGGAGGGTGGCTGGGACACAGGGTGGGAGAGTAGATGGGTTGTTTTCTTGTGTTACTTTTGTTGTTTGCATAGTAGCAAAGGCGACATGTTGCTCTAATGAAGGTGCATCGCAGGTTGGGTCCCCTATTGGTTTGCACATCACTCCTCTCATCTGTAGATGGCTACACACATGACAGGTACACCTGAGACTCGTCTGACACAACCCTCCCACCAGTTAGCCTTAACGTCCTAACATGGAATGTCCCGGGATTGGGAGACAAGGTGAAGAGAGGTCTGGTACTGTAATACCTGAAACGTTGTAATCCAGCGATAGTCCTACTGCAGGAAACACATCTAGTGGGCTCGGCTTCAAAGGCAATGGATAGGTGGGGTTATAAGTTCATTGCACATGCAGACTTCTCCTCTGGTTCTAGGGGTACAGGGATACTCATAAGGAAAAATTTCCTGCTGGTGTGCCAACAGACGCGAATTGATGATCAGGGCCATTTCGCGGCTGTGACATGTCAATGGGAGGGTCGTCTTTTCAAATTTGTGTCCGTATATATCCCTCCTGCCCTACATGCTACAGCACACACTGCCCTCACGGCATTCCTATTGGCTTTGCCGGTGGTGACGTTGGTGATAGGGGGAGGCTTTAATTATATTGTAGACAATGAGTTTGATAGATATCCACACACAAAGGTGGTACGGGGGGGAGGGAGACTCCTCGGTTTTCTGGATGCACTGGGGCTTACAGACTGCTGGAGACACAAACATCCTTATGATAAACAGTACACCTACTATTCTGCGGCCCATGATTGTCTCTCATGGATAGATTATGTTTTGATGTCTGCAAATGGATTACAAGGCTTTGAGGAGGCGGATATCCGCCCCAGGTGAATTTCTGATCACTCCCCGCTGCTACTCACATACTCAAACCACTGTATGCATAGACGTCGCATGTTCCCTGTTCACGCGGGATATCTACAGGCTGCCCCTCTTATGAAGGTTCTGACCAACACCACCAAACTATTTTTTCAGGAAAATACTGGCTCCGTGGACTCCCACAGTACCCTATGGGAGGCCCACAAAGCAGTCCTGCGCGGGCAGGCGATGGCCTCCATTGCTGGTCACAAGCGAACACAACAACAGGAACTTAACGCCCTCGAGGAGGCTCTTAGCACTGCAATTCAGGAGCAGGAGACTCACCCGTCTCTAAGGACCACCCAGGCGGTCCGCCTGAAGCGAACCGAGTGGGTGACATACCAGAAAGAAATGGTTAAAACTACACTGCAGGCGACCCGTCACAGGGTTTATGAGCTAGGGAATAAAGCAGGGAAGATGTTGGCCTGGCTGGACAAAAAAGAAAAAGCAGGTAGAGTTATTGCGCAACTGTCGTCCCCCTCTGGGTATACGACCTCAGATCCTGGGGCTATATTTGGCCTTTTGG
Source organism: Lissotriton vulgaris (assembly GCF_964263255.1). Lineage (NCBI taxonomy): Eukaryota > Metazoa > Chordata > Amphibia > Caudata > Salamandridae > Lissotriton > Lissotriton vulgaris. The sequence goes on along the minus strand of NW_028246079.1, from coordinate 105,287 downwards.
CTGACCATTTTGAAAACACTTATGCTCCCCAATCGCCCTACACGATAGAGGAGGTATACGATTATATTAAAGATCTGACGATCCCTCGCCTTTCCCCAGAAGCAATGCTCTTACTTGAGGCAGACATCACCGCAGATGAAATACAAGAGGCGACTTATGCGCTAGCGTATTGTAAGGCACTGGGCCCCAACGGGCTTCTGGTGGAACTGTATAAGAAAACTGTACAAACGACGGCCCCCTATCTTCTTAATATGTTTTCTGATAGTCTTGAAGCTGGGGAACTGCCTAGGAACCAACGTCTCGCCACGATTGTCCCGATCCATAAACCTGGCAAAACGGCGACGTCCTGTGCCTCCTACCGCCCTATCTCCTTAAAAAATGCGGAACCAAAAATCCTCGCCAAATTACTGGCGCTACAGCTGGCCCCCCACCTTAACACTCTGGTGCATCCAGATCAGTCTGGCTTTACGCCGCACCGTAGTATAGCACTCAACCTGCGCCGCCTGCAGGCGGTGCAGGCCCGTCGGGAACATATACAGGAACCTGCTGTCCTCCTTTCCCTAGACGCCACTATGGCGTTTGATACCATGGAATGGCCTTATCTGTTCGCGGTGCTTCAACACGTGGGCTTTGGCCCTAAGTTCTGCGCCTGGATCCGTCTACTCCATACCAAACCCCTGGCACAAGTGGCGGCAAATGGTCACATCTCTAGGGACTTCCCACTCGGCCACGGGACAAGGCAGGGATGCCCGTTATCCCCCTTGTTATTTACACTGATCCTTGAGCCATTAGCAATTTGGATCCGGTGGGAGCCCTCCATTAAGGGTATCCGGTGGTCGGCTGTCTGGGAAGATCGCATATCCCTATATGCGGACGATATCCTTCTCTATCTCACTTCCCCCAAAAAATCAATTCTAGAGCTCCTTAATGTCTGCGAAAAATTTGGGAGAGTGTCGGATATAGGATTAACTGGGCTAAATCAGTCCTATTAATTCTTGCCGGCCTCCCACCCTGGCTCCCTGCGAGCTGCCCTTTACGTCCCACCGAGACGGCTTTCAAATACCTGGGTGTTTATGTGTCATCGGACCCAGACGAGTTCTTCGCCCTGAATTTGAAACCCCCACTGGACCGGTTCAAACGAGATGTGAAGGTATGGCGCTCCCTCCCTCTCACCCTTCTGTGCAAAGCTGCACTATTCAAAATGATGTCACTCCCTCGCTTCCTGTATCTCCTTGAAAACTCTCCGTTCCCGATTCTGACCTCCTATTTTACAGCGATTGCGGCGGCGGTCTCTACCTTGTTAAGGGATGGGAAGCCAGCGCGTATTGCGCAATGCAAGCTGGTGAAAGACTGGTACGGCGGTATATCGCACTCCCAAATATCGAACTGTACTACTGGCAAGCAAATCAACTATTGGCTGCATGCCCCGCAGACAGAGCCTGCATACTTAGCAGACAGACAGTGTTTGGAATCCAGAGGTCTGTTGGGGAACCGCCACAGTCGTGGCGTGTCATCAGACCTATTGGGTCCTACACGCCACTCGGTGGAACTCTGGTATAAAGCACATAGGCGCCTTCAGTGTTCTGGTTCTATCACGCAAATGACACCCTTATGGGACTAGCATAGGTTGGGTTTCCTGCGCAACAGTAAGAGGTTCCAGGCCTGGGACAACATAGGCATTTTGGTGGTGGGAGACCTTTGGAAAAAACGCAAGGTGGTGGACTTTTCATTCCTGCAAACCAATTACGATATGGCGCAGTCAGAATGATTTAGATACATCCAAATTCGACATGCGTTGCAAACAGCCATCCCGGCAGGGATGGATCTGCAGGAATCCACCGCTCTTGAAGATAGATTGTTGACAGAACACATGTCGTGCAAAGCAACATCCTTTACATACCGAAAGTTGGTTAACAACCTCCCTGACATGTTATCTAAGTTGTGACTGAGCTGGTCTCGGGATATTGGTGAACTCGATAACTCGGAGTGGCAGGAGGCCCTCTCCTCTCTGTGGGAGACGGCTATCTCCTCCAGGCTTAAATTGGTCCAACTGAAAATATTACAGCGCACATATTACACCAGAACAGTCCTCTACAAGATAGGAAAGGCTTCCCATGTGTATTGTCCCCGTGGATGCGGGGAGGAGGGAACATTCTATCACACTATATGGGACTGTGGTCGGGTGGCAATGTACTGGACTGCTGTGATGCCCACCATTTCCCAAACCACAACTGTTTCCCTGTTGCCCGATCCCCGGCGCTGCCTGTTAAATATCTGGGAAGCAATGGACCTAACCCATCGTCAGCAAGATTGGGCCATGTTGGGTATGATGATGGCAAAACGCAACATAGCTAGGCTGTGGGGCTCTGATGTGCTGCCTACTTTGAGGGACTGGTGCAGAGACATGGATGTTGCGATGGTGGCCGAAAAAGCGGTATTTGTCCACCGGGGGTGCCCGGGGAAATGGGAGCAAATCTGGGGTGCATGGATCAGTTCAGGGGGGGTATATGTGAGTCCCCGCGGCTTGACGTGGAAGAGGCCCTTTCAGATTGAGAGTTCTAATTGCATGTCAGTATGCTATTCTTTGTCTTTTTCTGTCCTGACTGCATTCTTATTGCTTCGCAGATGCTATATCAATGTGGACCTGACTGTGAATGTACTGTATATGTTTAAGATGCTGCAACTGTATGTTTAGTTGCCTTCCATGTTTAATACAATAAAAACATGTTTAAAAAACAAATGTCTCATGGCCATTTCCTAGACAGCTTTAGACAGGCTCAAAAGAGAGTGAGAAAAAGAGAGAGAAAACATACATTTGCTTGCCCATTAATTTTCACAGGAGCTAACCTCCTTACCCCCATTTCGACAGTAAGAACCCTGAAACAGGTTTACCTTCTGTCAACACTATCTACCCCTATTTTTGGTAGCTGGGCACAAACAACCTTGTAGGAGGTAAATAGCACATTGAGCTAGCTAGAAAACATTAATAACCAACTACCAATTCATTTAGCAATTTTACTAGTGTAACATGAGGGTGCATGAGTGCAAACTGAATTTCATACCCTCCTTATTGTAGCCCTTACACAGTAATCTTTACACTAAGACCATATGTGTTATATACATGGCAGAGCTATTCTCTGCATATGATCTACAAATGCTGCTATCCCTTGATAATGTTATTCAATAGGATAAACCCCACCTGGGTACCTCCTACCCTTGTATTATGTCTCAAGGAAACAGTGATATCCCCATGCGCTCCTAACAGAATATGCAATATTTTCTGTAGCTAATAATACCTAAAATATTACTTATAGTGCTTTACCCTACAGTGTGAGAATACGGATATTTAATTAATACAAAGAAATCAGTTGATTAAACTACTCTTCAACATTACAATCTTCCACAGTGTAATGTAGAAATCACATACTGACAGTGGCTCTCTGCGTGGAAATTTCACGTTCAGTAGGGCTGCTCAGTTCTGAAAACAGACCTTGGCCTCTGACCCTTAAACCTGTTGTCCCCTGTCTGAGAAAAGGCTATACCATGCGATCTGTCCAATGCAAGTAAACCAAATCAGCCAATCATGGAATCACTAATCCATACATCAATTTACAACAGAGAGAGCATATGCACTTTAGCACTGATCAGCAGTGGTAAAGTGCCCACGGTCATAAAACAGCCAACAACAGGTCAGAAAACATATAGGAGGAAGGCAAAAAGTTCAGGGATGACCCTGCAAAAAGGGCCAAGTCCAACAGTCTGACACAGTTGTCATATGTCCTCTGTACAGGGAGGACTCACACATGCAGTGACATTTAATCCCCTAAGGCAATGGAGTCCTTTGAGACATTGTCCACACTAATTACTAACAAGTGCACAATATGTATTGGCTGGCCACTCTTTTGCCTCGTGACAACAGCTGCTGTTTACATACATTATGTATGGGTTGCAGAGTAGTCTCACCACGGAATTTAAGGACAGAGTGTTAAATGTTCATCAATCATCATTGACAACATACTGTGAAACCACATAAAGAGCACAACACAAGTTGTTGCTCAAGAGAAAGAAGTGACAACCAGCTAATCACACACCTGCCTACCGTGCCGTCTGTTTTGTACAATTGTCCAGTTCCCTGGATTCAGATCTAGGTGAGGGTTCAGAGGCATGTGTAAGTCATGTTTACTGCAGTGTTGTGTAAGACATAACAGGCTACTATAATCTTGAACCCAACTACAGGGGAGTACAGCAGCAACTTCCCCTATACGATCAAGACATCTGAATCACGACTTTAGGTGAACAAAAATGTGCTCTATGATGGCTCCTGTGTGTATGTGTGCCCTGTCATATCTATGCTAAGGTACAATAATTGCACGTCTATATGGTGTGAGGAGATGAGGGGAGAGTATATATGCAACATCACCTGAGGAAAATGAGGAAATATTTGTGCATGTCCTTTTTGCATCTGTTCATAATGTATGAAATGTTACATGCAGTGTCTGCTGGAGTCATGTATGTGTCAGGAGGATTAATAATTTATAATGTTTGTGGATATTAAAACAACAATTATACTTATCAAACTTGTCTGATGTTTGAGTACTTATCCAAAAGCCACATGTTGCCGAATTCTCCCTCTCCCATCCACCAGGCAAGAAGTGGCCTGCAGAATATGTAGCTGTCATGTATGCTGCCTGAGAACACTGCATGCAAATCAGTAAAGCAGCCACTGGCATTACACACACCCTGCAGGTTGATGGAGTGCCAGCAGTGTCTGTTGAGGAAGACATGTGCATTGTGGTGAGGAGGCTCAAATGCCACATGGGTGCAATCAATTGCACCTACCACACGTGAGGATCGGGACTAGTGGTAGAAATCCCTTTGCCTTGCTGCCAGTGTATGAGCCATATGCATGTGGAGATGCACTCTCCTATTAATGAATCTCAGTACCTGATACAAGCATTAGGGCTGGCTTGCCTGATAACTGCCAACAATGTACCTGAACACCTTCTGGAAAGACCCAGTAGCAAAGAAACGGAGAGCTGCTAGGATCTTGACATAGGCTGGGATGGCGTGGGAGCAAAATGTTTCAGTCAAGATCCTGCTCCTACTCACAAACCATGTCTAAAATGACTTTGGGGGAATACAGCATCTGGGACTAAAATCTGGGCTGAACATCTCAAAAAGGTAAATCCTTTGTCTGATGACCCCCTCTGCTATCCTTCTTTTTCACCTTCTCCTCAAATCATTCTGTCGCATGACAAGGAGCAGACCGACAAGCACATACAGCGACATATTGAAAGGTCTGAAAGGGTTTGTGACTGGTGTAGGACAGTGCCTCTTTTTGCATGGCTTTTACAGGGGACATACATTTGGTCAGAGAGGTGCCAATTGTGACTGTTTTGGTGCAGAGAAAAGTGAAGTGTAGACACAGCACATAGACCTGTGTCCCATGCCTGCAACCCACTGCCTATGGTAGAGGTAAGTCACCCCTCTAGCTGGGTGCACTATACCACTGGTGAGGGTATAGTTGCATGAGCACTGTACCCTAACAATGTCTAAAAAACCAAGATCGGAGGAGAGGTGTGCCCACCTTTGCCACCTCCACCCCTCAGGTGAAGGAGGCGAGTTGAAGCACAACTCTCAGTCCCCGCCATCTTGAAGATGGGGGACCCAGCCAACCAGAGAGAGGCTTATGCCCTCTTCCACTGGAGGGTGGCATAGTAGGGGGTGTACCTACCCCAAGGAAGGGACCCATTGTTCCTGACCTGTATCGACCTAAATCGCCCATAAATGAAGTATTTAGGGGCGACCCTGAACCTTGCTGCATGAGACAAGCAAGAAGAAGTTTTTCATTCTTTCGTTCCGTTTTTCTCTTTATTTCTTTCTCTTTGCTTATATTCTTGCCTTTTTTGTCTTGCCTTCTTTTGTTTTTTTCTCTTTCCTACTCTCTTTTCTTCTCTTTTTCCTTCTTTTTTTCTTTTTATTTCTTTCTCTCCTTCTCTGTCTTTTGCTCTTTTGTTCTGTCTCTTTCTTTCCTTTGTTCTTTCCTTCTCTGCTTCTTTCCCTCATTTTCTTTCTCCTTTCTTTCTCTTGTCTTTCATTCTTTCTTTCTCTTGCCTTTTTTCATCCTATTTTTCTCTTTCCTACTTTCATTCTTGCACTCTTTTATTCCGTCTTTCCTCTTCTCTTCCTTCTTTCTCTTTGCTTCTCTTTCTTCTTTCTTTTTTCTTTGTTTCTTTCCTTCGTTCACTACTTTCCTTTCTTCCTTTCCTTCTTTCTTTCGTTCCTTCTTTCTTTCCTTCTCTTTCACTCTCTTTCGTTCTGCTTTCTTCTCTCTTTCTTTCCTACTCTCTTTTCCTACTTCGCTTTCCTTCTTTCTTACCCTGTTTTTCCCCTCTATTTCTTTCTTTTGTTTCCCTTCCTTCTTTTTTCTTCCTTTCTTTGTTTCATTCTTTCTTTCTCAAAGGCAAAAGGCTTAGGACCCGATTACGAGTTTGACACAGCGGTGCCAGCTCAAAGCCAGCTCCGCTGTGCACACCCATGCATGGACTGCCAGCCCTATTGCGAGTTGTAAAAGTACAATTTGTAGGGCGGCGGTGATCCAAGATGGCTGCTCCCTGAATCTGCTCTGTGACACGGAAGAGCGTTTTTTATCAAAGGGCTCGCTTTCTCGCTCGGAATGACAGGAAAATGATGGATTCCTCTGGCATAAGCTGTGCTGGTTGCTGAGGCAAGTTTTTTTTTTTTAGACCTCCCTGGCTTTTTTTGCTATGTTTTTTCGCTTTTATCTTCCGCCTCAGATGGCCTGCGCTGCGGCTGCCATTTTGCAGTTTCATGCCCTACGAGAACCTTTCGACTGCTGTGCTGCGCATTCTGTCCCACCATGGATTCTCCACATTCAAACAAGCCCCATGGGGCTGCTGGGTCCAATTCTGAAGGACGCAAATATTTAGCTGTTAGCACCAATAAGCTCACCAAAAAAGACCCGTCCTTGCTATCAAAATCACCTTTCCCTCTGGTGTTAGAGGATATTTGGATGAATTGTGCCACATCAGACCCTTCATGACGGACACTACTGCTACACTCCAGAGAATTGAAGAGAAATGGTCCAGCCTGGAGTCAAGACTTTTGGATGTGGAACAAAAAATAAGTGATTCACAGGATGTTGTTGCCATAGTCGATATTTCTTACTAAAGAAGTTACTCAACTTAAGAAGACTATAGAGGATTTAGAAAATCGTAATAGGTGTAACAATCTATGCATTTACGGAATTCCAGAAGGTTCTGAATGATCTCCTTCTTGAAGTCTCAAGTTCTGCAGATCGTTGGTCTGTCGAAATCTATGGACCTTAATATTCAGAGGGCACACAGGTTAGGACTTCAGAACGCATCTTCCTCAACTAAACCAAGGGGCATCATCTCTTACTTCCTATTGTACTCTGGTCTCATGGCAATCCTCAACACTGCCAAACAACACAAGCAGATGCTCCAGTCTGGCCACAAAGTATTTTTCAGTCAGGATGTCTCCAAGCCAACCGCCAACCGGCGAAAGGAATTTCTAGACCGCAGACCATCATTGAGATACATGAATGTCCATTATGGTCTTATCCATCCGAGATTTTTTAAAGTGACTTATAAAGATAGAACTTTTACTTTTGAAGACCCAGATGATCTTCGGAAATGTATCCAAGTTCACAAAGGAGAAGCTATAGAACTGAGCAAGCCTTAATTGTTTTTCTTGTTTGTTCTCTTCCCTATTTCTTAGTTTTTTTCTGCACAATACCTAATGCTGATGTTCATACCCACGTTCTCCTTATGTCTTGTTATGAATGACTCACTCAATTGCATTGTGTCCCCATTGTCTGGTAAGTTCCCTTCCATTTTGTTTCATATGTTTACCACTTTGTCTTTAATTTTTTGTCTTATCTCTTTTTTGTTTTATTAGTAAACTTGTCTCTCCTCTGTGTCCCCACTCTGGAGTGGCTGTTTTGCTCTTTGCCCCCCCCCTCCCTCATTAATGTGCTTCTTGTTTGTGAACATTATGACTAAAGCCTTCTGGCTTTCTGTCATCTTCTTTTTGTTAGATCTTTCAGGGTCTACTATCCTCCCTTCTTTACTTTCTCTTCTATCCCCTTTTACTCTTCTTTTTCCCCCCTCCTTTTCTCGCCCCTTCGCCCTTTACTTCATTGCACCCCCTTTTTCGCTCGTTTCATATTTTTGGTACTTTACTGCAGTCACCCTGGTATGTTTTTATGGATACAGAAAGCTAATTACTATTTTTCTTCCTTTTAGTTTTTTTCTATCCTCCGCTCCAAATCGGTTTTTGAAGGTCTCTATTCTATTTGTCTTTGCTTTCTCCCGACACTGGTATATCCCTTTTTTGATTGACTTCTTATACCTTTTTTTCTACACATCATCTAAGTTTCATGCATTTTCAGGTTTAATTTTTCATAAGTTTTACCAATGAATGGTCTCCGTATAATTTCATGGAATGTTAAAGGTATTCGCAATCCTGTTAAAAAGCAGCAAGTTTTGTCTCACTTAGCTAAATTGAAATGTCATGTAGCATTATTACAAGAAACCCATCTCAAGTTACAAGATCAGCCTTCCCTGTGCAAACAATGGGTCGGAGTTTTTTTTCTGTTCCCCAGCAGTGAATAATAAGAACGATGCAGTTGTTTTGTTTCATAAGTCACTAAATGCTCATTTACAAAATGAATTCAAGGATTCGAATGGTAGATGGCGTCTTTTGAATACTAAAGTTAACAATACTCAACTCTCTATTTGCAATGTTAAGGTCCTAATGGCATTGACTTATCTTTTTAGAACGATTTTTCTACTCTTCTCTTCTCCCAAGCTGCAGATAATGTGATTGTGGGTGGCAACCGTAACCACCTTATGGATCCATTCCTAGACGTTAAATCTCAAACTAAATATATCTCTAACAAGATACAGAAGATATTTCATAAGGATATCACCTCTAGAGGACTCATAGACACATGGAGAACCTCTCTCACCCTGACATCTTAGAATTTTCCTTTTTATCCCCTGTTCACAGATCTTACTCCTGCATAGACTACATTTTTCTCACACAACCAGCTCTTCAATTCATGACTAATACAAAAAGTGGTTCCATTCTCATGTCAGATCACGCTCCTGTTATTTTAGACATGGACTATCCTTCACCTGCCCCTACGTCCCGCCGATAGCATTTCAATAATTCCCTTCTTTTGGAGTCTCAATTTGTCGAACAATTTACACTTTTTATACAGGGATTTTTAGGTCTCGTCCTATTCCATTCCGCAAGGAATGAATAGGACGAGACTATTGGGGCTAAACTAAGAGCTAAACTAAGCTCTAAAAAATGCGGATTCCCAGAAGTGCATGTGGTCTCGTGAACGCGCTTCTATCTGCCTGCCTCGCATCACCACATGAAAGCCATTTGTTGCTTGTTCACACTTCTTTCACAGCTTCACTTCAAAGGGCTCCGCTCCCCGACCCACTGCTTCACACTTCACCGCCGCCAGGCCGTGTCTCGCATTTCTCCTCCCCTGCCCCCTGCTTCACACTTTTCACGGCTGCCAGGCCGTGTCTTGCATTTCTCCTCCCCTCCTCCCCACAGCAATACCAAGAGCTTGTTTTACACTGTTACAGTTATACAAGGCAACTCCCTACAGTTATCATGCACATCATTATTTATTTATTTATTTATTTATTTATGATATTTGCGTTACTGCGGAAACATGATCAGCTGTGCTGGAACAAATACAAGGCAGGGAGCAAGGCTGTGTTTTGTGTTCACTCCCCATATTTGAAAGAAAGGGTCCCCTGCCTTATGGGATGAACCCTAGCAAGGAAACAGTACTTTAGGAAAAGGAAGAATGCACCGGGTTTTGTGCCTGTGATACTTAAGTGAAGAAGAACGTTGTGCTAATGACTGAACTCACACTATATTGTTACTAATATATTTATTGTATTTTATTTATTATTATATCATCTTTTTTGTTTTTTGTAGAAAATATTTTTGTGTTATTATAAGTTAATATATACAAGGTTCTAATACATGTGACAAAGATTTCATGAATGTTAACAAACATTCCAAATAGTTTAGAAAATACAGAAGTGCATTCCAAATGGGAATTCATTTTTTGCGCATTGAAATGGCACGGCTTCAGCCCTACTATTATTAGATACATCCAGTTGTTATATTCTGCTCCCTCTACTTCTATTTGGATGAATGGTTGCCAATCTAAATATTTTCCAATCCTTAAGGGTACCAGGCAGGGATGTCCTCTTTCCCCACTCCTATTTATTCTTGCTTTAGAACCCATGTTAGAGAAACTTAGACGCTTACCACAATATACAGATCTCCAATATAAAAATATCGACATCAAATTTACTGCACATGCAAACAATATTTTGTTATATCTCTCCAATCCGTCTACTTCTTTACCGGCATGCCTCTCCTTGTTAAAAGTTTTTTCTATAGTTTCCGGCTACAGATTGAATGTTGATAAATCTGAAGTTATGCCTTTAAATAAGCACTGTCTCTCGCATATGTTTCATGACACGGGTTTCGAATGGAACTCCAGAAGTATCAAATGCTTAGGCCTTTTGTATGCTAATAATATTAGGGAAACCATTAAAATTAACCTTGCTGACATACTTAAAAAGCTCTCTTTTCTCACTGACAGCTGGTCTCCACTTTTCTTACCCTGGTGGGGTAGATTAGCTACAAATAAAATGATGCTCCTTCCAATTATTAATTGTTATCTCTCTATACTCCCGGTCACTCTCCTGCTTTCCATTTTTAGTACTATCAATTGCTCCTTGACCAAATTCGTCTGGAACAACCTGGCTAGGATTTCCCTCAGTCATCTTCAATAACCCAGAGTTAGGAGGGGTTAATTTTCCCAACCTCAGACGTTATCATTCTGCATTCACCCTGAAACAGATATGGACCTTTTTAACAGAATCCACACATATACCTTTAACGGCCTGGAGCTCGTTAGAACAAGCTCAATATACTCCTTTCTCTTTTATTACTGCTATCCACCTATCCCACCCCCTAGGTGCTTCTCTTCACCTACCCTTACTCACTCCAAAGCACTTGCCACTTCTCTGCTTAGAACTCATCTCACCGCTACAGACCATCTTTCACGCACTCCACTCTAGTATAATAAACACTTAAAGATTAATAACAGAGCTCTATTCTGGAAAGAATGGATTGACAAAGGCATCATTACACTTGATCATTTGTTGAAGGATGGATCCTTTGTGGACATTATGGAGGTTCAAGAGTCTTACGGTATCTCCTCCACACAAGCCCTTCATTATCCCTTGCTTAGAGCGTCTTTGACTCGTCTCTCTTCCCAGGGCTGTTTCTCTGCTTCACCTGATCAGTATCACTTTCCTCCACTTGATTTTTCCACCTAATTCAAGGCAGCTGTTATATACAAGAATATTATCCCACTTTGTTGATGCTAGAATCAAATCCAATTTAGAACTTCTCTGGGAGAAGGACTTGGCTCAGGACTTTTCATTTCAAACATGAGACTCCATTTCGACAAAAATCCACACTTCCTCACGCTCAGCTAGCACAACGCAGACTTTATATTTCTTTCACAATAGACTTTTTCTCACTCTTACGGACCTGCACAAAGTCAAATTGCTAGGATCCAAAAATACTGGTCTTGCTCCCACGAGAACAGTGATTTTCTTCATATGTTCTACCACTGTCCTTTGGTTAAATCTTTTTGGTCTCTTATTTGGTTCAAACTGAATGAAAAATTATCTACCAACGTTTCTTCTAACATTGTGCATGTTTTTTGGGGTAGCTCTTCGCCTATCTGGGATGACCAGAGCAATGAGGTAAATGTATTGATTTATTTCTAGCTATTTCTTTTCAGATCATCACCATTAATTTGGAGGATACCTGTAAAATGTTGTATCAAGCTTGGTGGAATTTGCTCTGTCATCATCCTAGGCTTGATCATGCCCATGCCACTTCATTACCTCTGCTGATTAAAAAAGACCTGCTTTGGTCCCTATTAACCACTTTTCTTTCCAGGTTGGCTAATTGATTCCACTTGTATTTATGATACCAATTTTTCTTCTGAATATTAATAATGTTTAACTGTTTCTCATTACTCTGCATAATTGTTTTAACTTCTGATGTACTCCTCTTCCCCCCCGCTTCCCCCCCCTTCTTTTTCTTTCCTTTATTTGTCTCTCTTAAAATCTAAAAATGTTAAAATGCATTTACTCTATGTACTGGTTTTTCCTCTCAATGGTTTTATTAGCCTTGTTGTTATATATATATTTTACGTCTATCTCCATGTTACTGAACCATGTATTGATGTTTTACTTTGTTTGGAATCTTAAAAAAGCATTCTAAACTTTTTTTTAAAAAGTACAACTTGTAATACGGTCAGTGGACCTTTGGCCTTTCCTATGGTGGTGCCTTGAAAACAGGCACCACAATGGGAACAGCCAAAAAGTTCCAGCACAACATTGATAGTGACATCCATGCCTTGTTGTGCCCCCCTGAATGTTTCCCCATGGCGGGGGGACATGGAGACATGGGGACGTGGGGGGACATGAGGGCTCTGTAGGGCCCCCTGTGTTCCTGCACCGCCCCCCTTTTCATGGAGGGGGTCCTCCATGAACAGGCTGGCGGTCCAGACACTTAAAATAAGCTGAGAGGGACTGTGCCAGTCCCTGCTCAGAATATTGCGCTGTGGCGCTCTTGTGCCACCGCCATTCCCTGGCACAGCCGGCGATCCTCTGCCTATATGACTTACAAAGTAGTAATCAGCAAAATGGCGCAGGAGTGGGCTGCCACTCTTGTGCCACTGCGAGTCTTGTGGTTCAAAGACCACCAGACAAGTAATCGGGCCCTTACATTTTTCTTGCCTTCTTTCTTGCCTCCTTTAGTGCTTGCCTTCTTTCCTCCTTCCTTTCCTTTCTTCACTTCTTCCTTTCTTTTTTTCAGTCATTCTTTCTTTCTTTCCCATAGACAAGAGGCTTGCAGTCAATGCTAGACTTATTGACTTTTTTAGGTCAGTGTTAGCCAAGTCTGTGTGATTTTATTAAAATGATGTGTATATAATAGCAACTTGTAGCGATGTCAGCCAGACTTCATCCATACGTCTGTGGTTGGTGTCATTCACATTTTTCTTTAACCCACTTCTTGCATGCATTGAGGGGCAGTGTATCAGCTCGCATCATCCATTGGCTGACTTCACTGCGAGTTACAGCATGCTGCCCTTTCACAAGGAAAATTTCCATACAAAAAGAATTTCCCTTCAGTGCTAGAAAGTACTGTGAAAATATGTGTGTTTCTTTTAGACAAAAAAACGTTTTAGCCTGTAGCAAATTATATATTTTTTTAGATTGATTGGGACCCTGCATATTCCCAAACAATAAAGTTCTGCAAATCCCATAATGAACCAAAACAAGAATTGCCTGTGGGCTGGCTGCCAATGTCAGATATACTGACTTTGCCAAAGCTTGCTTTGCACTTGATTTTTCCACCCAATTCAAGGCAGCTGTTATATACAAGATATTATCCCACTCTGTTGATGCTAGAATCAAATCCAATTTAGAACTTCTCTGGGAGAAGGACTTGGCTCAGGACTTTTCATTTCAAACATGAGACTCCATTTCGACAAAAGTCCACACTTCCTCATGCTCAGCTAGCACAACGCAGACTTTATATTACTTTCACAATAGACTTTTTCTCACTCTTACGGACCTGCACAAAGTCAAATTGCTAGGATCCAAAAAAGCTGGTCTTGCTCCCACGAGAACAGTGATTTTCTTCATATGTTCTACCACTGTCCTTTGGTTAAATCTTTTTGGTCTCTTATTTGGTTCAAACTGAATGAAAAATTATCTACCAACATTTCTTCTAACATTGTGCATGTTTTTTTGGGTAGCTCTTCGCCTATCTGGGATGCCCAGAGCAATGAGGTAAATGTATTGATTTATTTCTAGCTATTTCTTTTCAGATCATCACCATTAATTTGGAGGATACCTGTAAAATGTTGTATCAAGCTTGGTGGAATTTGCTCTGTCATCATCCTAGGCTTGATCATGCCCATGCCACTTCATTACCTCTGCTGATTAAAAAAGACCTGCTTTGGTCCCTATTAACCACTTTTCTTTCCAGGTTGGCTAATTGATTCCACTTGTATTTATGATACCAATTTTTCTTCTGAATATTCATAATGTTTAACTGTTTCTCATTACTCTGCATAATTGTTTTGACTTCTGATGTACTCCTCTCCCCCTCTCGCTTCCCCCCTTCTTTTTCTTTCCTTTATTTGTCTCTCTTAAAATCTAAAAATGTTAAAATGCATTTACTCTATGTACTGATTTTTCCTCTCAAGGGTTTTATTAGCCTTTTGTTATATATATATATTTTACGTCTATCTCCATGTTACTGAACCATGTATTGATGTTTTACTTTGTTTGGAATCTTAATAAAGCATTCTAAACTTTTTTTAAAAAGTACAACTTGTAATACGGTCAGCGGTCCTTTGGCCTTTCCTATGGTGGTGCCTTGAAAACAGGCACCACAATGGGAACAGCCAAAAAGTTCCAGCACAACATTGATAGTGACATCCATGCCTTGTTGTGCCCCCCTGAATGTTTCCCCATGGCGTGGGGACATGGAGACATGGGGACATGGGGGGACATGAGGGCTCTGTAGGGCCCCCTGTGTTCCTGCACCGCCACCCTTTTCATGGCGGGGGTCCTCCATGAACAGGCTGGCGGTCCAGACACTTAAAATAAGCTGAGAGGGACTGTGCCAGTCCCTGCTCAGAATATTGCGCTGTGGCGCTCTTGTGCCACCGCCATTCCCTGGCACAGCCGGCGATCCTCTGCCTATATGACTTACAAAGTAGTAATCAGCAAAATGGCGCAGGAGTGGGCTGCCACTCTTGTGCCACTGCGAGTCTTGTGGTTCAAAGACCACCAGACAAGTAATCGGGCCCTTACATTTTTCTTGCCTTCTTTCTTGCCTCCTTTAGTGCTTGCCTTCTTTCCTCCTTCCTTTCCTTTCTTCACTTCTTCCTTTCTTTTTTTCAGTCATTCTTTCTTCCTTTCCCATAGACAAGAGGCTTGCAGTCAATGCTAGACTTATTGACTTTTTTCGGTCAGTGTTAGCCAAGTCTGTGTGATTTTACTAAACTTATGTGTATATAATAGCAACTTGTAGCGATGTCAGCCAGACTTCATCCATACGTCTGTGGTTGGTGTCATTCACATTTTTCTTTAACCCACTTCTTGCATGCATTGAGGGGCAGTGTATCAGCTTGCATCATCCATTGGCTGACTTCACTGCGAGTTACAGCATGCTGCCCTTTCACAAGGAAAATTTCCATACAAAAAGGAATTTTCCCCCTAATGCTGGAAAGTACTGTGAAAATATGTGTGTTTTTTTAGACAAAAAAATCGTTTTAGCCTGTAGCAAATTATATTTTTTTAGATTGATGAGGACCCTGCATATTCCCAAACAATAAAGTTCTGCAAATCCCATAATGAACCAAAACAAGAATTGCGAGTGGGCTGGCTGCCAATGCCAAACATACTGACTTTGCCGAAGCTTGCTTTTCTGTTTGAAATCAGCTGAAACTGAAATCTGAAAACGCTAATTTCTTCCTTTCATTGAGGTCTTATCCGTTGTCAAAGCACCATGAACTGAAGCCCACGAGAGTAAGTGTACTTTAAAAATAAATAAATAAATAAAAAGAAAGGGGACACAGCCGACTGCATTATTTTAAGAGTTGAGAAGTCAGCACAGCTGGAAACGCGCACCTTGCCTACGAGATTGGTTAAATGTACCCATACATTTCAAAGGTTTAAAAATGTTAATGAATTTCAAAGAGTTAGTCATTTTCATGTGTTACTTTGCCCCAAATGATGACACTCAATTTAACCACCTTGTAAAAAAGTACTTTGTACCCTGGCCCACCGCATCAAAAGTGTTGGCCCTATTGTCGCGCAAGAAAACACTGTCCACCACCTCTTTGAGAGCAAGAAAGGCCACTTTATTTAAGACAGGTGTGTAAATCAAACATCTTTCCAACACATTTATTTAATAATTAATAAAATCCAAATCTTCCAGCTTGACTAAGCATCCCTACCTAGGAGTAACTCCCCCCTACCAAGTTAAACCTAACCCAAACCAGAAACAACTAACTCTTGAAGAATACCCCCTCATTTCCTTTAACTGCCCTTTGAGGATGGACCAACCCGCTCCAGGCTGCCCACCCCCCACTAGAAACCGCCTACAAAAGAACAAGACACCTGTCCTAAAGTGGCAAGGCCAGAAGGCCATAGCAGAGCGGAAAAATACTGCAAAATGGGGGGAAAAACCTAGAAAAAAAAGGGGAAGGGTGGGTGGGGCAAAAGAACCTCCCTCTCCAGCCTCCCACTAGCGCGTTCCTTTCCCGCCTGCCCTAGACCTATTTATAACTTCCCTCAATCAACCCCACCTGTCCTGCGCCCAGTCGTCCTCGCGCGAACACACCCAGGGAGAGACCGGCTCGCGCACGGCTCTCCCTGGGTCCCTCCACGCGCAAGAAAACACTGTCCACCACCTCTTTGAGAGCAAGAAACGCCACTTTATTTAAGACAGGTGTGTAAATGAAACATCTTTCCAACACATTTATTTAATAATTAATAAAATCCAAATCTTCCAGCTTGACTAAGCATCCCTACCTAGGAGTAACCCCCCCCCCCACCAAGTTAAACCTAACCCAAACCAGAAACAACTAACTCTTGAAGAATACCCCCTCATTTCCTTTAACTCCCCTTTGAGGATGAACCAACCCGCTCCAGGCTACCCACCCCCCACTAGAAACCGCCACCCAGGAAAACCTTTAGAGTTTTCCTGCCCCACCCAAAGGCAAGGAAAAAGGGGGAGGGGCGGGGAACACCACAATTGCACGTCCAGTACTTTAGCTATGAAATCACGCAATTCCAAAGATAAAAGGAAAGACCCAATCGAGACAGGTGGACTCCATCCCCGCAAAATAAATGCTTCTCAGAAATTTGCAAATGAGGGTGAGCCAAACAATAAATGCATAAGTCTTTACAAAACAGTCTCATAGAACGATTCACTTTTTCCCGTGCTTTTTCCATGGCTGAAGAATTCCTCGCCCCAGTCCATTGTAAGCGTGGCACGAACTCAGTCCAGATCACCATGGTGCACACCCAGGCGTCTTTTTTTTTTTTGTGTGTTTGTGCCAAGGACCTAGGAGAAAAACAAATGTTAGGAAAAACAAAGGCGAGTCATTTTCTTACATACTTCTCACAACATCTCGACTTCCAACGCCCAATTCTGCGAATCTAGGACCAGTCCCACCCCAACCCGGCAGCCTCCATCCGAAAGGAATGAGTACCAAATTGAGAAGGATCCTGCCCCAGACCTAACAGCACCTTTCTCAGAACAGCCAACAACTGCGAAACAACAATCGGACTGCCATCAGCGTGACAGAAAATTACCCCCGGTGTAAAATGAGGGGACGCCAAGAAAGCCTTCCATTCCCCCACAGGACAACAAGAAATGAAACCGCTCCGCCCCAAGAAAACCCACTTACCCCTACCCAACTGATCTGTTTTAGACATTCGCAACCAGAGGCGAACCCTGTCTTGTTCCAGCACCACTTCACCTCTAGTCATACCCGCCCTGTTGCTCAAACCCAACAACTCAGAAGCACGGAATGCCCCAAAAAATAACCACACAAAACACAAGCGAAATTTCTGACACTCAAAAGCGTCATAACAGCAGACAGCCAACTGGGATAACATCAGTTGAAGCAAATCAAAAATCACCGGCTGCTGCAGCCTCTGGGCACCGGCCTGCAATCTACCCAAACATTTCAAAACCTTCCTGACCAGCACCCCCCCAACAGGATCCCTCCCCCACCTAAGCTGCCCATAAAAAGAGATCCCTGCCAGCTTACCCGAAATTTTCGTGTGGGAGAGGCCTCTGTCCACCAAATGCAAAACAAAATGCAACAAAAAATGCTCATCAGACAAACCCACCGGTGCCTGACCGAAAAAATTGTTCTCACCAAACTGCAAAAAATCCCACCAAGCCTGTAAATAGCTCCGACGGGTGGAGTCAGCCACTGAATGCTCAACCAACTGTCGGACTCTCAATCCCCCAAGGCCCATACGTACTGTGGGATCGCTGTCGGTTCTAGATCCGCCCCAGGAGCCAATCGTCGGAATTCCGACCACTGAAAGCGAGATAAAGCATCAGCAATGCAATTAGTGACCCCTGGAACATGTTGAGCTTTGAATACAATATTCAGCTGCACACCGCAACATGAAAGCATGCAACAGTTTCAACACACACAAATCCCTTGCACTCTGCCTGTTAACAAGGTCAACCACCGCCATATTGTCCACGTGGAACAACACAGATCTGTTCCGGAACTCTTCCCCCTAGATGTACAGAGCCGCCAGCAAAGGGAACAGTTCCCAAAAAGCAATGCTGCGCCCTTGCCCCTGCCAATGAACAGGCCAGCCAGCCGCTCACCAACGCCCACCCCAAAAGATGCCGAAGCCGTTGGCTCCAGAAGCGTCCGTGAAGAGCTGCACCTGCCAGATAATGTCCTCGTCTGCAAAAAAACAATGACACGTCGTTGACATCCTGCAAAAATTGCAACCAGATACCCAAATCTGCACGGACAGCATTGGGTGCGGTAAGGCGCACCCGATGATGAGGAAGACTGGCTCCTGACAGTGACAAGCCCAGACGCCTACAAAACGTCCGACCCGCACGAACCACTCGGCACGCAAAATTCAAATACCCCAGCAACTTCTGAACCTTCCGGAGCTCCAATTTGCGTTTGCCCAACACCAACCTGATGAAATCAGAGATTTTGCGCACCTTGCCAGCAGGCAACCTCGCAACCATAACCGTGGTATCGATTTCAATTCCCAAAAAGGTCAACATGGTACATGGGCCTTTGGTCTTATCAGGCGCCAAAGGGACACCCAGCTCCGCGGTCATAGCCCGAAAGATCTCTAGGGCCAACTGACACTGCCCAGACTGACCCGCACCAATGAAAAGGAAATCATCCAAATAATGACATACCAAAACATGGCCAATGATGAAAGTGAAGCGCCATTACAGAAAACTACTGAAAGTCTCGAAGAGGGCACAGGACACTGACAGCCCATCGGCAAAACCCTGTCAACATAGAAATGTCCCCCAAAGTGCATACCCAAGAGACCAAAATCCCAAGGATGAATGGGCAGAAGGCGAAAAGCCGATTGAATGTCACTTTTCGCCAGCAGAGCACCAGGGCCCGCGGTGCAAACCAGCCTCAGAGCGTCATCCACAGAAGCATATGACACGCTAGAATCTCCTGGGTCGATGAAATCATTGATAGAGGAACCCTCCGGCCAGGACAAATGGTGGATGAGCCGGAACTCCCCATCCGCCTTTTTGGGGACAACACCCAGAGGGGAAACTATCAGATCCGGTAAAGGACAGCTAAGAAAAGGACCAGCTATCCTACCCGCAGCAAGCTCAGACTCCAACTTCTTCTGTACAACCTGGGGGCACTCTTTGGCGGACTTCAGATTATCAGACCACCGACCCAACCGAGGACCCTGGTACCCAATCCGGAAACCTACCCTGAAACCCCAGGACAAAGTCTTGGCCGCCTCCAAATCGGGGTATTCCTTCAACCACAAGTCAAGAACCTCAACCTTAATAGGAGTAGGAGCCACTTTAAACAAAGTGAGAAGGCTGTCCTCTACCCCCTGTACCCCTCCCTTGGTCCCCAAAACGCTGTCCCTGGAAACATTGGGTGAGGGTATGCCTGCCCTATATGCCTTCCGAATAACATCAACATATTTGAACATCTCAACTGCCTTGTTCGGATACCGCTGGCAATAAACACTAGCTAAATCAAGAAAGCCGACGTCCAGGTTTCAATAGACTTCGGGACTCGGGCCGCCGAGCCAACTCTAAGTCTTCTTCCTTATACCCTGCCTTTGCCTGCACATCACAATGCAGGAGCCTGAACACATCAACAAACTCGCCATCCTAGATCCTGGATTTAGTTTTCTCCGATAAATGAGACCCCAAAAGCATCCCAACACCAGAATAAGGCAATTGCTTAGGAAGGATACTATCCACCGCCACCTGTTTCTGAGGTGCCGCTGAGTCCCCTGTCCGCACAGGCCCACTGGCGGAAACGTCCCCTGCAACAGTAGAATGCACCTCCGTCTGCCGCACTAGCAGCGGTGCTCGAGCGACTCGCTCCTCAATCACCCCATCACCAGTACCAATAGATCTGGTACGCTTAGCAGGGAGACTCTCCCTTTTGTTGCCAATCACTTAGGAAGGATACTATCCTCCGCCACCTGCTTCTTAGGTGCCGCTGAGTTCCCTGTCCGCACAGGCCCACTGGCGGAAACGTCCCCTGCAACAGTAGCATGCACCTCCGTCTGCCGCACCAGCAGCGGTGTTCGAGCGACTCGCTCCTCAATCACCCCATCACCAGTACCAATAGACCTTACCTCGTGGCAACTGGGATAACTTCTGATGAGACGCCACAGGATCCCCTTGAGTTGGTCGACGCCTCGCTGCCTCTCGTACCGTTGCGTGGTCTGCACGTAACTCCTGCAAGATACGAGGAACAGGGAATTGCCCCACCCCACCCTGGCGGGCCCGTGCTGCTAAAAGCCCAACATCCTTCTCCCGCAACTCCCCTTCCTCCAAATCATCATCAGGTGTAGCGAACTGTAAAACATCATCAGCAAACTAAGACTGTGCACTGCCACTAGGCAGAGCCCCATCACCAACTCCTCCATCGTAATATTGCCAGTTAATTGCATCATTGCGCACTGCGCTCAGTGGTGCAGAAGAGAAATCCGCTCCAGATAACTCTCCCGAAGCCCCCCAACTTGGAACAGCCATAAGGTCAGTTCGCAAGCCGCTCACACCAGCCACCGGCTGACCAACCGGATCGGAAACCTGGAGACTAGGGCCGCTCGAGCCAGACTTTGAGGAAACAGCGAGAATGACACCCCCACTGGAACTAAGAGGAATGCCCGCTGAAGACCCACCAGGACAAGGCACAACCCAGTGGCCAACGCCCAAGCCGCCCGCCGGACCACCATGCAAGGCAGAGGGCACCCCACCTAAGTCTGAGGAGACAACCGGACTGGATGACGAAGGAACCCCACCAGAGCCCGCCCCCCCCCCCCCAAACCAGCACAGTGGGCCCAGGGAAACCCAGAAGAAGGCCCAACAAGCCCCATAACCAAAGCCCGGGGGGCCAGGGGAATGGACAGCGCGGACAGGTCACGGGAGAGCAACGCAACTCCAGAGGAAGCACCCCCCGCCGGGGCCAACCCAGGCCGGGCAGAGGAGACAGACCCGAAATCAGAGCCTTCCCCCCTTGCAGCACTGGACAAAGAAGGGGGGGGGCTCCCCCACCAAGGGAGTGGCAGGGGACAGGAGGTAACTGTTGTATTCTCTATACTTAAGTCTTGTTGTATCTCTTTAAGTCTTACATTCCATGTTCCTGATGTCATTCTCTGTTGTGTTCTCTCTGGTCATTCAGTGTCATGGTTAAAGGTGCGATTCAGATGGCCATTTCTTCTAGGATGAATGTGAGAGGATTGGTTAATGACCTGGTTTGGGCCTATAGAACTACTGAAAATGGTGTGACCGGGAAAGTTCCTTTCAGTGTCATGAGGGGGCGTTCAGCTGGTACCAAACTTGTCGCTGCATGGATGAAAGAGTATCTGGACGCTGGCGTTCCTGTAGGCCCTGATAATGTGAATGAACCGGCCGGAAGGTGTAATTTTGCAGTGAATGATTGGGTGAAAGTAAAACTTGGACGAGTTGGCGTTGGGTTGACGAAGTTCAGGGGACCATTTAAGGTCAAGTCTGTCCATAAAAGGTTTGTGACTTTATTTAACGGAGAGAGTTGGAATTTGAGGCGTATGGCACTGTATAAGAAGGCTGAGTGTGGGGTTGATTTGTCTCCGTCTAACCGCGGGTTGGAGTCAAACAATGGGATTCGTGCTGGTAGAGGTCAGAGAGTGAGAAGACCTCCGAGTTACTTACATGATTTTGTTTGTGAGTGAGGTTTGTCTGTGTAATGGAGAGCATGTCTCTAATAAAAGAGAGAGGGACCCCAAAACCAAAGGGATAGGGTTCACAATTGACGTTTAGTCAGAAAGAAATTCCCTTTGGGTAAAGTAGCAACAGTACATAAGTACTCACAAGCATACGGACGACAATTTAAGACACCCACATATCACAAGGAAGCAATGTAGATAAATAAAGTTTGCCAATATATGTGAAAACACTCTCAGAACATTACAAATTATAAAAACAATTTATTAAAGATACATTACATTAGATAAAAACAGAAATTTGGGAAACATATAAGGACGGTGCAATAATCAATAAAAACAACATTCAAATAAAAAGGAGTGTCCAGGGAAAAAGGATAGAACCCAATCATAGAACAACAATTTTGGTTTCCTCCTTAGTGTATATTCCCAGATTTACTCCTTAGGCGTCGACACGTTTCGGCGGTGTAAACATTTTAATCCGCCTTCATCAGGACAGTGAGACAGTACAGTTTCCCAAATAAATTCTCAGACATACGATAGGTCTGACCGATATTGTAAGGGGTTTTCAGCCTCCTAAGCGTCAGAGCAAGGAATTCGTCCAGCGAATTCTTTCGGCTATGTGTTCAGATACTATTTGAGTTGTAGTGATAAAAAGGCGTAAGTACGTCTTTCAGAGTCATACACTTCTCCAGCTAACTGACTGGACGGAATGATTAAAACGCTAGTACGTAAGCACGCAGTAGTGATGTTTTCACTTTTGACTTCAGTCCTGCTAAGGCGCGTTTTAGATACAGCGTAGGTTCTGGGATTTATTCAAAGATACCCGCTGTCCGAGGGAAGTCCTCTCTATAGTCCCTTAGGCTTTAAATCGTTGGACGTCCTGCGTGCTCCTATTCGTGTCCCCGGCTTGCTCTGACGCTTAGGAGGCTGAAAACCCCTTACAATATCGGTCAGACCTATCGTATGGCTGAGAATTTATTTGGGAAACTGTACTGTCTCACTGTCCTGATGAAGGCGGATTAAAATGTTTACACCGCCGAAACGCGTCGACGCCTAAGGAGTAAATCTGGGAATATACACTAAGGAGGAAACCAAAATTGTTGTTCTATGATTGGGTTCTATCCTTTTTCCCTGGACACTCCTTTTTATTTGAATGTTGTTTTTATTGATTATTGCACCGTCCTTATATGTTTCCCAAATTTCTGTTTTTATCTAATGTAATGTATCTTTAATAAATTGTTTTTATAATTTGTAATGTTCTGAGAGTGTTTTCACATATATTGGCAAACTTTATTTATCTACATTGCTTCCTTGTGATATGTGGGTGTCTTAAATTGTCGTCCGTATGCTTGTGAGTACTTATGTACTGTTGCTACTTTACCCAAAGGGAATTTCTTTCTGACTAAACGTTAATGGAGAGCATGTGCTTACTATTTTGTTTTGTTTTTGTTATTTTGTTTTTTTATGCGAAGGGAAGAGGATATGTTGTATTCTCTATACTTAAGTCTTGTTGTATCTCTTTAAGTCTTACATTCCATGTTCCTGATGTCATTCTCTGCTGTGTTCTCTCTGGTCAGTTAGCTCCCTGCTTTCTGATGGGAACACCAGTTATTCTCTGTAGTGCATAATAAATGCCCTTATATTCCCTTATTAGTCTCACTACTTCATTTACAACAGTAACACTGCCCATCCAACATAAGG
This sequence comes from Lissotriton vulgaris, assembly GCF_964263255.1. Classification (NCBI taxonomy): domain Eukaryota; kingdom Metazoa; phylum Chordata; class Amphibia; order Caudata; family Salamandridae; genus Lissotriton; species Lissotriton vulgaris. The sequence goes on along the minus strand of NW_028246079.1, from coordinate 81,462 downwards.
TAAGGAGAAACACCTGGAGACACAACCTGCAGGGGCACAGGACGCCCGCCCTCCACCGGAGCAATACTAGAAACATGGGGGAGGCTCAACAAGTCGAAGCTCCTCCCCCGCTTAGCCCTGGCACACACTGAGGACTTCCCAGCTCTTAAAGAGGCGGAAACTCCTGACCTCTGCACAAGCCTCCCAACAGACCGGCCCCGCCTCCCGCCGAGCGCCCCTCGCAAGCCAACAGCCCCAGTGGGGGCCAAACATACCTGCTGTTGGGCGCCCGGCACTTCAGGGGAGGGTGCCACGGACTCCATTGAACCCGCAGCTACCACCTGGGGAACAGCCGGCATGGCCGCAGCTCTGTCCTCGTCATCCTCCGGTCGCGGAGAAAGACACGCTGTGACCGCCTTCGCCACACCTGTGGCCGCCTTGCGAGGGGGGCGGGCCAGCCCCAAACACACCTCTCCAGTAACTCCGGGGCGAAGTAAATCCTCTCGCCCTGCCTCACAGAGGACCTGCACAGCACGCCGGACCGCCGCAGAATCGTCCATGGCCCCAGAAACCCAGGTACAGGGCAAAAGAACCTCCCTCTCCAGCCTCCCACTAGCGCGTTCCTTTCCCGCCTGCCCTAGACCTATTTATAACTTCCCTCAATCAACCCCACCTGTCCTGCGCCCAGTCGTCCTCGCACGAACACACCCAGGGAGAGACCGGCTCGCGCACGGCTCTCCCTGGGTCCCTCCATCTAAACGAGCATTTCATTGGTGCAGGGTAATGAGTCCGTGCTGTATTGTTGTGACTGACCTAATAGGAAATCACATACATTTTTCAGCTGCTACACACAATTTGGGCTCTGATTATAATTTGAATAGTGCAAGGGGGGCAAAAATGATCAATTCTGGAATAACAGATTCCTGCTTGTAATTGTACCCGTGCGCATCTAAATTATAGTTATACACGGACATGCCTATAATCACAGTATACTTCCGGTTGAATTGCAGAAGAGGGATGCGAACCCGGATCGCGGAGGGAAGTCCAACGAGGCCACCCCACAGGGCCGGGCTGCATGAAGCTTGTGACTGCTTCATAAACTGCAGGACTCGGCTGCCTGTGGCCTCTTGCTGTGCGTTGTAGCAGGCATCCTCAGGCGCTCTCTGCGGACGGGCATGTTACGGATTCATGAGCCTTGTCCTCTGCGTCATCCCAGGGCTGCACCGTGCGCGCCACGGGAGGGATTACCGTGCATGGGAGCTGCCGCTCGTTTACAGACTCTAATAGAATTAACAATGGCCTGTTTTCTCAGACATTAATCCACACATAATTAGCATTAATGACATCCATTCCGAGTTTATGTATGCAGCGCAGACAATCCGTACGGATGGGATTTGCGCCCTTTCTTTTCCCCGTGTGCGGTGTTTGAAGCGCGGCGGGACCCCACGGGGCGCCAGCGTGCATGAAAGGCCGTTCGACGATCGCATCGATCCGCAGGAATCGATAATCGATTGCACAGAGGATTAGGGGGTCTTAATCCGCCGCAATTGTTATCTCTGCCGCCATCTTGCCTCGCGCCTGAGGAAAGCTTAGCACAGCGCATCCTACGGGGCGCGGGGATCTGCCGGCTTGACACACGGTCCTGCTGGAGGTAATTAAGACCTGAGCAGACAGGGGCCGGCTCGATACAAACAGCCTTCGAGCCAGGAGGCAGAAGGACCGCTTTCCAACCCTGCACGGCTGCGAAACACAACTCACGGTCCTTTCCAAGCCTTGTTAGCAGCCGCTGGCGCCTTGGCTCTTCTTCCTGTCAATGTTGTGTTGTTGCAGTGAACCGAAACAGCAACAACAAAGGGATCGTTGGAATTTTTTAATTGATCTCCGTCACTGGTAGCCCCCCAGGGCAGCATTCCAATCCATCGTTTTTCACCCATCAGGTCACTATGGACATTGTCCCCGCCTTATGCAGATCAGTACAGAACCTGGTCCTCATGGGAACAGTTCCATCCTAAACTGCTGGGCAAAGCCCCCCTCCAGAAGGGACCACATTAAACCACAGACCAGTTTGAGGCTAATCAGTAGGTTGGAGAACAACACTGTGTGAGGAGGGGGGGCGGGGCCTTGAAGTGAGCAGGGCCTCCTGCTGAGAAATACCTATAAGACACTTTTGAACATCAGCCCAACCCCAAGCCTCCATCTCCCACACCCCATAAAAGGTTTTCTGAGGCTGGTGCAAATGTCCTGGGGTGTTTTTCCACCCCTTAACGGACACAAGCAGTTTAAAGCCTCGGAAAACGAGCTGGAAAAACTTTATTTACAGTGGTTTTCAGCTTGTTTTCCATGCTACTGTGTGATATCAGCTCTCCACCGGAAGAGCGTGTGATGGGAGCCAATATCGGTTGGCGGCACATGGAGGCACAGAGTGAGTTGGCAGCAGGGCACAAGTCCAAAAAATAGAAGTGGGGGACGTTGTCACCGGAAGTGACGTCACGACAGGAAGTGACGTCACGAAAGGTGGCTCCGATCTCGTCCCAGAGAGGTCAAAGAGTTAAGTCCAGCTGTTAGGCAGGGGGGGGGGGGTGTCCCCCCCGGTAAAATAAGTGGGGGGACGCCGTCCACCCGCGTGGTACCCCGACTCGAGCCCTGGTTGGCAGGTATGAGGTTGCAGCTATATGTTACAGTAAACCTGACACTGTTTCTTGAATGTATTCTTGGGCCCCACTGTATCAAGCCATTTATGGTCCCAAAGGTTGTATTTCACAAAATCACTGCTTTGCAACCTTAGAAAGGAAACTCACAGTATACAAATGCAGTGGTTTATTTTTAAAATATGAAGTGCTGGTGCCCAAAGCGCCTCTCCGACACCCATGGTCGGCATTATCAAATGTTAGCATGCTGAATACCAAGGGTGTGTAGTCCTGAATCCCACTCACAGGGCCGGCGCTAGGCATGGGCAGTGTGGGCAGCTGCCCAGGGCCTCGCGCTCAGGGGGCCTCCTGCTTCACTGTGAAAGGGCACGCTTTCACAGCAATCAAATTACAAATGCGAGGTGTCTTGACCTTGCTGTCAGGGTGTGATGGCATTCCTGGGTGCACAGGGGTGGGGGGGAAGGGACAAACAAAGTAGGGACTGCACCGCAACTGGGCCAGCAATTATGTGTGCTCACAGTGTCAGCGGGGAGGCAACACCTCTGCTAAGTACCAGCCATTGCCTTTCAGCATTTTGTTGCTAGGTGACAGAAGGCCCCATTTGTTAGCAGAACCAGCCAGACACAGGTAAGGAGAGGTGGGCGAGGGGAGGAGGGAGCAGCCAGATCAACTGACTCGTGTTTACTTTTGTATCCCCTATTTTTTGTATGGGATTGTGCATTTAAAATGTATGTAGAACTGTCATGGTAGTGTTTTACGAAATGCTTCTTTACTGCTTGGAGGCCCAGGGGAGGGGGCCCCCTTTCTCTGGGCCTCTAGGCACTAGAGCAAGATCCAGGTGTGGGGCCCCCCTCCTTGTGCCCTGTAGCCATTACTCCTTCTTTCCTTTCTTTGTCCCCCCACCAAAAAAAAACATGCTTGCTGGAAAGGTTGTCTTTTTCTGACATTTTTCACTTAAAATGTGCTCCCTCGGGACGGACAGAAATAAAAGGTTAAAATTGAAAAATAACTAAAGCAAGACAGTGTGGATTGAAAAAAGTGGCAGCATTGATTTTATTCAAACCCAAAGCACATTAGCGCCACTTTAAAGAGTTTGCCAGTGAAGCGCTACTTTTGTTTTTATGAGATGGGGCAGAGGCAGGGTGACAAAGGCAGGGTGACAGAGGCAGGGTGACAGACGGAGGGAGACAGACGGAGAGAGACAGACGGAGAGAGACAGAGGGAGAGAGACAGAGGGAAGGAGAGAGATAAGGAGGGAGAAAGACAGAGGGAGAGAGACAAGGAGGGAGAGAGACAGGGAGGGAGGGAGATAGAGGGAGGGAGATAGAGGGAGGGAGACAGAGGAAGGGAGACAGAGGGAGAGAGAGAAAGAGATTTGGGTATGCTGGTCTGGTGGCTCAGTGGACAAAGGCATCTGCTGCAGGGACCTGTGTGAAACCTCATGGTCACAATTATTTTTTGCATTCCCCCTCTGACCCTGCCCCCACCGGTGCGGCCCTCGGCCAAAAACCACACTGTAAATTTGCCCCCCCCCCCCCCCCCCACCCCCGAGAAAGTTTGTGAGTTCCCATGCCCTAGATGGTCAGTGACCCGGTCATTGAGGTCACAGGACTCTTGAGCAGGGAGGCTCTAGGGCGGTGGGACCGGTGACATCGCACTGAGCGCTCACTTCGGGTGGGGGAGTCATCTTTGCAAGTATATTATGTTTTTAAAAGCACTTCCTGCCTCCTTCCTGGCCTCCAGCAATTTTCGGCAACAATAAAAATGTCATGATAACTCCAGTGATATATGTTCCTCCTTGAGAGAGATCGAAGTTTAGTCTAGTGGAAGTTTTGACTCGTGGAAAGGTAGAGCAGAGGATTAATGTGCCTGCTGTAAAGAACATGTACCATGCAGATCACAAAGTGCAAATATTGTAAATGAGTCAGTTAATAAGTCAAAATCCTAACATTGAACAGTGAGCTATTAACTGTCATCTAAGAGCTGCATGCAAACTTCAAGGTATAAATTGGAGGATTATGTTTTTTCCCCAGTCTTTGGTTATCTTAATGTTGCAAAAAGGGTTCATTTGGATAGAATTCAATTCTGGCTATTAAAGAGAACCTCCAGCCACGGTATTACGTTCTAAATTCAGAGTTTGTGTTTATCCAGACCAATCACTAATAAACTATAATGCCTAGTAACATGATTGTCTGATGACTCCTACACCTTGTAGTCCTTTGTCGTATGTAACACTTCCTATACAGTGATTTAGACATTTATGAGAGATTGTCTCTGTATAATGTGTGTGATATACATTTCTCTGACACCCTACACTGGTATCAGTAGCGCTGTAAATCAAATTAAATGCATCTCAGCGAGAATGTGGTTATGGAGACTCTAGGGGCACTATTAAAGGGTGGTAGTGAGGGAATCCGTGGCAGAGGAAGTAATTAGGGGCACTAAAAAACATTGTTGCATAGGACTCCACCAGTGCTAAAGCCGGCCACTTGCATTTCTAACACCAAATCAAAAACGTTGATTTAAAAAAAAAAAAAACTTACATCTGCAGCATACCTTCAAGTCAATGTATGATTTAGTAGTGGTCTCGGTTGTTCTAGGTCTTTTTTTATTTATGTACAATCTTAATTTGTTCGCAATGGTGTCTTGTAATTTTGTATTATATGTGTTGTGTTTTTGGACTCAACATAACTCTGGCAAGTAAAGAGCCCACACACAAAAAAGATTGTCCTACAAATCTTAGCATGTGCGTGTGGTATACTGGTGAGAAGATTTATGTTAAAAGAAATTACTTAGTATTAATGTCATCCTAAGGTGGCAGCATAATGACACAAAATGGTAAGGGAGACTTTTGAAATGTGCGAGGTTTGCTTTTGTGTAATTTATATTTTGAATGATCCCGCCCCTCATTACCTCAACAGGATCTCCCCCCTTTATGAGACAGAACTGGAATTTCTATCAAGCACTCATCTGGAAACGATCAATTAACATTGAGTGAAAAAACATCCATCTTTCTAAGACCTGGAACTAGCTTTTCCATCCCATGTGACAAATGTAATCCATTTAATACAGTTTGAAAATATATGGACTTATTTCATTTGTATATTTATCTTTTTGTCATTGTTACTGATATCCACGTTAGGTCTCTTCGGTGATGCCAAATAAGATCAATAGTCCCGCAATGTCACTTTCTGTGGTCACTTCTTGTGATGTGATACATGCAAATTAGAGGGGCCTCACATCTATCCTTTCGCCCGGGGCCCCAAAAGTTCTAGGACCGGCCCTGCCCCCTCAGGCCACTTTAATTCACTTTCAGACACTGGCTGGTCTGTTATCTCCCACTTACAGATTTCTGCTTTCTCCCTTGTTGACGGATTTTCTGTCTTTCTCTTCCTCCGTCTTTCAGTCTTGTGTGTTTTCTCTTCTCCTGCTCTCCGAAAATGCCTGATAAGGGAAAATAAGTGCTAGGCCCCAAACATAAGTGCTGGTGGCCCTCACCTGCAACCACCTGATCAAATTAAGGATTGTATAAAGATAACACTAACAGAGTATGAGAACTAAAAATATTGTGTGAACAGAATATCATGTCAAAAATATCAAGGACCAAAATATCGAGAAGGTAAGTGCAAATAGGTAAGTATAATTTACCATTCTTAACTCCACATCTACGTACCTTGAAGCTATATGTATATATATATGGTACATGTATATGGAGTTATATATCGTAAACCTCTACTTACCTATAGAAACTTACCTTCATATTATTTTTGTCCTCGATATTCTTGACACAATATTTGTGGTTCCGATAATCTGTCTAAACACCGTAGAAAGGGCACATTGCAAGTAGAAAGTTGCTTTCCATTCCTGCATTCACACTTCTTTGGTATGGAGTGCGAAAGAACTCATAAATATTAATGAGACAAGCGTTTTTGCGACTACTCTGCAGTGGGTATTTTGCAAAGCAGTTGGTATGCAAAAACACTGACCACTTTGCAACTTTCTCTAAGGTTCTTATTTGTAAAAATACCAACTTCGAAAACAAGCTTAAAAATGCTGTGCATCCATTTTGTTTGGCTGGTACTCCTGCATAGTAATTTCTATCTTTCATACTCTCCCCACACTCACCCAGACACCTAAAGGCACTCAGTTCACAGGATGCACTATACAAGAGTGCTATATTACAGGAAAAAAGTACAAAATCATAACATTTAGAAAAACCAAATACTCTTAGGGAATGCAAGATGAAGTAAACCGAAAAATGTAAACATGGACTGCAACGCTGAACATGGATTATATATATTAATGTTTTTATAATCATTCCCGAAACAGCAACCTCTGTTTTTGCCAATAAAGTTAAAGGCATGCATGTAGCACCTGGTTCGGGCCACTTTTAATGTCAGTTTCCAATTGTTGCCGGGTCTGAGAAGTAGCAGGACCTGCTTTACTTAAAGCCCTGTTACTAGGGTTAGTGCAGTTGGGATCTCTACTTGTCTTCTCACTGATATGAACCCTGCACGCATTCAGTGCAGTTTCCTGTGCTTTTCCTCCTGGGACATTCCCTCCTCTGGATCCAGTGTAGTTCAGATCTGCTCCACTCTAGCTTCTGATCCTTTGCTCCAGAGACTGGGCCCTACTTCTGTTTGATTATGGGGCCTCTCTCTTATCACTCTTTGATTCCCTCTGCTTCCAGTGAGGTTCTCATCCTTCTCCTCCCACAGAAGATTGAAAGATGGAAGACCACAGCCACAATGAGCCAGAGAACACTTCCTTAACTTGTGTACTGCAGGAGCCCCAAAAACTAACTAACTAACCCACAAGAGACCTTGACACACAATGGCATTTACGGGAACTAATGAGGCACAAAAGGAGTTCAAGGGGAAGGGGATGATGGGGCGGATAAAGGCATAACCAGCAACATGCAGAGCATTTAATCAAACTCCCTCTTTAAGAAGAAATTAGCTCACCTGGCAATCCTGAAAGCTACTGGGGAATATTGTAAGGTTTGCAATCACCCTGTCTGTCCAAACCCACGATACAATATTTGTAAAAATGATTATTATTGGTGTTAGACCTGGCTTTTCCAGCGGTTTTATCCCAGGCTTATTGCTTTTGACCCTCCTGTTTTTGACCCTGTTTTTGTTGGTTTAAGGGCTTTAGGCACTTTACCTCTGCTGATCAGTGCTAAAGTGCATATACACTCTGTGTAAATTGTTATAATGGATTGGTGTTTCCATGATTGGCTTATTTGATTTACTACTAAGTCCCTAATACAGTGCACTGTGTGTCCCCAGGGCCTGTAAATCAAATTCTTGTTTTTCACCATTGAAAGGCTATCTGTCCGTTAGAATAGAATGGGAGTTTATTGATAAATCTTATAAATATAACTTTCCATTGGGACAATATAGGAAGGTACATTTTAATATGCCTGAAGTCAGAATATAAAGATGCATCTTTTAATAAGGATGATTTTTACAATCTGTGTTTGAAAATACCACTTTTAAAAAGTAGGTATTTTCTTACTTAGCCAACCTGTGTGCCTCTTCTGGTTTGTGGATTGACTGTCTGGCTTTGGAGTGTTAGGGGTTGGGGGTGTACATTCACTGTAGACAGCCACTGGGGGGTTGAGGTGTTTCCTGCCTTTCCTGGATGAGTCAGGGCTGGGCTGAATAGACCAGGGCTGCATTTAGAGTAGGGAGAGGAGAATTCCTTGCACCTGAATGGGCCTGGTCTGTCTTACACAATGCTGTCTCTACCTCCTGCCGGGAAGCTGGACCAGAGAGGACAGAACTGGTTTTGACTGAGCACAGAGCCTCTCTGCCACAAGAGAAAAAAGAGAAATAAAACATAAATAGTGGGGCCCAGACCCCAGAACTTTAGATCATTTCTGGAATTCAAGAGGAACCTTTGCCAAGGAGAAGAGCTGGAGAAACTAAATGAGAAGTGCTGTCTCTTTGTTGTGTGCTGTCTGGGGTTGGCCTGCAGTGGATGTTTCTGACAGGGAAAGGACAAAGACTTTGCTGTGTGCTGTGTTCCTTGCTTGAGGAAGATCTCCAAGGGCTTGAAGTAGAGCTTGCCTCCTGTTCTGAAGTCTCAGGGATACAAAGACTTAACCACCAGCTCCCCTGCACTTCCTTGCTGGGAGTTCTGACCTACCAAGAGGTGCATGTTGCTGAGTTGGGTCTCTGAAGGTTGTTCCTGCTGTTGGGAGTTGGAAAAGACACGCAACTACGAGAAGCGCAATGCAACCGCACCTGTTTCCGATGCATCGCCGCAATGCGGGAAGGATTTCCATGCATCATAATTGTGCCACTGTAGAAACCGACGCAGTGCCTGCCCGCATCTGGAGAATTTACTGCACGTCCCATCAAGTGCACTGATCTACGAAGTCAGAGATCACTGCACCTATTCCGACGCAGGCCCTGCTGTGCGGCTGCAAGAACCAACATATCGTGGGACCGCGGCTTGAGAGACCAACGCAGCGCCGTTGCTGCTGCCACCGCAACGGGTGCCAAGTCTACAAGGACACCGGGGCCACAGTAAGAAACCAACGTATCACCTCCCCTTCAGTAAGAAACCGACGCTTCACCTCCCCTGCGTGGCAGTGAAGAACTGACGCATCTCATCACTGGTGTAAGGAACTGACGCATCACCGTCCCTGCAAGTAAGGAACCAATGCATCACCTTCCCTGTGGCTGTTTTTGTGTATGATCTTAACGCATCCAAGATATTTTGTTTTAAATGTGTTGCATCTATAGTTTGCTAAGGACAGAACTGTTTTTACCTCTTAAGAAGTTCATTTTGATTACTGTACTGTGGATTTTTGTCATGTTGGTCTTGCTTGGTTTAGATAAAGATTACTTATTTTTCTAAACTGGTGTGGTGTCCATTTGTAGTGTTTTCACTGTATTACTGTATGTGTGCCCAAATGCTTTACACACTGCCTCTTAGCTAAGCCTGTCTGCTCATGCCTAGCTACCTAGGGGGTAGCTAGGCATGAGCTAGGAAGAAGGGTCCCTACTTGGACAATGGTGCAAACCATTGCCCAGTAGAGACCCCCTTTTATAACAATTGGTTTTCATTAGAAACACTCATAATCAAGTGCCAGTATCACGGGCCACCATAAGAGTATAGTAACAACGTTTAGTACAAGTCCCAGCATGATCCGGTTAAGGTCTGGTTTGGGCTCAAATACAGTATTCATCATTCAAAATCACCTTGGTATCTTGTAAAAAGCACCTTGGCATCTTGTACTGGTATGGACTTCTGTGCATTGTTCATGACTTACCTCCCCTATCATCATCATTCAAAAGCACCTATGTAGGAAATTGGGTTTTTGACTGAGGGGCGATGAAGACCCTTCTCTATCAACAACCACAATCTCTGTCAGGGTGAACTACAAAAAGTCACTAAATTTAACTGTGCGTAACCCTCTTGTAGCTTGGCGCAAAAACAGTCAGGCTTAACTTACTTGTGTTAAGTATTTATACAGCACTCCAAGAATAATGAAGTGAAAACACAACAAACAATAAAAATTCCACACCAATTTAGAAAAATAGAGGAACAACTAATAAGTAATTTGACACCACAACAAATTAAATCCAATCAGTTGATCCAGAGTTATGAATTTTTTACATGTTTGTGGAAAATAGCACCTAATAGATCTATGCGTCAACTGCAGACATCTAGTCACATGAGATCTCGGGCAAAGTCGAAAGTTATGTCCAAGAAGGAGGCGTGGTCATAGCAGAGCCGCTAGAAGGAGTCGCATTGAAGATTTCTACGTTCAGACTTTGTCACTTTTTTGGGAATTTGAAACTCTTCAGCTGGATGAAGCTGCAGGCTATAGCTGACTAGGCATCCATGAGGCCAGCAACCCTTCCAAAGAGGAGCAACTGGAAAGGATTTGCTGCTGAGGATAACAATGCAGCAGGAGCTACCATGAAGTCAAGCCGACCAGCGATGCACCTTTGGTGGATCGACAAGCAGGTTGGCCCCGGTCTCCGATCAGTTCTCAGGAAACTTTTTAGTGGAAAACTTTATAAGTCCCAAGTTTCGGTTTTTGGCTGTTTGGACACCTTTACCACCATTTTCAAGGGTCCGGGACAGGGTGGGTGCCCCTTGGAAGGCAGGGCCCACTTTAGACAGGGCCCACATGTGGGTTCAAGCCAACTAGCAACATTGGAGTCACTCCTATAATCCTGGGATCAAGCAGCAAGGCAGAACTCAAGCAGCACTGCAGTCCTCTGAGGGCACAAGGCAGGCTTCGAGCAGAAGGGAAGTCCTGTGGTAGAAGCAGGACAGTCCTCTGAAGTACAACGCAGTGCTCCTGGGGGTCATCTGCAGTCCAGGAGTGAACTGAACAGTTGGCCTGATTGTCCAATATTTATACCTAGTGCCAGCCTTTAAAGTGGGAGAAACTTCTGTTTTCCTGAAACTTCCCACCTTATCCTGCCCAGGCATGGAAAGGTATTGAGTGTCAAAAGACGGGTGTGAAGTTCTTTGTGAGTGTGCTGGAGGCAGCCTCTTTTAAATGTAATTGGGGTAGGGAGCAGCTCTGCCCCTAATATCCTGGCAGGATGGCCCACCCTGCCAACACCTAGCACCCTTTGTATCACTGGCTTGGAGTAATACACAAGGGACAACTGCCATGCTAATCACTGTCATGTGACTCAGGACACAAGCTGCAGGGAAAATTGGTTAGGACAAGAAAATTACAGCTTTCTAAAAGAAGATACCGACACAGGGTTTGGCTTATGGGCAGCATGGCAAGCCTACAAAACTGCAAAAAACGTAACAAAGCGCCAGTGCGGCAACTCTCTTTTACAATTTCTCAAAGTGCATTGAACCAAACAAATGTCGCCGTAACCACTTTTTCCATTCGAATTAATCAAAATATTATTCTAACCAATTTACATCAATTTTTTCAAGACATCACAAGATATTACCTACAATTGTAAACTTTTCATTTCTCTAACAAAAAAGAACATCCTCACCCCCTTTCAAAGTACCTAAAAACCCCATTGGGATTCCCCTTCACAAACACTTGTGCACACTCTCTACACACCAATCACTCTATACCAGAATCGCAACAACATTCATCTCATCACCACATTCCTAACAACACACTTTCCACTTTCCCACAAATACCCACCCAGGGTTGCCTCAACAGAATATTTTACTGAGAAGACACTTTTTTTCATCACAAACTTCATATACAAAGACTGACTACAAAAGCAGAAAAAGGCCATCAACAAGATAGAAAAACACAAATTCAAATCTATGTAACTCTTTATCTTTTGATTGGCCTAAACGCCATGGGGATTCTCTTCAGGACCCAAAATTTCCCCCCATTCCCAACATGCTGCGTCAATCCTTACGCCTGCTACAAGGAGGCACAGGGTTTTGACGCAGCATGGCCATAAAAGTGGCTTAGTGAAATCTTGTAGTTTTCATTCAGCCACTTTTAGGAGCGTTCCTGGGCCGGAACTCCCGACCTGCGCAGGAACGCCCACATGTGGCACATGGCTTTACAACGTGACAAATCTTTCAGATGAGTCACGTTGTAAACACCCCGCAGCATGGTGCTGGCTTTGCGCCTCCGCTGTGTCACAATAGTGACGCAAAGGCAGCGCAAATATTGCTTAAGGGGCTTGTAAATCTATCCCTCAGTGTTCCACGTACCAGCCTTCTTGACCTGCACAGCACAAAATCGTTGCTGCTTACCAGAGACACGATCCTGCCTTCCTGCTGCTGAGCCATGCTCAAGCAGGGGAAGGCAGAATAATAGCCATCCTGTCACAGGGTGGTGTGACCACCTCCCAGACAGGATTTAGTGTATGGGGGTAGGGTGGGTGTGCTTGCCAGTGCCACTCAGTCTGTATGAGGGGCACATTTGGTTGCCCTGCACGTAGTCCAGTTCAAAACAGTCCTGGGAGCCTTTGGCTCCTGCACTGGTGGGAAACTTGACAAAGGTCCTGGGAGTAACCTCCCCCCTGTCCAGACCTGCCCATGGGAGGGCCCCCTGAATCATCCCAACCCTTTCATTAGGGTACTTAAGGGCTTACCTTGGTGAAGGTCCCTAGATTAGTCGTGGGACAATATTCAGATCAGACACCACTTCTTCTACCAACACAAAATTGGTTCCAGGACTCTTTACAATAATGTCAGAGAATTTCTTCGTTATCACTGATCAAAACAGTTCAAGTAAATCAGCACAGGGGAATGAAAAAAGATGTCCAAGTCCAGAGTGTGGTTTTCTTATCCAAATGTTCTTTATTTTTCACAAACAATTTCTTCTTTTCATAGTTCCAACATCATAGCCAACGCGTTTCATCTCCTAAGAGACTTTTTCAGGGCTTCCAATGTTTATCATAAGGTGAAATTCCCAAACAGAGCACAGTGTTTCCAAACTCAGTATTAACAAGGTTTTTTCTAGGCAATATTCTTCTACCGACTTGGCACTTTGGACTTCGTTTGCGCCCTACTCCATCTCCCTTTCAGTCTGCTGCATTGCCTGTGCACCATACAGAAACCTTCCAAGTCTTGAGGGCATCAAAGACACCTGAAGGAATCTCCCTTGGAGTGAAGGAGTCGCTCCCCTGCAATTGCAGACACCACAACTAAGTCAACTGGTCTGCTGATCCTGAGCTCCTCTGAACTCTGTATGGTTCTGCAACACAGGTGGTGGTTTCTCCTAGAAAAAGGAGCCTCCTCTAACAGTTCAATACGGTGTGGGAGAAAAGTGGGACAAATACACCAAACATATTAAAAAAGCCTCACACTTGACCTCTATTTCTTTGACTTTTTGAGCTAAATCTGCTCCAATGGGCTATCAATATATGCTCTGAGACATGATATATACAAAGTCATAATTTTGTCAAAAACATTTTTATTAATTTATTTTAATTTATACTTATCGTCATTTGTAGTATCAAAAAAGTTTTAAAAGACATACATATTATTGAATTTCCTTTCCATATTTTTCCTTTTTGTACATTTCATATATAGACCAGTACTGTACCTATTTACACGTGAGATATCATTCTCTTCATAGGACTCCTATTAATTCACCACACAATCATACTAATCTATCATATCCACATTTATGCTCTACAAAGCCGCTCATACTAACAACCAACCCAGGAGCACTTACACCTCCTGGTCAGAAGGGGACAAGGATGTTTTAGGTCTCCATGACAATGCTGGGTGCACATACAAATGGGTCGACACGCGTTTCAGTGGTATTAGCTTTGTGTTGACCACTTTCCTCAGGACCTTCCCAAATTGTGATTTTTCAACAAGTGGTGGGGGTACAAGTGAGTACAGTATGGAGAAATTCCTAGAGGCACCATTACTAGCTGGTACGCAGATGTTGATATGCCCTCCGGTTCAGATAGGAATCTTTCATTTCACGCAAAGCGCAAATGCATCTATATTGTACTTCTGTTGGTTTAGACCCACTGATCCTTTTCACTAGGAGGTAAGTATTAATCAGATTATTATCAAGGACCTTCAGCACCGCTCATGAAGTGGCATCAATACCTTTTTATGTCTTTGTCCACTGAACACTGATTGTGAGATGACAAATTCGATCAATGTGTTACTGCACGGGGGCCTCTCACAACAATGTCTTAACTTAAACTTAAACCATATACTAAGAAAGTGGTTTAAGAACCACGACTCAGGTCAAGACAGTCTTGAGAGGAAGTAGAAGTACTGAGGACCCAAGGTGAGTGATTAGGAACCCCATGGAGAGCATGTGCAGTGTGGGAACTCAACGATGTGCTCCACCCAAGTCTACGTGGAAGTCGCGGTTGGATTTTTAAAGATTAAGGACACTTCCCAGTGGACCCTGAAGAAACTCAGAGGAAGACAGAAGGATGGAGAGCCTCCCCACCCGTGGATACCCTAGTACCCACGTTACCTACTCCAGGGATCCAGCCCCACCAGACGTACTGGCCTGAGTGAGCCATGCGGTTCTCCCCACTATTATGAACCTTCTTAATGCTTCCATCTCTTCTGGCATAGTTCCGTCTCCTTGGAAACAAGCGATGGTGCGCGCACTTTTGAAGAAACCAAATTTAGATCCAGGTAACCTTAATAACTATGGCCCCATTTCCCTGATTCCCTGGGTGAGCAAGCTCCTTGAGAAACATATCAACACACATCTCATGGACTTTCTTGAGAGCAATCAGTTGCTCGACGTCACCCAGACGGGCTTCCGCCCGAAACACGGCATGGAGACCGCCTTATTGGCGGTCACCGAGGAAACCAGAAGGATTCTGGATCAAGGCGGATCAGTGGCAGTGGTCCTCCTCGATCTGAGTGCAGCGTTTGACACGGTCAATCATGACATGTTGACGTGTCGCCTCTCTGAGTTGGGAATATCAGTGAGGGCAGTGGTCTGGCTCAAATCCTTTCTGAGTAGTAGGACCTTTCAGGTCTTTGAGGGAGATACCATCTCCTCCAGTAAACCTTTGAGCTGTGGGGTACCGCAGGGCTCATCCTTGAGCCCTGCGTTATTCAACGTCTACATGAGATAACTGGCTGATGTTGTTCGCCCCTTTGGTATTAAGATCATCTCATATGTGGACAACACTCAGCTAGTGGTCTCCCTTGCACAGGAGGATGGCCAATCAGTACAAACCGAGTTATTGAAATGTTTGGAGGAGGTAAAAAGCTGGATGACAACATTCTGTCTCAAGCTTAACGGGGACAAAACCGAGCTGATGCTCCTCGGTCCCCCTGCCGCAACTTACATCGACTCTCTATGGTCCCTAAGCCTGGGTACACCTGTACCCAAGGACAACATCAAAAGTCTGGGGGTGTGGCTGGACAAAGCCCTGATTTTTAATACCCAGGCCACCAAGCTATCTGCAACCTGTTTCGGACTTCTCAGGATGCTGAAGAAAGTCCTTCCTCTCTTACCTATGGAAGCTAAACAGATAGCGGTGCAAGCTCTGATCCAGTCTCGACTGGACTTCAGTAAAGCTTTGTACCTGGGTGCTCCTGACTATACACTGCGGAAATTACAGATCATTCAGAACTGCACAGCTCGCACATTGTTCCAGTTACCGCGCAGAACGTCAGCAAAATCCGGGCTGAGGAACCTACATTGGCTCCCGGTGTGGGAAAGAATCTCTTTCAAGGCCATGTGTATATCTCATCAAGCCTTCTGGCAAAAGGGCCCAGAGATCAGCCGTGAGTTAATCACACCGTACCTTCCCAGCAAACATCTCCGCTCTAGCCAGGCCTTTTTGGCTGTAGTCCCCAGAATCAATAGAACCAGAGCTAGCGGCAGGATGTTTTCTTATGATGCAGCCAAGCTGTGGAACATGCTCCCCCTTCAGCTTAGGGCTAACCCCAATCTGTTGTCCTTTCGTGAGTAACTAAAGACTTTCCTCTTTAAAGCCTACAACTAGTCCCTTTAGCTGACTTCCTCGACGAGCGGCACCTCGGTCTTGCAGCGCTTGGATGCCCCAGGGCAGCAATCGCGGTATACAAGTCCCCTTTTCATTTCATTTCATGGAAGTCGGGTGCAGTGGTATCAGAAACCGCAGTCGAACCCAATGGAGGACTTCAGGAGAGTGCCGCTGCTGACAAAGGAGACAGTGTCCGGTGGAATCCGAAGGTGGATTCTAGATGAGAGGTACCTTCAAGCAGAGGGAACAGAGTCTATGTCACCCGGGGGATGACTAGTAAACTTGAAAGACAATTCCCTCCGATGTCAGGCGTTGCAGGATGGGTGAGGTTGTGTGTTAACATGAGTTAACAACTCTCCACACGGCCAAGAGCTTTTTATACTAGTGTGATGACTGGTCCCCCCAAAATCCCTGCACCAAACATTCCTTGATGACACTATTCAAACAATTACATTTTTTGGGGGGGAGTAAATACTGTAATTTACTTGTTCAGGTTCCCAGGACTGCACATAACATTGCTAGAACTATCTAATGGCATCAGTAAACTCTGACTCACCCACATACACACAACCAGTTATCACTTGTCTAATGCATAACACACATGAACAGTTACACCATTTTCCATTATTCAAGTGAATAGCATATCACAAATTACTTGATATTGTTCCCTGAACTTACTTCTAAGTGCTATGAAACTAGGCCGCCCAATCCTGCTTCATCATCCACAGTAACCTTCATCTCAATGGCAGCTTCTCCAGATTGTTTCTAGGTACCTTGCTTCTGCTTGACTTTATTGAGCAATTCACCCTTACTGTTGCTGCATTCTCACGATTTCCATACTCTGGATCCATGTGGACATGATTTGGAAATGGACAGTTTTCCCAATAGTCACTAGAATTGGAGTGCTGCTTAGTAGGCTCACAGTCAACCACACAAAGCTTACCTTGTGGGAGCCTCACTCACCTTGTTTCTTCAGTTGCACCATATTTTGGGGGTCAGGGCCCATCCACTGGTAGACTCAGTACAGCTTCCCAGAGTCAAACACGCTAGTACACCCAGTCAATTGAAGTGAAAAATATGAAGAAACCAACTACTCCAAAAGTTCTACTTCTCACAGTTAGTGTATAATAAAAATATGTTGTTAGAACCTTCTTGTTATATTTCCTAACTTCCTGGACTCAAGTGGAAGCCCCTCCAAAATGTTTTCCTGCAAGGGGCTCTGGTAAATCTAACACAGTGGGTGGAATGTCTCTTCCTTACGAAGTAGCCCTGGGATGAGCCAGTGAGACTTCTGAATCTTTGCCCAGCTCCGCAGGTCCACAGATTACACCCAGAGGGCTGGTGACCACGGGAATGCTAAAGGAGGCAGTAGTGCTTGGCATACATCGAAATTGCTTTATTTACTAATAACTTTTATGGCCATTGAAAAATCTGCCCAAAATATGACGTTCTTGACATGTTCAGCTTTGTTTTAATAATCTGAAATTTTGCGCAGATAGTTCAAGGGAGACCAAAGTTATTTGGGTGGAAGTAATTGTGTTTTCAATTTTAAGTGCCATGGGAATTTTGCTATGCCCTATTGCAAAAGTTACTGAAGGGCATTCCTCCATACTTGGCAAGAAGGTAGAACATTTCTCAGAATAGGTACTTTTGTGGTCTAATCTCAACATACCTGCCAACTTGAAGAACAATCTCCCCGTGTGAGGAGGGGGCAAAGCCTTGAAGAGGGCAGGGCCTCATGCCGAGAAGTACCTACGAGGCCCTTTGGAACCCCAGCCCGCCCCCAAGCCCCGTCATCCCAAAAATAAAAAACCTTGCTGAGGCTATTGTTAATGTCCTGGGGCGTTCTCACGCCCCTTAATGGACGTCTGCAGTTCAAAGCCTCGAAAAAAGAGCTAGAAAAGCACCTTTTACCGTGGTTTTCAGCTAGTTTTCCCTGCCATCTTGAAGGGGGTGGAGCTTCATGCCGAGAAGCACCTACGAGGTACTTTTGAACTCCATCCCACCCCCAAGTCCCCTCCTCTCAAAAAAAAAATCTTGCTGGAGCCAATGTCATGGGGCGTTTTCACATCCCGTAATGGATGTCGGCAGTTCAAAGCGTGGAAAAACAAGGTGAAAAAAAACCGGGTTACAGTGCTTTTCAGCTCATTTTCCCTGACACCGTGTGATATCAGCTCCTCACCAGGAGACCGTGTGATGGAGGCTGATATTGTGTGTCACACGGTGGCACCGTGTGAGTTGGCAGGTATGGTATCAGTGCATACGGTAGTTTTTGAGAGCTGACAATGCATCACTTTAAAGAACACTACATCATGATGCAATAATAGTCCACTTTTGCTCTTAGAAGCCAGCTGCCCCTCCAACCACACTTTGACTGTGTCTTTGCTTTGGACCTACTCAGCCCTCAGTTCCCTGTTGACTATGTTTGCACTATATACATACCCCATATATACATACTTTCCTTTGAACGGTTAATTTTTGGGACATCTGAAGAGGATCGAAGGATAAAATATTTGAAAAATATAGAAACCTTTTTTTCCAGTTGCCCATATCGGTATCCATGAATACCATGAATACCAAAAACATTTTGCATACAATATTTGGAAAAACAATAATATATGAATTCCAAATAATAGACAAGGAAATGATAAACAGAAGAAATAACAGCAAAATGTGTTTCTTTTGTACCAGTGTAACTTAATATTTAAAATGGTTATGCCATGTAGGGAGAATAAAAAAGTAATCCCAGTTCTAGCCGCACTTCATTCTCTGAATTTCTCTACACCTCAAACACAAGCTCCCCACTTTCCAATCAAACACTTCCTCCGCAAATGCCTGAGCAGAGAAGGTCATACCAAAGGTGGCAGAGACCTACTGGAACTGACCAGTGCTTGTTAAAAGTAATCATAGCCTTGTGGAAAGAACTCTCAGCAGCCTTTTCACAAATGTACAGTATCATTGCTGAACTGAAAATAAGATTATGACACCCAGGTCTCTGGCTGTGTGTGGTTCGGCGTCCAGCAGAACACAGATGTAATTAGACGGCTGGATCCCAGAGGAATACGGAAGTGCATGACAAGTCCTGCTTCTCGCGCATTCAAAATGGCGCTGCTCGGCAGGAGCCCAGCACGCGCTCCTCAATGCCGGCCGCCTCTGTTTGGAAAGAGGGCAGTACAGACTGAGACAGGGCTTAGACAGGGCAGAACGGTTTTCAGGTTTGCATCTAGGACTCTTGTGCCGTCAAGCCTCTGGTGTGATGGCAGAGAGAAAACTCATATAAAGCTAAATGAAAAAGAAACTAAGCATTGGCTACACAAAACAGGCATAAGTTGGGTACTCTCCTCAAATGGTAGCACAGGGACATAGCTTCAGGGGGGTTGTTTGGGGTGTTACACCCCCCTAAGCAATGTATTCTGTAGTAAGTACTTGGGTACAGGTGCTTTAAAGCAGGTATAGTGAGGTGTTTGTCTGATGTCACTTGGAAACAGATGATCCAGCGAGGCTCTAAGACAACCTTTAATACTCATTTCACTTAACTCAGATGCAATCACTATTTACTCATCGGTAGGTCCCATAACACCGCGAGTCACACACGCACATACACGTTACACCTGAATCAGTGACAAAGAGGTAGAGCTGCTGGTTAGCGTGGTACCTAGGATTTTATGCTATATATATATTATACATTTGCTTTATTCTATATATGCTAACATGTTATCTGGGAAAAACCCTACACCAAGACACTCCACTATTTGGTCGATAGATCATCTAATAGAACTTAGTTGATGGAGATCAAGACCAGCTTAATCATAGTAATTCTTATAACATTAGCATTTTGTATTCTGTCATGACATTTAAATAACATAAAACACAAACTCGAGTTTAAATTTAAAAGTTTAGCTTTATCTATTCATTTAGGAAACGGAAATCTTAGTTTATTCAGATAAGTGAGAATTTAGCTATGTATTTAGTACATGTTAAAAGAAAATGAAAAATTAGAAATCATATTACCTAGCTCTGTTGTAAAGAAATAACAGAGTCGGACGAGTCTCAATCTGCCTCTCTATTCTCCTCAACGTCTCAAATTAAAATCTCTGCATTCGGTCATCTTCATTGCTCCAAAAGTTAAAGTCCAAAAATATTTCAAAGTCTCTAGCACCATAAAATAGTTCAAACCGACAGCATGTCGTGGTGCAAAATAATTCCAAGGAGCAAGCTCTTTTTTTTACCCTTTTTGAAAAAGATCTTTTATACCCTTTTTCTCTAACTATCTGCCTAAAATCGAAACTTTTAGGGTCAATAGTGCATTCTGATTGGTCCCTTAGTGGGGTGACAGCAATCACCTCATCCATCCTTGGCAGAACTGGTTTTTCAAAATGCACAGTCATGTCACTCTTTCCCATAGATGTCATCTCCGTTTTTTATTTTGTAATTCAATTCACTCGTTACATGGCTTTCCGTTCCCACATTTTCAGATGCAAAACAACTCTTGGCATCCTCTTTCATTCCTGGGTCAAACTGGCATTGACATCGGTCTTTTGATGTACCAAGCACCTCTGCTGGATTTGTCGTCTGTTCATGCGCATGTGCAATTCTCTTCCGCCCCACATTTGTGAAATGGATGAGATCCTGATGTTTAGGAAGGCCATTAAAATGCATCTGTTCCCTCACACAGTTTAGTTTTCTGATCTGTGCGCTTTTGTCCGTAGCTGCTGTGTTGTGTTTGGGTACTTTCTATGAACCGCTGGGACGCCCCTTGGCTGGGCAGCTGTGCGCTATAAAAGTGTTTTTAACATAACATAACATAACATAACATAACTTCTCAGCTTCAGACCAACGCTAACATTGTAGTCAGCAGCCATTTACGCCGCCCAGTGCAAAAACAAACACAAATAAAAAGTTAAAATATAGAATTATCGTTTTCTCTGTTTAACCTCCCACTTTTCTAACATTCCCAGTAGTAAATTACCCAGCTGAAGCACACACACATATAGCATTTTCTACTTAAAAAGGTGTTTATTTTTCTTCTTGCCACAATAAGACATACACGTTCACAAAAGCAAAAACACACATGCTGTTTTCGTATTATAGCGCTATATTAATATGACTTGTTCACAATTATTAATGTTATGTTATGTTATGTTATGCGTTTTTATTTGGCGCACAGATGCTCCAGCTAAGGAGCGTCCTGGCGCCCGACAAGGTAGCTGCACAACACAACTAAACAAAAGACAAACAGTGTAAACAAACTAAGGGAATAAAAAGGTTTTCACCGCACGGCGAAAGGAAAGCAAATCCCTCATAGCACGAATCGCCGGGGGCAGGGAGTTCCACAGGACCGCCGCGCGCACTCGAAACGAACGTCCTCCAGCTCTACTCCGCTTGAAGCGCGGCACAACAGCCAGTTCTAGGTCCGCAGATCTTAAGAGTCGAGCTGGGGTGTAGTGGGCGAGAAGGGCCATGAGAATCGTTGCTGGGGACCCCTTCAGGATTTTATAGGCGACACAGAGGACCTTGAACTGGATCCGCTGGGCCACCGGGAGCCAATGCAGTGACCGCAGGGTACTGGAGGTAGGACAGAATCTAGGGAGGCCTACCACCGCTCTAGCTGCGGCGTTCTGTATCCTTTGTAAGCGCCCGATCTCTGCCTGATTCAGACCAACCAGTAAGGAACTCGCATAATCCAGCCTGGAGATGACAGTGGCTTGGATCATGAGTTGCCTGGTGGGGGCATCGAAGAACTTAAGCACTGGACGGAGCCCGCGCAGAATGCCAAAGCAGCATGCTGCCGTGCGTTTGGTATGGCACCCAAACGTAAGGGAAGGGTCCAGCCAGACCCCGAGGTTCTTAAGCTCGGCGACTGGGATGGGAGCAGGACCCAAATCCCCCGGCCACCATCTCTCTCCCCAAAGATCCGGCTGTCTGCCAAAGACCATGACCTCGGTCTTACTAGCGTTCAGCTGGAGACAGTTGGACGTCATCCAGCTGGCGACCGCCCGCAGTCCTTGTTGAAACCTGGGGGCATCGACTTCGGCATCCCCGCTGATCGTAACCGCTAGCTGGGTGTCATCGGCGTACGACACCATCGTCATACCCCATTGCCTGACAACCTCAGCTAGCGGCCTTACGTACAGATTAAACAACGTAGGGCTCAGCGAGGAGCCTTGGGGGACCCCCAGGTTCAACGGATGGAATTTGGACTGGTAAGGTGGGACGGTCACGCTAAAGGCCCGGTTGGCTAAAAACGACCGGAACCACTGGAGAGCGATACCGGTGACACCAGCCTCCTCTAGGCGCCGCAGAAGGATCGGGTGCGAGACGGTGTCAAAGGCAGCGCTCAGATCTAATAGCACAAGCGCTGCCGTTTGTCCCGCGTCAAGCACGGAGCGAAGATGCTCCACCATATAAAGCAGAGCCGTCTCCGTGCTATGACCAGCCCTAAACCCATTCTACGTCGCGTCGAGGATATCTGCGCGGCGGAGATGTTCCGAGAGGACAGCATTTACATGCGCCTCCGTAACCTTAGCCGGCCACGGCAAGAGTGAAATCGGCCGATAGCTCTCAGGCTTGCTGCCATCCAGGCTGGGTTTCTTAAGGATAGGTCGAACCATGGCTCGCTTCCACTTCAGTGGAACCTCGCTGGATGTTAATGACGAGTTGATCAAAGAACATAGCGGTGAGATGTCATGTACCGCTAGGTCTTTGAACACATCTGGGCAAAGTGGATCCTCTGGGGACCCAGACTTCACTTGACGGGCCAGTGTGTCTAGACTATCAGATGTTAAAATAGGCAAGGAATGCAATCCCTCCGATGGTAGCGGCTTAGAAGATGGATTAGCCGAGGGAGTGGCCGAAGGAAAGGCCCGATAAATAGCATTCACCTTTTCCAGGAAGAACTCTGCCAATTTTTCACAGTGCTCAACAGAGCTCTGGTACGTCGTTGTTACCTTTTTGGCAGTAAGGTCTTTCAGTACCTTAAAAATAGCCTTAGACGGGTTTGAACTAGTCCTGAATTGTGCAGCATAAAATGCAGCACGACTTCTGCATACCGCCCGATGATACACTTTCACAGTAGACAGGTAGAGAACTTTCTTCGTGCTGTTGTAGGCTATACGCCAAGCCCGCTCTGCACGCCTACAAGAGACCTTCAGAGCCCGCAGTGAGTCGTCGTACCAGGGGCTGGCTTTACCGGCTCCAGTTTTACAGCCTACCAAGGGAATAAGAGTGTCCAAAGCCCGGGATACCCAGTTACAAAACCTGTCATAGACCAGATCAGGCGATCCCATGATGTCAAACGGGTCAGCCGATAGGAGGTGGAAAAACTCATCCAGCTTAAGTTTGTTCCAGCGTCGTCTTGGAATCGAGCACACCACTGGCTTAGGTTGAATAGCCGGAGTAGGGCAATGGATCTGTATCAAGTAATGATCAGTCCATGCTAGAGGTGTGTAGCTGGTAATGCAGGCTTCCGTAAGATTAGTAAAAAACGGATCAAGGGTATGACCCCCTGAGTGGGTGGGCTGTGCCACCAGCTGATTCAGCTGGAGCGCCTCAAGGTCTGCCACAAAACTGGACACCGAGGGACTGGTAGAATTATCAAAGTGCAGATTTAGATCTCCAATGATGGAAAAATTGGAGCACCCCGTAGCCAGTTCACTAATGGCGTCAGGTAGCGCCGCTCTAAAGGCCACTTCGCTCCCCGGGGGCCGGTAAATCAATAGCCCCGACAGGGTGAAGTTTGATGTAATAGCTACCTTGAACAATGCGCTTTCGCAACCCGGGATTTTTTGCCCATGCCATGTACAAGAATAGCAAGATTTAACAGCGAGAGCTATTCCTCCGCCTCTAGAAGCTCGGTTTAAAGTGAATACCGAGTATTCCGGCGGGAAGGCCAGATTGACAATGGCCGTGTCGGCATCCTGCAGCCAGGTCTCCGTCACGCAGAATAGGTCAGGCAACTCCTCATCTAGCAGATCATGAATATCTAGATGATGCTTAACAAGCGACCTGGCATTGAGATTCCATAAGCTGATAATAAATTAGTCTTTGCAATAAGTGATTAGTACCCACGTGTAATATTGACGTCTATATGCATTTCTGTTGGTTAAATATTCATGCTTCAAACAATTAATTTGATTATAGTTATGCGAGTGTAACTTCACAGGGGGTACACAGAATGTTTTGTCTCACCCCTGCTGCATCACAGACAAAAAAAATACACACATTCACATCTCTGTTTGAAAGGTCTTAAAAAATGTATTTGACAAATATTGAGTTTTAATTACTTCTTACAATCTACACTCCTCTCCCTTCCTATTTACTGCTCATTAAGGCCCCCCTCCTGGCCTGCTTCTCTTATAATGTATTTTAACCAGCGTGATTGTTCGAAAATCTGAAGCTAACTACCCCCCTCCAACACGCACCCCAATCTTACAAACCAAGCTATACCCCTGTGGGAGTGGGGAAGCAGAGAGGGCAGTTTAAAATCCTTGGGGAACCTATTTTGAACTTTTTACTTCAAAATATTTTTATTAACATGTTTCTTCTTCCAACACCTACTACCTTCATAAAAGCTGGTGTATTTGGTACACTTTCTCACACTGCCAGCAGCTATTATTTTTAGATCTACTGTCAGGGTTTCTTATTCCTATATCTATTATGTGGAGCTTACACATACTGCTAAACATTTAAAATATGCTTACAAATGTTTATGAATTTCCATCCAAGGTTATGAATTTCCATCTAAGGTGAGGTTCAATGTGTTACTGCACACTGCACCCAGTATTCATGGCAAACCACAACTGTGGCTTTAAAGGTAGAATGCTACGCGAAAATCGCCTTGTGCAATTTTTTCTCCATTTGAAGACCCAGAATTGTAACCAGCCTTTGGTAATTGGCATCACTTTCCCACAAAATAAAGTGGTTCTATTACGTTCCAAATGTTGTCTTGCTGTATTTTAATGCACAAATATCATTTTATTGCTAATAGCAAAAAGTGCTAAATTTCACATAACATTTTATATGTTCAGAAGTTTAGCTTATGTACACAAATAAATTGATTAACAAGTGTTGATTCCTTTTTAGACCTCAGGAATATCTACATTTCTACTCGTAAATTGAATTGTTCACATTTAAAATTGCACTATTCTAGTATAATATTGCCAGGTAGTAAATATCTTCCCTTCCCCATGGATTGGGAGTTGTAGAGCAGAGATGCCCTTGATAGAGTGAGAACAACCACAAATTGCCCATCACCCTAGATACAGTCTGTGACACAATCCTGTCTAGAGTAGAAAAAGTAGGGGAATACTCCCAAAATTGGTAGAGATGCACAGGAAGCGATTCCTTTACGGTGGAGCTCATTTTGCCCAAAACATAATCTAGGTGATTCCTCGGTTTGTTGACTGTTGTAACATCACAGTTACTCATGGAAGTTTTTGATAATTGTCAAACAATGGCTAATTGATCCAAAAGTGTAAATTTATGGTAGTAAATAATTTTTCTCTTGTGAGTTAGGATGTATCAGTTACGCTGTCCTAAATAATGCCCCCGCTGCACGTGGACTCCAATGGGGCACCGTTCTCTTATAATGCCCCCGCTGTACTTAAAATCACTGCGAGGACACTCGTCGAATCTCTCCTTTATTTATTTATTTATTTATTTTATTTACGTAATTTCTATAGCGCAACAAATACCCTGGGGTGTCTCGGCGCTGTGGAGCTACTGGGGTCAGTTATCCTCTCACTGGTTAAATAACCACGTTTTTAAGAGCCTGCGGAAGCTCATCAGGTTCGGGGCAGTTTTGATGGAATGTGGCAGAAGATTCCAGAGTTTTGGGGTGGCCACCAAGAAACGTCTATCTCCCCAGGTGGCCGTTCCTGTGCGTGGCACAGTGAGGAGGTTGGTATTGGCCGATCTTAATTGCCGTCTAGGAATGTATGGCTGAAAGGCTTCCGTCAGGAACCTGGGTCCTATGCCGTGTACTGCCTTATATGCAATGCAGAGAGCCTTGAATTTAATGCGGCTCTCTACTCTCAGCCAGTGGAGTTGACGAATGCCAAGAGTGGTGGAGTTGCGGCGAGGAATGCTCAGGAGAATCCTGGCTGCCGCATTCTGGATGGATTGCAGCTTTGTTATAACACGCTTCTGGGTATGGAGAAAGAGAGCGTTTCCATAATCCATTTTGGAGAAGACTAAGGTAGAGACCAGAGTCTTCCCAGCTGAGGGAGGGAGATAAGGCAGCAGCTTCTTAATCTTTTTCAGAATAAAGAAAGAAGACGACACAACCTTGTTTGTATGAAGGTCAAATACCAACTTGCTGTCAAAAATGATTCCCAGGTTTCTGGCTTTTTCCACAGGGACAGGTGGATAGCCGAGCTTTTCCGGCCACCAGTTACAAGACCATTCTGGAGAGAGTTTTCCAAAGGTCATAACCTCGGTCTTGTCCGAGTTGAGTCTAAGACAATTAGAGGCCGTCCAGGTACTGACCTCAAGCATAGCTCTCTGGAAGTTGGCTGCCACAGCGCAGCCGTCCTTATGGATGCCCAGGACCAGCTGGGTATCATCTGCATAAGATGTTAGCCGTACTCCATGTGCCTTTATTACCCTCGCTAAGTCTGCTACATAAATGTTAAATAGCATGGGACTTAGCGAGGAACCTTGTGGGACTCCACAGGGGAGTACAGAGGTGGGTGAGTAGAAATCTCCCAGCCTTACAGTCTGGGTACGGTCTGTCAGGAAAGATGAAATGAGATCCTTGGCCAGACCGCTTATGCCCAGAGCTGTGACACGGTCGACTAGGGTGACATGGTCGACCGTGTCAAAGGCCGCTGACAAATCCAAAAGGATGAGGACAGCCGCCCCCCCTGATCCATGATCGCCCTGATCTCGTCAGAGGCCTTAATCAGGGCGGTCTCTGTCCCATGCCCTTTCCTAAAGCCAAACTGCGATTCATCGAGAAGTTGGTGGGTCTCAACGAACTCTGAAAGCTGTCTATTCATCATGGATTCGCATACTTTGGCGGCAAAGGGTAGGCAGGCAATGGGTCTATAGCTGGCGACGGCTGTAGGGTCTAGGGAGGGTTTTTTCAGAAGGGGTTTTATAACAGCCTTCTTCCATATACTAGGAAATTGGCCTGTCTGAAATGCAGTGTTGCAGATCTCCATAAGAGGGCGTGCGATCACCTCTGTGAGTTTTTGCATCACAGAAGGAGGGCAAGGGTCCAAAGGGGAACCCGATTTAGTGAATGAAATGAGAGTGGTAACGTCATCAAGTGAGGCAGGTGAAAAACATAAGAAAGGGTCATAATTATGATGAGAAGGTACCTCTTTCACACTACCGCCTCTGTGTTCAGTTTTAATATCCCCTTCAAATGAAGCATATATATCTGCCACCTTTGTGGTGAAGAAGGTGGATAAATCATTACAAAAGGTCTGTGAGGGCTCTACCCCAGGGCCAGAGGGGGGGGTGGACAGAGTCGTAACAACGGAGAACAGCTCTCTGGCAGAGTTGGCGGCGGTTTCAATTTGTGCCGAAAAAAAGACAGTTTTTCGGGCCACAATTGCCTTTTTGTAAGTCATAAGGGCATCTTTATAAATTTGTCTGGCTATGGGGCAGTAAGCTTTTCTCCATCGCCTTTCTAGGTTCCTACAGTGTTGGCGATGGAGTCTTAAATCTTCATTATACCAGGCAGCCGAAGGAGATGCTCTGTTAGGTCTCGTGAGTTTTTCTGAGGCCACTAGATCGGCGGCACTTCGGATCCAATCTTGGAAATCTGTAGCTGATAATGCTGAAGAATTTCCTCCCTGAGGATGGGAGGAGGCAAGGGACTATAGCATCTGAGGAATGTCAGCGTTTTTCCAAGCACGTGTCCCCACCCTAATTCGGGGTCTCGGAAGTGAAGGATGTAATGCCCGTATATTTTGCTGAAATATAATAGCCCTGTGGTCTGACCACGTGATGGGAATAATGTCCAGCACAGAGATGTCAGGATCATTAGTGAACAGGCCATCAAGGGTATGTCCAGCTTGATGTGTAATGCCCTTAACTAATTGGTGGAGTCCTAAATTAGCGAGGTCAGTCGTTAGTTGAATTGTATCAGAATTATCCTTCTCTTCCAAATGAAAATTAAAATCTCCAAGTATCGTGTAATTTTCTGAGCCGACAACATTGTCATTTAGGTCAGAGAGAGTGGAGAGAAAGGCGCTACGAGGGCCAGGGGGACGGTATAATATTATACCCTTTAGGGCTTGCTTGGGGTTAATGCTAATCGCAAAGGCAGCTGACTCACAATTAGCAGAGTTTATAGGATCGAGTGTGGTCCGGTATTTGTCCTTGTAGATAATTGCAAGGCCACCACCTCTTCCTATGGGCCTATCATGTCTAGCAACGCTATATCCATCTGGGATAGCGTCGCAAAAATCCGGACCAGAGCCGGCATCTGCCCATGTCTCAGTAGCGAACAATAAATCTAGGTTATGAGCGATGATAAACTCCTTGATGTGAAAACTGTGGCAAGGAAGTGAGCGCGTGTTGATAAGCGCGGCTCGACAGCCATGCAGAGGAGCATTGTTTGGAACGTGTGACGAGATATAATTAGGATCTAGATGGGCTAGAGGGTGGGAATGAGGAAGTTGGTAGCCACAGCCTGGACAGGGGGGGGGGGGGCTAGTGTCCCTCCCAACAGTGAGAGAGACGGGGGTACAATCCTGATGAGTTTTACCAGGATTCAGCTCTCTTAAGTACAGGGATGAGTACAGCAGTCGGGGACCAGGGGTTATGGCCCTGGGCCGTGTCCGGCCGCGGACGGGCGCAGACGGGCTTGGCTTTGGCGCGGCTTCGGCGCGCGCCCGCTGCGCCAGCCCGCTGCGCCGTCTGTTGTTAGTGCTCATTTATAGGCTGTGAGGAGGGTGGGAGGCCAGCGCGACTAGAGCGCAGCCCCAGCCCACACCCAAGATGGCGCCTGCCGCAGCCTGCAATCAATGAGAGCAGCTGGCTAGCGAAGGAAAGGTAAGATAGCGTGGAGAGGGGTGTTAGAGTGCCTCTGACTAATTACCCATTAATCTAATACAATAAAAATGCCCCCAGAAAGATTTTCAGCACGATTTAAAAATAATGTTAAAAACGAGTGCAGTCACGTTTAAAAGCAGCAATAACAGGTACTGGTCTCAGGTAGCTCGCAGCCCTAGTGCTCACCCAGGGAGAGCTCAAAAAGGCAGCGAACGGCTGAAAAACGGCCAGCTAAGTAGTCTGGGAGGGCGGGAGGCCAGCGCGACTAGAGCGCAGCCCCAGCCCACACCCAAGATGGCGCCCGCCGCAGCCTGCAATCAATGAGAGCAGCTGGCTAGCGAAGGAAAGGTAAGATAGCGTGGAGAGGGGTGTTAGAGTGCCTCTGACTAATTCCCCATTAATCTAATACAATAAAAATGCCCCCAGAAAGATTTTCAGCACGATTTAAAAATAATGTTAAAAACGAGTGCAGTCACGTTTAAAAGCAGCAATAACAGGTACTGGTCTCAGGTAGCTCGCAGGCCTAGTTCTCACCCAGGGAGAGCTCAAAAAGGCATTGAGGCACTTAGTAGAAATATGTTTCATTTTTTTATCCTAGCCCATGTTGCGCACCCTTGATATTCTTCTGCAGCACACGTATTGAGCCGCACAAGTGTGTACATTTGAATGACGTGGATAGTGACTCAGGCTCTGCATGAGAAACTGTGATCTGATTCACAGTGATGGGATCAACATAGTTTACATGCAGTGATGCCACTTATAAGGATAGACGCTCTGCAAAATACTCAAGCTATACTCAAGTCCATGTTAGGCCACCAGAAGTCAAAGTGTAGCCTCTGCTTCGTTTTTGTGATCCCGAGATGGCCCTCATGTGCCAAGTCACCGAGTCGGTCACTTACAGATATTGGGGAATTAATTTGTTGCCTTTAAAAAGACACTCATTGTGAGAAGTTGGCCTGATATGCAGTGCTCACTATTCTAGTGATCACTATGTATCAGTCCAAACAACCCTTATTGATGATTGGTTGTAAGTCAACCGGTAGACCAGCTATCCTAGTAGCATGGACAAGAGCAGTCTTTAGGCTAGACTCTAGAGGGCGTGTTAAGCCAGCTGTTATACTAT
Organism: Lissotriton vulgaris; assembly: GCF_964263255.1. Taxonomy (NCBI): domain Eukaryota; kingdom Metazoa; phylum Chordata; class Amphibia; order Caudata; family Salamandridae; genus Lissotriton; species Lissotriton vulgaris. The sequence goes on along the minus strand of NW_028246079.1, from coordinate 51,286 downwards.
CACATATACCCCTTGAACACCAAGTGAAAGGACACCACACAAGTTGTTATGAAAATAAAACTGTATTTATTTAGAACACAACAACCCTGGACTCTTTATGAGGACAGGGGGCTAAGCACAATACAAAGCTCTTAGGAAAATACTCAAATCGCACAATTTACACAAATGCCCGAGGGGCACGAAAAACCATATACTCTAAAAGTGGAATGCGAAATTACTAGCAGGTAAGTACTACTCTAATAGGCTTTGGGATCGCTAGGACTTGACTACTGAACCTTCAGATTACTAACAGGAGGCCTAGGGGGATTGGGTGCAGAGTGTGCACTCTCACGCGGGATGCGGAACAAAGTCTATGGTTGCTAGGAATTACAAAGTTAGTGTTATCGGACGAATCCGACTAGGTAGAGCTGAAACGAAAAAGGATCTGGACCCTTGGATAGTGAGGCTATGCTGGGGCACCGAAATGCCGAAGTTACCTAGCCCAGGGGCTGCGGCTGCATAGGTCTGGAAAGACGTCGGGAATCCTCGTTGCAGTCTATGGAGCCTGAAAGAAGAAGTTGCTGGCAGGCGACCAGTGAAGAGATTCGGATGGATCCAAGCCTGGATCGAAGATGGAAGACACCTGTAAGCAGAGGAGACCAAGTTCTGAATCACTAGCCAGTGATTAGATGGGCATCAGGATGGCACCGGATGGAGTCACCTCGACCAGGTGAGTGGGCGACGCTGGGCTCTGCAGTGTCACGGACCAGGAGGTGTTGTCGGCGACCAGGATGGAGGTGCGAGCTGTCCCACGATGGTATCTGCTGTCGACGTCGCTGGACCCAGGATTGGGGCAACAAGTCTTGGCAAATGCAAGCCCACGCGGTGGACTCAAAATGGCGTCTGGAGTGGACCAGGAGGGTCCGGGGTGCTCCTCTGTTGGAGGGGAGCAAGGGCCAGTCCGGAGCAACCAGACCAGCAGTGTTGATGTCGTCGTTCGTCGTCGGGAAGGCCACAAGCCAGCAGGCTAGTAGCCAGACAACGCGGTGAGCAGCAAACAGGCAGAAGGGCCCCACGCAGATCTCGTGGAGGCTGGGAGGCTGAACTTCGGTGCTGGAGCTGCTCAGGGTTGGGGCTTCTCGGACCCCAAAGCACTCACTCGAGGATCCCTCGGCGGTCGTGCTGGGCAAGCGTTGTGCAGTCCTGAAGATGGCCTGTCCCTCGAGGTCTCGTCACACCCACGAATCTCAGCTGGGCTGATGATGCAGGTTGAGGTCAGAGGTGCCAGGGAAGCCGGTTCTCGTCGAGCTGGTCAGTCTTGATCCGGAGGAGAGACTTACAGCAGACCGCGATGCTTGGATGGTGCCTGCGGATGCAGGGTGACTACTCCTTAGTCACAAGGGAGAAATCTTGAGAAGAAGTCGAGAGTTCCTTTCGTAGAAAGTAGTTTCAGGATTCAAAGATATTCTAATTTGGAAGGGGGCCCGCTCCTATCTTTATACTAAGAAAAGGGGCTGGCACGCGACTAGGTCCTGCCCATGGGTGGGACCAGGAAGGGGGGTGGTTACACCCCTCTCCCATGCCAGACTTTCCCCAGCTCAGGGGCTGGTGTGCCCCTGGAACTGGTTCTAGCCGGCAGATGCATAGTGAGCACCGGGGTGCCACTTGCAGTCACCTTCCTCTAAAGCCCTGCCTACCCAGGATACACAAAACCCTGTCTGGGATGGTGCTAGCACCGCCCCTGAAAGGAAACCCTTTGTCCAAGCCTCCCTCGCTGGAAGGACTCCCAGCAGCAGGAGGTCAGACTTGTGTCTGTGGTGGCAGCATCCATTTTGTGATGCTTAGGCTTGAGCTAACTTTAACCGAGGTTCACAGTTACATACATGTCGTGTCCCTCTAGAAGGGTGGAATGCTAACCCCGTCGCCAGAATTGGCGAGGGGTTAGTATTCCAATTCGTATGACACCTTACTTGACATGTTTTGATAAAGCGATACCAGAGTTGGCATATAACCGCGAGGATTATAATGCACTTAAGAGTATATGGTATGCGTTATCATGGAACAGCTATTAGGACTTGATTCCACAAGCTGCAAACGGGCTCAGCTCATGCCAGAGCACCATCTCACACGATTCCAAGCACTCTGCCTTCAGGATTGTCAAGGCCTGCCATAGGAGTGACTGATAGGAATCTATGTGTCCATTTTAGGGTTAGATATAGGTATACTATATCTAAAGCAAAGGGTGATTACACCACCTTGCCCCAGCTGTCGTGCAGCCAGTTGTGTCAGATTTAGATGGCCAGCCAGGGGTGGCATAATACATGCTGCAGCCCCTGGTAGGCCCTGGGTACACCTATGCCCTGAGTTACAGGGTCTGATAAGGTGGCCCAGTATCAATTGGATATGTACCTAAGGTACATGGAATCCATTTTACAGAGAGAGAAGTAGGCCTGGGGCCCTGAATAGCAGGGTCCCAGGTCAACTAAGTCGGAAAACCAGCAAAACACCAGGCAAAAAGTTGGGGGCAACCATAGTCAGGTATCCACCCTCCTACACTCATCAACTATGGACAACTCTTCCTGAAACATCCAAAATGGCTTTAGACACTCATCATGTCTCTTTTGCCTCATCCAACCTCCCATAATATTTTTACATTACATTTGAAAGAGAATGTCAGGTTTCAATTCCTCTGTCAATTGAGTTTCCTCCACAGCCCCTTGTGTTATGACACATACTTTTTCCGCTTGTTCTACATCACTCTCCTTTTCTTCCTTAGCATCATCAACTAACTGGGAGAGGCAATCTGCTGCATATTTTCTCACCCCAGGGACATATTCCACTTGAAAAGGGAACTCATGTAGGTTAACCACCCACCATCTGATTCTGTTGGAGATGGAGTCTAACCCTTTTTCATTCTGTGAATGGCTTCTGGTCTGTCCTTAGAGTGAACCTTGTTCCCCAAATAAAGTTTCTGAACTACTTGAGTGCCCAATGCACAGCAAAAGCCACCTTTTTGATTACTGAATAGTTATCTTCAGCTGGTCTCAACGATCGGGATGCGAAAGCGATAGTCTCCTCACCCTTCTCCCCTTCCTGTGCCATGACATCACCTAAGACATTTGAACTTGCATCAGTCATTATAATGGTCTTCCTCCCTGGTATGAAAGCTTTGAGATTGGGGGTTGTCGCTAATGCCATTTTAGTATCTTCAAATTCTGTTAGACATTTCTCGTTTCACTGAAAGTGCACCCACTCTTTAACAATGTACGAATGTTGTACGTTATACCAGCAAAATTGTTGGCAAACTTACTGTAGAACTCCAACATTCTCAGAAGGAACTTGACTTCATCTTTATTTTTGGGCGAGGCAAATTGCATTATGGAATCTATTAGTTCATATTTAGGTAGTATCCCTTCTGCATTTTTCCTATACCCTAGGTAGTTTATCTCAGAACAGCCTATTTTACATTTTTCTCCTTTGACTGTAAGTACATTTTCCTTGAAGCACCTGTTGGATTCTTTCATCATGTTGGTTTTGGAATTCCTTAAAGATCAAGACATTGTCTTGGTAACAAAATTTCCTGAGGATTCCTTGCAACAAGCTTGCCATTTTTCTTTGAAAAACTGCTGCCGCAGACATAAGTCCAAACGGCATGCATTTGAATTTTCATGCCTCTGTAAGCGTGATGAATGTTGTGAACTCTTGAGATTCCAGATGTAGTCTAACCTGACAGTATGGCGTGGGCCGTGCAGGTAAGAGCGGTAGGGCAGGGGGTGGGGTGAGCGATGGGAGGGGGTTGGGCGAGTCGACAACCATTCGAGTGCAAGGTGTTTTTTTTTAAATTAAGTTTACCTCGTCTGTCGACACCCCCTCATCCCCTGCCCCACCACTCTTACCTGCACAGGCCGCACCTGTGCGGAAGTAAGTTCTGGAGTAGAAAATACCTCAGCTCCAATAACTTTGGTCATAATTTCTGTGATTACTTATCTACTACAACTTCCTTATTCAGAGCTCTCAAGTCGATGCATAGTCTTATTGACCCATCTGTCTTCTTGACAACCAATATGGGGTCAAGCCATTCTATGGCTTCCACCGGCTCTATCACTCCCAGACTGCAGATTCTCTCTAACTCCTCTCTCACTGCTTCATGCATTGACAATGGGGGCTCTAGCTAACACTGGTCAGGCATTTTACTTAAGCTTTCTTCTATTAAATTAATGTTTTAAACACCCTAGATGACTAATGAAAACCTCAGTGAATTCTTCTTTCAACTTGGATGATTTGTTCACTGTTTTAGAGACCTTTTGAATTAATATTTGTGGATCCTTGTTGGGATTAAGATACATCCCTAGAGGCTTTTTGAGCAGGCCATCCTAACATATTGGTCCGCTTGTGTGGCTATTTTTGTATGTAACACTTCTCCAGAAATACCAGTTCACCTGTGTAGGCTGACCACCATATCAACCCGGATTGAGGTCCATTTTACATACTTTCTTTTTCCCTCCAAACATCTTTTCAATCATCCGTTTGTAAATTAACGTTAATTCAGAAAAGGAGTCAAACATGGCTTCTAGCTCTTGGTCTTCAACCGGTATATAATCTTTTGGGTTATTCGACTCAACAGCTGACACCTGCAATACAATTTCCTCATGTCTTGGGACACCCCACATTTTGGAGATTTTCTGGGCGGAAAACTACTGCTACTACTTCTACAGCAAATCCTATAATGGCCATTCTTCCGACATTTATTTAATATTGATTTTAATGCAGGGCACTCTTTAATGTTGACCATATGTCCTGCTTTGTTGCATCTATAACAAGTGACCTTGAATGTCACCACATTTCTAATTTTTCTAGTCTTCCCCTGTCATCCCTTTAATCACCAATACATCACTTATGTAATCTGTTACCACATTTACCTTAGTTTTTCATCATTATCTTGTTTGGTTTCTTTTATACTTTGCATCATTTGTTCTGCTTGTTTGGTTACAATTAAGACATCCCCTAATGGATTATTGTCTTTTAACCACAGCTCTTCATTTATTTTCTCTATTTTGACTGCAAATATGAACTGATCTTATATCCGTTTCTCGTAGGTTGCCCCAATCCTGCAGGTTGCAGTTAGTTTTCTTAGTACTGATAAAAATTCCTCAATGTTTCACCTTCTTTTTGACCTCGTTTTCCAAAATGGTATCTCTCCATTATGGTACTGACTTTTGGTAAAAAGTGATTATCTAATTTCTTAATGCTAATCTCATACTCATTGAGGTCCCTGGCATCATTAACGCCGAGATCTGGAAGATGTACTAATATTTCTTGACCTTCTGCCCCTAAACTATGCTGAAATATTGCTACTTTCTTTTCTAATCCGAAATTGGGGCCACATACCACTGCACAGTTGTGAAATAATTTCTTCCATTTGTTCCATTTTAGTGGTGGGTCTCTTGGTCCCGACATAAAAAGTGGTGGGAATGTTACATTCTGCATTTCTACTATGGCTGCTCAATCTTGCAGGCAGACTAATAGTGGAGATTTACTACCCTTACCCACAAAGGTGTACAGTGTGCACAATGCGAGCAGAGTCCCCAGAATAACTGAAAAGGAAACAACGGGTTAGTGAGCAATATTTCTTGCAACAAATAACAATCTGTACCAATGAAAATTATTTCCTCCGTAATACCTGGGTTTAAACACTGCCAGATCGAAAACACATTCTGCAGAACATATATATTACATTCTCTAGATGGCGCTGTTAAAGTGCTGAAAGCTGATTTCACAGGAAGTTCCCGTATGCCATCTCTGCCTTTTCCTCGATGGGCCCCCACAATCTTTGTCAACCACAGAAAGATCTACACACCATGATGAGGTAAACTTTCCAGGGATAGATGGTTTCTCAACAACTGTTTCAGTGTGATATTAAACTTTTTTCTCAGTTTCTATGCGAGGAAAACTATACGAGTGCACTGGGCAGACTTCAACCTCAGCTGCCAGATGATTAGGACATAGGGCTGTTCCGTTCCTCAGATTATCTCCATGCAGCCTGTCAGTCAGATAGTATGGGAGAGCAATTCAAACCGCTTCTTGCATGCGGGCCGATGGCCACTCACAAAAAGGCAAACTCGCTGAAGGCAGGAGAAATCTTCACAGTGCGCCGGTGCTTCGCCTCAGACCACTCCCTACATGCGGGCCAACAAGCACTTTAGTAATGGTGAGCTGAGGGGAGACTTGCAGCGAGTAAGGGGCAGATTTCGAAGCCCCTTGCACCTCCGTTGCATCACTTTTGTGACGCAATGGTGGCGCAAAAAATGCACCATGGTGCGTGGTATTTACAACGTGACGCATCTGGTAGATGCATCACGTTGTAAAGCCCTGCGCCAGAAGTAGGCGTACCAGCACGGGTGGGGGGGAGTTCCGGCAGAGGAATGCCTCCCTAAAGTGGCTGAGTGAAATCTACAAGATTGAGCCCATGCTGCGTCAAAACCCTGCGCCTGCTTGAAGCAGGCATAAGGATTGACGCAGCATTGTACTGATAGGGCCCCCAGAGCATTGCTGGAGCTGTGTCGCGCTTGTGATGCAACTCCAGCAATGCGCCGCCTTTACGCATGATGAGTGACGCATCTGTGCCATTTTTGCCCCATGGTGCGCCACATTGTAAATGCGGCGCATCCATGGTGGCGGTTAGGGGCAGATTTACAATAACTGGCGCATCCCTGCATATCAGCAGGAATGCGCCAGTTATTATGTGCCACGGGTCCGCCAGCATGGATGCACTGCATTTACAATGCGGCACATCATGGGGTAAAAACGGCACAGAAGCATGACGCATTTGTGCTGTAAAGGCGGTGCATTGCGGGAGTTGCTTCGCAAGTGCGACGCAGCTCCAGCAATGCTCTGGGGGGCCCTATCTTGTTAATACTGTGTCAATCGTTATGCCTGCTTCAAGCAGGTGCAGGGTTTTCACGCAGCATGGGCCGAAAAGTGACTGAGTGAAATCTTGTAGATTCCACTCAGCCACTTTTAGGAGGTGTTCCTGTGCCGGAATGCCCCCCCCTGCGCAGGAATGCCTACTTCTGGCGCAGGGCTTTACAACGTGACGCATCTCCCAGATGCATCACGTTGTAAATACCCCGCAGCATGGCGTTGGCTTTGCGCCGCCGCTGCATCACAAAAGTGACACAATGCGGCATAAAAGAGGCACAAGGGGCTTGTAAATCTGCCCCTATGTGTTTTACTGCAGCGGGCGAGTCACCTGCAACGCTACTGATGGCTCCTTACAGCTGCCGACAGAACAGCCGCATAACACCAAAAGCTGCCTTTGACACACTGTGGCTAGCAGATAAAGCGGGAGAGATTGTGAGTTCACTTCACTTGCTTTCCCCATGCATAGATAACCATGAGGGTCGTACGGGTTCTAACAGAATCATAGAGTCATATTCATACCTGTAAAAGGACAACCACCATGGGTCTTTCATGTACTCACAGCACGCCATTAAGGTCTGACTCTAATCAAGTGATGTCTCACTTCCGCATCACTGTCAGGGCAGGGCGACACAACACCTTAATCCCCTTCACTTCTCCGTGTGTTGAGGTGTGTCTCTACCAGCATGCTCGACATCCCATCCTCTACCATCAGTTTTGAATTTAACGAGAGCAACATTTGAGTAGATACATTGAGCGCTGCTGAATAGAGTAAGCCAAGAGCTTTAGTAGGTAAGACAAATACACCTCAGCCACAGCTGTCGTCACCCCTTTCTCATAGAGCTGGTCTCTCTGAAGCTCAGCATAGAACTCTCAGGGGGTGAACATTCCAATATACAGCATCATTACCTAAGAAGGGTTGGAAGGGGGAAATACCATTGGGACACCAAATGGAGGAGAGTACAGGAGGAACACATCTGTTGGAAGATACCACTATATTCTTTTGTTCCTTTCTGACACTGAATAAATAAAATGCCCGAGTCACGCGCAAGCATCCAATAGGTTTCGGAAACATAACAACACATGAATACAATGTTGTGTTTTTGGATGCATTAAGAGAATTGCATAAATATTGCACTCAGTCCACGAAACAACCGCAGTTGACTTTTGAAAGCCACTTATAGAAGTTCATATCAGCTCATCTATGTTTACAACATCGTTCTGTTGCTGTGTTATGTTCTTGCTGATTTATTCAAGCCTAGTGCATCAATTGCTGTTTCTGGCTTGCCATTGCTATCCATGGTGTGAGAGAAAATGAAACACCAGCAGCAGGAGAAAACCAGATTGTAGCATAGCAAGGATACCCTGGGTCATACGGCTGGGTAATAAAAGGCCCCCAATACTGAGGTATAGTCGGTTCCCACACCCGTGGACCCAGGTGCCACTGCACCGGCTGCACTACTGTTAGCATAATAACAGGTTCCTGAAAGTAAAGTAAGCAGAGAAGATGACGGCTCTGATTCACATCCACCTTCTGTCTTAGAAGAGTTAATGATGCTGTCATATAACTTTACACAAACGTTTTGGGCAAAACTTGTGATCTCCCAAACCTAGATATCTGCTTTAAGCTCACCGTTCCACAAGTTGCAACCATGTTCTTAAAGGAATATCGGGACATTCCACTAGAATACTTTTGAAAGAATATCATAATCTCCTGCAATAACAGCAAGGTGATGGGTGGAATCCTTGAATTAATCTTAGGTTTTTGCACAAGATCAGGACTATATTGCAGTGCATCATTTTTCCCCCACCATGTCACTCTCGACACAGGCCCACCGTGTCAAATCAGTACTGCAAAAAAAACTTTTTGCCAATTCACTTACCCACTTTTTGCTAGATTTAATTACCAGTGTATGGACTGTGACCACTGGGGCTCTGTCGTCCAGTGCCCAGTGTATGTGATGTGACCCCTAAGAAAATGAAATTGGTTAATTCCCTGACTGGCATATTTACCTTATTCATAAGTCCCTAGTATATTGTACTCTGTATCCACAGGGCCTGTACGTAAAATATCACTATTGGACGGCCGGACCTATTGTGCCACCTGGAAAGTGACAAGACAAACCAATATATTCAGGTCTGTCATTGCAGCCTAAATTTCCAGTTTTAAAACTACAAATTTAGCCTGTCAAAATAAACATTTTCTTGTGCCTAAACCTTCCTTTTTGATGCTGATTAGTGGCCTTTAGGTAGGCCCTAAATGCCCATTGGGCAGGGTGCATGGTATTTAAAAAGTAGGATATGTATATTTATGTTTAACATGTCCTGGCAGTGAAAAATCTCCAAAGCCATTTTTCACTGTGGCAAGGCTAGCTCTCTCATAGAAAAGCACTGGGTTACATTATAGACCTTATAATGCATACATTCAGTTTGGTAATAGCTAGAACCATTGAGGATCAAATTAATAAGGATTTAAAATCTGATCTGATAGTGAAGTCGGATTTTAAATATATATTTTGAAAATGACACTTTTAGCAAGTCAGCATTCTAAGCCTAAAGCCTTTAATGGCCTTTTAAGAGCTAATTCCAAACTCCCACCTGTTAGTCTGCTAGTAGGTTTGAATGGCTCCCAAGACAGGGAACAAATGGGCCTTGTCTAGGAGGATTTTGACTTCCTCTTCATAGGTTGGCCTACAGGATGTATCCACCAACTGTACAAGCCTCAAATGTTGCATCCCCTGTCAAAGGCAGATGTAAGTCAAACCTAGGCCTGCCTCTGCTATTGTCAAAGTAGCCAGAGAGGCACCAATCCCAGTGGCGTGGGAAACGTGTTTTGCTGGGGGAGTTCCTCACTTATATAGCCACACATCAGGGGGTTTACAAAGAGCTTTGACCAGGGGAGGAAAGATTCTGCCATGTTGAATTTTGGCATAGCAGGACATTGTGGGATTATTTAGGGACAACCCCCAAGATATGATGTCAAAGTAGGTATGATGCCCCTAGGAACTTTTCCCTATTGCACAGGGAGTTTCCCCAACACACAAATTAGTGCGAAGCATAAAAGTGACACCCCTAGATACCTCCTTGAGAGCACTGCTGGACCTGAGGAACATATGAGATGAACTGTACCTGCTAAACCCTTTGGACTTCAGAACGAGGAATACACCTACTGTAAACTGTGAAAAAAGACCCCCCAGAGCTGAACTTGCTCCCACTTGAACCCAGGATAGAAGAAAGGACTCTGAGGTCTAGTTGGCTAGCCTCCTGTTAACATACAGGAACACAAAAGCTGCAGGAAGTCCAGCTTTCTGAAGAACCCAGCATATCAGTTTCAACTGGACTTGCCCTGGACCCCACTGGTAACTACACATTGAATCCTGCCCCCCGCACCTCCCCACCCCCGAGTGTTCCTAAGGTCCTGTGACACTTGGATAAGTGACGACTGTACTCCTCTTGCCTTACCTCAAAAGCTGGGATTGGAAACGGTTTCAAGAATTTTTGCCAAAAGAGCCAGAGGCTACCACCAAGGCACCAACGTCACACTGCCGGTCGGACTCAACTTGCTGGCTTTCCCTTGCAAGGATATCGACTTCCAATAACTTTTCTATGTTTGAAGGTAGAAATCTTCACCTGGAGAAGGTGCCAAAAGTGTCTTGCCAACGAGTGACTTTCCATGGGCACAAATTTCTAATTTCTCCCACTCTAAGCTTACCCGCAAAAAGTCAACGCTACACCGGGACTTTGTGCAACGGCTATCCGGCCTCATGGAACCCTTCTTGGCAGCAGCCTGCAGCCTTGCCCTGCTGAGGATTTTGGACTTCTATTCCTGAGAATAAGACAGAAGTTAAAACTTTCCAACAGACTGAACATGGTACCTATATCTGGCCCCTGCTCTGTCACGGTTGACCTTACCTTTAGAATTTGACCAGGTCTAGTCCGACCAAATACCCACGGTTGGTACTTTGTACTTTTTGGCACTAGAAACATTTAAAACGTTAAAAAATAATATCTCTGGTTCCCTATATCTGATTTTTGTCATTTGGTGTCTATATGTTCATTAAAATTATCTCTATTTATGATCAATAGGAGTGGGGTTTTTAATTTGTTGTATTTTCTACTTTGTTCTTTTTTTGGCACCAATAAATGCTTTACACATTTCTCCTAAGTTAAACCTGTCTGCTCTATGCTACGGTTACCGTGGATTGAGCCCAGGTTTAAATCATTGAGATCTAACTGGACCTAGTGAGGAATAGTATAATTATTACTTGAAGAGGACTACCATCCACTTTAACTAATAATCCACTTTCTCACTATTACCAACCCTACTTCTCATTGAAAAAGTTAGTCCAAACTGCCAGCAAAGCACTCTCCAAAAAGGACCACAAGCAACCCCAGACATTACTGGTGAAACCTAAAGTAGTCGAAACTGGTCTGGGGTTTCTTGTGATCCCTTCTGGAGGGTGCCTCTCCTAGCAGTTCGGGGCGGACTGTTCCAATGAGGAGGATGGTCAGTACTGGTCTGCATATGGAGGGCCTTTGTCTAGATCAGGGGTACTCATAGTACGGCCCGCGGGCCTGGGGCGGCCCGGCAAGCCTTTCCTGGCAGCCCGCGGACCCCTGAGACATCATACCTGTGTTTTACATTTTTTTTTTTAAGTGTCTGAAGCAGCGCGAGAGACTCTGCTGCTCTGTGGGAGCTGCCGGCCGGGCAATACTAGCAATGGCCAGAGTAAAGCTGCAGGGGCCTAAGAAGAGGTGAAATACAAAGGCCACATTAACATGCAAATGGTCTTTTAAAGACCTGTTAAGTGCTCGGGTGCGGGTGTGAATGTGCGTGCGTGAGTGTGTGTGCGCCCCGGCTGGCACACAGGCAGGGTGAGATGACAGAGGGTGACAGAAGGAGTGGGAGGGAGGGAGAGGGGGACGGAGAGGGAGTGAGTGAGTGAGAGGGAGTGAGTGAGTGAGAGGGAGTGAGAGGGAAGGAGTGCGAGGGAGGGAGTGAGAGGGAAGGAGTGGGAGGGAGGGAGTGGGAGGGAGGGAGAGGGAGGGAGTGAGAGGGAGGGAGTGAGAGGGAGGGAGTGATGGAGAGGGAGGGAGGGAGTGAGAGAGAGGGAGTGGGAGGGGGGAGGGAGAGGGAGTGAGTGAGTGAGAGGAGAGAGTGAGAGGGAGGGAGGGAGTGAGTGAGATGGAGTGAGAGGGAGGGAGTGAGTGAGTGAGAGGGAGGGAGGGAGAAGGAGTGAGTGAGCGGGAGGGAGGGAGAGGGAGGGATTGAGAGGGAGGGAGTGAGAGGGAGGGAGTGAGAGAGACGGAGAGGGAGTGAGATGGCCAGAGAGGGAGTGAGGTGGAGATAGAGAGGGAGGGAGAGGGGGAGGGAGCCGGAGAGGGAGTGAGAGGAGGGAAAGGGAGGGAGACTGATAGGTGGTGAGATGGAGGGAAAGGGAGGGAGACTGATGGGGGATGACATGGAGGGAACGGAAGGGAGACTGGTGGGGAGTGAGATGGAGGGAAAGGGAGGGAAATGGAGGGAGAGGGAGGGGAAGGGAGGGAAATGGAGGGAGAGGGAGGGAGACGGAGAGGGAGTGAGATGGAGGAAAAGGGAGGGAGACGGAGTGAAAGGGAGGGAGACGGAGAGGGAGGGAAAGGGAGGGAAAGGGAGGGAGATGGAGAGGGAGTGAGAGTGAGAGGGAGAGAGAGGGAGGGAAAGGAAGGGAACTGGAGGGAAAGGGAGTGAGAAGGAGAGTGAGAAGGAGGGAGATGGAGAGGGAGGGAGAGAAAGTGGGAGTAAGAGAGAGGGAGTGAGACAGTCAAAGTGAGACAGAGGAAGACAGGAGAGAGGGAGGGAAAGAGGGAGAGCGAGCTATAGAGAGGGAGAGAGAGCTATAGAGAGGGAGGGAGGCCGAGAGAGAAAGAGAGAGAGAGATGTGTGTATGCCGGGACGGCTCAGTGGACGAAGGCGTCCGCTGTAGGGACCTGTGATCAACCTCATGGTCAGTTTTATGCTGTAACTCTAGCCCCGCCCCTCCCCCACTGACCCCGCCCCCCACCAATGCGGCCCTCGGACACAAACCAAACTGTAAATTTGTCCCCCGAGAGAAAGTTTGTGAGTACCCATGGTCTAGAGTAACATGTTGGGTGAAAAATGATGGACCGGAATGTCGCCCAAGCAATTGCCAGTTGCTGAGATTAGTTGATGCATTCCATCCATCACCTTGTTGTTGGTGTAGGTAAGGCCCTAAGTGCAACAGGTATGCACAGACATGGGTCCCATGCTCACTGTGCCATAAAACTCAAGCTGTAACTCATTGGTGAGACCAAAGTAGGACAAAACCAGACTGAGGTTGATTGTGGTGACCCCTGGAGTGGGCCTCACCGGGAAGTTCAGGGCAGACTGTTCCCATGAGGAGCAGAGTCGGTGCTGATTTGCATAAAGCGGGCCAGGGTCGACAGTGACATAGTAGGTGAAAACAATGGACTGGAACGCAGCCCTGAGCAATTGCTTGTGGCTGAGATTAATTCAAGTATTTCATTCACCACCTTGTTGTTTTTACCATCATTTCCTGAGCAACATAGTGAAAGCCAAAACTTTGACAAAGTAAGAATATGTTAGTAGACATAGGTGTATTTTATTTAACTTCACATGTGTTTGCCTTGACACTATCTTCAAAGTACCTAGATGTCGAGTTAAGAATAGTACATCTATACTTATCTTTGTTTCCTCTAACTCAATTCTACCTCCCTCTCAACTGGACTTTTGACAAGGTTCCAGTACTGAACTGGCCAATATCTTGGCCATGAATGTGTTGTGTCGATGCGCAGATGAAAAAAGCTTGCACACTTAATTTTGTTAGATCTCTCAGCATCCTTCGACACTGCCAACCATACAATTATCCTGGCGGGAATGATTGAATATGGGTTTAAAGATACAGCCCTAGCGCTGTATTTTTAATCTTGTGAATGATCGAACATTTCAAGTATCAATCTCTTCATTCACTTCATCCCTCAAAAGCTTGAGTTACAAGGGGGCATATTACCGAGGTGTGCGTTGCAAAACGCACAACGCACATCTCCGTATCGCCGGCTATCGCCGGATTTCATCGCCTAATTAGCGCGCAATTATCAATGCGCATCAGGCAGGCGATTAGAAATCCGGCGATAGTCGGCGATATGGCACATTAGCGCATAAAAACAAACTTTGTTTTCATGCGCTAATGTGGGCCTTGATAATATGGGGTGGTGGATTCAGCTTTATGATCCACACCCCCATGTTAACAATGCCTAACGCCTGGTCGGAGCAGGCATTGGGAGTCCTGCGATAAATGAGTTTATCGCAGGTTTTTGTCTCCCAACGCCTGCCTTGGTAATAGGGTGTTCCCACCTCCAACCACATTTTACACGTGGGAACGCCCACTTTGCATGTCATTAGCGATGTTTATCGCCGACATGCAAAGTGGGCTCGGCCCAGGCTTTAAAGTGCCCTTGGTAATAGGGCTCTAGCTGTATCGCCGCTTTCTCGGCACAATTCGCCGAGAAAGCGGCGATACTAGCTCTTGGTAATATGCCCCAAGGTTCCTCAGGGATTTATTTTATCACCTATTTTGTGCAATTTACACATGATCCAGTTTATACATGATGCAATGTATACATGATCCCTTTGGCTAAAACAGAGCTAGAGCCTAAAGTACAATGCTGTGTGTATAATAGTGTGGCCATTAATTATTGCACCTTTTCAGACACCATAGCTGATATATATTTGTTATTTTTTAATTATTAAAAAAGACTAAGAGGTGGAGTGAAACAAACTCAGAGCAGATCCAATCCTGCTGCATTCATGTACGAGTGCCTCCGGCTTCACTGATTCTTTTCTGGAAGTAGTAACCAAATTCAGACTGGATAGTATTCGGCCCATGAGGGTCTCAGGTGTTTCTCCAGTAACATCTCCATATCTGTTGCTGCAATGAGCCTCTGTGTCTGGAACCATGATGCTGTCAACAGCCTCACCAACAACATCACAAACAACTCCCCGGATGAGAGGTGTGGCATGATTGTGGCTGGAGATGGTCTACTTCAGCTCTTGGTCTTCATCAGACTCCAATATTAAAGAGTTAAAATGGGTTTTGGACGAAATATTGAGCTAAAAATATCATGTGGGCAAAATATTGTGTCCAGAATAAGGAGGACAAAAATGTTGTGGAGATAAGTTTCTATGGGTAAACAATATTTTCCCATATTTAATTCCACATATAGGTACCATGATGATATATATTTCTTCAAGGTTTGTAGATGGGGAGTTAAGAATAGTAAATCTCTACTTATCAATTAGCACTTATCTTCTCGATATTTTGGTACTCGAGATTTTTAACCCAATATTTTGTCCACATGATATTTGTAGCTTCGATATCTATCAGACAACCAATGAACTGCCATCAGTCATCATGACAATGCTATCCTTCTATCATCAAATTACTATCTTGTGTGCATGCAAAATTAGAATTGCAACTTAAAAAGGAAAGGTTGAAGAGGGCTCACCCAAATCCTATCTCTAGGTATATTGTTGGTTTTTACTCTTACTTATAGCAGACCTGTTGTTTCAAATGTTTGCCGTGGTCTAGGGACCTGCATCTTGGTTATGATTCAATAGCTTTCTTGTCTATTACAGCTCCATGCTAATGATCCAAGTGCTTTCTTCACTATTCAAATCTGTCAAGCCCAGAAGAGTATTTTAGTCTTTAGGTGGTTTTTGATTGAATGAGTTGTATCGTTCTACTGCTAAAGCCATGGAACTATTCTTTCTTTGGCAAGTGTCTGTAACATTTAATTTTAACCAGTCGATTGCATCCAGGTATCTTCTTCTTTCCTCTCTGTGTCCTCATCTAGCTGCTCCTTTCCTATTCGGGCTGTGTATCAACTTTCCCCACTCCCTTCCCACTGTCTTTGCTTCTGTTTCTCTTGCATTCTCCCAGTCTGTCCCATTGTTCAACTGCCAGGTCTCTCTCTGTAATGCATCTCTTTACTTTGCTCCCTATCCAAGCAATGCTTACATTGAGTCGTGGTTTCCGGTGCTCGGCACGAATATAGCATGTTACATCGCATGCTATTATATTGTGTTCCTTTACAACACGGTTCTTACAACAACCGCACTGTTAGAAAGTGATACCTTTACAACGCAAGTCATTAGATTGACTTGCTGTAGGGGGCGCACTGGATTTAGGAATAGTATAATTTCTATTCCAACTCCAGCCTGCACAACAGTGGGGAAGGTGTTGGAATAGTAAATTATACTATTCCTGAGGATAGAGTGCCCCCTACAGCAAGTCGATCTAATGACTTGCATTGTAAAGGCATCACGTTCCAACAACACGGTTGTTGTAACGACTGCGTTGTAAAGGAACTCCGATGTAAATACTGTGTTGTAAACGCTGTCTCCTACTCGGCACCGGCATTTAATTGGTTTACAGTGTTCGGCACCAATACTTAACTGTCAACACCGCGCTTATGACAGTCTGCCACATGGTAGCGCTGCTCATGTAATTTTGAGATGAGCAGAACAACGGTTGTTTATAAATACAATATACCTGCCACCTAAGTCATTCCTTTAACTTTGGGGCCCTGGAATAATCTGAACTGTTGCAATTGCAGGTGAGAGAGATGGTTACAAGTTGATTTGGTACA
The DNA here is from genome assembly GCF_964263255.1 of Lissotriton vulgaris. NCBI lineage: Eukaryota > Metazoa > Chordata > Amphibia > Caudata > Salamandridae > Lissotriton > Lissotriton vulgaris. Next base: position 34,720 of record NW_028246079.1, on the reverse strand, counting down.
GTCATTGGCAACAATGACAGGGGCAATGTGTGGTGCAAGCTGCAGTGGCCAAATTAAGTACTACATCCAAGCCTGCACCTCTCTCTCTCTCTGACTGAGATCTTTTTTTTCTTGCTCTCCTGAGCCCAGCCTCTTCTGTCTCTCTGGGATGCTCTGATGTGAGCTGGGAGAACTACAGGAGCTGCTGGGATACTGAATACTAAACGATAGCAACCAGCCTCTGTCCCACTAATTTAGTATTAAGTATCCCAGCATCCCCTGCTCTTCCCCCAGAATATTAGCCGAGCAGCAGCCATTGGTTGCTTCTTTGAATATGCTGCTTGGCCGCCATGTTAGGTAGTGAAAATATATGAAACTCCCAGGACGTCCACCACAAAGGATTTAGGGTGGCAGCCATCTCAGGTAGAGGAGCCTTGTTATCGAACAACCTGCTTGGAATGCACTTTATCAATTTAAAGGTTATAATTGCAAATCTTGTTGTTTAGCACACAGGTCTCCAAAACCTCTGATAGATTCAACCTATGGTTTCATATGCATGTTAATTAATCAACATTGTGCAATTTAATGCTAATTGTAATGTGTTGCAATCCTATACCACTTGGTCATGGACACTTTCTGAACCTTTCACTGGACTAGGATGTCGAGTTTAACATGTATTTAGGCCTTGCCAAATGCAAACCACCTTTTGATGACTTTTGTTTATATATCCTATCATATCAGTTTTATTTATTTTAGAAATGTATTTTCCTGGATTGGGACATTTTCATAGCTCTTAGAGGGCTGAAATTACCATCACTTTTGACATTGCTGCAGTTTTTCGAAGGACGTCTGACAACATTGCAATGGACTTGATGAAAAGCTTAAAGCTAAGTCATGTGGGCTTGTAAAATTTAGCATCACGTTTATTGCCCGGGTAGCTACTCCCAGCGTCTTTAGCAGCTACCATGAACCACAGCTTGAGACAGCTGGAAGGTTTGAGTGAATACCTAAAGACGACTCCTTTTCCATAGGTGCATTTAATGCTGCTTTGTGAGATTGTTTACCGCACTCTTTGTTTTTTGGGTACAATTTGCCAGAGTCCCCCTGCTTAAGTCCTCTCACTCTCAGTTGGAAAGGTAAGGGTTCTAGTCTGCTATCGCCTTGGCCCAGTGTCTGTTTACAGGTCTGTTTAATCTCAAGGCCTACCAATTGCATCTGCCACAAGGGCAGAGCTGCCAATCTGTAAATACATTTAATCATGTAAGGAGGGGGCGGAGCCTTGGGAGGGGTGGAGCCTATTGCCGAGTGCTACCTAAGAGGTACTCTGCCCTACATCAAAATCTCCCACCCTCCATAAAAAGAAGGGTCGCAGAGGCTGTCCTTGATGTCCTGGGGTGTTTTTACACCACTTAATGGGCATGTGCTGCTTACATCCGCAAAAGACGAGCAGGAAATCTGGTGCATGCAGTGGCTTCCAACTCATCTTGCCTGTCAGCGTGTTATTTCGGCTCCTCGTCGGGTGACAGTGTGAAGGGAGCCGAAATCCTTTGACACACAGTGGCACCTTGTGAGTTGGCAGGTCTGCAAGTGGCCTCTAGTAAGAGCTTATGGTACTGTATCCCACTATAGCAAGGGCTTGTGTTTGACTCAAAGGACCTCTAGGAATGGCTTAAGTTGCTGGTGCCTCACTCAAGGGACCGCTAGTAAGGGATTATGGGACAGCAGGATGCTACAGAAAGGACCTATGTCTGGCTCAAAGAGACCTGTACCTATGTGGTATTTCTTTAGCACAAACCTACCCGAAAAAAGGCAGCAGAGCACTGTACAGGGTGCATGCAGTCAACGAGTAATAAGAGAGTCTGCTAGTTATTGCACTTCCACTGCATTTTAATGTAATGTTCTTTAACGAGGTGTCTCTTCAACTCCTTTCTAAATTGGAGAAGCATTGGGGCAGTTCTTATGGATACGGGGGGTGTTTGATTTAACCATGTTGCGTTTTGGGTCCTTTGATGTCACGGCACTGTGCCAGCCCACACATGTGGACTACCATTTTATTGGGAGATATGTGGCAATGCTAGGTAGTATGAAATTTGTGGATTCCCACAGATTAGGGAACTTTACCACACAGGAATGAGGAAAATGTGTGTTTTTAGTCAAAGTTTTAGGTTTGGAATGGCCTATAGGTAAAAAAAAATCATTGGATCCACAGATGTCACACCATCCAAAACTCTCCTAGGTGTCTAGCTTTCAGATACATCTGGGTATGGTGTGTTTCCCAGGGTGCTAGCTGAGCTAGAGTGCAAATTCCACAGCTACCCACATTGTAAAAAAACAAAAGCATTGATTTTGCTCAGTAAAAGGTGCTATCGACAGGTCATTTTTTGGGGAGGATGGTTTGCAGCCGTTAGGTCCAGGCCCGGACTGGCCATAGCGGGCACCTGGCAATCCCCCAGTGCGCCGCATGGGTGGGGGCCAGTTTTGAGCCCCTGTGGGCCGATTTTGTTGAAGGGCCGTTTTTGCAGCATAGCTGCAAAATCAGCCCTGCAACAAAATCGGCCGAAAACGGGCCCTAGCAAAGCCCTCAGCGGCAACTCCAACCCCCCCCCCCCCCCCCCCCCGAGGCATCTGGAAACACAGAAAGGTATAAAACAACATATAACCAATTGTATTTCTGTGAATTTTTAGCTTCCATTTGTAATCTGGTGTGCAGAAAGAAAGTGTGCAAAATGCCGTCTGAATCAGATGATGGTATGGGTAAAGTGGGTGTGGGTTTTAGGGTGCCAGTGAGTAATTTTATGGTTCAGGGTGGGTTACGGGTGGGTTACGGATTGGGGTGCCAGGGGGTAATTTTAGGGTTCTGAGCGGGTATGGGATTTGGGGTTCCAAGGGGCAATTTTAGGGTTCAGGGTAGGTATGGGTTTTGGGGTGCCAGGGGACATTTTAGGGTTCAGCGTGGGTATGTGTTTTGGTGTGCCAGGGGTAATTTTAGGGTTCAGGGCAGGTGTGGGTTTTGGGGTGTCAGGGGGCAATTTTAGGGTTCAGGGTGGGTATGGGTTATGGGGTGCCAGGGGGGAATTTATGGTTCAGGGTGGGTATGGGTTATGGGGTGCCGGGGGGGAATTTATGGTACAGCATGGGTATGGGTTTTGGGGTGCCAGGGGTAATTTTAGGGTTTAGGGCAGGTGTGGGTTTTGGGATGTCAGGGGGCTATTTTAGGGTTCAGGGTGGGTATGGGGTGGCAGGGGACATTTTAGGGTTCAGCGTTGTTATGTGTTTTGGTGTGCCAGGGGTAATTTTAGGGTTCAGGGCAGGTGTGGGTTTTGGGGTGTCAGGGGGCAATTTTAGGGTTCAGGGTGGGTATGGGTTATGGGGTGCCAGCGGGGAATTTATGGTTCAGGGTGGGTATGGGGTGCCAGGGGGCATTTTAGGGTTCAGCGTGGGTATGTGTTTTGGTGTGCCAGGGGTAATTTTAGGGTTCAGGGCAGGTGTGGGTTTTGGGGTGTCGGGGGGAAATTTTAGGGTTCAGGGTGGGTATGGGTTATGGGGTGCCAGTGGGGAATTTATGGTTCAGGGAGGGTGTGGGTTATGGGTTGCTGGGGGGCATTTATGGTTCAGCATGGGTATGGGGTTTGGGGTGCCAGGGGTAATTTTAAGGTTCAGGATGGGTGTTGGTTTTGAGGTGCCATGGGATTAATTTTAGGGTTCAGCGTGGGTATGTTTTTTATAGTGCCAGGGGTAATTTTAGGGTTTAGGGCAGGTGTGGGTTTGGGATGTCAGGGAGCTATTTTAGGGTTCATGGTGGGTATCGGTTATGGGGTGCCAGATGGGAATTTATGGTTCAGCATGGGTATGGGTTTTGGGGTGCCTGGGGTAATTTTAAGGTTCAGGGTGGGTTTGGATTTTGGGGGGCAAGGGGGAATTTATGGTTCAGCATGGGTATGGTTTCTGGGGTGCCAGGGGTAATTTAAGGTTCAGGGCGGGAATGGGTTTTGGGGCTCCAGGGGGGTGATTTTAGGGTTCAGGGTGGTATTGGGTTTTGGGGTGCCAGGGGGTAATTTTAGGGTGTGGGGTGGGTATGGGTTTTGGGGTGCCGGGGAGGGATACTTTTAGGGATAGGATGGGTATGGGTTTTGGGGTGCCAGGGGTAATTATAGATTTCAGGGCGGGTATGGGTTTTAGGGTGTGAGGGGGTTAATTTTAGGGTTCAGCGTGGGTATGTGTTTTGGTGTGCCAGGGGTAATTTTAAGATTCAGGGTGAGTATGGGTTTTGGGGGGCAATGCATCAAACTAACAAAAATGTGTGCTTTAATTGTTGTCCAGTTTCAAATGCAGAATTCACCACATTTTTTTCTCAGCTTGACCTGAGCATTAACCGATCCTGATTATCTGCCATTTTAGCTCCGCCCCATTGATTTACATTAGCCACGCCCCTTCCTCTGCCATGTTAGCCCCCCCCCCCCCGAAATTAAGACCTAGTTGCGTCCCTGGGGCAAGTGAATCTTTGTATAAAGATTTGCTTTCTGGGTTCCGCCAAAGTCTTTCTCTTTGTTTATTTAATTGTTTCTGTTTTTTTAGTTCATCCGAGAACCAGGGAGCACTAGGGGAGGCTTGATTCTGGGAGATAGATTTTACGGGCGCTAGCTCAAGAGTGGCCTGATTGAGCCAGGTATTGAACTGATTTATGGCGACAGTAGGGTCATCTGACAACAATGGCGATGTTCTAGCCAGGAGTGTGTTCAATGTCCCCACCTTTATGTCCTTCCATGCTCTCACCTGTTTGGGGCTATTGTTAACGGCCCTCCTCTTAGAGGCGTCGGGAATAGCTAAATTACTTAAAATGGCGTGGTGATCGGTCCATGCCAGGGGAAGGACATCTGCAATATGTAGCGACTCAATATTAGTAAAGATGCAGTCAAGAGTGTGACCTGCATCATGGGTAGGGGCAGAAATACGTTGATACAGACCTAGTGTTTCCATGTCCGCTAAGAGGCATGCAGTGTCTGTGTCACTACTTGATTCAAGGTGGAAATTAAAGTCGCCTAACACTGCAAAGTGATCTTCGAGAGCTATGGATTCTAATATAGACCCAAGGCTGAGTAAAAAGGGGGCACGTGCTCCAGGTGGGCGGTATACCAGTACGCCTTTAAAAATGAAGAGGGGTGTGAGCTTAATACCAAATAGTAGGGCTTCGCAACATGTGGATGGTATTGGTGTGGTCCTAATTGGGAGATAGTCTCTGACAATAATTGATACCCCACCTCCCCGCTGGCCTACTCTGTCCTGTCTATGTATGGTGAACCCACTAGGGACTGCTATAACCAAGTCGGGGTCCGAGGCACCATCCGTCCAGGTTTCCGTGATAAACAAGACGTCCAAGTGGGCATCTGTTATTAGGTCTGCAATTTCTTGCCTGTGTTTGCACATGGAACGGGCATTGATGAGTGCTAAGTGAAAAGTGGTAATAGGACGGGCGGAGTGGTCCGGGCCTTAATTTTGGAGTTGACAATGTGTGTCCGAAATGAGCAGTGTGAACAAGATAATTGGTGGGGTACATAGGTGAATGAAAGAGGGTCATAAGTAACACAGCAATCACTGCCTGGTGACCGAAGTGCAGAGAGGGATGAGGACGAGTAGACCAATCTGGTCGCTGAGCCAGGGGTTTTGGCACTCAGCACGGGCCCAGCGCGGACGGGCGCAGACGGGCTGGACTTTGGCTCGACTTCGGCGCGCTTCCGGCGCGCCCGCTGCGCCAGCCCGCTGAGCCGTCTGTAGGGAATACACATTTATAGGTAGTGAGGAGGGTAGGAGGCAGCCAGCGACTAGAGCGCTGACCTGCCTACCTCAAGATGGCGGCCGTCAATCGCCCCAGCACCTAGATCGGCTGGCGAGCGAAGACGGCGATAGCAGTGCCCAAGGTAAGCGCTAAGAGCGCTAATCAAGTAAATGGCAGAGTACAACTACACCTGCATAATAAAAGGGGGTTAAAACATCAATATACAAAATTGTTAAAATCACGATGCTGATAGTGCACAATAGCTGAAATTGTGATTTGCTAATGCGCAAAATAGAATGGTAGCAAAGGCAGGTCTATGTAGAGCCCCTCAGCGTGACCGCCACCCTTAGACCGGTGAGGTCGACTGCCCGGTGTTTATATGGCTTCCGGGAGGGCAGGAGGCGGCCAGCGACTAGAGCGCTGACCTGCCTACCTCAAGATGGCGGCTGTCAATCGCCCCAGCACCTAGATCGGCTGGCGAGCGAAGACGGCGATAGCAGTGCCCAAGGTAAGCGCTAAGAGCGCTAATCAAGTAAATGGCAGAGTACAACTACACCTGCATAATAAAAGGGGGTTAAAACATCAATATACAAAATTGTTAAAATCACGATGCTGATAGTGCACAATAGCTGAAATTGTGATTTGCTAATGCGCAAAATAGAATGGTAGCAAAGGCAGGTCTATGTAGAGCCCCTCAGCGTGACCGCCACCCTTATGAAAGTTAGGAAAGTGCCGAAAGTGCTGATTACCGCTTCCTGATGGCATGTGAATAGGCTCTTTCAAAACCGCGAGATCTGAGCTCTATTTGACTCACAAAAAAGTTGACCTCAACTGGTATACAGTGATCAGTGCATGCTTTTACATCAGTCTGTATGTGCCTCCCCCCGTCCATTCTGTTCTTTCTCTTTGAATACCAGTAGATCTTCACAACACGTGTCTTTTTTGTAGTATGGCTCATTATTATTCGTTTATTATATTATGTTTCTTTATGTTGTAAGTGCTTTTCTTATATGAAAATGTCAATAAAACTTTTTGAAATAAAAAAAATTGCGAGATCTGATGACATTGTCAGTGCTTATTTTGTTTGTTTTTATTTCTGGCATTAACTATGGGTGAAAGTTAAGTGTGTTTCTCTACAAATCTCGAGGGGTAGTGTCCAGACAGTACTGACAGATGAACTATAAATTGGCTAAAAGGTGGAAATGTCATCCTGGAAATGGCAACACAAGAGAAGATTTAAAATAAAGATGCGAGACAAGCAAGCAAGGATTGAAGAAGTCATTTCAAGAGGGAGAAATAACTGGGTCTTTCTGAAGTGAGTTAACTGAAGTGACATGCATAACGACCCATAGCAGCTGGCTCACAAACCGTTGAAGATGAGATGGAAAGAAAAACCAAGTTACAAGCAGTCGGTTCTTTGGATGTATACATTGGGAGAGATTTAAGGCAGGGGGACAGATGGAAATTGGTAAATTGTGAGATTTTTGTTCGTAATGGTCTTTAACCGAATGCCATGTTCTATAACATAATACTTTGCTTTTATTGTACTGCCTTTAATATCACAATGTCAGAGGTGTTTCTAAGCAATGCAAATAACAAGTGATATTTGTCACCTGGTTTAACACATTACAATGTATTGATCTCAGAAGGATGAAAGGCTGAGCCATCCTAGTTGGATCTCAAACTTGTGACATGAAAGTTTATAATGTGTATTGTTACATTTTTCTCACCTTTCCACAGGATCTTTGAAAGTATGCTCAGGTTATTGGATAACATTGCTGAGATGTTATTGGAGGGTCTTGTTTGCAGTACCTAGTAATAATCATTGGTTTATTGGGCAATATAGGTTTCTTGGGATAGTCACACATTTTACATCCATAGAGCAGATTCTTACATCTGACATTTTTTTTTTGCTGTACGGAAACGGTTTATCTCTGTTTTATGTGTTAGTCTTATTGATTTTATGAGCTTAGCAGATCACCCTGCACTTTAGTGAATGTGGCTCCTGACAGAGTTTAGGGCTGCTATATCTTATAAATGATTAAGCCATGAATGATTTTACTTTGATTATGGTTTTGATATTGAGATGGTTTTAAATAACATGAAACAAAAAAATATCCATCTATATATCTTTGAAAGTGAGTTTGCATCAGATATGGACCATTTAAATTGTTCAAAGCTGGAACAGGGCACTGATGCAGCAACAGATACATGAAGCAGCAACTTTGACGACAGCTATATTAAAGGAGGTGAAGGGGGGGGGGCGTAAGGAGGGGGTCAGACGAGTGTGAGCTGGTCCCGTCTCCTGCAGTGGTGGTGCTGGGTCTAGGGCCAGGACGGGGCACGGAGCAGGGGGGGCACACTACATCAGTCACCACACGAGCTGCTACACAAAGAGAGATTAGCCTAAACCCAGTCCGATCCCCCCCAACGCGCAGCCTTTTCCATCTGTCTCTGCTGCTGGGGTATCGCTGTTGACATCTAGTCAGGGGGCACGCAGTAAAGGCAGCAAAGGCAAAAGCAGGGGGGGCATATTCTTTAAAAAGAAAGAGGGAGGAGGGGGCGGACTGCGGAATCGTCTGTACAGGCTCTTTCAAAGCTGGATTCTGGGGTAGCGATCCAGGGCAGCGCCGAAGGGGGTCAGAAGTTGTCTAAAACGCCTTCTAAAACGCCTTCTAAAACCTCATCATATCTTTCTACTGAGGTGAAAGCTAAGCGCGCAAAAAAGACTAAAAAGTCAGCTAACACAGCCAAATCTATCCTTGATTCCAGCTCTAGGATAACGCCTTCTCTGCACTCCTTTTTCAAAGTCATCCCTCAGGTGTTAGACCTAGTTCAAAGTCACCCTCCTCAAGTGTTTGGTCTACCTGCTCTTCCTATAATCCCGGCTCATTCTGATCTTTTGGGCCTTGCTGACCCTCTAACACCATCTGCTCTTGAGTCACCCTTTCGATTAGTCTCTTTATCTGCCTGTACACCTATTGTTGCTTTAGCTCCAGCAACAATTGTAAATATGGAGGAGGTCTGTAAGGAACTTCAACCTGGGGTGGGAGTCACATCCGACACCCCCCTGATAAAGGAAAACTTTGCCTTGTCTCCAACCCTACTGACAAAATCACCAATAAATTCAAATGCCAATATCAATGTCATTGTCAGCTCTCCCATGGAAGTGGCACCCACAGTGCCCAGGATCGAATCGGGGAATGGGGCAGTAAATTCCAACACTCCAAGTAGTTCCATCACAGTAGGAGGTTGCAGCAGTTCTGATGAGCCTAGCAACGACATATGCCATGAACTAGGCACAGATCTAGAACCAGATGTCTTGGGGTGTCAAAGCCAGGAGGAGCACCTACATTTAAATATCTCACAGCAATTTGTTTCCAATACATCTTCCATCTGCGGCAGCCAGTCAGTTCCTTCAACCTCCACCGCAAATATGCCTCCAGATCTCTCAGTCTCTTCCTTACAGCTTATGTTCTCCACCTTGTCAGCTGACATCAAACGGGGGTTTAAAGAGTCAGCGATAATCCAGAGAGGGATCAGAACCTACTGTGAATCCTTAGACAGTAAGATTGACGGTCTTTTCTCAAGGACTGGACTGTTGGAAGAGACAGTTGCAGGGATGTCTGTTGAACTGGACAATGCTAAAGAGGAAATTGTGAAACTAAAAAAAGAGGACATCGCTTTGGCAGACAGGATGGAGATCTTGGAAAATAATGTGAGGCGCAGCAATATTCGGATTTTGAATATACCAGAAGGCAGCAAAGGATCAGACATCAAGCGCTACATCATCCTGCTTCTAAAGAAGTCTCTCAAATTTGACCAATCTGCAGAGGAGCTAGCAAATGACATTCAGTGGATACACAGGGACCCCTTCAGGCGAAGCCCACAGAGGACTAAGCCAAGAAAGATCCTAGTGAACTTTCATACTTATTCATTAAAAGACCACATTCTTAACCTAGCCCTCAAGCAAAAATCCCTATCGGGAGCAGGCTTTAATTTTCAGATAAGATCTGACTTATCGAGGGTTACCCTGGAAAAACAGTGGGAACTGGGAAGGAGAATGGAGGCCTTTAGGAAGTTAGGTGCAATAGTGCAGTTGAGTTTCCCCGCTGCTCTGAAAATAATGTTTAACAATAAAATGTTTAACATCCGCTCAGTTCAGGCGGCGGACGAGCTACTGATGTCCCTTGGTGGGGCCAAGGGGGCTGATGGGGGTTCCGGCTGAGAGCGCAGGTTCCTAAGGTAGGAGATTAAGGTCATATAACTTCCTGACTCTCCTTGTTGCTCCGTCTTTTTCTTTCTTCTTTTCTCACTTTTTTTTTTTGGACACATGGTGATAGGGTTAGAGGAAAGAAAAAAATAAAATAAAATAAAAAAAATAAAAATAAAAAAAAGGGGGCAGGCACATATATTAAAAGGAAAGGGAGAAAAGAAAGGGAAAGAAAAAAGGGAAAAAAAGGGAAAAGAAATAAAAAAGCAAGAAATTTGGGGCCAGATGTAGGTCGCCAATTACCGGTCGGTAACGGCCGAATTCGACCGTTACCGACCGGTAATTGGTGATTGAGATGTAGAAGCCATTTTTTTACGGAATCAGTAAATTTACCGAATCGGTAAATTAACCGATTCTGTAAAATACCGAATTGGTAATTTTACCGAATTCGGTAAATCAAGATGTAGGTGGCACTCCACAGAGTGCCACAGGCCCTTAAGAGTCGGTATTTTACCACCCAATCCTATTGGGTGGTAAAATACCGAATTCAGGTGTGCATGCACATCTGTGCATGCACACCTGTGCTATGTGACACACAGACATGCCCTTAGGGCATATATGTGTGCCACATGGCACACAAGCCTGCACTTGTGGTGCTAGAGGGTGTCAAAGTGACACCCCCTGCACCCTTGCAGGATTCGGTATTTACCAATTCGGTAAATACCGAATTGGTATTTTCCATTGATTCCTATGGGCTCCAAAGCCCATTGGAATCAAAGGGGAATACCGATTCGGTATTTACCGAATCGGTAAATACTAAGGGCCAGATGTAGGTAAAATAGATTTACCGATTTTTAATTACCGAATTTTACCGATTCAGTAATTAAAAATCGGTAAATCTAAGGGGTGGATATGTAGGTATTCCAGATGTGCTGGAATACCAATTCGGAAGAATTTGGCATTTACCGATTTGGTAAATACCGAATCGGTAATGCCCATTCATTCCTATGGGCTTTGAAGCCCATAGGAATGAATGGGCATTACCGATTCGGTATTTACCGAATCGGTAAATACCGATTTTCACAAGGTTGCAGGGGGTGTCACTTTGACACCCTCTGGCACCCCCAAAACAGGCTCGGTGCCATGTGGCAGGCCTACATGCCCTAAGGGCAGGTCTGCCTGTCACATGGCATAGGTGTGCATGCACACATGTGCATGCACACCGGAATCAGTATTTTACCATCAAATTGGATTTGATGGTAAAATACCGATTCGGTAAGGCCTCTGGGACTCTGAAGAGTCCCACCTACATCTGGGTGCCTCGGAATCGGTTAAATTACCAAATTTTTATTTTACCGAATCGGTAAAATTACCGAATCGGTAATTTTACCGATTCGGTAAAATAATGCCCCCTACATACCTGTCACCCATTTACCGATCGGTAACGGCCAAAATCGGCCGTTACCGCTTGGTAAATGGCCTCAAACGGCCACCTACATCTGGCCCTAAATCTTACAGATTCGGTAATTCAAAATAAAAAATTACCTACATCTCCCTCCTTCTAATTTACTGATTCATAAATACTGATTCGGTATGATTCAGTATTTATGAGTCGGTAAATTAGAATTACCTACATCTGGCCCTTAATAGACAAAAGTTAGGCTGTGCTTCCTACAACTAAAACTGTTTCTCTTTTTTTTTCTTTTTTTTGTCAATTGGGGGGAATTCAGTAGGTAAAGAATAAAGCAATAGTAATCTAGTTCTCAACTGTATAGTAAAAAGCACTATGTTGGGGCTCGGAATGGGTAAGGGGTACCACCAACCGGACATGTTCCAGTTAGATAGTACAAGGGTTCCTCAAGGGAGGGGGTGTGGGGGTCACTTGGGGGGTTGGGTAAAAAAGCATAAAATGTTCCTCATTTCCGATTTGGTTCTTGATTTTTTTTACGTGGTATGGGCAAGGATCGCATTACTGGTAATAGCTATGGGCTGTATGCCTTATGTATATAGACATAGAGGATATGGTACTAGATATGAGTAATCTTAAGATTCTCTCCTGGAATGTTAATGGCCTGCGCACCAAACCTAGAGCAAACAGGATCTTACAATATTTGCGGGATTCTGATGCGCAGGTCATTATACTCCAGGAGACACATCTAGTTGAGGCTGAGTTACTTGACTTGGCTAAAAAGAACAGATGGATAGATCTGTCAGTATCTACCTCCCAATTGTCTAATACAAGGGGTGTGACTATTCTTTTTAAAAAAAACATTACCGCAAGATTAATTACGCAGAAGGTAGACTCAGCAGGTAGGTGGGCCACTGTGGTAATAGGTGGATCACGGTTAACTATAGCTGGTTATTATGGACCTAATCGGGATGATCCCTCAGCCCTAGAATCCTTATTCTCCCACCTTTTGCACTTCTCAGAACCTATCTTAATAGCAGGGGATTTTAACATCGTGCTCGACTATTCTCTAGATAAGACCCCATCTAGTCGACAACAAATGTTATCCAAATCTAGAGCTTTTTTACTTAAATGCATGCATCAATACGGCTTCATAGACATCTGGAGATTAAGGGCAGGTCAGCAACCTGGTTTCTCGTTTCGGAATATTAAATATCACCACCAATACAGGATCGATTTTTTCCTAATAAGTCGAGCTTTGGTCAATTCTGTAAAAAATGTTAGCTATTTACCATCGCACCTGTCGGACCACTCGCCAGTTTCTTTAGATCTTGTCGGTGTTATTCAATCCCCGACTAGGTCATGGTCTTTTGACCGGTCCTTTCTGTCAATGTTGGATGATGTCTTATACATTAGAACAGAAGCACAGGAATTTTTGCGAATTAATATTGGCTCGGCAAGTCCTAGTACGGTTTGGGACGCCTTTAAGTGTTCCCTGCGAGGGGTCATTAAGAATAAGACTGTATTCCGCAGAAGGCAGTACATGCTAGAAGTTACATCTATCGAGACTAACCTATTAACAACGTAAAATGAACTGGATGCTTGTAGTAATGTTTCCAACCCTACTTCATTGGCCATGCAGGAGAAACTGCTGGAACTTAAAGGGCAGCTGGCTTCTGTTCGAAACCAGCGCATCCTCCAGAAATGGGAAGCGGGTAAATTAGCCCACTTCGAATTTGGTGAAGGGGTAGGCAAACTTTTGGCCTGGAAGTCTAGAACCGATCAGGCACGCAATAACATTGATTTTATTACAACTAGTGCAGGTACCGCGTCTTCTGATGTAGAAATCCGAGCGCGCATACGAGGGACAAGAAGCATCCCCCGTTTGTCTTGGAAATCAATCACTCCGAAGAGTTGACTGGCATCTTTGCCACACCGGCCTCAGACTGAAGTTATCCGGTCTGTCCCAGATACTGTCCCCCTGTCTTGAGAAAGACCCGCCGCGACCACTAACCGGGGCGCAAGAGGGTCGAAACGTCGACGAGCATCACAGGCCCAGAGAGACCAGGATCCGGATAGGAACTTTAGGAATCCTTGGTTTAAAAAGCATTATCTGGCCAATGAAGAAACCTGTATATACTTGTACATAAATTGCACTGTATATATTGCTATGCACTGAGCACCCTTCACTGAAAGTCACTTTTATTTGACAGTCACTACAAGCATTGAATGTTATCTAAGAATGAATACAATTCAGATACCAAATGTTTGAAAGCCTTTAATACAATTGATCGAATACATGATTTAAGCTCTTGAGTGTTCATTGATTTATTCTTCAAATTGTTGCACTTGTATCAGAGAGTTCTTGTTTCTGTTCTCATTAATTGAATGTTTTTACAAGTAATTGGTCCGACCCAACAGAACCGTTTTTTGTTTGAAGTAGAAATCCGATTGGCCTTTAAAGATTTCTTTCAGAATATATACCAGGAGGACAAGAACATCTCCCCTGATAGCATAGGTGAGTGGCTGAACGGAATTTCTTTACCATCGCTATCGCTAGAAAAAAGTGCTTCTCTAGATAAGGCGATTACAGAAGAAGAGGTGGTGATGGCGATACAAGGTAGTAAGGGGAATAAGGCTGCGAGTCCTGATGGCTTGCCAGCCGAGATTTACAAGCATGTTGTGGGTGAAATAGCTCACTTCCTTGCAGTACTATTCAATCAAATACTGCAGGATGAAGCACTTCCCCCAAGTTCCTGGAACAGCGAGTCTATCACACTTATTCTGAAACCAGGCAAGGTTGCTTCTGATTGCGGTTCATACCGCCCCATATCAATCCTCAACGCTGACTACAAAATCTTTGCGTCGCACCTGGCTAAGAGGTTGGGCCAGGTTGCTCCTGCAGTTTTACACCCCAATCAGAAGGGCTTTGTGAAGGGTCGCCAGCTCTTCAAGTTGACGTGGGATCTTATAGGAGCAATAGATATGGCGACCATGTCCTCAATGCCACTGGCTATCCTTACGCTGGATGCTGCCAAGGCCTTCGACAGGGTCAATTGGTTGTACCTGTCGGGGGCCTTGGCTAGATTCGGGGTGGGTGAGGCTTTTCGCAGAGCGGTGGAGCTCTTATACCATAGGCCATCCGCATCCGTCCTGGTTAATGGCGGTCTGTCCAAACCATTTTATATCACAAGGGGAACACGGCAGGGCTGCCCTCTATCCCCGCTGCTCTTTGATCTCTATATAGAGCCGTTTGCTCAAAAAATTCGAGAGGACAATACCATCAAGCCTTTTATATATAGAGAGTGGGAAAGGAGGGTGTCCCTCTATGTTGATGACGTCATGATTAAGCGGTCAGAGATTAGTACCGCGTTCACAGCAGTTATTAATTTAGCTCTGGAATTTGGGAAAATCTCTGGGTACGAGGTAAACGCCTCAAAAACTGAAATAATGGTTTGGAATAGCGATGAAACAGGATTTAATGAGCAACTAAGCACAAATCTGAGATATCTTGGATTAAGAATTGTTAAAGATATCAATCTGATCGCTTCCACCAATTTTGCTATAGTTACTAAAGAGTGCCGGAAGTTAATGGGGTCCTGGGGGCATCTCCCTCTGACTGTTCTGGGTCGTGCAAATCTGGTGAAAATGTCCATTCTACCTAAGTTGTCCTTTTTATTTAACACCATTCCACTTTATTTTGACACATCTATGATGGCGAAGTTACAGGGGGATATTTCTTAATTTATTTGGAACAATACAAATGTAAGGATTGCATGGAAGAAAATATGGCGTTGTAGGGAGAAAGGTGGTCTGGCAGCTCCTGATCTTCAAATATATGCGTGGGCATTTCAATTGTCACACGCACGAATGCTGCTAAAAATGCCAACAGATCAGGGTATAGGGACGATGTCCTCGGCCTTATTGAAGGGTGAAGGAGTTGGGCAGTCGGGTTTTCTTTTTAAGTTTGGCGACCCCAAATTTAAAAAAAAGGTTAAATTGAAGGTGCCGCAGGGCCTAGCAAGAACTTGGTCTAATCTCAGATCTTCTATAAAACTGGGGTACTATTCTAATAGATCTCCCATATGGGATCTCCCCGTTGCTCCAGGTTGGGTGAGCGATATACTAGCAATTCCACTTAAAGATGCCGGAATAGCAACATGGGGTGATCTGTTTGTGGAAGGGACTCTGCTTCCATGGGAATATTTAGTGAGCAAAATGGGTCCTAACCTCTCAAGACTTAAATATCTGCAGATATCAAGTTGGGCTCAAGCCTTTTCCGCTAAAACCCCTCGTCGCAACATCATGCCTCTAGGGGGAGGCAGTCACTTAGAATCTCTCCTGCTGGATAAACCATCTGTATCGAAAGAAGTTTCTTTATGGTACAATTTAATCCTCGAAGAGATTGATGGGGAATTTCATCTCCCTGACCTACTGTGGGGTTCCTCGATGCCTACCCTGAACTTGAACGATCTGTGGCTAACGTCTTGTAATGTTCTATGGGATCTAGTTAAACCAGCCTGGCTCCGTAGGAACCCTCTTTTCACCCTACATAGGGCCAACTACTCTCCTCAGAGGTTGTCCAAATTCTCCACTGGTGCCCCGGTGGCCTGTGCCCGGTGTGGGCTAGCCGCGGCCTCTGACGCGCATATGTTCTTCGATTGCCCTCACTTGACGTCTTTTTGGGATTCAATCAGCAATAAACTTACATCTTCCCTCAGCTTTACAGTGGTTATGGACTTTCGCCTCGTAATCTTCGGTGTAGCAGATCAGAGTCGGAGCCCAGCCAAGAACCTTTTGTTCTATTCCATCCTGGTGGCGCGCAGAGAAATTTGTAAGCGATGGAAAGAGGCATCCCCTCCTTCTTTACATGACTGGTGTACATCAATCCTCCAAATATCGAAACTAGATCTCGCCAGGGCTGGGAAGCCAGATAAAAGAGCTTTCTGGCATTTACTTGACTGGCCCCACTAGTCGTACTGGGGTTTTTTCTTTTTTTTTCCCCCAGGTCCGATGATTACGTAGCCAGGGAACATTCTCCCTGCTAAGCCACTTCGCCTCTTTTTTGGCACATTGGTGGATATAAGCAATCGCGGTAACTGGCTTATGGTTAGCATCTGCCAACCGAGCAACAAGATGTCAAGATTGGTTCAGTGTTTGACGTAGCTGTTGGGTTATGGTAGTCCCACTCATCTCTTTACCCTTACCAGTCTTTGACTGAGGCAGCTCGTCAGTACCACTTACTAGCCTTTCTTCCTTGTTCGGTAGTTCGGCAGATCACAACCATGGTGGAGATGAGGACAAAAAAAATTTAAAAAAACAAAAAAAACAACAGATACATGTATGCCTGCAGCTCTGCACCTGTCACTTTGTGTAAATATGTTTTTTCAACTATTTTGTTTGCAGAGTCCACACATTTCCCAGAGCTCTGCGTGAGTATCTCATCCAGCCCATGATTTGTCTTTGCATTCTGGGACTTATGGCCCAGATTAGCAAGAAACAAATCCCACAGAGCTTTGTGTTTTCCTTTATATACCATTCACTTATTCCAAATGTCAAATTTGCACATGTGGTGTACTACATCACAGAAAACGTACACATTTGAAAAAAGCGTTAAATTAGGTCAAAGCATAGTATGTTGTGCTTAGGGGTGCCCTTTCAGAATAAAACCTATGCGCAACACGCTTGCACTATTGTGTAAGGATGTGTGGGTGTGTGGCACAAGGCAGTCAAAAATGTGCCAGCGTGGGGGAAGAAAAACCAACACAAAAGCCTGGGCCACTGGAATTATGCGGCAGGGTTGAGTAAGTTAAGCAGCGGGGAAAGGCAAATTATGTGACGTAATAGGGCACATTTTTCGTTAGGATTAAGTCATTATTTTGTACTTATTACACTTGCTAACATTGTCTGGGCATTGGGTGCACCTCATTAGTACCAGTTGAACCTCCAGACATAGCAATAAGCACCAGAAAGTTGACCAGTCAACCTTTGCAACCACTATGCGGCAGCACGTGTTGCTGCGCCTTTCGTAACTTTTCACCAGTTTGTACTAGAATTATTTTTTTGCTAAAATCTGCAGATTGTGCAGCAGGTGATGGATTATGTGGCAAATGTGACAAATCTACAATTATGCAAAAATCGCCTCAGCCACACAATCGCATAATTCCAGTGGCCTGACAGTAGCTTAGCATATATGGCGCTATTCTGCTCTTGCTCTTTGACACAAGCCAGCACAGAGGCCTCAGTTGTTGTGCTGCATCAAATGTTAATAAATCCGCTCCATCGTTTTTTGCACTGGTCGGTCGGGGCAAATATTGGGCAGAGTTCCCCTGCACCAGTTCCTCACTACGCAATCAGCACCCTCTAGTTTGATGATTTCTGCTGGTACTTTAAATCGGAATGCGCTGTCCTAAACAGAGGGCCTTATTTAGGAGGCCTTGCAACAGTTTTGCGCCGCCGTCACATCACTTTTTGTGATGCATCGGCGGCATAAAACATGCCCCCTGTTGTGCCTCATTTACAAAGTGATTCATCTAAGCAGATGCATCACTTTGTAAACCCCTGTGCTACATTATACCTACGTCAGGTATAATGTACGCGGGGGGGTTCCCACGCGAGTAAGCCTCGTAGAAGTGATGCAGTGAAATCTATGAGATTTCACTGCGCCACTTCTAGGACGCAAATGCGTCAAAACCTTCTGCCTGCCTCACGGAAGGCATAAGGTCAATACAGTGCTATATTCAGAGCCCTCTCCAGCATTGCTAGAGTTGCGTCACGCTTTAAACACAACTCCAGCAATGCGTCATTTTTGTGCCGACAAATACGTCCGAAAAAGTGACGTATCTGTCATTCCTTGAGGCATGATAATTCATACAGTAAATATGACGCATCCATCATGTCACAAGGAGGATGCAATGAAAAGTGACGCATCGCTGTTTTCACGCAGTGATGCGTCACTTTTCATAAATGAGCGCCGAGTACTGCACTTCTTTTATTTGAAAAGGGAAGTCCCAGCACTTCTCAGCAGGGGTGCAGTACTTCTAATGGGAGTGTAAAGGCACTTCTCAGCAGGGGTGCAGTACTTCTAATGGGAGAGCCAAGGCACTTCTCAGCAGGGGTGCTGTACTTCTAATGGGAGAGCCAAGGCACTTCTCAGCAGGGGTGCAGTACTTCTAATGGGAGAGCCAAGGCACTTCTCAGCAGGGGTGCAGTACTTCTAACGGGGGAGTACTGGCCCTTCTCGGCAGGGGTGCTGTACTTCTAACTGGAGAGCCCCGGCACTTCTCAGCAGGGGGCAGTACTTCTAAGGGTGGAGTACCGGCCCTTCTCAGCAGGGGGCAGTACTTCTAAGGGTGGAGTACCGGCCCTTCTTAGCAGGGGGCAGTACTTCTAAGGGTGGAGTACCGGCCCTTCTCAGCAGGGGGCAGTACTTCTAAGGGTGGAGTACCGGCCCTTCTTAGCAGGGGGCAGTACTTCTAAGGGGGGAGTACCGGCCCTTCTCGGCAGGGGTGCTGTACTTCTAATGGAAGAGCCCGGCACTTCTCAGCAGGGGGCAGTACTTCTAAGGGTGGAGTACCGGCCCTTCTTAGCAGGGGGCAGTACTTCTAAGGGTGGAGTACCGGCCCTTCTCAGCAGGGGGCAGTACTTCTAAGGGGGGAGTACCGGCCCTTCTCGGCAGGGGTGCTGTACTTCTAATGGAAGAGCCCAGGCACTTCTCAGCAGGGGTGCAGGACTTCTAAGGGGGGAGTACCGGCCCTTCTCAGCAGGGGTGCAGTACTTCTAACTGGAGAGCCCGGCACTTCTCAGCAGGGGGCAGTACTTCTAAGGGGGGAGTACCGGCCCTTCTCAGTATGAAACAGGAGCTACGAGGTCGGCGCACCCCCACTCCCGTATTTCCACTTCAAGCCCCGTCTGATCCTGTGCCTCGAGCATCCTTTGCCTCCTTGCAGAGGGAAGCCTCTGTCTCGCGGGCAGGCCCGGCCGGGCCTCGTTCCCTCCCTCTCCCGGGGGCTGCACTCCATCCAGTGCACTCTCTCCAGCGCCTGATTGGATTCCGAGAGGCGCGCGCTCGCCCGATGAATGTCACAATTACGTTATTAAACGACTACACGTCCCTCCAAAGGCGCAGGATTCCTTTCATTAGAAAATCCTGGGATTGAACAGTACGAGATAAGGTCAATTAAAACAAGTGTTTACAAAGTGAAAGATCCGCGCATTTGCGAGGCAGACAAGAGCGGACTTCATTCAAACTCCGATTTAATCATATTGTGTGCACCAGACTATTTGGAGAGTCATGCCACCGGCAGCTGAAAGCGTGGACATCCAACTGCAGGACTCTGGGGACATCTTGTGGGGATTGTAAGAACTTTTTCTACATGCATTTAATTTAGAAATTACAGAGTAAGAATAAAGGGGAAAAAAGAGAAGAGGAACAGCAGGAAGGAAGGAATAGAGGGAGGGGAAACAATACATATTAAATAAGTGGAGGGGCGAAGAGAAGAAAATTAAAAAGCAATATGAAAGGAAGGAACGAAAGAAGAATGGAAGGAAGGAGACATGTTACATTGGAAGAAAGAAGGAAGGAAACAGCAAGAAGGTAGGGGTAGAGGAGAAAGGAGAGCATGGAGGAAAGGATGAACTAGGGAAGAAAGAAAGAGGTAAGGCAGAGGATGGGAAGGTAAGGCAGGCGAAGGAAAGGGTAAAGAAGGAAATAGAAAGGAAAACCGAAATAATTAAGTAAAGATGGAGAAGACATACGAAATAGGATGTAAAGACCTTTTCCCATCCCGCAGGTGGTTTACACACTATGACGGTATAGTAGTAGGAGTAAATATCCATGACACTACTGCAGCAGAGTTGCCTCATCATACTGCAGAGGGAATGAAACCCTCTCACAGTAAAGCAGAGATGTACATGCCCATCATGACACAGCAGGAGTAAAGATACCCATCACTGTGCTGTGGGAAGGCCACCTACCACCACCATGCTGAAAACCATCTACCCATAATAGGTCTCTCCATTTTTAACCTATGTGTTTTTTCCCTAATGACTGGCATATTTGGGCCTTTGTGGCAGTACGAGGCTGCTAACTGGCCTCTCACTGCATGTGCTCTACATCTACTGGGTCTGAAGGCTCAACGGGTTAATGCATCTACGTTGAATCCTGGCCTTTCATCCTTCTTAGGTCGATAAAATGAGAAAAATGAATTTAGGTAAAAATAAACATCTGTTAATTAAATGTCAAGATGCCTTTCAGGATGAACTCGTGCTGTACAAATAACGGTGTTTATGGTAAAACATGGCAATACATTGAAAAATACCATCTGGCATTATTGATGCGTGGGTGAATCTACAGCAAAACTACCCCTCGTAAGGGGTTATTCTGCATAAATGAAGAACAACCACTCGTGAGACAAGACACGAAGAAAAATGGCTGACAAGTTGCCGTGCAGCACAGCTGCCAAGAGGCACCATCACAGAGAAAACTATTTGGACATGTTTAATCTCAGCTCTGACAATAAATAAACAAAGGCACTCACAAATCATGAGTAAATCAAAGGTATATATTGAAAGAGACTAGGGGCAGGATTTTGACGCGCTTGTCACAATCCTGACCCTATTCTCTCTGCTCCACGCCAAGAGGGAAATCAAATCCCAAGTGTCTCGGTGTTTTATGTACTTAGGGATGGATGTCATTTAAAATGATCACTTTTAACCAGCAAGGCATCTCTGTATATATTTTGTTCACACCAAAGTCTAAAAAGAAGTCCCCTTCGGGTAAATGTTACACACAAAGCATCAATTTGCCACAAACACCCTTTACGCACCAGTCAGATGAAAATGAACAAGGAGGAAATGTAATCAGTACAAAATGAAACCATAAATAAAAAATCTTTAAAACCATTAGGAGCACAATGTACAATGTATTTATCGGATTATTGTGTTCTTTCCCTAACATAAGCAAAATTCTTTTAAAAAACAGTAACAATATTAATCAAGCAAAAAAAATATTAATTACAGATAACAATCACAAAAAAACACAATTAAAGAACTGTACACAATTGGGAATACAATAAGGAAAAGATAATTCCTAAAACAATGAGGTTTTGTATCTATATTGATGTATTGGTGAATATGTGGTTTTATTCAAATTTTAAACCGTCTTCATTTGTTACAGATTTTAATGTGGTAATTGGGAATAAATATTGTTCTTCTGAAGAAGGTGATGGCTGTTGATTAATTGCTCACCGAAACGTGTCGATGCTTCTGAGAGAGGAAACTACGTTAAGGCGGAGGAGACAATTAAATTGAATGAAGATTGGAATAAGAACCTTAATAACTATAATTGATCTATGTTGGACTACTGTAGTTTCTCTCTATAAATAGGAATTATTTTTTCCTTATTGTATTCCCAATTGCGTACAGTTTTTTAATTGTGTTTTTTTGTGATTGTTATATGTAATGATTTTTTTTTTTGCTTGATTAATATTGTTACTGTTTTTTAAAAGAATTTTGCTTATGTTAGGGAAAGAACACAATTTATTTTGTACTGATTACATTTCCTCCTTGTTCATTTTCATCTGACTGGTGCGTAAAGGGTGTTTGTGGCAAATTGATGCTTTGTGTGTAACATTTACCCGAAGGGGACTTTTTTTTAGACTTTGGTCTTTGTTTGTTCCCTTCCCCTTTGGGTGTTGGGTCCCTCTCTCTTTGTTTTTAGATATATTTTGTTCACAACCAGCAATTTCTTTGCATCTTGTCACCTCAGCACATGCGCCGTTTGAGGCCGTGGTAACTGCTATTGGTATTGATAGCCCCTCCTGAAGCCATAGAGGGGATAAAACTGGTGTGGAGTGCCAGACAGCCTTAGAGAGTGCCCTGTGGCTCTGTTTTTTTAAGACGATCCCCATTGTTCATGACAAGGTCAACTCGTCATAAGCACAGGGCAGGTAAAACCCATGACGAGTTGACCTTGTCATGAGCACTGAAGAGGTTAAAGTGCTCAAGGACTGCGTATGCCTTATCTCCAAACAAACAGGAGCTGTCAAATGAGATGTTTGTCATACCAGTCTGGAAGTCTCCTAAAGCCAGTGAATCCCATCCAAGCATTCTGGCAGAGGGCCACACTGGTGCCAATGGCTCTAACAAAAGAGTCAATTGTGTCTAGACAACAACAGATCGTGGACTTAGCCATGTCGCAGCCATCATGAATGGCCTGGGACAAGATGCACGAGACTCCACAGGGGCAACAGGCAAAACCTGGATGACGGAATCCCACAAGGCGTGAATATACTGACCGAGAAGACAGCTGGTGTTTAATAATCATAGAGCAAGACTTGTAGAAGAGAACACACCCGTTTCAACTCACATGTAGAAGGGAACACATTTAGGGTCAACTTACAAGCTGAAGCCTGCACTACTAAGCTCTCAGTGTACGATGCTGATTTCGAAAATTAGGACACCCAGGTACAATCTGTTGGCTGACCACGGGTCTCATCCAGGTCCCCAGAATGGTGTAGGCAAGGGCCTCATTAAAGGGAAGTAGAAGCTCAGAACTGGCCTGACCTTGACTTCAATGAGCACATTTATTTAAACCTCTTGGATGGGGAACTGTAGGTGTAAAATCTCAGCAGCCCGCCTCATAACCACTGCAATATAACATACCTTTGTCAGTGGCCGAGCCAGAGCCAAAACCAGACCAGTGCCTGGAGAAGTGTCCAGTCCACTGGCATCCTGGAGGCCCTCACATGAATTTTCCTCATGGTAGGCTTGGTAAAATTAATCTTGTGTATCATATTTGCCATTATCCAAGTCTGCACAAAAAGGTCATGCATAAGGGTCCCTTGCAGTAAACGCTCTGGGTCAATGCCAAAGGGCTTGCCCATATAGGCATACAGCAAGGTTGGGGTATGTGCGGCTCCGTCTCCGAGTCGCACATCACTATGAGTTGACGTCATCGTTAGGTGTCGGTGGTGTCAGTGTGGCATCAGTGGATGGCATTCCAGCTATATCCATGACACCGGGAGTGGATCCAGTACTAAAGTACAGATCCCCCAAAAAATCCAGAGGGTCCAACTGGGGAAAAGTGAGGTCCCATCGCAAGAAGTTGAGATGGGAGGCCTCTCCGCTCTATGGAGGTCATAGGCATCCCAGAAGGAGCTAGTGTCACCGAAATACACAACATTGCATCATGAAACTCCTTCAGTTGTTGAGAATTAGCCC
The DNA here is from genome assembly GCF_964263255.1 of Lissotriton vulgaris. Lineage (NCBI taxonomy): Eukaryota > Metazoa > Chordata > Amphibia > Caudata > Salamandridae > Lissotriton > Lissotriton vulgaris. Next base: position 11,125 of record NW_028246079.1, on the reverse strand, counting down.
CATGCCCAGGAAATGCAGGCTGACGCAAGGCAGGTGCAGGGGCCAGCTTCACGGAATGACATCAGTAATGAGTCATAGAGGGGCGACGATCCTTTCATGCCAAGTCATGAGTGTGGTGGACAGGGTCCGGTCGGTCTTCAACTTCTTCCATTTCTTCTTGGACTTATCGAAAGACTTCAATTCTCGATGACAACCCGTCATGGGAATGGCTTCGGGAGCGGGACCAGGATCTTCTCCATGACTTCGAACGACACCAATTTTTTCTGTGTCTGGTGTCAAAAAATCTTCCCCTTGAGCTCCCTAATGGCATTCGGGTGCAAAAATGTGGACACAGGCAAATCAAGTAGGAAGCAGTCGCAGAGAACACAACATTTTATGACATTTTCCACCAGGTCTCAGCCCTGTACACTTAGGAGGGGACATTTTACTAGCACACTAGAAAAACATTTCTCAAAGTTGAAAAACATAGTCTCATTGAAATTAGGGGTAGCTCAGAGTCTGTGTCTGTTGGCATGAAAAACATGGAACTGATGTCAGAGAAAATGGATGGCGTCTATATCATCCCACACGTCACGTCCGGCACAGTTACTACTTAAGATTTTCCAGATTCAGTCTGACTCCTGGAGGAGTATACAATACAGGAGAAATTGCAGTTAGAAGCCTTTATGGGAAAATGTAAAGTAGACAAAAGTGTAAGTTACCTTTGTTAATCAGACCCAGTATGTTGCTGGTGCCAGTCACCCCTTCCCTCCTATCTGCCTGAGCCTTTGGGGCACAGATATCAATCATTCTTCTGCTGCAGGTGCCAACCTATGAAAGCTTGAGCACACTGAGCACCAGCTGTATGCCAATCTCAACTAGCAATTTCCTGAGCACAATTTTCACAATATACAAATCAAAACCAACACCCTCACTACTCTCAGTCTTTTGTTATTTACAGTGAATAGTACCCCACTACATCTTCCCTCATAAATAGCTTAAGTGAGATGAAAAACATATCAATGTATAGATACATATCCACACATAAAAGATAGACATACTTAGAGATGTTAACATATTACACTTAGCTAAATAATCTGGACGTATACAATATTAATATATAAAGACCCATATGTCCATGCATGTTCAAAAAATTACAAGCTCAGAGCATTCACATTTTTGTTGTTGATACGAATACAATTTTTCCCCCCAATATTTCAATAGTTAAGCACTTGTACATACATTTTTTGCAATCATATTTACATGTTGTGACATATATGTGTTATCATTGAAAAAGAATTGGCTCTCTAACGTTTGGAGTGTGTTCAGTGCTTCCATGATGGCGATTGGACTCAGGACATCCTTTTGTGCGATCACACCTCAAACAGGGAACTATACCTTCTCAGCTGATGTCACACATTGTCGTCCAATGGGAGGCTGGAATGTGATTATAAAGTAGATTTATAAAGTAGACATTTTTTAATATGGTGTATTGGTGTGTAAACGGTCAAGTGCTTTTTATGTGTGTTGTAAGATATATTTGTATGGTCAAAGAAGGCATATTTTGAAATAAATAAATGTGATTCGATGTGCTTTGAGTGCAGGATATTAACTGTCGGTATTTGGCTTTGTGAAGAAAGCAGCAGCCTCCTCTTTAAAAACTATAATAATAGATGTCACCAAATTACTACCCATTGTAAGACAAAATCACTATGCTTCATAAGACAAACTATTTCTCAGTGTGACAGCAGCTCAGCTCTTCAACAACATCTCCAGCTAAAACTAAATGAAATGGGCGTGGGGCATTAAATTGCAAGGTGAAAACTATGACAGCCGTGCACCTTTTATCAGGTGAGACTGCAGTAATTGCTTCCACCTGGCTATTAACTCCTAGGTAATAAGGGATCTGTAACATTCTTCCTGTTCAGCTAATTTCCCGTCCAAGACCTTGGTGACGGCAACAAAGGAACTTCTGGGATGGTTGAAGCAATCGCTTCTCCAGCCAGTTAATGCTGTTTGCTGCCAAGCCACCTTTCACACAGATCCTAGTCCAGTGCTTAATTTGAACTGGTGATTTCCAGTGCTCAGCACCGACACTTAATTGCCAAAACCTGTATTATGACAGCTGCCACTTGGTGGCACTGTTTGTGCAATTTAAAGATGAGCGGAAAAACAGTTGTTTGTTAAATCAATATACATTAAAAACAACCAATACCTGCCTCCCAAGCCATTCATAAAGCTTTGTCGGCCTCAAACTGTCTGAATTGTCACACTTGTAGCAGTGTGATGGTTAGTAGTTGAGTAATACAGTGGCAATGTATGGTGAAAACTGCAGTGGCCTCCTGACGAGTGCCCGGCACTTATTTTGTTTTTACAAATTTAGCACTGCCCTAGTCCAATTCAGAATAAAGAGAAGCACACATTGGTGTGTATTAGTACTATTTGTGTTATTTCAAGTGTCAGTTGATTGGCCTTGTGTGACGCCGCACACGTGCTCCGCCTGCCTCTGGGTTCAGTGTTTTGTCCTGTTAGTTCTGCAAAGCTGCAGTGTGCCTACACACACACAATCCAGGAGGCCACCAACTAATGATATCTTTATAGCAAAAGGTTTTATTAGATGGAAGTAACAAAATATGAAACCCTGCATCCTGGGAGGACAGAACAGAGCAAATAAATGCTCTGAATTGGTACAGATGGAAGACCACATCCTTCACCATTTATTACCAGTAAGGTCTCTTACATGTAGACTTAGCCCACATAGATTTGTACATTGGTGGCTTTCACCACCCTCAAGTAAGGCGTTTTGACAGTATATGGTCACGTCATTAATTTACCTCGGCAGGGATTAAATGAGCACGCAATGGACCAAGATAAATACACACAGGGCAACCCCAGTAATTCGTAAAGGCATACATAAGGCACTAGTATATCACAAAAGTTCCTGCTTAACCTGTATTACTTCAATCACACACTAAATCACAAAATAATGACATACCCCTAAACATATATTTAATCAGATATATATTTTTTTATTGCTTTTTACAAACATCACTATAAAGGCATCCACCTATGAACACAAATTCCATTTTGTTAAAAAAAAGCACAGTGAACAATACATCGCACACATATTTTTGTTAAACAAGTGAAAATACAATTAATTCGTCACAAACCCCAAGCAGCTCATCGTCCTCGCCTTCATACCATTCAAACAACCTCAGACATACTCATAACACGCATCCACATGTCTCCAATAGTTCCATTCAACATCAACAATGAGGTTAATATTTATGTCTTCCACAATTGTTAGGCCAGGTCTTGGAGACTCAGAGAACAGTCAACACACGTTTCAGTGGTAATATAGTATTTATGCCACCTTCTTCAGGACTCGCATTGCTACAGACTCACTGCACTACCCAGCTCACACACACCCAAAACCCCAACGGCTTTCTTTACAAAAGATATCTGCTAAAGAGCCCCTTCGAGTGTGCCCTTTGGGCATTGCAACGCCAGCCCAACGAGGAGCAGGCCCAATGATGAAGCAGGACATCCTTCAGGTTTGTGAGGGCATCTCTTAACAGACCTGAACACTCTCCTACACTTAGGAATTTCACACTAGTTTATTTTTCAAAAATACGTCTTAGGAGTGAGTGCGCAAAACCTGGTTAAAAAAGCTCCTGGTTCCTCTCGTTTAAGAGTGATACATCTTTATTCACATCAAGCCTGGGAGTGATTTCATAAGTAGTAATATAAAAACAAATCTTTTATAACGGAAAGTATTCATAGTGTACGGCCTTCGATTTTAACTCCATATTTCAACCCAATCGCCCAAAGTGATCGACGATACAACACTGCTCACAAGCGGCCACCCTCTGTAGCAGTGATTAATTTGAGCTGGTGGTTCCCGATGCTCAGCAAACGCACTTATTCATCAAAACCAGCGCTTTTAATGAGCACCGCTTACGGACACATTCATTTACGGGAAGATAAAGCGATTTGCCTAAAATCCAGGATGTTGAGCGAAGCAGTAGAGATTGAACCTGGTTCCCCAACTCCAAAGTCGGCTGCTTTGGCCATTGTGCCACATCCTCCCCCACTTCCATGGTTAGTAGTTGGTTCTGTTTTAGGCAGCACTAACAGGAGAAATTAGCTGATGCAACCTGCCTCCTGACGAGAGCCTCAGCGCTTATTTTTTTTTTTTTACAAATTAACCACTGCTGTGTAGTAAATAGAACATTTGGACTCACGAAATAAAGATTCTGCATCAGAGTGGTAGGGCACTGCAATATAGCCCTAACACGTTTTGTAAAGTCGTAGCTACATGTGCTATTTCGCATTATATAGCAACTAGAAAGTGACTTCCCACTATTGACCCAGACACATATTCTTACAGTGAAGAGGGGGATCCACCGCCCCATCCACACCAGGGTGCTTCAAGAGCTGCCAAAGGAAGAGCACGACGTGTACACATAACTACTCATTACATATACAGTAAGGTTTAAAAGAACAATGTGTACAAAGCACAAGGCAACGGTTTAGCTGCTCCTGAAAAAAAAATAACCTTAATTTCAGGCTGGCTTTTGATTACTACCAGTTATTTTCAAATTTCCAAAAAGGTCTCAATGTATATTACATTTAAAATTTACAACAAAGGCAAACCAAGGGGCGTGTCTAGCAGCCGATGATGGTGGCTGCCTAAGCGGAGAGCTCCGCGATCCAGCCCGTAATAATCCTGACGTACCGGACCTCGAGACCCCCGCCTTGCACACGGCGCTAGGGAAAACGGAGCCCCCCCCCCTCGCAGATGAAGATCGGGGGTAAAGGAAACCCGGAAAGCACGCGGAGACGAGCTGGTAGGCTGACCGGTGCGCTGCACAGAAAATCCCCAAAATGGCGCCCATGCAGTGCGGACTGACGCCCTGTGATCCAGCGCAAGAGGGACGACCTGGGGCATGTGAGGCTCCTGAAGATTGAAGGACCTGTGGTGGGGACAACCCGAGGACCCGCGCACACAGCCTACGGGGGAGGGACGGCGCTCTGAGGATCGGGAAGGAGAAGAGGCCGAAACTCATACGTCACTGAGCCGGCTCCTTCCCTGGTGTCCTGGCATGCGACGCACAGCGGCACTCAGCCACCAGCGGAGGAGAGTTTACCCGACCGCGAAGAGCAGGGAGAAACTGAGCAGGCACGGGACCCCCATTTGCAACAGCAACTAGATAAAATCCTAGAAGCAATAACGGACACCTGAACAGCGCTCCAACAAGATATAACGCAGGTAGCCACGGGACTAGGCTTGCTGAGGGCCGATCGTGGGAAGCTGGCCGACAGGGTCACGTTAATAGAGGGAGCGCTGCAGGTCATTGAACCACTACAAAAGGGCCTCAAAACTTCCCTGAACAACGTACTGGAGCGCGTGGTTGCCTTAGAAAAGAGAGCGGAGGACGCCGAAGAACGCAATCGCCGGAACAACATCCGAATAGTGGGACTTCCGGAGAAAATGGAAGGATCGGACATGGTACAGTATCTGGAGTCTTGGCTTAAAACTGTGGTGGCGCCAGAGGGGTTGTCCACCTTCTACACCTTGGAACGGGCCCATAGAGTACCGGCCAGGCCACCCACCCAGGGTCGACCTCTAAACCAGTGGTGGCTCGGCTGCTACACTTTCGAGACTGGGATCTGGTCCTTCAGAAGGCGCGAACGGATGGTCCCTATCAAGTGGAGAACAGCCGAGTCAACATATTCCCAGACTACACCTATGAAACCCAGCGCCGTGGCACCTCCTTCTTGGCCGTCAAAAGAGAGCTGCGTAATGAGGGGCTGCAATATTCTCTCCTCTTTCCGGCTAAGCTGAGGGTCATTGCGGATGGCAAAACAGTCTTCCTTGACACCCCAGACGACGTCTGTGCTTGGTTAGAATTGTATAGAGCGGGAAGAGATGACACTGAACGGAGAGTACAGACTGTCGCAGAAGGACTTCCACTGCGGAAATCGAGACGACTTCGCAATTGACAACGGGGCTTAAGGAGACCCTCTTCTTCACAGACAGAAGCAGAGTGCCGAGATGTATTAGCAGCGGTATCCACGCTATCAAGTGCGCAGGGACCTCCATCGCTGGATGGCACAGAGTCAGAAAAAGACAATGTTCACTCTGACACTGAACACTCAGAGGCGAACAGAGACCGATTACCGAAGGTCACACCTAAGATGGCCGACGGGATGCTGGATGAGGGGTAGCTGGACTTGGGGGTCGGCTGCACTGTGAAGTGATCGCCATGATAGACTTCCTGTGGTGAGGATACGAGAAGGTAGTTGATTAACAGAATGCTGTCGGGGGGCAGGGGGACTTTGGAGGCGCTAATTCCAAGGGGCTCAGCGGATCACTCAGGACTGTTGAAGTAAGGTAGCTACCGTCTGGCGTGCAGCTCCCCTTTATTGCCCTTAAGGCATGCCCGCAGTGTCTACTGCAGGGCTTAGAAGCGTGTTGAATTATGTTATGGTTTGGATGGGAACTAGGTGGTGTTGCTAGGTCCTGTTCTTGGGACGGTGGGTGGAATGGGGAATTCTGGGGCAGGTTGGTGAGAGACAGTCATCGACGCACACGTAGGGTCATGTTTAGTATTGCACAGGCCAGTGTTGGAGAATGGGTGATACTTCTGATTTAAGATGTATAACCTGGAATGTGAGAGGGCTTCATACCATGACGCGGCGACACAAAATCCATGCCTACTTACTGCGTAGGAGGGTACACATAGCACTACTCCAAGAGACTCATCTGACGAGAGCTGAGGGAATAGTGCTATAGAGGAGAAGGAGGGGCCAAGTCTATAACACTACATATTCAGCATTTGCTAGAGGTGCTTTAATCTGGGTGAGGGCGGGAATCCCATTTCAGTTAACTAGTCAGATGATCGACCCCGAAGGCAGATTTGGAGCCATCAACGAGAAACTTAGAGGCAGGGACATAGCCCTTTGTAGCGTATATGCACCCAATGTTGACCAGATGGGTTTTCTGACACGGCTATCGGGATTTCTGGCGCACTACCTAGCGGGTCCACTAGTGCTGGGTGGCGACTTCAACTCCATTACGGACGTGTCGCTGGATAGATCTCATCCCCCATTGGCCGACTCACCAATACACAGACTGTCCAAAGGCAGGCTAGATTGGCAAATGAGGTGGGACCTAACAGATGTATGGCGCAAGCAACACCCGCTGGATAGGGACTACTCATTTTTCTCTGGGATGCATGAATTGCATGTTAGACTGGACGCGGTGCTGTGCTGCCCTACGGTGCTTCCAGCCGTTGTGCAGTCCGAATACTTGGCCAGGACGATCTCAGACCATAATCCTTTGCTGATCACATTGCATTGGAGGACTGGAGCCTCGTGCATACCCACCTGGAGGCTGCGCCCAGAGATATTAGATGACCCGGTCTTCTCCGAGGCACTAAAAGAAGGAATCACACACTATTTTGCGGAGAACGCTAACTAGACAACCACGAGGGCGACAGAGTGGGAAGCCTTCAAGGTGGTCATGAGGGGGATTTGTGTAGGGAAGCACACGGGATTACGCAAAGTGCTCTTAAAGGACTTGACTATAGCTGACGGAACTAGCCAGACCCGGACACCCGAAACTACAAGAAGAGGTTAGACAAGCGAAGGAGGCAGTTGCGGCAGAAGTCGAGCGCCTGCTCAGTTTCGACCACAAAGCCTACATGACGAGGGTTCATGAGGAGGGTGACAAGGCAGGAACGTTATTGGCCTGGCTGGCCAACCCTGCTAAAAGAGGCTCCCCAATACTGGCACTAAGCACGGAGGAAGGGACAGCAGTCAACACTCAGAACGAGATCCTACAATGCTTTTAGAGATATTATGAAGAATTATATAAAAACACAATAATAGCAGGGGACCCCTCCATTGACACCTTCTTAGAGGAAATGTACCTACCTGAAGTAGATCATGAACAGGCAAAAGAATTGGAAAAGGAAATTAAACTGGGCAAAATACGGAGAGCTATCAAAAGCATGGCTCGTAATAAAACCCCGGGCGTAGATGGCCTACCAATACAATTTTATGACAAATCTCCTGCCAACAAGACTTCAGGAGCTCTATAAGGAGGCGAAGGAATTAGGACAACTACCCCAGTTTATGAGAGAGGCGCTGGTGATCCCACTGCTGAAACCGGGTCGGAACGGTACGGAAACAGCTTCCTATCGGCCGCTATCGATGCAGACTGCTGATTACAAAATTTTAAGCAGTGTGTTGGCGACCAGACTCTTGCATTTCATGACCATGCTGATCCATGAGGACCAAGCTGGGTTCATACCAACAAGAAACACCTCTGCAAACATCAGGAGGCTGGTGCGACTGTTGGAAGATGACCATACCGCGGCGCGGCAACCAATGATACTATCGGTGGATGTAGAGAAGGCCTTCGATAGCCTAGAGTGGGGATATTCATACAGAGTAATGGGACGCTTTGGCCTGGGGTCTGACTTTATACAATGGACGAAGTGCTATACACGACGGCTGTGGCTAGAGTAAGAGTGGGCACGCTGATATCAGAGCAATACCCAGTTAAGCGGGGCACGGGTCAGGGGTGTTCGCTCTCCCCACTATTGTTTGCATTGGCGGTTGAACCTCTAGCAGTAAAAATACGAGAAGGAAACTGCTACGGGGGCCTGAGGGGCAGAGATGACCAGCAATATATATCGTTATACGCCGACGATATGTTATTGTTCCTAGAGGATGCTGGCGAAGCGCTGATGGGGGCCGGGACATTACTCACGAGCTTCGGCAACATCTCGGGCCTACGGGTAAATTGGTCGAAAACATGCCTGTCCCCGGTAAGGCGGGGTGAAACCCAGCCCACCAAGGAATGGGAGGTGCGATGGGAACCCTTGTGTCTGAAATACTTGGGGGTCCATATCTACCACAGAGCCGCGGACATACTGGAGGGAAATATAGGTCGGAGCGTGCGAGCATTGAAAAGCAGCATGGCCTTCTGGGCCACCCTCCCGTTATCGGTGACGGGCCGTATAGCCCTGTTAAAAATGATAGCGCTTCCTCGTTTTCTGTACTATTTCAGGACACTACCAATATGGATACCGAGCTCCATATTTAAGTCACTGAAGTCACTAGTGGTTGCTTTCCTCTGGGGTGCAGGTCGGCGCAGGGTAGCACAAGCCACGCTGATGCGGCCTAAAGCTGAGGGAGGACTGGCAGTCCCGGACTTTGAAATCTATTATCTTGCTGCTCAGCTACAAGTGTTAACACAAGTAATTGCACGTGAATTTAGAGGCCCAGAACAACAAGAGGCAGGGGAACACCGCGTCACGTGCTGTCGTTCATAGAGCTGCAACAAAAACTAGACTGAAAAGATTTGTTAACGGAGAAAAAAACACTCCGGTTATGCTGGAACCGATCTCAACGAAGAGCGGGAGTCCTTCACCCCTATGCACCTGAAATCCAGCTGGGAATGGCCACGGCATTGCCCCATGGCGGAGACTGGTCGCAATTGCAGACCTGGGAAGAAGCGGGGCTCCAAGTATTGGGAGATCTCTATGAAGATGGAGCCTTGCTACCCTTCCAGACACTGAGGGATAGATTTGACCTTCCCAGGGGAGGTTATTTGCTACATGCAGCATTGACGAGGGCGATGCAGGCACACTGGAGAGAAGGGCTCTTGGAGCCCAAGACGACTATGGCTTGCCAATACGCTATGATGGCAGCCGGGATGTTCAAAGCAGTCACGTGCCTTTATTCGAGAATGCTTCACGAAGGACTAGCGCCCTTCGAGACACTAAAGGGAAAATGGTAGATGGATATAGGGAAAGATATCCCTGATACTGCCTGGACGCAAATAGTGCGCAGGGCCTGGAAGAGTACTAGAAACGCTAGATTCCAGCTTGTGCACTTTTACATACTCCACAGAGCGTACCTAACACCAGGTAGAATCCGCAAATATTTTAAAGCAGAGAAGGCTGCATGTCCTAGATATGCGCGAACAGGAGTAGAATTAGAACACATGCTCTGGTCTTGCCCAATGCTGGGAACTTACTGGGAGGAGGTGGGGGCAACACTGAATGACACTACAGAAAGACAGTTGACATTTGATAAGGCCACTAGCGTACTACATTGGTTTTCCCACACATCCAAAAGCAAGATAACGAGTAAATTTGTAGACATGGGCCTCATATTAGCAAAGCGAGAAATCACTAAGCATTGGAGGGCAACAGTAGGACCTAGTAGCAGGAGATGGAGGGGTGAGTTCATAAAATGGGCAAACAGCGAAAGTATGTTACGTTATCAGCAAGCGCGCAGGCTAAACAACGATAAAGCATTGGAAGCGGCCACAGCATGGGAGACATTGGTGCAAGCACTGCGGGATTATGAGGCACACGAAGGCCAGATAACGCCCCCCATCGCATAGAAGAAGCCCCGGGACATAACAGGCACATCAAGAAGAATGCAACACAGTGACTCCTGAGCATGCTTAAAAGATAGGACAATTATTACCCTATGCGTCGATGACGAAAGTTGGGGAGGGAGGAGGGAGGGATCAGTTCATGAAGAAAGGGAGTTGGGGATGAACAGTTCCGGGGCTCGAGCAGCAAGGTCGGCGGGGGAGGATCGAGAGAGTGGTGTGGGCAGAAAACCATAGAAAGCTGCAAACCGAGTGAACCGAACAGCCAGAATAGTATAAAAGGTCATTTCCAAGAGACAGGGAAACTGAAAGGGAAAACCGTGAAGTTTACTGTAAATATAAAATTACAGAGGGAGACTTTAATAAGTGCACAGCTAATGAGCTATAAAAAGAATACTTCACAGCAGGTAGCTGAGAGGGGGGCATGACTCAATGATCAACAACTTAACGGCGACCAGGAGAACCCAGAAGCAAAAAAATCAAAACATACTAACAGCCCAGAAATACCAAAAAACGTACCTAGTGGTGGGGAAAATAACTTGGAGAGAGCAACACCAGACTTAATCACAAGCTGTTGTAATCAAGAGAATACTGGAAAAGGCAAAGAGGAAAACCTCACTCAAACAAACCCCAATTCGAGGGTGTATAACACAAGAGAAAAGACAAGAGACAAGACAATAGTAAGAACCCCCGAAGATCCTGAAACAAGCGTAATAAAAAACAGTA